>NC_091284.1:27506843-28182391 GCF_032444005.1 Ranitomeya imitator
TAGGAAGCATTATACTGTATGGGCTATTTGCAGCATTATACTGTGTGAGCTTTGAGGTGCATTATACTGTATGGTCTATGGGGTGCATTATACTGTATCAACTTTAGGAAGCATTATACTGTATGGGCTATGGGGTGGGGTGCATTATTCTGTTTGTGCTATGGGGTGCATTATATTGTATGGGCTATGGAGTGTATTATACTGTATGAACTATAGGAAGCATTATACTGTATGGGCTATGGGGTGCATTATACTGTATGGACAAAAGGAAGCATCATACTGTATGGGCTATGGGGTTCATACTGTATGGACTATAGCGAGCATTATACTGTATGGGTTATGGGGTGCATTATACTGTATGGTCTATAGGAAGCATTATACTGTATGGGCTATGGGGTACATTATACTGTATGGTCTATAGGGAGCATTATACTGTATGGGCTATGGGGTGCATTATACTCTATGGTCTATAGGAAGCATTATACTGTATGGGCTATGGGGTACATTATACTGTATGGACAATATAAGGCATTTTATGGGCTATGGGGTGCATTATTCTGTATGGGCTATGGGGTGCATTATACTGTACTAACTATAGGAAGCATTATACTGTATGGGCTATTGGGAGCACTATACTGTGTGGGCTATGGGGTGCATTGTACTGTATGGATTGTGGGGTGCATTATACTGTGTGGACTTTAGGGAGTATTACACTGTATGAACTATGGGGAAAATTATACTGTATGGGCTATAGGAAGCATTATACTGTATGGGCTATGGGGTGCATTATACTGTATGGATAACTATGGGATGCATTATAGTGTATGGGCTATGGGGTGTATCATACTGAATTGACCATGGGATAAATTATTCTGTATGAGCTATGTGGAGAATTATACTGTATGGGGTGCATTATACTGTATGTATTATAGGACGCATTATACTGTATGGGCTATGGGGAGCATTATACTGTATGGGCTATTTCGAGCATTATACTGTATGGGCTATGGGGTGCACTATAGTTTATGGACTGTGGGATGCATTGTACTGTATGGTTTATGGGGTGCATTATACTGTATGGGCTATAGGAAGCATTATACTGTATGGGGTATGGTGTGCATTATTCTGTATGGGCTATTGGGTGCATTATACTGTATGGATAACTATGGGAAGCATTATACTGTATGAATAATTATGGGATGCATTATAGTGTATGAACTATGGGGTGCATTATACTGTATGGACTATGGGGTGGATCATACTGAATGGACCATGAGATGCATTATTCTGTATGGGCTATAGGGTGCACTATACTGCATGGACTGTAGGATGCATTATACTGTATGGTTTATGGGGTGCATTATACTGTATGGGCTATGAGGTGCATAATGAGTTGCCCGCCAGGGCAGTGGGGATAGTCAGTACCGGGTCTGGTCACAATTAAAGGGGTGGTCACAGTGGCAGCGACCTGGTCCGTTGCCCTGGGCATCCAAGTAAAGGGGAAAGGTCTTTAAAGGGGTTTTGAATATATTTTGTGTATGTGACGCCACCTGTGGTTCTCAGTCAGAGGGGAACGACGCTGCTTAAAGGGGTCCTCTGGGGCGATGTTACTGCAGCAAAGATGGTGACGCTTCCCACAGGTGAAGCGAGGTCCCCAGGGCTCCCAGTGTGTTTGGCAGGGATGGTAAATGCTGGCAAATAAATGGAGGACAGAAGGTTGTAATGTCTGTAGCAGGCTACAGTCTAGGGCCCAGGAACAGGTGGTGATATGGTCCGGCTGGCCTGGAGGCAAAAGTGGATCCCTCTCCCAGGTGAGGTCCATAAGCCTTCCTACTCACGCTCGTATGCGAGGTCCTTGTTGCCTGTGGCTTTCTGGCAAATTCCTCTCTCTCCTGTCCTGGGACAGTTACCTGTATGGTGGGCAGTGCGAGCCTTTTTATAGGGTCTCTATCACGACCCGGGCTCTCCATGTACTGCTTCACCTCCAGGTGTGGGTGCGGACAAAATACTTAAAGTCCTTTGCCCTCCGGATCTGCTGTGCGACCTTGAGTTCAACACAACCTCGGGCTCCCGGTGCCCGGTTCCTGCTCTTCGGCTCCGAGGGTGCCCGGTCACAGTTCCCCTCTTAGCCCTTTGCTTCTCCTGTGCTTCGTTCCTCTGATGCTCACTACATTCCAACTCTTCAGGTTATCTTCCTTTCCTGGGGCTGCAGCACAGTCCTTACTGTACGGCTCCACTCTCTCTGCTCTTCCTTCTCTCTCCTCACTGTCTGCTCCAGACTGACTAACTCCTCCTTCAGACCAGAATACTTAAAGCTGGGGAAGCTCCCCTGAATTCGGGTTCAGAGCTCCCCCTTCTAGCCTGGATTCAGAATGTGTTGAATGTAGGTGCTTACATGGTAAAGGGTATCCTCCTTGCCTCCAAGCATGATATCACCCTCCCCGAAAGGAAGGCAACATCACTGTAACAACCGGTTACATAATACAGTACAGGCTATGGGGTGCATTATGCTGTAAGGACTATGGGGTGCATTATACTGTATAGACTATGGGGTGTATTAGGCTGTATAGAAGACTATGTGGGGGCTATTATAATATTTGGAGTGCTATGTGGGAGACTTTAAACTGTATGCAGCCAATTATACTATGTGAGGGTTTGAGTGGGGTCCATAATACTCTGTGGAAGGCTGTGTGGAGGCCATTATACAGTGTGGAAAGGTGTGGGGCCATTATATTGCATGGTGGGCTGTGTTGGGGTCACACTGTGCTGGGGTCACCATGCTTTTCCAGGGCAATTGAAGGGTGGGGTACAGTATGGTCATCATAGTGTGCGTGTGGAGGGTACTGTGGAGGAAGTCAATGTAGGGGCATCTTTTGTTGACATCATACTTTACGAGTGCAATGAAAGGGGAATCTAGGGCTCCAGTGTGATAGAAAATTAGAGGCCACACAGAACCATACAGCAGGTTCAGTAATAGGGACACATACGGCAGCAGCGGCTCAGTATTGGGGTATCAGGTACAGTAATAGGGACACATACGGCAGCAGCGGCTCAGTATTGGGGTATCAGGTACAGTAATAGGGACACATACGGCAGCAGCGGCTCAGTATTGGGGTATCAGGAGCAGTAATAGGGACACATACGGCAGCAGCGGCTCAGTATTGGGGTATCAGGAGCAGTAATAGGGATACATACGGCAGCGGCGGCTCAGTATTGGGGTATCAGGTGTAGTAATAGGGACACATACGGAAGCAGCGGCTCAGTATTGGGGTATCAGGGGCAGTAATAGGGACACATACGGCAGCTGCGGCTCAGTATTGGGGTATCAGGAGCAGTAATAGGGACACATACGGCAGCAGCGGCTCAGTATTGGGGTATCAGGAGCAGTAATAGGGATACATACGGCAGCAGCGGCTCAGTATTGGGGTATCAGGAGCAGTAATAGGGACACATACGGCAGCAGCAACTCAGTATTGGGGTATCAGGTGCAGTAATAGGGACACATACGGCAGCAGTGGCTCAGTATTGGGGTATCAGGGGCAGTAATAGGGACACATACGGCAGCAGCGGCTCAGTATTGGGGTATCAGGAGCAGTAATAGGGATACATACGGCAGCAGCGGCTCAGTATTGGGGTATCAGGAGCAGTAATAGGGAGACATACGGCAGCAGCGGCTCAGTATTGGGGTATCAGGAGCAGTAATAGGGACACATACGGCAGCAGCAACTCAGTATTGGGGTATCAGGTGCAGTAATAGGGACACATACGGCAGCAGCGGCTCAGTATTGGGGTATCAGGTGCAGTAATAGGGACACATACGGCAGCAGTGGCTCAGTATTGGGGTATCAGGTGCAGTAATAGGGACACATACGGCAGCAGCGGCTCAGTATTGGGGTATCAGGAGCAGTAATAGGGACACATACGGCAGCAGCGGCTCAGTATTGGGGTATCAGGGGCAGTAATAGGGACACATACAGCAGCAGCGGCTCAGTATTGGGGTACCAGGAGCAGTAATAGGGACACATACGGCAGCAGCAGCTCAGTATTGGGGTATCAGGTGCAGTAATAGGGACACATACGAGAGCAGCGGCTCAGTATTGTGTATCAGGGGCAGTAATAGGGATACATACGGCAGCAGCGGCTCAGTATTGGGGTATCAGGGGCAGTAATAGGGACACATACAGCAGCAGCGGCTCAGTATTGGGGTATCAGGTGCAGTAATAGGGATACATATGGCAGCAGCGGCTCAGTATTGGGGTACCAGGGGCAGTAATAGGGACACATACGGCAGCAGCGGCTCAGTATTGGGGTATCAGTTGCAGTAATAGGGACACATACGGCAGCAGCGGCTCAGTATTGGGGTATCAGGTGCAGTAATAGGGACACGTAGGGCAGCAGCGGCTCAGTATTGGGGTATCAGGGGCAGTAATAGGGACACATACGGCAGCAGAGGCTCAGTATTGGGGTATTAGGTGCAGTAATAGGGACACATACGGCAGCAGCGGCTCAGTATTGGGGTATCAGGTGCAGTAATAGGGACACATACGGCAGCAGTGGCTCAGTATTGGGGTATCAGGTGCAGTAATAGGGACACATACGGCAGCAGCGGCTCAGTATTGGGGTATCAGGAGCAGTAATAGGGACACATACGGCAGCAGCGGCTCAGTATTGGGGTATCAGGGGCAGTAATAGGGACACATACAGCAGCGGCTCAGTATTGGGGTACCAGGAGCAGTAATAGGGACACATACGGCAGCAGCGGCTCAGTATTGGGGTATCAGGTGCAGTAATAGGGACACATACGAGAGCAGCGGCTCAGTATTGGGGTATCAGGGGCAGTAATAGGGATACATACGGCAGCAGCGGCTCAGTATTGGGGTATCAGGGGCAGTAATAGGGACACATACAGCAGCAGCGGCTCAGTATTGGGGTATCAGGTGCAGTAATAGGGATACATATGGCAGCAGCGGCTCAGTATTGGGGTACCAGGGGCAGTAATAGGGACACATACGGCAGCAGCGGCTCAGTATTGGGGTATCAGTTGCAGTAATAGGGACACATACGGCAGCAGCGGCTCAGTATTGGGGTATCAGGTGCAGTAATAGGGACACGTAGGGCAGCAGCGGCTCAGTATTGGGGTATCAGGAGCAGTAATAGGGACACATACGGCAGCAGCGGCTCAGTATTGGGGTATCAGGTGCAGTAATAGGGACACATACGGCAGCAGCGGCTCAGTATTGGGGTATCAGTTGCAGTAATAGGGACACATACGGCAGCAGTGGCTCAGTATTGGGGTATCAGGTGCAGTAATAGGGACACGTAGGGCAGCAGCGGCTCAGTATTGGGGTATCAGGGGCAGTAATAGGGACACATACGGCAGCAGCGGCTCAGTATTGGGGTATCAGGGGCAGTAATAGGGACACATACGGCAGCAGCGGCTCAGTATTGGGGTATCAGGGGCAGTAATAGGGACACATACGGCAGCAGCGGCTCAGTATTGGGGTATCAGGTGTAATAATAGGGACACATACGGCAGCAGCGGCTCAGTATTGGGGTATCAGGTGCAGTAATAGGGACACATACGGCAGCAGCGGCTCAGTATTGGGGTATCAGGTGCAGTAATAGGGGCCACTCAGAAGTTTCGCCCCCACCTGTACCAAATCCTTAGCTACGTCTCTGTAAGAAACAAAATTAAATCTGCGCAAATAAAATAATGAAATTTGGAAATGTCTCTGTGCACATTGGCCTTTAAGTGGCTAACATTGCATCACTGTTATGTCGTGAAGGTACGAGAGCAACATTCTTGTCATATATCTTGTAGATGTCTCATGGTCTTATGACTCAGGGACATTCCAAATGATTGCTCAGAAGCTTTATGCAATGCATCGATTTCGTGAGACTTCATTGGTGGGAAGGAGTCTGTCATTTTGGAGGACGGCACGGAAAATTTGAGTCACCACCATCAGATAAAAAAGTAATGGACAAGTTGTAAAGTGTCTGACTGTGTGCTACACCTGGTGTACATGGAACAAGTGGCATGTTTTACATCATGGAGTCACATTTGTCCAATTTATTAAACAATTGCATAAAAATTGACGCACAATTCAACATCAATTTCCCAAAATTTATCACTATTCGTACAGCCTTATAGGGGATATCGTCCCTATAAATATTGCCCCCTTTTTAAGTTAGAATTATCCCCTAATCATTCGCTGATCACATGGTCTGATCACCTCTACTCTATGTTAAACATCCCTGCAGCGCCACCACTGGAGAAATAAAGTATTACACCACTTTTATTGACATCAATGGGCTGCTTGAGCAATACAGGATAGGTCCTGTCCCCCAGAGAAGAATGCTGTTTTTTGGGTGGGTTTTTGCTGCCTTCTTCTCTGGCTATAAGATTACGATCTTAAATGGTGGACCCTCGTCTACTCAAGAATTTGATATTCAAGAGATTAAATAAAATAGTAATTTATTGGTAATGATAAGTGATAACTTATTGGTTAATGGGGGGGGTCCGACCTTCAGAGTTTGCACCAATGAGCAGAATGGGAAATATTTTAAGGGGTATTCCCATTTCCAAGATCCTATCCCAATATGTAGTAGGTATAATAATAATATTAATAATAATATTAACAAATATAGTTTTTCTGGTTTGCTATATCACTTACCCCATTTAGGGCACTGCAAGACCTTAGGTATCCATGGTTACGACCACTGATATAGTGACAGCTAGTTGCTAGTGGTCGTAACCATGGATACCGAAGGTCCTGCAATGCCTGCACATGAGGAAAGAGACAGAGTGAATCAGAAAAACTACTTTACATTTCTAATTGGAGGTATTTGCTAAACTTATCATCATTATACCTACTACATATTTCGATAGGATCTTGGAGATGGGAATACCCTTTTAAATGCCCGATGGGTACTTTTATCGACAATGGCAGGTTAGATGCTGCTTTATTCATTGTCTATGGGGCTGACAGAAAAAAGCTCAATAGCCCCAGGGAGTGAATGGTGGAGCTGTCGCCTGCTTTCTCTGTGTGTATGGAGAGACAATAGTGTCTTCATAAAATTATTAGCTGCTGATATGTAGGAAATATGGAAAGTAATTTGTTTTACACCACATCATGCCAGGACATGTCGGAGCAGGCCGAGGAAACGCCCTGGTACTTGTTCTCTCTGTTGTGGTGTTCCGGCTGCTCCCAGAAGAACAGAATAAGTGATGAAAGAAACAAGCAGTGGAAAAAAAATCTCGTTCATGCTATAAATCTGTACAGTTCCACACTAATATCTCCAAACATATGAATTGCCAGTCATGGTCACCAAGCTCCTTCTCGAGGGTCTGACACTACGCATGGCACATTGCTGTCTAACAGTAGTACATGTTGTGTTCACTATCATGTGAGAAAGGTGTTCGGGTGGTGGCGTATCCCGTAGAGAGGTCGCTCTTGGGTAAGAAATGCCGATATACACAGGAGTCAGGAACATTCTCGGTTCATGACTTCTAGGTTTCAACAAATACCAAAATTTGGGAAGATTCACTCAATTTTGGGAAAGATTCTATTTGCATTGAATAAATTCAGTTCCAATCGAACCTACCGAGAAGGAAAAAATTTAAAAAACTCTTAGACCCATCTCTCCTTAGCCCTGCCCATGTCAGGTTGTCCTCCGATCTACTCATTTTTCTTCACTTTCTTCCACTAGTCTTCTGCTGCTAAATAGGTCCAATGCGATGACATTCATTGAACCCTATATGACTTTTGGGGTCTAGGAAGCACCAGCTCCTGCTGGAAGATTGAAGAGAAATGAAGCAGGTCAGAAGCAGGAAGAAGTACGGCAGCGGGTGGAAAGGTAGGGCTGATGAGAGGTGAGAGTAGTTCTGCTTCAGGTGCTTCCCACCTGGTCCTCCAATCTGCTCCTTTTTCTTCTTCTTCCTCTAGTCTTCTGTGGAGCACTGGTGGCCACCAGAACATCGGAAAGAAAAGAAGGAGGAGGAGGAGCAGCTGCAGGACATTTATAGGGAGGGTTCAGGAGAGGTGAAAACAAGAGTTCATAGGTTTTTTTAAAAAAAAGTAGCATGTCATCAGGTTTTTATACTCCAAATTAATGGCATTTATGTAAAGGCACCGTAATGTGGGTTACATCCTGACCTTTCCTTTAGAAATCTTGGTCGATGTGTTGGAGACATTTATTGTTGAATTCACGTACAGCTATGCTGCCTCTCTTCCTTGTTCCCCGCCTGTCGCCTGTCTTCTGTCAGTGATTGACGGGTCACTCTTATTTTAGCGACCTGTCTCAACCGTATAAGATCTAGTGAAAGCAACGTATTTTCCAGTACTTACTGTCTTCTTCACTCCTGCCGCTCATTTCCGCTTTTGTAGTGTAGGTGATTGTCAGTGTCGGGCACAATCTCAAAACTATGCAACTGCCTGCAGATGCTTGGCTGGCCATCTTATGCACTTTTGCAGGCTACTATTCCAGTTACTGTTATCAGTTCCTCACACTCAGAGCCCAGTCTCGTTGCCGTCTCTGAGGTAGCACACTTATTGACATATAGGCATTAGTTTACAGACTTCAGCGTTGCTCTTTCTTTGCCTCTTTTGGGTAAATACACTTTGCCTATTTTGTGGATGTACAGTTCAGTCATGACAGTAAGTCTGATGCTATGGAGGTACCTTCTCATAATGGTTTGTAGGCTGTTGGTAGACAAACAACACCAACAGCAGTACAGGTGGAAGCATCCTACATTTCTTCACTGTGGTCCTCTCAATAGCCCTGGAGAAGTTCATCACATATGGAAAGTGTTACTCACCCCCACTATCTTGCCATGATGCAGACACTTTCTTCTAGGTTCCAATCATTAACCATAGTGATGACCTGAATGTGTCAGACATCTCCTGGCCCAAAACAGAAACTTTTCATGGACTATCCTGTTACCCGGGGCCAGCGTCGGACTGGAGCACCTTGGGCCCACCAGAGAAAATCATTCTTGGGGCCCACTATGTAGCTACATAGAAATAGATACAAGACTACCAATTGTGTGGTAAAAAGAGCTAATATCAGGGTATAATATAAGATAGTTCACGTCTTAATTATGCAGCAAGGGTTGGGGTAGCCCCCTCATAAAATATAATGCAGTCCCCTCTCATAGAATATAATGCAGCACCCCACAAAATATAATGCAACCCCCTCATGTATAACGTTGTCCACACCATAGAATATAATGTAGCACCCTCATAGAGTATAATGCAGCCCCCTCATATAGTATAATGCAGCCACCACAGAATATAATGAGTCCCCTGAGAGAATGCAGCCCCACCACAGAATATAATGCAGCCTCAATAGAGTATACTGTAGCCCCCTCATATAGTATGATGTAGCCCCCCATAATATAATATAGTCCTGGGTCCCCTGAGAATAATGCAGTCCTCCCACCAAATATAATGTAGCCCCCTCATAAAGAATAATGGAGCCCCTTTCCACCCCCATCATTGTCCTCATCACCACCTCCATCATTGTCTTCTCCCCCTCCACCCCTATCATTCTCCCCAACCACCTCCATCACTGCCCATTCCACCACGTGCATCATTGCCTCCTCCCCCACCATCATTGTCCATTTCATCACCTTCATCATTGCCTCCCCCCACCACCATTGCCCATCACCTCCATCATTGCCTCCCCCACCACCATCATTGCCCATCACCTCCATCATTGCCTCCCCACCATCATTGCCTATCACCTCCATCATTGCACATCACATCCATCACTGCCTCCCCACCCCCATCACTGCCCATCACCTCCATCACTGCCTCCCCACCATCATTGCCCATCACCTCCATCATTGTCTCCCCCACCATCATTGCCCATCACTTGCATCATTGCCTCCCCTCACCTCCATCATTGCCTCCCCACCACCATCATCATTGCCCATCACCTCCATCATTGTCTTCCCCCCACCATCATTGCCCATCACCTCCATCATTGTCTCCCCCCACCACCATCATTGCCAATCACCTCCATCATTGTCTCCCCCACCACCATCATTGTCTCCCCCCACCAATATCATTGTCCTTACCACCACACACACACACGCAGGCACACACACACACTCTCACATGCACACACACACACACACGCAGGCACATACACACTTGCACACACACAAACTCTCACACACACACATGCCACCCACAGCACAGCTCACCTCCCCGCAGCAGCAGCTCATCCCAGCAGCCTCTTCCTCGCTGGAAGCTTTCTGTCTGAGACAGCATGCTGGATGATGACGTCATCCATATGGGCTGTCTCAGACAGGAAGCAGGATGCCAGGAGGTGAGCTGCTCTGTGTGAGTCTGTGTGTTTGTATGTGTGTGTATGTGTGCGGTGCTGTGTGTCTTTATGTGTGCGTGTGTGTGTGTGTGGTGGTGGAGCTTTACATGCGGGCAGTGTTAGCTGCACCCTGCAGCTAACGCTGCCCGCTATTAAAGAGAAATGGTATTCACGCCTCTCCACGCCCATAGGGGCGTGGGGAAGCGTGAATATTCATTTTGCTTTACCAGCGGGGACAGGATCCTGTCTCCAGCTGCTGCTACTGGCACAGGGCGGGCCCCCTTGACTCAGGGGCCCCATAGCCACTGGCTGGGGGCCCCTGGAGCAGTGGGGGCCCTAGGCAGCTGCTGGCCAGTATGCCAGCAGGTGTCAGTGCCTGGACCCACCGGAGAATCCTCTGGTTCCCCGGTGGGCCAGTCCGAGCCTGCCCGGGGCCTTGGAGCACCTTCTCATTTCTGACCCTGCCGTGTCAGCAGCAACTAAGCGCATTACATAACTACACAGCACAACCCTTGATCCCATATAGTTTTAATAAATGTAAAATGTTATTACTACTTACGATCGAATAGTGAAATATTCGGATTCGGGAAAATCGGCACAAATAGTTTCTAATCTCCGTGTATTCATACCGAATAACGAATCCAATGGAAGTCAATGGGAAAGTGAATTTTTTTTCTGCTGGACCCAACAAACAGGTCTGGGGGCCTGAGAAATAAGCTGAAATTGATGGAAAAGAGCTCAAACTAAATGGGAACAGCATGGAGAGGATGCCGGCATGCCTTTCTGACTCACATATGGTATCTGGGAATAATGTTGTCAGACTATTGCGCAGGTTTTACGGATTTTTAAAAAGACATACCAAACCAAAAAATTTTTTAGAGGGAAAATGCTAAGAAACATTATTTCCTTCATAATTACATGTATATAATGAAATAAAAATAAAAAAAATTATACATCCCCTTTAGCATATGTTCACACGGAGCGTTTTGGCTATATTTTTTCCTTTAACATTTGTGATGGCTCTCACTCCTACATTTGGGACGTCCCTCCCTCATGCCAAATAGTTAGCTAGATATTCCCCATCCCTTTACAATGCCAGATAAAACATGCCCATTTGAATTTTGGGTTTCGCCCACCACCACCACCAAGTCCACCGCCATGTCATTATGCGGCCCTCGTTTTTAATTTTCGGAGGGCCAGCAGGTGCCGTGAAAGCTGCATTTTGTAAGGTCCACAGTTAGTTTTGCCCGCCAGATCCCAATGGAGCCACTGTAATTGCGGGTGAAGCCGCTATAAGGTGAATATAATACAGGAGTTGGGGGAGCTGTATGATCAATGTCAGGAAATTGGATTCTAGCAGACACCAAAAGCATTAGGCCGGGGTCACACATAGCGTAGGGTAATACGGTCTGTTTTTTACAGGCATTATACGCAGAAATGATCCCAAAACAGTGATCCGTATCTCCTCCTCCTTTCCCCTTCCTCCTGAACTCATCATTCACTCTGAAATATAGCTAGCTAACTGCTAGCTCACTGTGGGTCAATTTACAGGTTAAATTAGTCAATCAGCTTATCTGCACCTTCCATGTGCAGGATCTCAAATCTACAGGTTATAGCAGATTTCGGATTGTGTCAATTTACAGCTGCCTATTGAAGTCTATGAAGGAGGCGAGATATTTTGTATTGTCTCCATTTACAGCTGTTTATTGAAGTCTATGAAAGTGTCGGGATATTTTGGATTGGGTTAACTTACAGCTGCCTATTGAAGTCTATGAAGGAGGCGGGATCGTTTGCATTGTGTCAATTTACAGCTGCCTATTGAAGTCTATGAAGGAGTCAGGATATTTTAGATTGTGTTAACTTACAACTGCTTATTGAAGTCTATGAAGGAGGCGAGATATTTTGTATTGTCTCCATTTACAGCTGTTTATTGAAGTCTATGAAAGTGTCGGGATATTTTGGATTGGGTTAACTTACAGCTGCCTATTGAAGTCTATGAAGGAGGCGGGATCATTTGCATTGTGTCAATTTACAGCTGCCTATTGAAGTCTATGAAGGAGTCAGGCTATTTTAAATTGGATTAATTTACAACTGCTTATTGAAGCCTATGAAGGAGGCGAGATATTTTGTATTATCTCCATTTACAGCTGTTTATTGAAATCTATGAAAGTGTCGGGATATTTTGGATTGGGTTAAATTACAGCTGCCTATTGAAATCTATGGAGGAGGTGGGATATTTTGGATTGGGTCAATTTTCAGATGCCTATTGAAGTCTATGAAGGAGTCAGGATATTTTAGATTGGGTTAATTTACAACTGCTTATTGAAGTCTATGAAGGAGGCGAGATATTTTGTATTGTCTCCATTTACAGCTGTTTATTGAAGTCTATGAAAGTGTCGGGATATTTTGGATTGGGTCAATTTTCAGCTGCTTATTGAAGTCTATGAAGGAGGCAGGATATTGTGGATTGGGTCAGTTTACAGCTGCCTATTGAAGTTTATGGAAAGGAGCAACATTTAAGAGAGAAGCACAGACAAATACAAATAACGTGATCCTGCATTGTAGTAAGTGTTGCATCTCATCCTAGAGCTGGATTCACAACTACTCTGCTTAATAATGCTCTATAAAGTCCTCCATTCTGCTGCTTCTGAACATTTAGAAACGTGAGCAAGAATCCCTTATGTCTTTGTGTGTGCTGTGTATGGGAGACATCGTTGAACCGAGTCTCCTCTCTCTAGCTTAGAGACAACTGGAAATAAGAGCTAGAGCCTGTAGAGGGGAAAATTTGTGAAAAGTGCAGGATACGATTCATTTAATGGCCAGCCATGGTATTCTTCGTGTACACATATGACGGCTTATTCTGAACAATCACATAGAAGACTAGTCTCAGGCATAGAGTCTCATATAGGTGACAATTTTGGGTGCTTATTATATAGGGTTGGCTAATTTTTTTCGTTCACATGGAAGCAAAGCTGGAGGTGGGAGCTTCATCCATGGTTAGAATCTGGAACTGAGGGAAGGAGCAGCCCATATTGATCACTTACTGTACTGGTTCTCATAACTTTGGTCTTTTCTCAGAAATCGAAGGAAGGAGAAGTATGGAGAACATGGGTGTAGAGTAACAAACCACACATTGCTACTGCACAAGTTTAGTTATAAACTTAATTCTCTAATAAGGGTGTGTTTCAGGGAATCCCCAAACCTACGTGTGAAATCCCCTACAGTTCGGCTCCTGATCACCAACCTATAGACAATATTGGCCATTTATAGCCTACTCAATGTTATCTCTGGTCTTAAATTCAGCTACCTCCACCCTACAGGGTACACAAACTTCTCATAAATGGCATCATTTCTTGTAAATGTTGTGGGATTTTTTTTTATTCAGTATTTTCTAATAAAAAAAAATATCCCAAAATGCTAATTAAATCTCAGCTCAAATCAGGGAAACTGAGAGATTTCTGCAGCCAGCGCTTCTATACTATACTTTCTTTTTTTCGTTCTCTTTATGAATGATATTTTTGGAAGTGTACAATCCTAGTCTTATATATACATACAGTTGTGCTCAAAAGTTTACATACCCAGGAAGAATCTTTGCTTTCTTGTCCTTTTTTTCAGAGGTTATGAATGATAACACCAAAACTTTTTCTCCCCTCATGGTTAGTGGTTGGGTGAAGCCATTTATTGTCAGACTACTGTGTTTTCTCTTTTTAAATCATAATGACAACCCAAAACATCCCAATCCAAACCCTGATCAAAAGTTCCCATACCCCATTTCTTAATACCGTGTATTGCCCCCTCTAACATCTATGACAGCTTGATGTCATTTGTGGTATCCCCATATCGGAATGATACAAAAGATGTATATATATACAGTGGGGCAAAAAAGTATTTAGTCAGTCAGCAATAGTGCAAGTTCCACCACTTAAAAAGATGAGAGGCGTCTGTAATTTACATCATAGGTAGACCTCAACTATGGGAGACAAACTGAGAAAAAAAAAATCCAGAAAATCACATTGTCTGTTTTTTTAACATTTTATTTGCATATTATGGTGGAAAATAAGTATTTGGTCAGAAACAAAATTTCATCTCAATACTTTGTAATATATCCTTTGTTGGCAATGACAGAGGTCAAACGTTTTCTGTAAGTCTTCACAAGGTTGCCACACACTGTTGTTGGTATGTTGGCCCATTCCTCCATGCAGATCTCCTCTAGAGCAGTGATGTTTTTGGCTTTTCGCTTGGCAACACGGACTTTCAACTCCCTCCAAAGGTTTTCTATAGGGTTGAGATCTGGAGACTGGCTAGGCCACTCCAGGACCTTGAAATGCTTCTTACGAAGCCACTCCTTCATTGCCCTGGCGGTGTGCTTTGGATCATTGTCATGTTGAAAGACCCAGCCACGTTTCATCTTCAATGCCCTTGCTGATGGAAGGAGGTTTGCACTCAAAATCTCACGATACATGGCCCCATTCATTCTTTCATGTACCCGGATCAGTCGTCCTGGCCCCTTTGCAGAGAAACAGCCCCAAAGCATGATGTTTCCACCACCATGCTTTACAGTAGGTATGGTGTTTGATGGATGCAACTCAGTATTCTTTTTCCTCCAAACACGACAAGTTGTGTTTCTACCAAACAGTTCCAGTTTGGTTTCATCAGACCATAGGACATTCTCCCAAAACTCCTCTGGATCATCCAAATGCTCTCTAGCAAACTTCAGACGGGCCCGGACATGTACTGGCTTAAGCAGTGGGACACGTCTGGCACTGCAGGATCTGAGTCCATGGTGGCGTAGTGTGTTACTTATGGTAGGCCTTGTTACATTGGTCCCAGCTCTCTGCAGTTCATTCACTAGGTCCCCCCGCGTGGTTCTGGGATTTTTGCTCACCGTTCTTGTGATCATTCTGACCCCTCGGGGTGGGATTTTGCGTGGAGCCCCAGATCGAGGGAGATTATCAGTGGTCTTGTATGTCTTCCATTTTCTAATTATTGCTCCCACTGTTGATTTCTTCACTCCAAGCTGGTTGGCTATTGCAGATTCAGTCTTCCCAGCCTGGTGCAGGGCTACAATTTTGTTTCTGGTGTCCTTTGACAGCTCTTTGGTCTTCACCATAGTGGAGTTTGGAGTCAGACTGTTTGAGGGTGTGCACAGGTGTCTTTTTATACTGATAACAAGTTTAAACAGGTGCCATTACTACAGGTAATGAGTGGAGGAAAGAGGAGACTCTTAAAGAAGAAGTTACAGGTCTGTGAGAGCCAGAAATCTGGATTGTTTGTTTCTGACCAAATACTTATTTTCCACCATAATATGCAAAAAAAATGATAAAAAAACAGACAATGTGATTTTCTGGATTTTTTTTTCTCAGTTTGTCTCCCATAGTTGAGGTCTACCTATGATGTAAATTACAGACGCCTCTCATCTTTTTAAGTGGTGGAACTTGCACTATTGCTGACTGACTAAATACTTTTTTGCCCCACTGTATATATATACTGTATATATATATATTCAGTGGCGTAACTACAAAGTTATGGGCCCCGGTGCGAACTTTCAAATGGGGCCCCCCCCTGCCAAAATATTTTTCACCCAAATCCACATCCTGCCCATGCTCCTGCCCCATCCGACTCCGCACTCTGCCCCATCCGACTCCTCACTCTGCCCCATCCGACTCCTCACTCTGCCCCATCCGACTCCTCACTCTGCCCCATCCGACTCCTCACTCTGCCCCATCCGACTCCTCACTCTGCCCCATCCGACTCCGCACTCTGCCCCATCCGACTCCGCACTCTGCCCCATCCGTCTCCGCACTCTGCCCCATCCGTCTCCGCACTCTGCCCCATCCGACTCCTCACTCTGCCCCATCCGACTCCTCACTCTGCCCCATCCGACTCCTCACTCTGCCCCATCCGACTCCTCACTCTGCCCCATCCGACTCCGCACTCTGCCCCATCCGACTCCGCACTCTGCCCCATCCGACTCCGCACTCTGCCCCATCCGTCTCCGCACTCTGCCCCATCCGTCTCCGCATTCTGCCCTATCCGACTCCTCACTCTGCCCCATCCGACTCCCCACTCTGCCCCATCCGACTCCGCACTCTGCCCCATCCGACTCCCCACTCTGCCCCATCCGACTCCTCATTCTGCCCCATCCGACTCCTCACTCTGCCCCATCCGACTCCTCACTCTGCCCCATCCGACTCCCCACTCTGCCCCATCCGACTCCGCACTCTGCCCCATCCGACTCCACACTCTGCCCCATCCGACTCCTCATTCTGCCCCATCCGACTCCACACTCTGCCCCATCCGACTCCTCATTCTGCCCCATCCGACTCCTCACTCTGCCCCATCCGACTCCTCACTCTGCCCCATCCGACTCTGCACTCTGCCCCATCCGTCTCCGCATTCTGCCCCATCCGTCTCCGCACTCTGCCCCATCCGTCTCCGCATTCTGCCCCATCCGTCTCCGCACTCTGCCCCATCCGTCTCCGCACTCTGCCCCATCCGTCTCCGCATTCTGCCCCATCCGTCTCCGCATTCTGCCCCATCCGTCTCCCCATTCTGCCCCATCCGTCTCCGCATTCTGCCCCATCCGTCTCCTCATTCTGCCCCATCCGTCTCCACATTCTGCCCCATCCATCTCCACATTCTGCCCCTGTCTCCACATCTCACCAGAACAGCAGGAACCGGAAATCTGCTGCTGGTTGATACCAGAGAACACGAGCTGCACACAACCAGGACTGAGCTGCTGAGAGCTGAAGGACCTGTGGTGACGTCATCGTCATGTGATCAGGAGGCGGAGCTGATAAATGGTGAAAGCCCTATGATAGTGATGACGTCACCACAGGATCTTCAGCTCTTCCTTTCAGATCAGGCGTCGGCTGCTGATCTGATGTGTGCGCCCGGCAGGTCAGGTGGAGGGCCGGTCTGTCTGTTGCCGTGCGGGAGGAATCACCTGCACGGCAACAGTTTTTAACATTTTGCTGGTGTCGGCGTGCATCTGACCTGCCGGGGCCCCTGACTTCCCCCGGGTCCGGTCGCAGTGGCGACTGCTGCGACCGTGGTAGTTACGCCACTGTATATATTACATAAATAAATGCATTTATTTGAATAATATTTTTTCTTTTATTTTTCTATTTTTATACTTTTTTTTAACTTTTTTATATCTTTGTACTGATACTCTGCAATACTTCTGTACTGCAGGGCATCAAAGCAGCATCTGCAGGAGAGGAGGCAAGTCAGCTCTTCCTCCTAGCAGTCCCTAAAGGACTCCGTGGCCATCTTGTGGCCGGAGTTCACCATGGAGACCATCAGCACAACGTGACCGCATTGTGTTGTGCTGATGGAAGCACACAGGGGGCCCTTTCCCTGTGCGATGCCCCGTGATGTCGCTGTCCCTATTGGGCATTGCTGCAGGGTGTCAGCTCTCATAATACTACATACAGGGACAAATACCGCCACACTGTGACCGGACCACATATTACCACCACATAGTAACCGAATACTACAGTAACGATCATTAAATACCACAATACTTACAACACTGTAATTACCAACAGTGACATTATACACAGGAATATATAGTGCACAGTATAGAGTCAGTGTACAGATAATACAGTGATCACCAGTGACATTATACACAGGAATTCTGCATGTGGCATCAGTGTACAGGTAATATAGTGATCACCAGTGACATTATACACAGGAGCTCTGTATATAGTGTATAATGTAAGCAAAATACAGTGATCGCCAGTGACATTTTACACAGGAGCTCTGTATATAGTGTCAGTGTACAGATAATACAGGGGTAACCAGTGACATTATACATAGGAGCTCTGTATACACTGTATAGTGTACATGTAATACAGTGATCACCAGTGACATTATACACAGGAGGTCTGTATATAGTGTTAGTGTACAGGTACTACAGTGATCACCAGTGACGTTATACACACGAGTGCTGTATTTAGTGTAAGGTGATACAGTGATCATCAGTGACATTATATACGGGAACTCTATACAGTATATAGTGTACAGGTAATACAGTGATCACCAGTGACATTATACACTGGAGCTTCGTATATAGTGTCAGTGTACAGATAATACAATGATAACCAGTGACATTATACACAGTAGCTCTTTATATTGTGTACAAGTGTCACGCTCACGCCCTGACTGGTGGGTGTGAGCTCGGGGGGTATGTGGCCCCACTGTGCCACAAACCAGACTACCCTGGAAGGGGCGTGACTATGACAGCTGCCTGGGTTTTCACTGAAGCCTCTGATGGTGAGGTCAGGCTTGTGCAGCAGGCAGCTGCCAGGTGCTACTCCAGGGTGGTGTCTGGCTGTGGCTGCTGATCCCACTTGGAGAACAAGAACACTAGGACAGGTGCGGGCATCAGGCAGGACTGGCAGAAGAACACGACTGAAACTCAGAGGAGTAGGCTGGCACGGCAGAGACACAGGGTTGGCAGAGACACGGCAGAGAACACAGTGCTGGCAGAGACACGGCAGAGAACACAGGGATGGCAGAGAACACGGCAGAGAACACAGGGCTGGCAGGAACACAGGACTGGCAGGGTCGGCAGGAAACAGGACTGGCTAGGACGGCAGGAACACAGGACTGGAAGGCACGGCAGGAACGGCTGGACTGGCAGGAACACTGGTTGGGAAGGCACAGCAGAGAACACAGGACTGATTGATGTGGTGTATGAATGAACAGGTAGGGACCTGTTCACACTGGAGGTGCAGGAACGGATATGAAATATGAAGGAACAGGTAGGGACCTGTTCACACAGGAGGTGCAGGTATGGATATGTAGAATGAATAAACAGGAAGGGACCTGTTCACACTGGAGGTGCTGGTACAGAAATGTAATATGGAGGAACAGGTAACGGCCTGTTCACACAGGAGGTGCAGATACGGAAATGTAGTATGAAAGAAGTAAGAGGGAACAGGTTGGGACCTGTTCAGACTGGAAGAGAACTGCAAGTCTGCGAATAGGAGCAGTAGAGCAGCAAGAGATAGCACAGCAATGAAAGCTAAGCAGAGCAGAGCCACAAGGAATGTGGAGAGGAGCTGCAGCAAGAGATACTGCAGAAGCTAAGCAGAGTGGAACCGCAAGGATTGCGGAGAGGAGCTGCAGCAAGAGATTAGTGCAGCAACGGGAGCGGAGCAGAGCAGAATGGAGCAGAACCACAGGAGTGCGGAGTAAAGATCATGCCACAAAGGTACAGAGCAGGCAGAGCCGCAAGAGTGCGGAGCGTAAGCAGACTGAGAACACAAGGAAAGACACAGCAGGGAAGGAAGCCACAGACAAGGAGACAGAGATAGGACAAAGTACAGACAAGGCACTGGAACAAGACAAGGACAAAGACACAGGGACCAGGATACTCTGCCTCCTGGAGGGTGGACAACAAGATCAAGGCAATAGCACAGGGAAAAGCCTCCAGAGAGGGAGTAACTCAGAGCAAGGCCTGGCAAACTCAGAAGCTAAACAGTAACTGAGCTAACACATTGCACAGGCCCAGAACACAGGGTGGATCTGCACTATATATTGGAGGCCTCTTGGTAATTGGTCAGGAACAGATTAGACAGATGCACCTGATTCCTATAAGAACCAGAGAGTTCAGGCGCCGCCCCCTATACACACAGCCATGAAGCATGCAGAGAGCAGAGACACAGAACATGGAGCTGGCATGAAACAGAAACCACATCATGACCTGGAACAGTGGGTAAGACAGTGTGAGAGATGCGAGGCCATGCCGTGATGCCAGCACAGTTGTTACAACAAGTAATACAGGGATCACCAGTGACATTATACACAGGAGCTCTGTATATAGTGTATAGTGTACATGTAATACAGTGATCACCAGAGACATTATATACAGGAGCTCTGTATATAGTGTCACTGTGCATGTAATATAGTGATCACCAGTGACATTATATACAGCTGGCAATTAATGTGCTGCGATCAGTAAAATCACAGAGTGACAGGTTAGAATAGATATAATGGATATACAGTGGGGCAAAAAAGTATTTAGTCAGTCAGCAATAGTGCAAGTTCCACCACTTAAAAAGATGAGAGGCGTCTGTAATTTACATCATAGGTAGACCTCAACTATGGGAGACAAACTGAGAAAAAAAAATCCAGAAAATCACATTGTCTGTTTTTTTAACATTTTATTTGCATATTATGGTGGAAAATAAGTATTTGGTCAGAAACAAAATTTCATCTCAATACTTTGTAATATATCCTTTGTTGGCAATGACAGAGGTCAAACGTTTTCTGTAAGTCTTCACAAGGTTGCCACACACTGTTGTTGGTATGTTGGCCCATTCCTCCATGCAGATCTCCTCTAGAACAGTGATGTTTTTGGCTTTTCGCTTGGCAACACGGACTTTCAACTCCCTCCAAAAGTTTTCTATAGGGTTGAGATCTGGAGACTGGCTAGGCCACTCCAGGACCTTGAAATGCTTCTTACGAAGCCACTCCTTCATTGCCCTGGCGGTGTGCTTTGGATCATTGTCATGTTGAAAGACCCAGCCACGTTTCATCTTCAATGCCCTTGCTGATGGAAGGAGGTTTGCACTCAAAATCTCACGATACATGGCCCCATTCATTCTTTCATGTACCCGGATCAGTCGTCCTGGCCCCTTTGCAGAGAAACAGCCCCAAAGCATGATGTTTCCACCACCATGCTTTACAGTAGGTATGGTGTTTGATGGATGCAACTCAGTATTCTTTTTCCTCCAAACACGACAAGTTGTGTTTCTACCAAACAGTTCCAGTTTGGTTTCATCAGACCATAGGACATTCTCCCAAAACTCCTCTGGATCATCCAAATGCTCTCTAGCAAACTTCAGACGGGCCCGGACATGTACTGGCTGAAGCAGTGGGACACGTCTGGCACTGCAGAATCTGAGTCCATGGTGGCGTAGTGTGTTACTTATGGTAGGCCTTGTTACATTGGTCCTAGCTCTCTGCAGTTCATTCACTAGGTCCCCCCGCGTGGTTCTGGGATTTTTGCTCACCGTTCTTGTGATCATTCTGACCCCACGGGGTGGGATTTTGCGTGGAGCCCCAGATCGAGGGAGATTATCAGTGGTCTTGTATGTCTTCCATTTTCTAATTATTGCTCCCACTGTTGATTTCTTCACTCCAAGCTGGTTGGCTATTGCAGATTCAGTCTTCCCAGCCTGGTGCAGGGCTACAATTTTGTTTCTGGTGTCCTTTGACAGCTCTTTGGTCTTCACCATAGTGGAGTTTGGAGTCAGACTGTTTGAGGGTGTGCACAGGTGTCTTTTTATACTGATAACAAGTTTAAACAGGTGCCATTACTACAGGTAATGAGTGGAGGAAAGAGGAGACTCTTAAAGAAGAAGTTACAGGTCTGTGAGAGCCAGAAATCTTGATTGTTTGTTTCTGACCAAATACTTATTTTCCACCATAATATGCAAATAAAATGATAAAAAAACAGACAATGTGATTTTCTGGATTTTTTTTTCTCAGTTTGTCTCCCATAGTTGAGGTCTACCTATGATGTAAATTACAGACGCCTCTCATCTTTTTAAGTGGTGGAACTTGCACTATTGCTGACTGACTAAATACTTTTTTGCCCCACTGTATACACATAAAATGCATATATGTATGTATATATATGTCACTGACATCTATATATATATATATGTATACTATGTGTATATATCTATTCTATCTATTATATTCTAACCTGTCACTCTGTGATTTTACTGATTGTGGCACATGAATTGCTGGCTTTTGTTCTATCTTTTACCGAATGTTACCGACTTTTTCTGATTTGAAGAAAATTTTCAAATTACCGATCATGAATCCGAATGTACTATATTCATGCCGAATTTATTTTTGGCAATTGTTTTCTGAGCATATTTGCTCATCTCTAACAGTGATCACAAGTGACGTTATACATAGGAGCTCTGTATATAGTGTACAGTGTACAGGTAATACAGTGATCACCAGTGACATTATACACAAGAGTTCTATATATAGTGTACAACAGTGTACAGGTAATACAGTGATCACCAGTGACATTATACACAGGAGCTCTGTATATAATGTATAGTGTACAGGTAATACAGTGATCACCAGTGACATTATGCACAGGAGGGAAGAGATTGAAAAAACACCCTGAAGCAATGGACTGCCATGAAATACCAGACAAGGAATATTCCAATAAAATGATCTTTATTTTACAAAAATGGCAAACAGTAGTACTACATAGAGAACATGTGCACGTATTAGGACAATAAAGTAATGTATAATAAAATGTCTAAAAGTTGTATATATAAATCTTCCATGAATGAAGAACAGAAGGGCAGCACTCACCGATCCTCCGAGTCAGGTAACTTTATTAGCTTACAATAAAATCTTCACGGCCGGGGGTGTTGAACATGCAGAGTGTGCAAAGCCAGACGACGGCCGTTTTGCGCCTGTCAGGCGCTTCTACGGGTCAGTGATCGGTGAGTGCTGCCTTTCTGTTCTTCGTTCATGGAATATTTAGCATGTGTTTTCGGCTATAGCACCATCGGTCCGACGGCTAGCTTCCGCTGCATGTGAGCAGGCTCAGCCCTTACTAGAAGCGGTGGTGCGGTCAGTTGTGCTTCTACGAGATTTATGTAGTATATATAAATCTGATATTATGTATGGCGGACCAAAGGAGAAAATATATACACGATCGCAAAAAAAGCCCCAAAGAAGAAGGGGGTGATATAAAAATACATGTAAGAGATTAAAAAACTGTATATATATATATATATATATATATATATAACAGCCCCAAATAAAATGTGAGTCACATCATCAGGAAAAAAATATATATATCTAAAATAGTGAAAAAGGAAAAAGTCATCAGAGTAAACATGTGAGGAGAGGCAATAAAAGTGCAAAGGTGCCGAAACAAACAATTAAAACCAATGCAGCACATAAAGTGCTTAGAGTGCAAAAGGTGGCATTGCAAAATAAAGACAAGGGGCAATATACTTTTAAGGTCCGCCAGGTCCTAATAATGCGCACACCCCAACGCGCATTTCGGAAATGAATTCCTTCGCAATGTACAGCTATATACACCAATAGCTGCTACTGCGCAGGTGCGGCAGGCGCCATTTTCAAATAGTTTTTTCTAGCTGAATAACATCAACAACATGTATTATTAGGACATGAAACATGCTATTATGCTGCAGAAGTTTTTTTTTTAAGTATTTAAAGATATTCATTATGCAAACTAGGGGGCGGTCAGTGAGGGATCAGTGACCTGTCAGCAGTCTGCATTATGAATACTTAATCAAAGCACCACATGAAGACCCCGCACAGGCCGCCCCAGAGCACAAGCATATCATTGACTGAAAACTGAAAATAAAGATTACACAGTAACCACAAGACAGATTTCATCAACCAAGGTATCATTTGAATCAGTATAACGGCGCTGATCTGACACTGTCTGCAGGTTACTGTGCACAATCCTGCTGACAGGTTCCCTTAAAGTATATTTGAAACCAGAAGTTTCCATACACTATATAAAAAGACACATATGCATGTTTTTCTCAATATCTGACATGAAGTCAGAATAAACCATTCCCATTTTAGGTCAGTTAGGATTACCATAATTATTAATATTTGTCAAATGCCAGAATGATGAGAAAATGTTTCAAGGCATTTTTATTACTTACTGCAAAGTCAAAAGTTTACATACACTAAGATTACTGTGCCTTAAAACAACTCTGGACTGCCCATAAGATGAGGTTACATGTTTGGAAGTTTATGATTTTTGGTAACATATGAGTTAATTAGAGACACACCTGTGGATGTACGTTAATGCGCACCTGAAACACACTGCTTCTTTGTGTAGCATCATGGGAAAGTCTCAAGAAATCAGCCAATATATCAGGAAGAGAATTGTGGACTTGCACAAGTCTGGCTCATCCTTGGGTACAATTTCAAGACACCTGAAGGTGCCTCATTCATCTGTTCAAACAATTATACACAAGTACAAACAATATGGGAATGTCCAGCCATCCTACCGCTCAGGAAGGAGACGGGTTCTGTGTCCCAGAGATGAATGTGCTTTGGTCTGCCATGTGCATATAAACCCAAGGACAAAAGCAAAAGACCTTGTGAAGATGATGGAGGAAGCTGGTTAGATTGTGTCAATATCCACAGTGAAACGAATCCTGTATCAACATGGGCTGAAAGGCCACTCTGCCAGGAAAAAGGCACTACTCCAAAAGAAACATAAAAAAGCCAGAATAATGTTTACAAATGTACACAGGAACAAAGACCTTAAAGGGAACCTGTCACCCCGCCCAGGCATTTGTAAAGGTACCATTACACTAAACGACTTACCAACGATCACGACCAGCGATACGACCTGGCCGTGATCGTTGGTAAGTCGTTGTGTGGTCGCTCGGGAGCTGTCACACAGACCGCTCTCTCCAGCGACCAACGATCAGGGGAAAGACTTCGGTATCGTTGAAACTGTCTTCCATTATGCCGAAGTCCCCGGGTAACCAGGGTAAACATCGGGTTACTAAGCGCAGGACCGCACTTATTAACCCGATATTTACCCTGGTTACCATTGTAAAAGTTAAAAAAAAAACACTACATACTCACATTCCGATGTCTGTCATGTCTCCCGACGTTTAGCTTCCCGCACTGACTGTGTCAGCGCTGGCCGTAAAGCAGAGCACAACGGTGACGTCACCGCTGTGGTCTGCTTTACGGCCGGCGCTGACAGTCAGTGCAGGGAAGCTAAACGTCGGGGGACGTGACAGACATCGGAATGTGAGTATGTACTGTTTTTTTTTTAACTTTTACAATGGTAACCAGGGTAAATATCGGGTTACTAAGCACGGCCCTGCGCTTAGCAACCCGATATTTACCCTGGTTACAAGTGAACACATCGCTGGATCGGCGTCACACACGCCGATCCAGCGATGACAGCGGGTGATCAGCGACCAAAAAAAGGTCCTGATCATTCCCCAGCGACCAACGATCTCCCAGCAGGGGCCTGATCGTTGGTCGCTGTCACACATAACGAGATCGTTAGCGGGATCGTTGCTATGTCACAAAAAGCGTGACATTGCAACGATATCGTTAACAAAAGCCATCTTGTGCAGCACTAATGCTGCATTCTGTCAAGGTGGCTCTTTTAGTTGGGGTCCCTTCCACTGCTGAAAGAATCGTTTTTATAATTTGCCCTCCATACCTGTAGTTTGTCAGGGGGGCATGTCTTTCCTCCCAGGACACAAATGCCTCACAGCCATCAGTCAATTCCTCCTTTCACCGGGCGCCACCTCCTCAGCGTTCAGTTATGTCCCCAGCACCTGCACTGTATTTTTTTTTCTCGGGCATGCGCAGTTAGCGCTGCCCTTCCACTGACATCACATGAAGTCTTCATTCTCGTGCCTGCGTGTACGCGCAGCACGAGATCCCGCCCCGCAGTCTCTTCTGATTTATTCACACTGCGGGGCTGGGAATCTTGGGCATGCGCAGTACTTCTTTGCGGCTCTCCCTCATCTCCCTCTACCTCTTTCCTACTGTGCAGCATCATAGGAATCATCAGATCTCGGCGGGATCTCGTGCTGCACGTACACGCAGGCGTGAGAATGAAGACATCATGTGATGTCAGTGGAAGAGCAGCGCTAACTGCGCATGCCCAAGAAAAGAAATACAGCGCAAGCGTCGGGGACATAACTGAACGCAGAGGTGGCTCTTTTAGTTACAAACGCCTGGAGGGGGGGGGGGGGTGACAGGTTCCTTTTAATATTTGGAGACATGTCCTGTGGTCTAATGAAACTAAGATTGAACTTTTTGGGCATAATGACCATCGTTATGTTTGGAGGAAAAAAGAAGACGCTTGGAAGCCTAAGAACACCATCCCAACTGTGAAACACGGTGGTGGCAGCATCATGTTGTGGGGTTGTTTTGCTGCAGGAGGGACTGGTGCACTTCCCCATATAGATGGCATCATGAGAAAAGCAGATTATGTGGCAATACTGAAGAAACATCTCAAGACATCAGCCAGGAAGTTAAAGCTTAGGTGTAAATGGGTCTTCCAAATGGACAATGGCCCGAAGAATACTGCCAAAATGGTGACAAAGTGGCTTCAGGATAACAAAGTCAATGTTTTGGAACGGTCATCACAGAGCCCTGATCTCAGTCCTATTGAAAATGTATGGGCAAAGCTGAAAAGGCATGTGTGAGCAAGGCGACCTACAAACCTGGATCAGTTACAGCAGTTTTGTCAGGAAGAATGGGCCCAAATTCCGACCAACTATTGTGAGAAGCTTGTGGAAGGAGATCCCAGACGTGTGACCCAAGTCATTCAGTTTAAGGGCAATGGCACCAAATACTAATGAAATGGATGGAAACTTTTGACTGTGCAATAAGTAATAAAAATGTCTTAAAACATTGTGTCATAATTCTGGCATTTGGCAAATATTAATAATTATGGTAATACTAATAGACCTAAAACAGGAAAGGTTTATTCTGATTTCATGTCAGATATTGAGAAAAACATGCAGATGTGCCTTTTTATATAGCGTATGGAAATTTCTGGTTTCAACAGTACGAAATTATACATTTCTTTTCCTCGGGCCAAGAGCATGACCTTACATTTTTCTACATTAAACTTCAATTGCCACTCTCAGACCAAGCCTCCAACTGGCAAAAATCAACCTGTAACATAAAATTATCCTCATTGGTGTCGATTACCTTGCAGAGTTTAGTATCATCTGCAAATATTGTAATTCTACTTTGTATGCCCCCTTCAAGGTCCTTAATTAAAGGGAACCTGTCACCCCGTTTTTTCAAGAAGAGCTAAAACTAGCATTAAATAGGGGCAGAGCTGGGCTTTACATTAGTGTATTTTGGAGCCTTTATTCCCCACCTATGCTGCCGAAATACCTTTGTAAAGTCGCCGTTTTGGGCCGTCACTCACGCTGGTCAGGTCATATGGGCGTGGTGACAGCGCTGTTTCTCCACCAGATCTCCGTTGGTGGCGTAGTAGTGTGCGCATGTCCAAGTGGCGAATCCACTGCGCAGCTTCAAGGAAAATAGCGCGATCTGCGCTATTCAGCTGTTTATCGGTGGGCGCGGCCATCTTTGTGAGGCCGCGCGTGCGCAGATGGTTCTTCTCGGCTTCCCGGTGCTTCAGGAAAATGGCCACGGGATGCCGCACGTGCGCAGATGGAGATCGTGGTGGCCATTTTCCTGCTGCCGAGATGCGAACTCGGCCGCGTTTTTTTGCATTTTTTCATGCGTTTTTGACACGTTTTTGATGCGTTTTTGGTGCATTTTTTGTGCGTCTTTTCCCAAATGCATAGAATAGTGGGAAAAACGCAGAAAATCCGCAAAATTAATGAACATGCTGTTTTTTTTACTGCGATGTGCTTTTTTCACGGAAAATACGCATCATGTGCACAAAATCCAGCCATCTCTCTGTTAACTATCTTCCAGTCATGTCTCCATTACCTGTCATGCAGCCATGTCTGTCATCTCTTGTCCAGCCATGCCTCCGTTACTGTCATCCAGCCATGTCTCCGTCATCTATTTTCCAGCCATGTCTCCATTATCTGTCATCCAGCCATGTCTCCGTTAGCTGTCATCCAGCCATGTCTCCGTTAGCTGTCTTCGAGCCATGTCTCCATTATCTGTCATCCAGCCTTGTCTCCGTTAGCTGTCTTCGAGCCATGTCTCCATTATCTGTCATCCAGCCATGTCTCCATTAGCTGTCTTCGAGCCATGTCTCCATTATCTGTCATCCAGCCTTGTCTCCGTTAGCTGTCTTCGAGCCATGTCTCCATTATCTGTCATCCAGCCTTGTCTCCGTTAGCTGTCTTCGAGCCATGTCTCCGTTAGCTGTCATCCAGCCTTGTCTCCGTTAGCTGTCTTCGAGCCATGTCTCCGTTAGCTGTCTTCGAGCCATGTCTCCGTTAGCTGTCTTCGAGCCATGTCTCCGTTAGCTGTCATCAAGCCATGTCTCCGTTAGCTGTCATCCAGCCGTGTCTCCATTATCTGTCATCCAGCCATGTCTCCATTATCTGTCATCCAGCCATGTCTCCGTTATCTGTCATCCAGCCATGTCTCCATTAGCTGTCATCCAGCCATGTCTCCATTAGCTGTCATCCAGCCGTGTCTCCATTAGCCATCATCCAGCCGTGTCTCCATTAGCCGTCATCCAGCCATGTCTCTGTTATTTTTCATCCAACCATGTCTCTGTTATCTTTCATCCAGCCAGGTCTTCATTATCTGACATGCAGCCATGTGTCTGTTATCTGTCCTGTGGCCAGATCTCTGTTATCAGTCAGCCCAACGTGTCTCCGTTATCTGTTGTCCAGCTGTGTCTCAATGATCATTCATCCAGTAATGTCTCTGTTATCTGTCGTCTTTCCATGTCACTGTTTAGCCCACGATATTATATATTTTTTCCTCATATCTGTCGTCCAGCATGTCTCCGACTCTGTTATCTGGCAGTGTCTCTGTTATCTGTCGTCCACCATACCACCGTTTTCTGTCATCCATCGTATCACTGATTGACCAAGGAAGACAGTAAAAGTAGAGGAGTAAGAAAGCATAGTTCATTTTCTATCTCTTAATTTCACAAGTTTCTTATTCTAGATTTGCATCAGAATGTTGGATATTTTTCCATCCAAATGATCTTATTTCCGAATTCCATTATTCTCAATTTCCAATATATTTTTCACTTTTTATATTTTATTTCTTACCTTTTTTGAAAAAAAAAAACAACAACAAAAAAGCAAAAAACTTTTTAGCATGTCATAAGAGCAAGATCTATGACCACGTCAATGACGTTTATTTGGGTGTGCTCCACAGAACTGTCATAGAACTTCTTCATTCTCTTATCATGTTATTACATTATACTACACCCTTATATAATATCTTTTAGTTTAATTTTCTTAATTTGTAGTAGTTCCCCTTAATAAATCTGAGATTTACCATCAAACATAAGGGTATTGTGATTTTTTTACCACTTCCTGATATTTTAGTAGACAGTTGCGTAGTTTTCCTAAACCAAATGTCAAAGTTTATTCCAGGTCTTATGGTAAGAATAATTATAAACTATATAGATTTGACAAATGGCATCCATCATAATGATCAGGCCCTCCTTCAAAAAATTCTAGGCTAATGGGTATAGACTATAACCGGGGACCTTGTGTAATGCACCCTTGGACACCTGGTAGGTTACGGTATATCTACCTTTCCTCTTGGCTTAACATATCCAGAGATGAGAGCTGAAAGGTAACAAGGTTTGGAAAAAAACAGATTTTTCGATACTCTGTTGGGAGATGTTTATGCTGTATGTGTCATTCTATGGCCACCCATACAACATCTAGTATTTTGCATGACCTCCATGAGTTTTATGGACTGCACAAAGTTTTCTAGACCTAGAAGGAAGAAGTTGGTGACATACTACAACATCGATCTTTTTCCGTTCTTCAATAACGATGTCTTTTAAAGCATGGATGATGGATGGAGAGTGATGACAACCTGTCTCTTCAGAATTCCCAATAGGTGTTTTGGTTGGGTCAGATCAGAAGACACTTGGCTACTGAATCACTTTCGCCCTCTTCTTCATAAATACAACAGATGTGTTTTTTGGATCATTGTCATGTTGTCCACCAAGGGCACTGAGTGATGGCAGCATCTTCTCTTTCACTGCATATCAGTACATCAGTGGATTCATGAAACCAGCAATGACATGTATTCCCCCGACACCAGCAGTTCTCAAGCAGCTCCATATAAGGACACGGCCACCACCATGTCTCACTGTAGGCTCCAAGCGTTATTCTTCATAATCTTCACCTTTGCAACACCAAATAGTTTTGAAGCCATCAGTTTCAAAAACGTTTCTCTTGGTCTCATCACTACAGAGTCCCATTGTCTTCATGGTTTTGTGCCGGGGCCCTATCAAATTGTAGGTAGCTTTTTTGTCTATGGGCTTTATTGGAGGCTTCCTTCGAGGACGACACCCTGCATGCCATTCTTTTGTGGTGTTCGCTGGATTGTCTCATGGGAAACAGCGAACCTAGTTTGGCTTTATACTTCTTTAGCTAACTAAATTAAACTTGCATCTCAATTTTCTTGAACCCATCTCATCAGAAGATGCTCTTGTTTAGGTGTTATTTACCATGGTCTTTACTTATGGACACGCCATTAGGTGGGGAAGTCAGTGAGTCCAAGATTAAAAGGGTACATCATAAATGGAGGGGTGAGGCAAAGGCGTAGATAAGTCACAGTCCGGGGTCATTATTCCAAGAAGGTAATGGATCAAGACAAAGGGGCAAGGCAAATGGATCTAAGGCAAATCCAAGGTCATACAGCAAAGATCAAAATACTAGAACTCACAGTACATAGCAAACACACACCAAACTGAGCAGAGCTACAAATAACATAGCTTGGGAATCACTCTGAACAGGAGACACCTGTAAGAAGCCCAGCATACTCCGGCATTGATTGGGTGACTGGATTGTCACTCACCTCACTGATAGCTCAGCACACCCAAGCCTCAGATTGGACAGGTGAGCTAAAACTCACCACAAAGAGAGTAGGAATCGTGGCAGCAGAGTAAAGTAACAAAAAAAAGTTTTAAGCTTGAAACATAAAGAAATTGTGGCCACACAGTTCCATCGACACAAAAAAACTAAAAAGTCTCAGAAAATGGTGACTAGCTTCTAACTACTGCCCTGAAGCCAGTCTGGAATAGAAGGTAACCACGCTCTCCAGCGATCCAGGACAGCTTCAAAACAGTGCTTACAAGATCAATAAAGAAGAGCTTTCAAGCCTTGCGCATGTTCTGCTGTCGGTTGGTCGGTTTCCAAGGCAACAAGCTGTAAACAAAGAAAACTGTTCATATTTTAAGAACTGCTAAAAATTACAATGAGCAGTAAATTACAAAATTTCTTGTATATACAAGCTCTATCTGACAATATTAATTTATGAAGCTGGGAAAAAAACCTTTAAAAAAGTACTACACAGGAAAAGTGTTCATTAATATTCAAGATCAGTGAATGGAATGACTCTTGTATGTACCCAGAAGCTGAAAACCTGTCCCTGACTTAGTCCTTCTGACACAGCTGAGGGTTTGCTTCAATTATGTAAATTCTAGACACTCCTGGTGTACATAGCCTGTACTGATACAATGTAACAAACCCTCAGGTCTGGAAAGAGATGCATGTTATATTTCTGGTATATTCCAAGTCATTGCCGTTGACATTCTGTAAGAAAAAATAATGGTGTATGGACACAATGTGGCAGGTAGGACTCTGCGATTTCACCTCTGACCTTTCCAGTATCTTCCTCAAGTTCACTTTCGGAGCTTCACATTTGTTCCTCTTTTGTGTTACGGAGAAAAATCCCTTCGGTCTGTAAAGTACATTGGGCTTGGATCTGACATTAATGGACCCGGCACCTATATTGTGTAGGAGTATAACAATCCTTAAAGGAACCTTCCAGCCAAAAGTGGTACAATGTATCACGACTCGGGTGGGGAGTTAAGAATGTGGGTCATGACACAAAGGATTCTCTCTTTTGGGGTTCTTTCAATCCCTCCTTCATCCCCTCCTCGTCCTCCAAAGGAGCGGTCCATCCTATCGGAAAGATGAGGAGGTCTCATACTTTGTAAGAACTTTTCCATGGTGAAGTCCGAGGCTGTGGTGGCCACACAAGCAGCAGAGAGGTTCATTCCTGAGGAGTGAGAACTCTACAATTGTCAGATTTTCAATTTTATTGCATGTTTTTCTTCCTGACATTGAAAGTTCCACCATCCCAATAACTGATCCTGGAAATGCCCCCGGAGAACGGAGTTGAGGCCCCGACATGCATTGTCTGTCGAACTGGTGGAGAAAGTGGAGTACAGCTCTTGGCCTTTTACAGCAGTCCTACAGACAATGAATGGAAAAATGGTGCGTAAGTGTGGACAACATGCTATTCCGATTGTTCAAAAGTGCCTCCATAACAATGTCAGTCAATGTGTTGTATGCAGATAGAGCCACCATGACATTTCCAACTTTTCCAGCCATCACTGTACCCCCAAGATCCCTCAGTGCCCACATCACTTTATCAGGAATTGATAATGCCGCATCAATGAGTCACATTTGGGCAAGATTGGTACTGGAAGAAGCTGTTCTAGATGAATCTCATAGTGGTGTCACCTCAGGACCATGGGTCTGTACCAGGAATCGAGGACCAGACCCCCAAATCAGGAACACTGGGTGGATACGTCGTAAAGAGCATTTGATCTTCTTTGCAGAACTAACATGAAAACCAGCACAACACTCTACAAGAAACATTTCAGGTACTTACCATATATTGAAGCCCCCCACCCACACATTATGGTTGTTCATCACTTTCCTCCCCATCTCCATGGTCCATAAACTTCATCCTGCATCTGGACATTTCCAGTCAATTTGGAAATTACCATTAGTTTTTGATTTGGTTTCTCATAACTTGTTAAATTAGCGTTAAAAAAAAGAGAAACATCCATAGCTTGGAGATCATAAACCAAAACAAACACAATAATTTTTGCTGAATTTAGACTGGTTTCAGATGGTCCTAAGGTTTCTGCCGCAAAACGCGTTTCTGTACCCACCTTCCTTCTTAAAGATTAGATAGAGCCTCATGGGTCCAATAATTGCAGCCATAATACGAAATATGAAATTTTATACAAAGTTCAAGGAGAATTCAATTTGTCTCAAAGCAATTCGCTCATTTCTCACCTTTATCTGCAAATTCTTTATCTAGCTGAGAGTTCTTTATCTCACCTCACTGGTACACTGTTCAGTACAGCTGTATAATGTCTCCCATGGTGCAGCTTTCTAGTTTTTCGATCTCACTCAGGGCTGGATTCACAGTTACACTACTCAGTAGTCAAACAATGTTCTCCATGCTTCCGCTTCTGACCATGTGCCTCATAGGGAAAGGAGAGCAGAAATCCTTCCTGTATGTGTGTTGTATTTAGTAAACATCATAGCTTTTAGTCTTCACCTACTAGCTCAGGAACAACTGAAAATTATCGCCTGGTGAAAAATGCAGGATACAAGTTAGATATCGTGACCAGTGTAATTTCTCTGTACACACTCGTGATAGCTAAAAGGGGTAGTCACTGCCGCAGCCTCTGCCCAAACCCTGAAACAAAACATCATCAGTGATCTCTATTTCAGGGGCTGGGCTAGTCTCTGCTCTACTGAGCATGTGACGGTTGTCAATTCCAATGTGTGCTCAGTAGATTCTTGTCACTGTGCAATATGCACAGTGACAGTGCGCTCCCTCGCCAGCTCTGATCAGAAGCCGGCAAAAGAGCGCACTGTACATATTTTAAGAAGAATACATGGTGTGCAGACAAAAGTGCCAGCCCTCAAGTGATGTCACTGCACGCGGGGTATTCTTCTTACGATGCAATTAAATATGCTTGCGCCAGATATTGATCATTGAACTGATACACTTTAATCCCCCATTTTCTGTGTTCATTAAAGGAAACCTGTCAGAAACTTGCAGCACTCCCTCCCCCCAAACCATTTAATATGACTGGGTAGCCATTTAAAATATGAGCCAGTCGATCCCTTTTTTGAGCCCAAAGTGCTGCTCCAGCGGTGAGAAATCGCATTTTGAAGCTATGTCTGCATTGAGGCGATGCACTTACAGCTTCTCAGACTCACGCTGTAGTCACTACCCAGCAATACCGACCCCTGGCTGATTGACAAGTTGTTTGTTCTGGTTCATGGCCGCTGACCTGTCAATCAGCCAGCGATGGGTGCTGCTAGGCAGGAAATTCAGCATGAGGCACAGACGCTGTAAGTGCATCATGCACTTCCAGAAACAATATGTGATTTCTCACAGTTGGAGCAGCTCTTTGGGGTCATACAGGGATCGATTGGCTCACAGTGACTGATCCCGACCGATGCAACAAAATAATACATACAAAGACACGACAGGAACAGCTCTGCACAGTTCTGCAAAAATAGCACAACGTTTGAGGTCAATATGGAAACTGCTGCAACAGCAAATTATTAGTTTCTGTTTTATTTAAGAGCTAAAGCGAACCCAAAGCCGCAGTCTCTTCCCTTTTTCTATTGAGCTTTTGCTCTATAGTACGGCAGCAATTACAGAAAAACACTTTAGTTTGGGGGAATTAATATTTGAGTCAAACTTTCTCAAAAATGACTCCTACTGGAGACTGTGATGAACAACAATAAGATTGCTACCCAGGCCCAATGGGACGGAAAAGTGACAAATTTAGCAATAATCTTTGCTTCATCTGCAGTTATTATTATGCATTGCTTATAGACATCCATTAATTCCACAGCACTTTACATACATCACCATCACTGTCCCCAATGAGGCTCACAATCTACATTCCCTATCAGTATGTCTTTGGAGAGTGGCAGGAAACCGGAGTGCCCGGAGGAAACCCACGCAAACACGGGGAGAACATACAAACTCCTTGCAGATGTTGGACTTGTTGGGATTTGAACCCAGGACCCCAGCGCTGAAAAGCAGCAGTGTTAACCCCTGAGCCACCATACAGTGCTAACCACTGAGCCATCGTACAGTGCTAACCACTGAGCCACCATACAGTGCTAACCACTGAGCCACCATACAGTGCTAACCACTGAGCCACGGTACAGTGCTAACCACTGAGCCACCATACAGTGCTTACCACTGAGCCACCGTGCAGTGCTAACCACTGAGCCACCATACAGTGCTAACCACTGAGCCACCATACAGTGCTAACCACTGAGCCACCATACAGTGCTTACCACTGAGCCACCGTACAGTGCTAACCACTGAGCCACCATACAGTGCTTACCACTGAGCCACCGTGCAGTGCTAACCACTGAGCCACCATACAGTGCTAACCACTGAGCCACCATACAGTGCTTACCACTGAGCCACCGTACAGTGCTAACCACTGAGCCACCATACAGTGCTTACCACTGAGCCACCGTGCAGTGCTAACCACTGAGCCACCATACAGTGCTTACCACTGAGCCACCGTACAGTGCTAACCACTGAGCCACCATACAGTGCTAACCACTGAGCCACCATACAGTGCTAACCATTGAGCCACCATACAGTGCTAACCACTGAGCCACCATACAGTGCTAACCACTGAGCCACCATACAGTGCTAACCACTGAGCCACTATACAGTGCTAACCATTGAGCCACCATACAGTGCTAACCACTGAGCCACCATACAGTGCTAACCACTGACCCACCGTACAGTGCTAACCACTGAGCCACCGTACAGTGCTAACCACTGAGCCACCATACAGTGCTAACCATTGAGCCACCATACAGTGCTAACCACTGAGCCACCATACAGTGCTAACCACTGAGCCACCATACAGTGCTAACCACTGAGCCACCGTACAGTGCTAACCACTGACCCACCATACTGTGCTAACCACTGAGCCACCATACAGTGATAACCCCTGAGCCACCGTACAGTGCTAACCACTGAGCCACCATACAGTGCTAACCATTGAGCCACCATACAGTGCTAACCACTGAGCCACCATACAGTGCTAACCACTGAGCCACCGTACAGTGCTAACCACTGACCCACCATACTGTGCTAACCACTGAGCCACCATACAGTGCTAACCATTGAGCCACCATACAGTGCTAACCACTGAGCCACCATACAGTGCTAACCACTGAGCCACCATACAGTGCTAACCACTGAGCCACCGTACAGTGCTAACCACTGACCCACCATACTGTGCTAACCACTGAGCCACCATACAGTGATAACCCCTGAGCCACCGTACAGTGCTAACCACTGAGCCACCATACAGTGCTAACCATTGAGCCACCATACAGTGCTAACCACTGAGCCACCATACAGTGCTAACCACTAAGCCACCGTACAGTGCTAACCACTGACCCACCATACTGTGCTAACCACTGAGCCACCATACAGTGCTAACCATTGAGCCACCATACAGTGCTAACCACTGAGCCACCATACAGTGCTAACCACTGAGCCACCGTACAGTGCTAACCACTGACCCACCATACTGTGCTAACCACTGAGCCACCATACAGTGCTAACCATTGAGCCACCATACAGTGCTAACCACTGAGCCACCATACAGTGCTAACCACTGAGCCACCGTACAGTGCTAACCACTGACCCACCATACTGTGCTAACCACTGAGCCACCGTACAGTGATAACCCCTGAGCCACCGTACAGTGCTAACCACTGAGCCACCATACAGTGCTAACCATTGAGCCACCATACAGTGCTAACCACTGAGCCACCATACAGTGCTAACCACTGAGCCACCGTACAGTGCTAACCACTGACCCACCATACTGTGCTAACCACTGAGCCACCATACAGTGATAACCCCTGAGCCACCGTACAGTGCTAACCACTGAGCCACCATACACCGGCCAGGTTTCCCCATAGATTGGCTCGTCCACAAAAGAAAGCCACTTTATTGACCAGTATAACGGAATTTTTCTTTCATCGTAACGTCAATTATCCTTCATAGCCGTAAGCTGAATTCAGAGAACCTTTTTAGGAAAATAAAATCTGCAGATGATGACACAACACCGAGCAATAAATCTTTAGTATTTCCCAACAGGTCTGCACAAAGTCTAAAAAAAACCTCTTGCAATACAATGCTAAAAATAATTTCAGTAATCATCATCAGTTGACTCGAGGTCATAGGGAGAAGGTCCTGAGTGGGACCTGTCCATGCTGAAGATTTACCATCCTAACATCCTCAGCTCCAATTGCTGCTTTTGTTCTTCATTTTTCCTACTTAGGACCTCAGGGTTTATCCAACTATTAAAAATGTAAAAAAAATAAATAAAAAAAAAGTGGAATAAGTGTAGAAAAAAACCCTCAAACGCATATTCACCATTTTTTTTTCCCCATAGATTAAGCGATTCCTGGTATAATTTTTCAAATATTTATTTTTACTGTTTTAATGTGCACAATAAAAGATATTTTTATAGTATGGCTTGTTAGAAATATGGCAATACCAAATATGTGTTGTCTTTACTTTTTTTTTCTTTTACAATTAGGCTATTTTTAATTTAGATTTTCTTTATACATAAAAACATTTTTTTTTTTACTGTAATTACTGGTCCCATAACGAGACTTGACCTTCTGATACTCTGATGGCATAGATAGCACACTATACTGCCTAGGTTGTACCGTACATTATCATGCCTGTTAGTATTTGATTGACAGTTATCCTCTTAGGCCCTGCCCATGGGATCTGATAGGCTGGGATCTGATAAGTGAGATCTGATAGGCTGAGGTTTATGGATAAAAAACGCAAAGCGCAATAGGGTCTTATCCAATTAAAAAAGTGTGGCGGAATGAAATGAACCTCCTTACATGTGAGACCCTCCCCCGCAACGTACTTTCCACTGTTTCAACATCCCGGATGCGGATCCAGTTGAAAGCAATTATGGGAAGGGGAGCCATTAGCTGACGCTCCCTCTCCCATCATTCTCCCTCTGCATCTGAACTCTGTGACGTCTCAGCGCAGAGAGTGGGATAATGTCACTACAGCGTGCCCTCTGTGCTGAGCAGTGCAGAGGGTCAGAAGGCGCTGAGGGCAATGAGGGCAGCCGGGAAATGGGGACAGGTGAATATTTATTAATTTTTTTCTGTATGGAGCATTATATGGGGTCCACTATACTGTACGGAGCAATATAGGGGGCCATAATACTGTATGGAACAATACATTGGTCCCATTATACTGTATGGGGCACTATATGGGGCTCATCATACTGTATGGAGCAATATAGGGGCCCCATCAAATTGTATGAAGCAATATAGGGGACCCATGATACTGTATGAAGCATTGTATGGGACACATTATTTTGTATGGAGCACTATATTTGGCCTATTATACAGTATGGAGCAATATATGGGGCCCATTATGCTGAATGGAGAAATATAAGGGGCTCTTTATACTGTATGGAGGACTATGTGGTGCTCATAATACTGTATATAGGACTATGTGCTACCTATAATACTGTATGGAGGACTATGTGGTACATATAATACTGTGTGGAGGACTATGTGATGCTCATAATACTGTATGGAGGACTATGTGGTACATATAATACTGTATGGAGGACTATATGGTACATATAATACTGTATGGAGGACTATATGGTGCCCATAATACTGCATAGAGGACTAGGTGTTACCTATAATACTGCATGGAGAACTATGTGTTACCTATAATACAGTATGGAGGACTATGTGGTACATATAATACTGTATGGAGGACTATGTGGTTCCCATAATACTGTATGGAGGACTATGTGGTACATATAATACTGTATGGAGGACTATGTGGTTCCCATAATACTGTATGGAGGACTATGTGGTACCTATAATACTGTATGGAGGATTGTGTGGTACCCATAATACTACTGTATGGAGGACTATGTGGTAATAATAATACTGTATGGAGGACTATGTGGTACCTATAATACTGTATGGAGGATTGTGTGGTGCCCATAATACTGTATGGAGGACTATGTGTTCCCATATACTGTGAAGAAGATTATGTAGTGCCCATAATACTGTGTGGATGTCTATGCGGTACCCATGATACTGTTTGGAGGCTTGTGTGGTACCCATAATACTACTGTATGGAGGACTATGTGGGGTCCATAATACTGCATGGGGGACTATGAGGTACCTATAATATTGTATGGAGGATTGTGTGGTGCCCATAATACTGTATGGAGGACTATGTGTTGCCCATATACTGTGTGGAAGACTGTTATGGTGCCCATAATACTGTATGGATGTCTATGGTTTACCCATAACACTGTTTGGAGGATTGTGTGGTACCCATAATACTACTGTATGGAGCACTATATAGGAGAAAAATGACTTTGTAAGGGCTGCAAAGTTGTGAGAAATGCTCTTCTGTGACACTGCCAAATATTAGGATTTTTTTTTTTTGGGGGGGGGCAATTAGAACATCTGCTATGAGGCCTCACGATTTCTATGTACGCCCCTGGTATAGCTGCAGGCCTACACTAAGGAAGGACTGAAGCGGACAGCAGGTGGTGCTCTGTTAGTTTTTGCACTCTGGTAAATGGAGTTCCTCTTTAGACTGTACTGTGTGACCTCTAAGCTTTGTTAGTTTTCGTTCTCTCCTGTAATCATCCAGGTGAATGGGAGCAGATGATTCTGCTGAAAGTGGAAATCTGCAACAGCGAAACATGAAGCTGTGGAGAAACTGGGACTGTTGTTGACTTTTCCATTCCATATAACTGCGATGTTGTAGGACAACATGTTTGTGGTCAAGTGTTAATGACGTTTTGCCTGTCCCTTCCCGGTTAGAAGCAGAGACAGATTCAGGCTCACATTGCACTGTGCCATTGCTGCACTTTTTTGTTCTATAACATATGTTTATGCCGCCATGATAAAGCTTTATGGAAGAAAGACAGAGTGTCAGCACCCATGTACTCACAGATCGAAAATAAGCTGAATGCAGCAATGATGCTCATCTTGTTGAGTTGTAATCACTGCAACTACACATTGTTCCTTCAACAATTAACAGATTACAGCACTTGCTCCATGATCAAACTTTACACATAGAAGAGCTGCGGCCCTACCAGTCTAAGTATCACCATTAGCCTGAGATCCAGCGGCTTGAAGCGCCAAACAGAAATATTCACCTCCAGGCACATTGAACAGGCTGCAGCTTTCACACGTTACTCTAGAGCTCCAACACACAGACTGCTGAGCTTTCCTAGCTGACCCATGCAGCCTCCATTCAGAGACACACTCTGGCATGTCTCTCTCCCAGCTACAGCTCACATTTTGGCTGGTCACTCACCAGCTTTAACATACTCCCCACTGCTTAAAATTCAGCAGACTGACACAAGGTGAACTCATGCCCTGGTTCTTAGTCAAAGATAGCTAGGTGCATCAATTTAAGATTTGCAGTGCTAGGATTTAACCCAGTCCTACCTGGCTTTGCTACAGACCCTTTCCTGTGCTGCCATATAGTAGTTCCAATTATTTGCCTCCCTATAGCAGTAGTGCCCCCTCTGTGCTTCCACTTGGTAATAATTCCCCCTTTTTGTCTCAATACATATTCTAAGTCTTCCATCTGTTCTAAAATAAAGTAATAGTACCTTCTCAGTGCCTCCATAAAATAATAGTGCCACCTCTATCCTTTTGTATGGTAATAGTAGCTCCCTCTGTGCCTCCATTTAGTAATAGTGCTTCTTCTGTGCCTCTCAGTAGTAACAGTGCCGCCCTGTGTACCTCCATACAGTATAGTACCGCTCTGTGCATCTTTGTCATAACTGTGCCCCACTTTGTGTCTTCATACAGCAATTGTGCCCCTCGATGACCGTGAAAGCAGTAGAGTCATCTCTGTGCCTCCATATGAAAATTACAAAGCCTCTGTGCCTCTGTGCCTCTGCATAGGAATTGTGCCCCGTCTATGTTTTCATAGACTAATACTTGGAACTACAAGCATTACTGTATCTCCATTTTAGAGAATTTAGATGAGAAGTTATCATATGGCATTTTCTTTTTGGAAGACATTGTGTGGGTGTTCGTATAATTCACAGGGGGATGCCAGCGTGGAATATCCCTCAAATACAGGAACTATCTAGCCATGGAGTTGAAGTTAGAGAATGAATAAAAGTGACCAAGTCACAATGTCATTACCGAACGGTTATTTTGTCTGGTTGTCCACCTCCAATGATGCACAACGGGACACACAGTGGCGCATACACCCAAAATTTGTTTTGCGGGGGCTTCGGAAATAACCCCCGATGAATCAACTGAAAGTGGGGAAGAATGCAATGTGAAAGGGGCCTAACGTACACATTTTGAAGAAAATCAAATTTACTTTAAATTTCACAAAAAGTATGGATTTTTCAAAAGTCACAATTTTTTACTATTCGATTAGCTTTAATCAAACAAAGCAACCTCACCCTCCACCTCTCCTGGCACCACTATACTCTGGTTGGTCCTTTGCTGGTTCGGTTCCTACCATCACTGTCGGTCTTCGGCATCTCCTGGGCTGACAAGACGTCAAGTGATGTCTTGATGTCTCTTGAGCCCTAAAGAGCGCTGAAGGAGATAAAGACTGATGAAGATTGAAGGCAGAAGATCTCGAACTGAGAAGATGGTGGACTGGCAGCACTAGTATAGTTGCAGGAGAAGGAGAGTATAATTTTTTTTAACCCCTCCATTTATTAAGCTTTGGGGTCTGGAGAAAACTCAGATCTTAACAAACAGATTTTACCTTCAAGTTGAACAAATTTGTACTAGATTGAATTTCTTGGCTAAATTAAAGAGAATCTGGCGAATTTCAGCAGAATTGCTACACATCTGCGATCAGAGAAGTGGTTATTGGCCTCTTGACCATTCGCGACCCAATGGTATAGCTACAGGGGATGTAATGGTAGCAGTGGTTTCAACCTTGTCCCAAAGCCTAGTGGATTCTCTGAATAATTTGCTGCTTCAGGAACGTCAGCGACAGTCTATGACATGGTACATCTTGAGCAAAAGGCTCAGACGACTAAACCTCTGCTATACACATGAAGTCCCTCAAGAAGTTTTAGTGCATCACGTCTCCTAACATGTCTATTGTCCCCATGAAATAATAAGTCTGGTGTCGCGGCCGGCCGTGACCAATCAACGACAGGTGCAGTCTGGCAGCGAATTGGCATGGGATTGGACCACGCTTTGCTAATTGGTCACGCCCGGCCGGCCGAATCCTGTGTATTCATTGCATTATTCTGAAATCTTCATAAATAAACTACATACATATTCTAGAATACCCGATGCGTTACAATCGGGCCACCATCTAGTGAAATAATAAGTCTGGTGAGTAAGGAGCTCAGGCAGAGTGACGGCTGATCTGACACAGTTTTGTTTTTTTGGATGGTTTATTTTTTACCGTTATGTATCATTTTTGATATGGAGAACTAAAGCTGCATGACTTTAGAAGAGTTCTGAAGTTCTAGGTAATATTCCTTTGGACATGTGCAGAATTATTTGTGCATTTGGCAGAATTTCAACAAGATTTTGGATCCTCAGCTCTCGGCCAACCGGCTCTGTAACGTTATGGGGTCTCCACTTTGTCGCTGAGTTGTTGCGGTTCCCTCCACTTCTCAGATTTAGGAGGGAAGACATGTCCTAAACAGACTTTTTACATGACCGGACTTGTTACCCCGGTGGCTCCTATTAATGCTTTATTGATATGTGATCCTACAACTACGTTTGTATTTACTCTATAGTCTACCAAGGTTGTAAGACAACATTTGTGACTAAGTCCTTGCTTTGGTAATCACCAAACTTCCCCATTAAAATATTTAAGGAATTTTGTTCATCTGAATAACCATGTCGATAAATAAAATTAGTGCACAATTACATGAATCAAGAATAATTATAAGCCGGATCATGATGTGTTATTATGCAAGGAACATTCCTTGTTGATATCGTGACCCAAAGAAAGTTAGAAGCTAAAAGTTTTCAAAGAGCTCCACAAATGGTTTGCAAAACTCAAAAATACACATTTAGGTCTGAGTAAATAGTGAATGGGGCCACGGGGGTCATCATCTATTTCTATCAATGAATTCACGCTTGCTATTTGACCCCCATAAGTGTCCCTCTCTCTGGAGGACCCAAAATGTCCATGTGTCACACAAACAGTATATAGAGTTCAAAGAAAATGTGTAATACTTAGTTTCCCCTGTGGAGGTGCTGCAGGTAGATCGAACACTTGTTGACAGGTTCTCCCACAGGTTACGGCTGATGGATGATTCGTAGCAGCAGATGATGATGTACATAACTTATTTTTAGGGCACCCGGCCAACAAAAATGGACTGTCCATAGTGGAGAACACCCGTAATCAAATGATACAAGAATCTAAAAGGAATTAGGAAGATTGTGAGAGACGCATATATATACAGCTCTGGCAAAAATGAAGAGACCACCACATCAAAACCCTGTCATGGGCAGCCCATTCTCCAGACCTGAACCCCACTGAAAACCTCTGGAGTGTAATCAAGAGGATGATGGATAGTCACAAGCCATCAACCAAAGGAGAAGTACTTACATTTTAGTACCAGGAGTGGCATAAAGTCAACCCAAACAGTGTGAAGGACTGGAGAAAATCATGCCAAGACGCATGACAGCTGGGATTAACAATCATGGTTATTCCACAAAATATTGATTTCTGAACTCTTACTGAGATAAACCACTAGTATTGTTGTTTCTAAATGATTATGAACTTGTTTTCTTTGCATTGAGGTCTGAAAGCACTGTTTTTTGTTTTTTTTAAATTTTGACAATTTTTCTTTTTCAGAAAAAAAACAACCAAATTTATTGCTTGGAAATTCGGAGACATGTTTGTCAGAAGTTGATAGAATAAAAGAACAATTTACATTTTACTCAAAAATATACCTATAAAGAGAAAAATCGGACAAACTGAACATTTTGCACTGGTCTCTTAATTTTTGCCAGAGCTGTGTATATATATATATATATATATATATATACATATATATATATATATATATATATATATATATATATTTACTTAATAAAACATGATACTGATACTATTTTTTATGTTTTTGAATCTGCTTAAAATTTTCTGATTATTGTACATAATTATGGGGGCTGCCATCTCACTTGATTTGTAAATAGCGGATCCTGTGTTATCCCCTGTGTATAGAGGTGTTATCAGTCATTGTACAGGAGGAGGAGGTGAGCTGTGACATCACCTATTGTGAATTGTGGATCCTGTGTTATCTACTGTATATAGAGGGGTTATCAGTCATTGTACAGGAGGAGGAGGTGAGCTGTGATACCACCTATTGTGAATGGTGGATCCTGTGTTATCTACTGTATATAGAGGTGTTATCAGTCATTGTACAGGAGGAGGAGGTGAGCTCTGATATCACCTGTTAAGGACTGGCGGAACGCACCATGTATAGATGGTAAGAAACTAGGTGCGTTCGCAGTCCGAGGTCCACCGTGCAGGTAAAAGACCCTGCAGCTAGCAAGACGGACAATATGGCGGTACACTAAAGGATACACGCGTGGGTTAAACCTCACCCAGCGTGAAGAAAGCGATCCTGTTAATCCACAGGACCGCAGTACCGCACTAGTGCGCGAGCAAGTGGTCAGCGGACTTAACCCCAGAAGGGATTGGAGCCCGATTAGACCCTTGCTGGCGTAACACCGCAACTGGGTGTGTAGAGAACCTTAAGGAATATAAGTGCACAAGAGTGCGAGCGATGCCGCACTAACGGACGACACTAACCACCCAGACTCGGGTATGGAAAGCGCAAGACAGGCGCACGGCGCCGTACTGGCAGGCACAGCTACAGGACGCTGAGATGTGTTTTTAGTGCTGTAGGCTAAGTCGGGCGCTAGGTAGCAGCCATACACCTTCCGCGAACAGACATTCAATAGGGAAGGGGTTTCCAAGGACGACTTGCACTCACAACATACACACATCAACAATTGTTTGACAATACTAGCGCATGGCCGTGCGGTCATGCGCAGTTTATATAACAGCAGCACAGGAAGTGGCCACAGCACTTTTGCCCTTCTAGGACCTGCCAAGAGGACCAATGGAATGTGCTGCAGAGCCTGAGCACATGACCCTCGATCTCCAACGGGAGACCTTACGCTGGGCATGCTCAGTACATGCAGACAAGGACTTAGTCCCAGAGAAGTCCGCTCGCTGCTGACCAGCACTGACTTTAATGGCAGAGACTGGAGAAGCAGCACTAACTCTCAGAACAGAGTGAGAATGAGCAAGACGCTGGGACCGACGTCCTTGCTGAGCAGGCTCCACTGCGGCTGGACAAGAATGGGAGACTGCAGCGGAAGTGGCTCGAGATTCCCCCTGTGCAGAAGCGGGAACTCGACCCCTAACATTACCCCCCCTCCTAGGGCCCCCCCCTCCTTGGGCCTCGCTACGTTCGAAGACAGCAATGAGCTGCGGAGCCCGAATGTGCTCCACAGGCTCCCAGGTTCTATCCTCTGGACCATGACCCTTCCAATCCACCAAATAAAATTTTTTGCCACGTACCACCTTGCTTCCCACAATAGCATTCACCTCAAACTCATCCGTGGATGAACCCGATGTCCCAGCAGATAACTCAGAAAACCGAGACAAACGAACGGGTTTTAAGAGGGAAACGTGAAAGGTATCGGTGATACCAAGGCGTGGAGGAATGGCCAAACGGTAAACCACAGGGTTGACCTGTTCCAGAACTTTAAACGGGCCAATGTAGCGAGGAGCAAACTTAGTGGACTCAACTCGCAGCCTGATGTTACGGGCGGAGAGCCACACTAAGTCGCCGGGAGCAAAGACCGGAGCGGGACGCCGGTGTGTATCAGCCGAAACCCTCATTCTCTCCTTGGAGGCCCGAATGGCATCCTGTGTGCGGTCCCAGATGTCCCGTGCCTCCACCGCCCAGTCTGCCACCCTAGAATCGGTGGATGACACGGGCATGGGCACAGGAACACGCGGATGCTGGCCGTAATTAAGGAGAAAAGGAGTTTGGCCAGTGGAATCGGCTACGGCGTTGTTCAAGGCAAATTCCGCCCAAGGTAGCAAAGATGCCCAGTCATCCTGCCTAGCGGAGACGAAATGTCGCAAATACGTCACCAGAGTCTGGTTGGTTCTCTCCACCAACCCATTCGTCTCGGGATGATATGCAGAGGAGAGGTTTAACTCTATGCTGAGCAAACGGCAGAGCTCTCTCCAAAACCGAGACGCGAACTGGGGACCCCGATCGCTGACAATCTTATCAGGCATACCATGCAATCGAAAAACATGCTTCATGAACAACACCGCCAAGGCCCGTGCTGAGGGTAACCGAGGAAGCGGTACCAAATGTACCATCTTAGAGAAATGGTCGGTGACTACCCAAATTATGGAGCAGCCACGCGACTTGGGTAAGCCCACCACAAAGTCCATTCCGACCATCTCCCAGGGCCTGTCTGCCACCGGTAGAGGGTAAAGCAACCCAGCAGGCCGTTGCCGAGGAGACCGATTCTGGGCGCAAGAAACGCACGCCTGAATATAGTCCTTGACATCTCGGACCATATGCGGCCACCAATATGTTCTCGCCAAAAGCTCAGACGTCCTCTTGGTCCCAAAATGCCCACCCACTCTGGAGGAGTGAGCCCAAGAGAGAACCTCCGGTCGCAAGTTAGCTGGCACGAAAGTCTTGCCCGGGGGCACAGACTCCAGCGAAACCGGAGCTACAGTTCTCAAGCTCTCAGGCGGGACAATAAGCCGAGGCTCCTCCTCCTCCTCCTCAGATGACACTACGGAGCGGGAGAGAGCGTCGGCACGAACGTTCTTCTCCCCGGAGAGAAAATGGAGGGTAAAATGGAACCGGGAGAAAAACAGGGACCATCTAGCCTGGCGAGAATTTAGCCGCTGGGCCGTCTGTATATACACCAAGTTCTTGTGATCAGTGAAGACTAGTGTTGAGCGATACCGTCCGATACTTGAAAGTATCGGTATCGGATAGTATCGGCCGATACCCGAAAAATATCGGATATCGCCGATACCGATATCCGATACCAATACAAGTCAATGGGACATCAAGTATCGGAATGTATCCTCATGGATCCCAGGGTCTGAAGGAGAGGAAACTCTCCTTCAGGCCCTGGGATCCATATTAAAGTGTAAAATAAAGAATTAAAATAAAAAATATTGTTATATTCACCTCTCCGGCGGCCCCTGGACATCAGCGGGAGGATCCGGCGTCCGGCACGGCTTCTTTCTTCAAAATGCGCGCCTTCAGGACCTGTGGAATGACGTCCCGGCTTCTGATTGGTCGCGTGCCGCCCATGTGACCGCCACGCGACCAATCAGAAGCCGCGACGTCATTCCTCAGGTCCTAGAAGGCGCTCATTCTAGGACTTTAGCTGAGGAATGACGTCGCGGCTTCTGATTGGTCGCGTGGCGGTCACATGGGCGGCACGCGACCAATCAGAAGCCGGGACGTCATTCCACAGGTCCTGAAGGCGCGCATTTTGAAGAAAGAAGCCGTGCCGGACGCCGGATCCTCCCGCTGATGTCCAGGGGCCGCCGGAGAGGTGAATATAACAATATTTTTTATTTTAATTCTTTATTTTACACTTCCGATACCGATACCCGATATCACAAAAATATCGGATCTCGGTATCGGAATTCCGATACCGCAAGTATCGGCCGATACCCGATACTTGCGGTATCGGAATGCTCAACACTAGTGAAGACTTGGAAGGGAAAGCGAGCTCCCTCCAAGAGGTGTCTCCACTCTGAAAAAGCCAACTTCATGGCTAGCAACTCCCTGTCCCCGATGGAATAATTCCTCTCCGCTGGTGTGAAAGTTTTGGAGAAGAAGAAGCAAGGATGCTTCCGACCTTGAGCATCCTTTTGGAAAAGGACTGCTCCAGCACCAACGGATGAGGCATCCACCTCCAAGATGAATGGTTTATCTACATCGGGGCGATGTAAGATGGGAGCGCTAGCGAAGTGTGACTTAATCGAGAGAAAAGCCTTGGAGACCTCCTCTGACCACAACTTGGGATTAGCTCCCTTCTTGGTGAGGGCGACCAAGGGAGCTACCAAAGTTGAGAAGTGTGGAATGAACTGGCGATAGTAATTAATGAACCCCATAAAGCGCTGCACCGCTTTAAGAGAATGGGGTTCCTGCCAGTCCATTACTGCCTGTAGCTTGGCAGGATCCATAGCCAAACCCTGGGCAGAAATGATATACCCAAGGAAAGGCAAGGACTCCTGCTCAAACACACACTTCTCCAACTTAGCGTAGAGGGAGTTTGCCCGTAAGAGGTCGAAGACTTTGCGAACATCTCTCCGATGGGAGTCTATATCTGGAGAGTAGATGAGAATGTCATCCAGATAGACTACGACCGAGGTGGTGAGCATATCCCGAAAGATGTCATTCACAAAGTCTTGGAAAACGGCTGGGGCATTACAGAGCCCAAAGGGCATCACTAGATATTCATAGTGCCCATCCCTGGTGTTAAAAGCCGTCTTCCATTCATCCCCCTCACGGATGCGAATCAGGTTGTAAGCACCCCGCAGATCTAACTTTGTAAATACCTTTGCTCCCCGTAGCCTATCAAAGAGCTCAGATATCAGGGGTAATGGGTACTTGTTCTTAATGGTAATGGCGTTAAGACCCCTGTAGTCTATGCATGGACGTAAGTCTCCAGTCTTCTTCTGTACGAAGAAGAACCCAGCCCCTGCCGGTGACACTGACTTCCTAATGAATCCTCTTGCCAGATTCTCCTGAATATACTGGGACATTGCCTCCGTCTCCGGGAGAGATAACGGGTAGACTCGACCCCGGGGAGGCTCAGCACCAGGCAAGAGGTCAATAGGACAGTCATAGGGACGGTGAGGCGGAAGAGTCTCCGCAGCTCTTTTGGAGAACACGTCTGCATGGGACCAATAGTGCTTGGGGAGAGAGGAAAGATCTGCGGGTACCTGTGTAGTAGCAACCTGAACGCACTCCCTCTGACATCTACCCTCACAGGATTTACTCCATCCCAAAATTCTCCCAGAGGACCACTCAATATGAGGAGAATGGTAGCGAAGCCATGGCATCCCCAACAGGACCTCATCAATTCCCTCAGGAATGACTAATAGGGAGATTATCTCCTGATGTGATGGAGACACAGACAGCGTGAAAGGAATGGTTTGGTGGGTAATCTGTGAAGGTAGTGTTGACCCATTTACCACTCGAACGGTCACTGGCTGGGCGAGCATCACCAAGGGTATTGCGTGACGCTGGGCAAAGGCGGAGGACATAAAGTTACCCTCTGCCCCAGAATCCAAGCAAAGCTCGACCGTAAGAGTGGATGGGCCTATGGTAATTGTCCCCTTGAAGGACAACTTTGAGGCAAACGTCGCCGTGTCTAGTGTACCTCCTCCAACTGCCACTAGACGCTGACGTTTCCCCGACCGCTGAGGACTCTTGGAGACAAGACGTCCTGACTGCTGGCAAACATGACGGACCTTATGTGCACGAGCGGACTGAGACTTAGATCCCGCTCGTGTCACCTCCAAGGTCTCATGTGACTCAGATGCCTGGACTGGGGATTCCAAAGGTTTGGCGAAGGTAGGAGCCAGCCGAAACCTCTGCCTACACTGGGCTCGTTCCAACCTCCGCTCGTTAAAACGGAGGTCTATACGAGTAGAAATAGATATTAACTCCTCCAGTGTGGCAGGAATCTCCCTAGTGGCCAGAGCGTCCTTAACATGGTCAGCCAGGCCCCTCCAGAATATGGGGATAAGGGCTTTGTCCGACCACTCCAGCTCGGAAGCTAAAGTACGGAATCGGACAGAAAAATGGCTGACCAAGGACTCACCCTGAGTTAATGCCAGTAGTTGGAGCGCTGTATCATGGGTGAGTTGAGGTCCTAGAAAGACCTTTTTCAGCGTGCCCAGAAACAACGGAGCACTCTGCACCACATGATCATCACGCTCCCACAGCGGCGTAGCCCACTCCAACGCCCTGTCCGACAACAGCGAGACAATAAATCCCACCTTAGCCCGCTCTGTAGGAAAACGTGCAGCCAGGAGCTCGAGGTGGATAGAGCACTGACTCACGAATCCCCTACAAGTTTTGCAATCTCCAGAAAATTTTTCTGGCAATGGGAGGCGGGATAATGTCGGAACAGGGGTGGCAGTGGACAAGGTTGCTGCCGCCACGCCAGCAGCCTTTACAGCAACTGCGGTAACATCCACAGCTGAGGTTGAGTTCTCGAGAACCTTCAACCTACCCTCCAACTGCTGGATATACCGCAAAGATTGCTGAATGTCCGCCATACTAGCCAGACCTTGGCGCTAGTATTATGTTAAGGACTGGCGGAACGCACCAAGTATAGATGGTAAGAAACTAGGTGCGTTCGCAGTCCGAGGTCCACCGTGCAGGTAAAAGACCCTGCAGCTAGCAAGACGGACAATATGGCGGTACACTAAAGGATACACGCGTGGGCTAAACCTCACCCAGCGTGAAGAAAGCGATCCTGTTAATTCACAGGACCGCAGTACCGCACTAGTGCGCGAGCAAGTGGTCAGCGGACTTAACCCCAGAAGGGATTGGAGCCCGATTAGACCCTTGCTGGCGTAACACCGCAACTGGGTGTGTAGAGAACCTTAAGGAATATAAGTGCACAAGAGTGCGAGCGATGCCGCACTAACGGACGACACTAACCACCCAGACTCGGGTATGGAAAGCGCAAGACAGGCGCACGGCGCCGTACTGGCAGGCACAGCTACAGGACGCTGAGATGTGTTTTTAGTGCTGTAGGCTAAGTCGGGCGCTAGGTAGCAGCCATACACCTTCCGCGAACAGACATTCAATAGGGAAGGGGTTTCCAAGGACGACTTGCACTCACAACATACACACATCAACAATTGTTTGACAATACTAGCGCATGGCCGTGCGGTCATGCGCAGTTTATATAACAGCAGCACAGGAAGTGGCCACAGCACTTTTGCCCTTCTAGGACCTGCCAAGAGGACCAATGGAATGTGCTGCAGAGCCTGAGCACATGACCCTCGATCTCCAACGGGAGACCTTACGCTGGGCATGCTCAGTACATGCAGACAAGGACTTAGTCCCAGAGAAGTCCGCTCGCTGCTGACCAGCACTGACTTTAATGGCAGAGACTGGAGAAGCAGCACTAACTCTCAGAACAGAGTGAGAATGAGCAAGACGCTGGGACCGACGTCCTTGCTGAGCAGGCTCCACTGCGGCTGGACAAGAATGGGAGACCGCAGCGGAAGTGGCTCGAGATTCCCCCTGTGCAGAAGCGGGAACTCGACCCCTAACATCACCTATTGTGAATGGTGGATCCTGTGTTATCTACTGTATATAGAGGTGTTATCAGTCATTGTACAGGAGGAGGAGGTGAGCTGTGACATCACCTATTGTGAATGGTTTATCATGTATTATCCATTGTATATAGAGATGTTATCAGTCATTGTGCAGGAGGAGGGGGTGAGCTGTGACATCATCTATTTTGAATGGTGTATCCTGTGTTATCTGCTGTATATAGAGGTGTTATTAGTCATTGTACAGGAGGAAGAGGTGAGCTGTGACATCACCTATTGTGAACAGTGGATCCTGAGTTATATAACATTTTCAAAACCTCTGGATTTCTTCAGTCTGGAGTATGAGCTCCATATTATTATTATTATTATTATTATTATTTATTATTATAGCGCCATTTATTCCATGGCGCTTTACATGTGAGGAGGGGTATACATAATGAAAGCAAGTACAATAATCTTAAACAATACAAGTCATAACTGGTACAGGAGGAATGAGGACCCTGCCCGCGAAGGCTCACAATCTACAACATGCAGAAATCCCGGCATTTCCAGCCTCGGCTGCTATCACTGAGGTTATTAATGGTCATTTGAGGAAGGATCTGCTGCTGAATGCACTTGGGTAAATCGTCACAATCACTGCTGGCAGCTCCTGTGTAATCACTGACCATCTAGCACATCTGGGACCTCATTGGTCGGTGATTACATGGGAGCTGCCAGCAGTGGATCTTGATGAATTGACCAAAGTGCATTCAGCGGCAGAACCTTCCTCAGACAACAATTAATAACCTCAGTGATAGCAGCCGAGGCTGAAAGTACTGGGATTTCTGCATGCGGAGGTCATATCCAGGATTACTAAATTGAGATTTTTCTTCCATTTTTTCTTCATTTCCATATTATTACCATGTCTCCATCCTGTGATTTTCATAATTCCACAACTTTTCCTTCGTGCAGTTGCAATTTCAATGTTGAGGAGTGTAAAAACAAAGAAACGCATCGGAGGTTTGGCACCAATGCTCGAAATGCTTAGTCTAAGGGCTTATTTCCACTTGCGAGAAAAACGGACGAGTGCAATCCGATAAAAAATCGGATTGCACTCGGACCAATGTTATTCAATAGGTGTCTTTTCATTTGCGATTTTTATCTCAGCCGAAATCGGACTGAGAAAAAAATCGCAGCATGCTCCGTATTGCTACGATTCTCGGACGAGACTCGCCAATGTAAGTCAATGGGTGCGAGAAAAAAATCGCACAGCACTCGCACCATGCGAGTACTGTCCGATTTTTACGCATCGGTGTCCTTTGAAATGCCGGTAATTCAGCGGGGTGTACAGTAAAATCACACTGACAGGTTAGAATAGAATAGATATATACACATAGAATAGGTATATATACATATATATATATATATGTATATATATATATATATATATATATATATATGTATATATATATATATATATATATATATATATATACAGGTCCTTCTCAAAAAATTAGCATATAGTGTTAAATTTCATTATTTACCATAATGTAATGATTACAATTAAACTTTCATATATTATAGATTCATTATCCACCAACTGAAATTTGTCAGGTCTTTTATTGTTTTAATACTGATGATTTTGGCATACAACTCCTGATAACCCAAAAAACCTGTCTCAATAAATTAGCATATTTCACCCATCCAATCAAATAAAAGTGTTTTTTAATAACAAACAAAAAAACCATCAAATAATAATGTTCAGTTATGCACTCAATACTTGGTCGGGAATCCTTTGGCAGAAATGACTGCTTCAATGCGGCGTGGCATGGAGGCAATCAGCCTGTGACACTGCTGAGATGTTATGGAGGCCCAGGATGCTTCAATAGCGGCCTTAAGCTCATCCAGAGTGTTGGGTCTTGCGTCTCTCAACTTTCTCTTCACAATATCCCACAGATTCTCTATGGGGTTCAGGTCAGGAGAGTTGGCAGGCCAATTGAGCACAGTAATACCATGGTCAGTAAACCATTTACCAGTGGTTTTGGCACTGTGAGCAGGTGCCAGGTCGTGCTGAAAAATGAAATCTTCATCTCCATAAAGCATTTCAGCCGATGGAAGCATGAAGTGCTCCAAAATCTCCTGATAGCTAGCTGCATTGACCCTGCCCTTGATGAAACACAGTGGACCAACACCAGCAGCTGACATGGCACCCCACACCATCACTGACTGTGGGTACTTGACACTGGACTTCAGGCATTTTGGCATTTCCTTCTCCTCAGTCTTCCTCCAGACTCTGGCACCTTGATTTCCGAATGACATGCAAAATTTGCTTTCATCAGAAAAAAGTACTTGGGACCACTTAGCAACAGTCCAGTGCTGCTTCTCTGTAGCCCAGGTCAGGCGCCTCTGCCGCTGTTTATGGTTCAAAAGTGGCTTTACCTGGGGAATGCGGCACCTGTAGCCCATTTCCTGCACACGCCTGTGCACGGTGGCTCTGGATGTTTCCACACCAGACTCAGTCCACTGCTTCCTCAGGTTCCCTAAGGTCTGGAATCGGTCCTTCTCCACAATCTTCCTCAGGGTCCGGTCTCCTCTTCTCGTTGTACAGCGTTTTCTGCCACATTGTTTCCTTCCAACAGACTTACCATTGAGGTGCCTTGATACAGCACTCTGGGAACAGCCTATTTGTTGAGAAATTTCTTTCTGGGTCTTACCCTCTTGCTTGAGGTTGTCAATGATGGCCTTCTTGACATCTGTCAGGTCGCTAGTCTTAAGGTACCTTCACACATAACGATATTGTTAACGATATCGTTGCTATTTGTGACGTAGCAACGATATCGTTAATGAAATCGTTATGTGTGACAGCGACCAACGATCAGGCCCCTGCTGGGAGATCGTTGGTCGCTGAATAAAGTCCAGAACTTTATTTCGTCGCTGGACTCCTGCTGACATCGCTGGATCGGCGTGTGTGACACCGATCCAGCGATGTCTTCACTGGTAACCAGGGTAAACATCGGGTAACTAAGCGCAGGGCCGCGCTTAGTAACCCGATGTTTACCCTGGTTACCATGCTTAAAGTAAAAAAAAACAAACACTACATACTTACCTACCGCTGTCTGTCCTCCAGCGCTGTGCTCTGCACTCCTCCTGTACTGGCTGTGAGCCGGAAAGCAGAGCGGTGACGTCACCGCTCTGCTTTCCGGCTCCCAGCCAGTACAGGAGGAGAGCAGAGAAGCAGAGCGCAGCGCTGGAGGACAGACAGCGGTAGGTAAGTATGTAGTGTTTGTTTTTTTTACTTTTAGCATGGTAACCAGGGTAAACATCGGGTTACTAAGCGCGGCCCTGCGCTTAGTTACCCGATGTTTACCCTGGTTACCGGCATCGTTGGTCGCTGGAGAGCGGTCTGTGTGACAGCTCTCCAGCGACCAAACAGCGACGCTGCAGCGATCGACATCGTTGTCGGTATCGCTGCAGCGTCGCTTAATGTGAAGGGGCCTTTACCCATGATGGGGGTTTTGAGTAATGAACCAGGCAGGGAGTTTATAAAAGCCTCAGGTATCTTTTGCATGTGTTTAGAGTTAATTAGTTGATTCAGAAGATTAGGGTAATAGGTCGTTTAGAGAACCTTTTCTTGATATGCTAATTTATTGAGACAGGTTTTTTGGGTTATCAGGAGTTGTATGCCAAAATCATCAGTATTAAAACAATAAAAGACCTGACAAATTTCAGTTGGTGGATAATGAATCTATAATATATGAAAGTTTAATTATAATCATTACATTATGGTAAATAATGAAATTTAACACTATATGCTAATTTTTTGAGAAGGACCTGTATATATACAGTACAGACCAAAAGTTTGGACACACCTCATTTAATGAATTTTCTGTATTTTCATGACTATGAAAATTGTACATTCAGACTGAAGGCATCAAAACTATGAATTAACACATGTGTAATTATATACTTAACAAAAAAGTATGAAACAACTGAAAATATGTCTTAACGTACCGTCACACTATACCATTTCGATCGCTACGACGGTACGATTCGTGACGTTCCAGCGATATCGTTACGATATCGCTGTGTCTGACACGCAGCAGCGATCAGGGATCCTGCTGAGAATCGTACGTCGTAGCAGATCGTTTAGAACTTTCTTTCATCGCTGGATCTCCCGCTGTCATCGCTAGATCGGTGTGTGTGACACCGATCTAGCGATCTAGCGATGCGATCCAGCGATGCGTTCGCTTGTAACCAGGGTAAACATCGGGTAACTAAGCGCAGGGCCGCGCTTAGTAACCCGATGTTTACCCTGGTTACAAGCGTAAAACTAAAAAAAAACAAACAGCACATACTTACATTCTGGTGTCCGTCAGGTCCCTTGCCGTCTGCTTCCCGCACTGTGACTGCCGGCCGTAAAGTGAAAGCAGAGCACAGCGGCTGTGCTTTCACTTTCACTTTACGGCCGGCAGTCAGTGAGTGCGGGAAGCAGACGGCAAGGGACCTGACGGACACCAGAATGTAAGTATGTGCTGTTTGTTTTTTTTTAGTTTTACGCTTGTAACCAGGGTAACCAGGGTAAACATCGGGTAAACATCGGCATCGTTGGTCGCTGGAGAGCTGTCTGTGTGACAGCTCCCCAGCAACCACACTACGATTTACCTACGATCACGGCCAGGTCATATCGCTGGTCGTGATCGTAGGTAAATCGTATAGTGTGACGGTACCCTTATATTCTAGGTTCTTCAAAGTAGCCACCTTTTGCTTTGATAACAGTGGAGACCAGGTCATCTGGTGTAGCACCCCATCACTCTCCTTCTTGGTCAAATAGCCCTTACACAGCCTGGAGGTGTGTTTGGGGTCATTGTCCTGTTGAAAAATAAATGATGGTCCAACTAAACGCAAAGCGGATGGAATAGCATGCCGCTGCACGATGCTGTGGTAGCCATGCTGGTTCAGTATGCCTTCAATATTGAATAAATCCCCAACAGTGTCACCAGCAAAGCCCCCCACACCATCACACCTCCTCCTCCATGCTTCACGGTGGGAACCAGGCATGTAGAGTCCATCCGATCACCTTTTCTGCGTCGCGCAAAGACACGGTGGTTGGAACCAAAGATCTCAAATTTGGACTCATCAGACCAAAGCACAGATTTCCACTGGTCTAATGTCCATTCCTTGTGTTCTTTAGCCCAAACAAGTCTCTTCTGCTTGTTGCCTGTCCTTAGCAGTGGTTTCCTAGCAGCTATTTTACCATGAAGGCTGCTGCACGAAGTCTCCTCTTAACAGTTGTAGAGATATGTCTGCTGCTAGACAATGTGTGGCATTGACCTGGTCTCTAATCTGAGCTGCTGTTAACCTGCGATTTCTGAGGCTGGTGACTAAGATAAACTTATCCTCAGAAGCAGAGGTGACTCTTGGTCTTCCTTTCCTGGGGCGGTCCTGATGTGAGCCAGTTTCTTTGTAGCGCTTGATGGTTTTTGCCACTGCACTTGGGGACACTTTCCAAGTTTTCCCAATTTTTCGGACTGACTGACCTTCATTTCTTAAAGTAATGATGGCCACTCGTTTTTCTTTACTTAGCTGCTTTTTTCTTGCCGTAATACAAATTCTAACAGTCTATTCAGTAGGACTTTCAGCTGTGTATCCACCAGACTTCTGCACAACACAACTGATGGTCCCAACCCCATTTATAAGGCAAGAAATCCCACTTATTAAACCTGACAGGGCACACCTGTGAAGTGAAAACCATTCCCGGTGACTACCTCTTGAAGCTCATCAAGAGAATGCCAAGAGTGTGCCAAGCAGTCATCAAAGCAAAAGGTGGCTACTTTGAAGAACCTAGAATATAAGACATAATTTCAATTGTTTCACACTTTTTTGTTAAGGATATAATTTCACATGTGTTAATTCATAGTTTTGATGCCTTCAGTGTGAATGTGCAATTTTCATAGTCATGAAAATACAGAAAAATCTTTAAATGAGAAGGTGTGTCCAAACTTTTGGTCTGTACTGTATGTCAGGGAGACACCTTATATATATATTTATATTTAATGCAGCGCTAGATAGCTTAAAAGCCGGTAATTAAATTGCCAGCTTTTGCTATCTCCTTCTCGCAAGTGGAAATGAGCCCTTATAACCACTATGGGTAATCATCACAAATAGAACAAAGACTTCTCCAGACAGAAGTATCTCTAAATCAAGTCTTTATTTTTACTTGGTCTCCATGTATTTTTGTAAGGACTGCTCCTCACCTTGTTTGGGGTTAAGTCTGTACATTATTCATTTTTATGGGCATGAACTGCAATACCAGACACAGTCTGTGGACAAGATATAAAAGAAATTCTAATTTTTTGATCCTATGAAGCCATTTTAAATAATGGAGGGCACTGCTCTCCTCTGACACTGAAGACTGACGGCATAGACTTTATTTTGTGCCCATCTTTGGCCTTTGAGAAGATGTTAGAGATCGGAGGAGGTGTCACCACCATATCAAAATAGTTTGAACAGTTTACTTGGTTCTTCATGGAGTCTTTCTGATGATTATCCATCTGTTCCATCCAAAACATAGACATGTCCACTTCTCACCACCGGTTGCAGCTATTAAAATCGCTACGTGAATGAGGATATACTTTGTCACATTATCCATTTATCTAAATACCTAATACAAAGCTGAATGGCTGCTGATTCCCCTCATCCTTAGCGCCTGATGTTGAGGTACATGCGCAATCAGCACCCTCTAGAGGCACCTCTGTGTACAGCACTTCCTGTCTTATAAGCAAAGCCCCTCCCACCTGACTCTCGTTATTATCTCCCCTTTTCTCCTGTTGACTGCTACAAAGGGAGACCTTTCTGAATGAGAAATCATACATTGATACAGTGCCTTGTAGAAGTATTCATACCCCCAGTGAACCTTTGTAGGACCACCGTTCTCAGCAATTACTGCTGCAGTCTTGTGGGGTCTGTCTCTCCCAGCTTTGCACATCTAGAGGTGATATTTTTGCCCCTTCTTCTTTGCACACTCGCTCTCGCTCAGTGAGATTGGATGGAGACGTCTGTGATCAGCAATTTCCAATTCTTCTCACAGATTCTCAATAGGATTTCGGTCAGGACTGTGACTGGGCCGTTCACACACATGAATATGCTCTGATTTAAACCCTCCATTGTAGCTCTGGCAGGATGCTTAGGGTCGTTGTCCTGTTGGAAGGTGAACCTACATGCCAGTCTCATGTATTTTGCAACCTATAACAGGTTTTCCTCCAGGATTTCCACGTATTTGGCTCCATCCATCTTCCTATCAAATCTGAGCAGTTTCCCTGCCCCTGCTGAAGAAAAGCCTCACCACAGCATGATGCTTTTTTTCAGGGTCATGTGCAGTGTTAGTTTTCTGCCACAAAGAATTTTGCATTTAGCCATGTTGTACTTTGGTCTCAACTGACTAGAGCCCCCTCTTTAGCATGCTCGTTATGTCCCCACATGGTTTCTTGCAAACAGGGATTTCTTATGGTTTGCTTTCAAAATTGACCTTCTTCTTGCCTTTCTTCCATAAAGACCAGATTTGTGGAGTATTCGACTGAGGCCTCCTTCACATATCCTGGTAATTCCTGATTCCTGTACAGGAAAAACCAATACTGATAAGATCCGTGGTCTGGGTCCATGTGTACGTATGTGACATCAGTGGGTTCATGTTTGCTGTCCTTGTCCATGTGTCACATCTATGTGCTGTCCGTGTGACAAGTACCGGCGCCTGGGAAAAGCAGTACAGTTCGCACTGATTCATGTCACCGACTTCTGATGGCTTCTCTCATCATTGTTGCTTGGTCTCCCTAAGATCAGCACAACCAGGCGAAACTAAGCTCCCTTAATCAATTTTGCGGCTTTAATTATCCATGGGCATTTTGTCTTTATTTACTATAGGTATTCACACTTAGTTGTAAATTACTGGTCTCACATGATTAGCTTTGTCCCACTAATTGTATTCACACATTCAATGATGGGCTACGGTTTCTTTATTTTTTCATCTTTTTTATTTTTTTATTTTTATTTTTACCTTCATTAATCAGTTATTTAATTTTATGATTAAGGGAGCTTAGTCTCCAGAAACGCGTTGAGATTCTTACCCATGTGGTTTGTGCTGAAGTTTGTATCCTCCATGTTTAAGTTTGTGAATAAAGAAAACTTTTTTTCACGGATTCGGTGAAGCTGGACATTTTTTTTCTTTTATAGCCCTGACTGCGCAGGACGGAGGAGGGGAGATTTTCTCTGCACTGTTGGAAGGTGTGTCTCATTAAGGGAGAGGTTGAGTTTGCAGGTGGAGGCCCTAGATGAGGTGAGGGAGGCAGAAGCAGTAGTGGTACTCTTAGATACAGAGGTTTGCAGGCATCCTGCCTGCACCACAATATTAGCCCAAACAATTTTGATAAGGAAATGTGGCCTGGTGCATGGACCACAATATTAGCCCAAATGATTTTGATTAGGAAATGTGGCCTCTGTCCTGCATCACAATATTAGCCCAAATGATTTTGATTAGGAAATGTGGCCTCCTGCCTGCACCACAATATTAGCCCAAACAATTTTGATTAGGAAATGTGGCCTGGTGCCTGGACCACAATATTAGCCCAAATGATTTTGATTAGGAAATGTGGCCTCCGTCCTGCATCATAATATTAGCTGTTGTGAATTCCGCTCTTGGGCTCCCTCCGGTGGTTGTAAGTGGCACTTTTGTGAGTTCTGCTCTTGGGCTCCCTCTTGTGGTTTCAAGTGATATGGCTGCTCCTTGGAGTTAGCTGTCATCAGCTGCCTCCACTTATCTTCTCTTCTGCTCGGCTATTTAGGTCTGGCTGTTCCTTCAGTTAGTGCCACTTGTAAATGGTTTCTGGTTGGATTCACATCTCTTTGGATTTCCCTGTTTTCCTGACCAGTTCAGCAAAGCTAAGTTCTTACTTGCTCTGTTCTGTTCACAGATTGTGGACTTATCCGTTCAGTGCTTTCTATGTTTGTCCAGCTTATCAGTATAAATTAAGTCTGTCTTGCTGGAAGCTCTGGGAAGCAGATTTACCCTCCACACCTTTAGTCAGGTGTGGAGATTTTTAGTAAACTCTGCGTGGATTTTTGTAGTGTTTTATACTGACCGCACAGTATTCCATCCTGTCCTATCTATCAAGCTAGACTGGCCTCCTGTGCTCATCCTGGTTTCATTCTGTGTCTTTTCCCTCTCCACTCACAGTCATTATTTGTGGGGGGCTAATCTATCCTTTGGGGATTTTCTCTGAGGCAAGATAGTTTTCCTGCTTCTGTCTTTAGGGGTAGTTAGCTCTTAGGCTGTGACGAGATGCATAGGGAGAGTTAGGAGCATTCCACGGCTACTTCTAGTGTTGTGTTGAGCTTAGGGACTGCGGTCAGTACAGTTACCACTTCCTTCAGAGCTCGTTCCATGTTGCTCCTAGACCACCGTATCATAACAGTACAAGTGGCCAAAAATGAATTAAATGCATCTCAAAATTAGGAAAAGAAAGTTGTGAACCATTTTTTTTCTGTGCTCTAGTTTGTCTCTTTTTTTTCCTCTTGATATCTGGGTGGTTCAGGATATATGCTCTGGCATGGATGTTCAGGGTTTGTTTTCTCGTGTGGATCAACTTGCTGCACGAGTACAGAGTATCCAAGATTATGTTGTTCAGACTCCGGCTTTAGAGCCTAGAATTCCTACTCCTGATTTGTTTTTTTGGGGACAGATCCAAGTTTTTGAACTTTAAAAATAACTGCAAATTGTTTTTTGCTTTGAAACCCCGTTCTTCTGGTGATCCCATTCAGCAAGAAAAATCATCATATCCTTGCTGCGTGGTGATCCTCAAGACTGGGCTTTTTCTCTTGAAACAGTGGATCCGGCATTATTGAATGTAGACGCATTTTTTCAAGCGCTCAGATTATTGTATGACGAACCTAATTCAGTGGATCATGCAGAAAAAACCCTGTTGGCCTTGTGTCAAGGTCAGGAAGCGGCAGAGTTATACTGCCAGAAATTTAGAAAATGGTCTGTGCTCACTAAATGGAATGAGGAGGCTCTGACTGCTATTTTCAGAAAAGGTCTTTCTGAAGCCCTTAAAGATGTTATGGTGGGCTTTCCTACGCCTGCCAGTTTGAGCGAATCTATGTCTCTAGCCATTCAGATTGATCGGCGTCTGCGCGAGCGCAAAGCTGTGCACCATATGGCAGTATCCTCTGAGCATAGTCCTGAACCTATGCAATGTGATAGGATTTTGACTAGAACAGAACGGCAGGAATTCAGACGTCAGAATAGGCTGTGTTTTTACTGTGGTGATTCGGCTCATGTTATCTCTGATTGCCCTAAGCGTACTAAGAGAGTCGCTAGGTCTGTTACCATTAGTACTATACAGCCTAAATTTATCTTATCTGTGACCCTGATTTGCTCATTGTCGTCCTTTTCTGTCATGGCATTTGTGGATTCAGGCGCTGCCCTGAACTTAATGGACTTAGAATTCGCCAGGCGCTGTGGTTTTTCCTTGCAGCCTTTGCAGAGCCCTATTCCTTTGAGGGGTATTGATGCTACACCCTTGGCCAAGGATAATCCTCAGTACTGGACGCAGATGACCATGTACATGGCTCCAGCACATCAGGAAGATTGCCATTTTCTGGTGTTGCATAACCTGCATGATGTTGTTGTACTGGGTTTTCCATGGTTACAGGAACATAATCCGGTGCTGGATTGGAAAACTATGTCGGTGACTAGTTGGGGTTGTCAAGGGGTACATAGTGACGTTCCTTTGATGTCAATTTCCTCTTCCCCCTCTTCTGAGATCCCTGAGTTTTTGTCGGATTTCCAGGATGTATTTGATGAGCCCAAGTCCAGTTCCCTTCCACCGCACCGCGGGACTGTGATTGTGCTATTAACTTGATTCCTGGTTGCAAGTTCCCTAAGGGCCGACTTTTCAATCTGTCTGTACCAGAGCATGCCGCCATGCGGAGTTATGTTAAGGAGTCTTTGGAGAAGGGGCATATTCAGCCCTCTTCGTCACCATTGGGAGCGGGTTTCTTTTTTGTTGCTAAGAAGGATGGCTCCTTGAGACCCTGAATTGATTATCGTCTTCTTAATAAGATCACGGTCAAATTCCAATACCCCTTGCCTTTGCTTTCTGATTTGTTTGCTCAGATTAAGGGGGCTAGTTGGGTTACTAAGATTGACTTCCGAGGGGCATATAATCTTGTTCGTATTAAACAGGGTGACGAATGGAAAATTGCATTTAATATGCCAGAAGGCCATTTTGAATACCTTGTGATGCCATTTGGGCTCTCTAATGCTCCATCTGTGTTCCAGTCTTTCATGCATGATATTTTCCGCAATTATCTTGATAAATTCATGGTCGTATATTTGGATGATATTTTGATTTTTTTCGATGATTGGGAGTCTCATGTGAAGCAGGTCAGGATGGTGTTCCAGATCCTTCGTGATAATGCTTTGTTTGTGAAGGGGTCTAAGTGCCTATTCGGAGTTCAGAAGGTCTCTTTTTGGGTTTTATTTTTTCTCCCTCATCTATAGAAATGGATCCTGTTAAGGTCCAAGCTATTCATGACTGGATTCAACCTACATCTGTGAAGGGCCTTCAAAAATTTTTGGGCTTTGCTAATTTCTATCGCCGTTTCATTGCCAACTTTTCCAGTGTGGTTAAGCCCCTTACTGATTTGACGAAGAAAGGCGCGGATGTGACGAATTGGTCCTCTGCGGCTGTTGAGGCCTTTCAGGAGCTTAAACGCCGATTTACTTCTGCCCCTGTGTTGCGTCAGCCGAATGTTTCTCTTCCTTTTCAGGTTGAGGTCGACGCTTCTGAGATTGGGGCAGGGGCCGTTTTGTCTCAGAGGGAGTCTGATGGTTCTTTGATGAAACCGTGTGCTTTTTTTTCCAGAAAGTTTTCGCCTGCGGAACGCAATTATGATGTCGGCAATCGGGAGTTGTTGGCTATGAAGTGGGCGTTTGAGGAATGGCGACATTGGCTTGAGGGAGCTAAGCACCGCATTGTGGTCCTGACCAATCATAAGAATCTGATTTACCTCGAGTCGGCCAAGCGGCTTAATCCTAGACAGGCTCGATGGTCCCTGTTTTTCTCCCGTTTTGATTTTGTGGTCTCGTATCTTCCGGGATCTAAGAATGTTAAGGTAATTTCTGAGGTTCATTGTTCAGTGTTGGCTGGTCATCCTGGGATTTTTGGTACCCGAGATTTGGTTGCTAGGTCCTTTTGGTGGCCGTCCTTGTCGCGCGATGTCCGTGCTTTTGTGCAATCCTGTGGGACTTGCGCCCGAGCCAAGCCTTGCTGTTCCCGCGCTAGTGGGTTGCTTTTTCCTTTGCCGGTCCCTGAGAGGCCCTGGACGCATATTTCCATGGATTTTATTTCGGATCTTCCTGTTTCCCAGAAGATGTCTGTTATCTGGGTTGTTTGTGACCGGTTCTCTAAAATGGTCCATCTGGTACCTTTGCCTAAGTTGCCTTCCTCCTCAGATCTGGTTCCATTGTTTTTTCAGCATGTGGTTCGTTTGCATGGCATTCCGGAGAATATTGTGTCTGACAGAGGTTCTCAGTTTGTCTATAGATTTTGGCGGTCCTTTTGTGCTAGGATGGGCATTGATTTGTCTTTTTCTTCGGCGTTTCATCCTCAGACTAATGGCCAAACTGAGCAAACTAATCAGACCTTGGAGACCTATTTGAGATGCTTTGTGTCTGCTGATCAGGATGATTGGGTGTCTTTCTTGCCTTTGGCCGAGTTTGCCCTTAATAATCGGGCTAGTTCGGCTACTTTGGTTTCTCCTTTCTTTTGTAATTTTGGTTTTCATCCTCGCTTTTTTTCTGGGCAGGTTGAGCCTTCTGATTGTCCTGGTGTTGATTCTGTGGTGGACAGGCTGCAGCAGATTTGGACTCATGTGGTGGACAATTTGACGTTGTCTCAGGAAAGGGCTCAACGTTTTGCTAACCGCCGTCGGTGTGTTGGTCCCCGGCTTCGTGTGGGGGATTTGGTTTGGTTGTCTTCTCGTCATGTTCCTATGAAGGTTTCGTCCCCTAAGTTTAAGCCTTGGTTTATTGGTCCTTATAAAATTTCTGAAATTATTAATCCGGTGTCGTTTCGTTTGGCTCTTCCAGCCTCTTTTGCCATTCATAATGTTTTCCATAGATCTTTGTTGCGGAGATATGTGGTGCCCGTTGTTCCCTCGGTTGACCCTCCTGCCCCGGTGTTGGTTGAGGTAGAGTTGGAATATGAGGTTGAGAAGATTTTGGATTCTCGTTTTTCGAGGTGGAGGCTTCAGTATCTTGTCAAGTGGAGGGGTTATGGCCAGGAGGATAATTCTTGGGTTGTTGCCTCCAATGTCCATGGCGCCGATTTGGTTCGTGCTTTTCATTTGGCTCATCCTGATCGGCCTGGGGGCTCTGGTGAGGGTTCGGTGACCCCTCCTCAAGGGGGGGGGTGCTGTTGTGAATTCCGCTCTTGGGCTCCCTCCGGTGGTTGTAAGTGGCACTTTTGTGAGTTCTGCTCTTGAGCTCCCTCTTGTGGTTTCAAGTGGTTTGGCTGCTCCTTGGAGTTAGCTGTCATCAGCTGCCTCCACTTATCTTCTCTTCTGCTCGGCTATTTAGGTCTGGCTGTTCCTTCAGCTAGTGCCACTTGTAAGTGGTTTCTGGTTGGATTCACATCTCTTTGGATTTCCCTGTTTTCCTGACCAGTTCAGCAAAGCTAAGTTCTTACTTGCTCTGTTCTGTTCACAGATTGTGGACTTATCCGTTCAGTGCTTTCTATGTTTGTCCAGCTTATCAGTATGAATTAAGTCTGTCTTGCTGGAAGCTCTGGGAAGCAGATTTACCCTCCACACCTTTAGTCAGGTGTGGAGAATTTTAGTAAACTCTGCATGGATTTTTGTAGTGTTTTATACCTACCGCACAGTATTCCATCCTGTCCTATCTATCAAGCTAGACTGGCCTCCTATGCTCATCCTGGTTTCATTCTGTGTATGTCTTTTCCCTCTCCACTCACAGTCATTATTTGTGGGGGTCTAATCTATCCTTTGGGGATTTTCTCTGAGGCAAGATAGTTTTCCTGCTTCTGTCTTTAGGGGTAGTTAGCTCTTAGGCTGTGACGAGATGCATAGGGAGAGTTAGGAGCATTCGACGGCTGCTTCTAGTGTTGTGTTGAGCTTAGGGACTGCGGTCAGTACAGTTACCACTTCCTTCAGAGCTCGTTCCATGTTGCTCCTAGACCACCGCATCATAACAATTAGCCCAAACGATTTTGATTAGGGCAAGGTGGAGCTTACTCTTTGCCACATGGTTTTTTTTTGCCTTCCTCTGTATCAACATGTTAGGGCAAGTTAGGTTAGGCTATGGATTGAACTAGATGGACTTAAAGTCTTCCTTCAACCTTAATAACTATGTAACTATGTGGCCTCCTGCCTGCACCACAATATTAGCCCAACAATTTTGATTAGGAAATGTGGCCTGGTGCCTGGACCACAACATTAGCCCAAACAATTTTGATTAGGAAATGTGGCCTCCTGCCTGCACAACAATAATAGCCAAAACGATTTTGATTAGAACATGTGGCATGGTGCCTTCACCACAATATTAGCCCAAACAATTTTGATTAGGAAATGTGGCCTGCTGCCTGCACCACAATAGTAGCCCAAGCAATTTGGATTTAGAAATGTGGCCTGGTGCCTGCACCACAATATTAGCCCAAATATCTGCTGGGGATGAAAAAAGTCATAAAACACTTCTTTGAAGATGGTCCTAATGCAATCCATGGCAGTCTAGGTACTGTCAAATTAAGAGGCTACAACAATCACTGCAAGAAAAAATAACCTGCTGAAAATCACTTCAGGAAAGGAAAAACACTTCCAGAATCTTCCCCAAAAAAGAGAGTTTCCTGATGTGGTTTCTATTTAAAAAAAAAAATCCTATTTTTTGAATTCCTCAAACAAGTTGGTGTGAGTATAGAGTATGTACATCATCATACATTTTTAAGCATTGTTATTTGAGGAATTCTAAATTTTTTGTTTTTCAAGTGGAAACCGTTTCAAGAACCAATTCTTTTCAGAGCAGTTTTTGGATGTTTTTTTTTTGTTCATTTTCCTGAAGTGTTTCCTTAAGTAGTTTTGAAGAGTGTTGGAAGAATTTATTTCCCTGAAGAGTACATTTCAGAATTGTGATTGGACCATGATTATGTGCACATGGAATCTTTTTGCAGAGTTTTTTTTTTTAGAAGAAACTGAGCAGAACCTCCACATTTTGATACATTTTTGTTTGTTTCTTGATGTTTCTTTTGTTTAGTTATTGTCACTTTAAGAATGGATGCACGTATGATACATTTGGAGGTAGTTTACTTTCCCACATGTCTATACCTCCAAGAATGTGACTTTTATTGTGGATGGAATCAAAAGGGGAAATTCTGCGTAACAGGAACTCCTATATGACAGAAGGCGTCACGTGTTCAGAACTTTTTTTTTAGCAGAGATTTCATCAACGCCTCGACTTCCAGACAATCAGTTCGATCTGAGCTTTGGACAGGCAGGTTAGTTATTACTGCTCTCGATCTTCAGGTTTTACCTGTCTGCCTGTGAATAGCAATGCTGCGACTTGGATTCTGCTGAGCTTATTTTTATTTTTTTTTAAAACCTTACAGCAGTGCTCTGAGCTTTCGCAAGCGTTGCTGGAACTACAATTCCCAGCATGTCCTGACGGTGTGACTAAAGTTCCAGAGATTCCAGAAGTACAGAAAATGCATTTCTCTGTAAGTTTTTAGTTCTCTTATTATATAGATGTAGCAGAGCTGAAATTATTGTCCTTGTGACACAATTGCAAAAGTGTTATACATAGTATCGAAATTTAAAGGGATAATACAACCTTCTGGGGCACATAGATGTACTAAAGAGGGGTCCTCCATACAGGATCTCCTTTTTTGGGCCATAGCCCAAAGCAGAGAAGCGCTTCAAAAAGACACTTTCACTGTGGACGTCCTGGGCCGCCTGTGTGGTGTACTGATTGATTTGAATGACTGCGTGTAATACCCCATTTTCCCAGTAGTGGCCGCTGCAGAGAAAGCGATCAGCAAAATCTGGGGTTCCCCGCAGGTTCTAGCACCGCGAACAGGTTGTGGCAGCGCCTCAAGGGATCTGCCTGTAATTGTAACCACAAGGTGATATCTGTCTTCATTCCTCCACTCACGGTGTCCTAGGGACCCTGTGAATGACACCTCTGCCGCCCTGTGGATTAAGGGTTTGCTGAGTTGTCAGGATTGTGAGTGACAGCTCTACCGCCCAGTCTGTGGTTGATAGCTGAGCCGTCCTATCCGGCTGGGTCTGTGGAATCTACGCAAGGTGTCATCAATTCTTGGAGATTACTGGGGTATTTAACTCTCTGACAATTGTCAGACCATTGCCAATTGTAGCTTTGCTCATGTACTGTAGAGTGTGTTTGCTCTGTGTTCTGACTTGTATTCTGATCTCCGCAGCTGACCTTGGATTTACCTTTTTGACCTTCTGTTTGACTTTCCCCTTTGTCTTGATCCGCTACATTCCTGATTCTCTGACCTCGGACTGTCACCTGACAATGCTCTTGTCTTTCTCCTTTGTCTATTATGAGCCCTCTTTGCACTGACCCAGGACCGCTTGACTTTCCTGCCTCACAATAAGTTCATGAACAGTGACTGGTGTCCCCAAATCACTATGGCTTGTGCCAGACGACAACTCCAGCTTTGCTGCATGCAGAGACGGATGACATAAACAGATGGGAGATATAGGGGTATGTGGACGGTAGCGACAATAACTAAAGGGGCTGCAGACCTAAGACGTCCACAGAAATGCATTCAGCTCTATTGGAATAACTCATCTTCTTGGGAAATACCATCTTTATGTGGCACATACTACTTTTTTTTTTCAACTAAGATCTATGTATCTATAAACCAAAGATAAGCGCTAAGAAATAAGCAAAAACTGGATATATCAGATACAAACGACATCACTGCTACATAGAAAATACAGGGGGAGCGTTCTCTGACGGGCACTAAACCTGACACTGCCAACATTGCCTCTATCTATTATCTATCTATTATCTATTATCTATCTATCTATCTATCTATCTATCTATCTATCTATCTATCTATCTATTATCTATCTATCTATCATCTATCTATTATCTATGATCTATCTATCTATTATCTATCTATTATCTATCTATCTATTATCTATCATCTATCATCTATCTATCATCTATCTATTATCTATTATCTATCTATTATCTATTATCTATCTATTATCTATCTATTATATATTATCTATCTATTATCTATCTATCATCTATCTATTATATATTATCTATCTATTATCTATCATCTATCTATCATCTATCTATCATCTATCTATTATCTATTATCTATCTATTATCTATCCATCTATCTATCTATCTATCTATCTATCTATCTATCTATCTATCTATCTATCTATCTATCTATTATCCATCTATTATCTATCTATTATTTATCTATCTATTATCTATTTATTATCTATCTTTTATCTACCATCTATCTATTATCTCTCTTATGTATCTATTATCTATCTATCATCTATTATCTATCTATTATCTATCTGTCCCATATCTATCTATTATCAATCTATCTATTATCTTTTATCTATCTATCTATCTATCTTTCTATTATCTATCTATCTAACTATCTATCTATCTATCTATGATCTATTTACTATTAATATACATTCAAAGAAGCTTTTATCTTTCTATTGTGCAAAAACAAGTTGCCCTCCTATGTAAATATGATACAAAGTGGTGACTAGTGTTGAGCATTCCGATACCGCAAGTATCGGGTATCGGCCGATACTTGCGGTATCGGAATTCCGATACCGAGATCCGATACTTTTGTGGTATCGGGTATCGGTATCGGATACATAGAGATGTGTAAAATAAAGAATTAAAATAAAAAATATTGATATATTTACCTCTCCGGCGGCCCCTGGACTCAGCGCGGGTAACCGGCAGGCTTCGTTGTTCAAAATCAGCGCGTTTAGGACCTGAGAATCATGTCCCGGCTTCTGATTGGTCGCGGGCCGCCCATGTGACCGCCACGCGACCAATCACAAGCCGCGACGTCACCGCAAGCTATTAACGCGCTCATTTTTAAAAATGAGCGCGTTAATGGCTTTCAAAGACGTAGCGGCTTGTGATTGGTCGCGGCCACGCGACCAATCACAAGCCGCGACGTCACCGCAAGCTATTAACGCGCTCATTTTTAAAAATGAGCGCGTTAATGGCTTTCAAAGACGTAGCGGCTTGTGATTGGTCGCGGCCACGCGACCAATCACAAGCCGCTACGTCTTTGAAAGTCATTAACGCGCTCATTTTTAAAAATGAGCGCGTTAATAGCTTGCGGTGACGTCGCGGCTTGTGATTGGTCGCGTGGCGGTCACATGGGCGGCCCGCGACCAATCAGAAGCCGGGACGTGATTCTCAGGTCCTAAAAGCGCTGATTTTGAACAACGAAGCCTGCCGGTTACCCGCGCTGAGTTCAGGGGCCGCCGGAGAGGTAAATATATCAATATTTTTTATTTTAATTCTTTATTTTACACATCCCTATGGATCCCAGGGCCTGAAGGAGAGTTTCCTCTCCTTCAGACCCTGGGAACCATGAGAATACCTTCCGATACTTGATGTCCCATTGACTTGTATTGGTATCGGATATCGGTATCGGCGATATCCGATATTTTTCGGGTATCGGCCGATACTATCCGATACCGATACTTTCAAGTATCGGACGGTATCGCTCAACACTAGTGGTGACCATTAGGTTGGTATACCAGGCACCGTCACTGTGAGTTATGTTTTAGCTTTGCTTTACCCATTATTTGCTTGTTGTTGTTGTCTGCTGGGGTAAAGCAATCCCCAATTTTGAATGGACTAATAGAGAAATGTTGCACTGTTATCGGGTCTTTCTGGCTCTTAGATCTTATAAGGTACAATGTTGTTTGACATCTTATTCAGAATGTCGCTATATTAACCCCTTCACGCCGCTGCCCTTTTTCATTTTTTTGAGTTTTTATTTTTTGCCCCCCTTCTTCCCAGAGACATTACTTTTTTATTTTTCAGTGGCCATGTGAGGGCTTGTTTTTTTGCGGGACAAGTTGTACTTTTGAAGGACATCATTTGTTTTACCATATCGTGTACTGCAATGCCACAACTGTTTTTTTTTGTCTTTTTCCCTGCTCCCCAAAGGCTAAAACTGACATTATGATTCTCCAGGTCATTACAAGTTCGTAGACACCAAACATGTCTAGGTTCTTTTTTATTTAAATAGTGAAAAAAATCCAAAATTTGTTTTTGTCTTTTTTTTTAAATGGCTCTATTTTCAGAGACCTGTAGCGCCTCCATTTTTTGTGGCCATTTTGGTGCAGATACAACCTTTGATTGCCCGTTATTGCATTTTAATGCAATGTTGCGGCGACCAAAAAAACGTAATTCTGGGGTTTTGACTTTTTTTTTCTCTACGCCGTTTACCAATCGGATTATTTTCTTTTATATCTTGCTAGATCGGGCGATTCTGAACACGGCAATACCAAATATGTGCATTTAAAAAAAAACTTTTATTTTGAATGGGAGGTGATTTCAACTTTATTAATTTTTTAAAACTTTTTTAAAAACATTTTTTTTTACTTTTCACTTGCTTCTATGGGAGACTAGAAGCTGCCATAACCCGATCAGCTCTGCTACATACAGGCGATGATCAGATCGCCTGTATGTAGCAGAAATGCTCACTTGCTATGAGGTCCGACCGCTTGGCGGTGCTCATAGCAATGAAAAACACAGAGGTCTGCTGCAGACCGCGGGTTGTCATGCCAACCCATCGGCCACCCGTGGTCATGTGACATGAGCACCGATGGGCGGGATTACTGACACGCTTCAGACGCGATCACATTAAATGCAGCTATCAGAGATTGACAACGACTTTTAACAGGTTAACAGCCACGGGTGGATCACGATTCCACCCATGGCTGTTAAGGGCACATATCAGCTGTTCAAAACAGCTGACGTGCCGGGAAAAATGTAGGCTCACCGCTGGAGCCCACATCAAAGGGGGAGACTCGACATACCCAGTACATGTACGGTGCATGTTGTGAAGGGGATACATTATGTGCATATTTCATATACTTGCATCATTATAATATGATGAAAGTGAGTATATAGTGGATGTCGTCTTAGATGTGCTCTTCCTTTGTGGTTTTCCTCGGCAGCGCTTTCCTGGAAATAAAATTTTGATTTTATGTTTGTTTTTAATGAATTGAGAATAAAATGGTGATTTTGTTAATAGCAGCAGGATGGTCTCCTGAATCCTCCTGCTTCTAAGTATAGGGAAGCATGGAGACAACATGGTGTCAGTTTTCTCCAGTTTTCTCCAGTCCTTCCGGCAGTGAATAATCGTTGATACCTCCTACCTGGATGTTGACTTTAGAGGTTTCCTCACAAAACATCTGGTTCCACTACAGTGATTTCCTGAAGTGGCTTTACCTTGGAGAACTCTACGGCTATGCTGGTATCTGCTTCGGAATCGGAACCCCTGAAGAAGCTTTTGACTTCTACAGGAGGTTAGATTGGCAAGTGGCCCTAAATATTGTCTAAGTTAATTTTTTTCAACTTTTGCCAAAATTTGTGAAATTTCTATGGAGTGCCCATTTTTTTTTAAAAGAGGAAAGTTCCTCTAGGAATTTGAGATCTTGAGCCATCGGGTTGATATTGGCAGTAATGACGCCAATGCCCATTATAGATGTTTCATCTACGAGAAGGTCTGGTAAAGGGAAATGATTTATCAAAGGGTATTTTTTTCTATTAAAAAAGTTTGAGGTTTTCTACTTCTCACAAAATGGGTCAATTTAAAGGGTCAATCAATCAGGGCCAGATTTGGACGCATAAGTTATCTCCTTCTCTATCACAAGGGGATTAAGGTAGTTGGATCATTTTTTACAGTGAAAATTTGGGTCTCTCTTCCAATAGGATCCAATAATTTTATGTATCTCAAGATACTATGCTGGGAAATGGGTGCAGGTTCTTTTCTGTGAGTGAAGGTGTAGCTTGGAGTTGCTGGTAGCGAGGCAATTCGTCCTGTGGTTTCCGAAATACTGTTGGGACCCACAGTGCATGGGTCACTCCATTTCATGATGGTGTTTGGCTACCATAAATGTACAGCAGTCATTGCCTACTTAAAAAGGTAAAGAGGCAACCATGGGCATAACTCAAAGCTCATGTGCCCCAATGGAAAATCTCCAACAGGACCCTCAGGTATCAAAGTTCTTTAATGGTATCATGCTTCTCAAATGGGACAAGGGGACTTTTTGAGCCCTCTTAGGCTCCAGGGCACCAAATGCAACAATTGCACCCACTATACTTACACCCTGGAGGGAAACCACCAATTTCTGAACAGAAGGTTCAGGCAAAAACATACCATGTGTAGAGTAAAGGGTAAGAAGCCCCCAATGGAAAGTGAACCGGATACATTCTAGGTGGGGTGACCTGTTATAGATTTTGCATTGAGTCAAATGAACTGCAACTAAGGCTTCTGTTCCCAAAGTTCATAGAGTGATGTGTATGAGACATAGTCTGCTTATCTAGACTCCAGTAGTACAATATACTTGCCATTCAGTCAAATATAAACTCATCCAGTGACAAAAGTCTGATTCTTTCAATGCAGAGTAAGTAAGCATAAGGTATACGTCAACCCTCTGCTCTCTATTGCTATTGCCACTCGTGTAAAACTGCCTATCTAGTCTCCAGTAGTACAGTATACTTGCTATTCAATCAGTATAAACTCCTCAACTGACAAAAGTGTGATTCCTAAAATGCAGAAAGTAAGCAATCATAAAATATCTTTTTAATCCCTGCTCTATACTGCCGCTATCATTGGTGAAAACCTGCCTATCTAGTCTCCAGTAATACAATTCACCTGGTTTTATTTCTTCAGCATAAACTGTTCTAGTAACAAAATGATGATTCCTCCAATGCACAGAATAACGAAGCATAAAGTATATATTTATTCTCTACTCGCTAAAGTTTTGTCAGAGGTTTAATCCTGCATATCTAGTCTTCAGCGGTATAATTTAATTGCTGTTCAGTCAGTGTAAACTCTTCTAGTGACAAATTATGATTCCGCCAATTCACAACGTAAACAATCATAAAGTATGTGCTTACTCTTTGCTCTCTGATGCTATTGTCAATGGTGTAGTCCTGCTTATCTAGTCTCCGGCACTGCAATTCACCTGCTATTCAGTCAGTATAAATTCCCCAAGTGACAAAAGGATAATTCCTTCTATCCACAGAGTAAGTAAGAGTAAAGGATACCTTTACTCTCTGCTCTCCACTGCTATTGTCAGTGTTGTAACCCAACTTATCTAGATTCCAGTAATAAAATTCACCTGTTATGGTTTATGTTTACATTGTTTACATTTTGCTCTCTGCTGCCATTGATAGTTTTGTAATTCTGCCTATCTAGTCTCCAGTAATACAAGCCACATATAATTCAGTCAATATAAACTCCCCTACCAGCAAAAGGATGACTGCCATACCACGCAAAGTGGAAAAGACTAAAATATATCTTTATATTCTGGTTTCTACTGCTATTGATAGTTATGTAATCCTGCCTATCTAGTCTCCAGTAATACAAGTCACCTGCAATTCTGTCAATGTAAACTTCCCTACCAGCAAAAGGATGACTCCTAAACATACAGAGTGCGGAAGACTAAAGTTTATGTTTACATTCTGCTCTCTCCTGCTATTGATAGTCGTGTAATTCTGCCTATCTAGTCTCCAGTAATACAAGTCACATGTAATTCAGTCAATATAAATTCCTCTACCAGCAAAAGGATGACTGCTATACCATACTGAGTGGAACAGACTAAAATATATATTTACATTTTGCTCTCTGTTGCTATTGATAGTTATGTAATTCTGCCTATCTAGTCTCCAGTAATACAAGCCGCCTGCAATTCTGTCAGTATAAACTCCCCTACCAGCAAAAGGATGACTCTTGTGCCATACAGAGTGGGAAAAGCTAAAATATATGTTTGCACCCTGCTCTATTGCTATTGACAATGCAGTCATCCTGCCTATCTAGTTTCCAGCAGTACACTTTAAGGTACCGTCACATTTAGCGACGCTGCAGCGATCTAGACAATGATCCCGATCGTTGCAGCGTCGCTATGTGGTCGCTGGAGAGCTGTCACTCAGACAGCTCTCCAGTGACCAACTATGCGAAGTCCCCTGGTAAGCAGGGTAAACATCGGGTTACTAAGCGCAGGGCCGCGCTTAGTAACCCGATGTTTACCCTGGTTACCAGCGTAAACATAAAAAAAACAAACACTACATACTTACATTCCGGTGTCTGTCCCCCGGCGCTGTGCTTCTCTGCACTGACTGTGAGCGCCGGCCGGCCGCAAAGCAGAGCACAGCGGTGACGTCACCGCTCTGCTTTCCGGCCGGCGTTTACACAGTGCAGAGAAGCACAGCGCCGGGGGAAAGACACCGGAATGTAAGTATGTAGTGTTTTTTTTTTTTACGTTTACGCTGGGAACCAGGGTAAACATCGGGTTACTAAGCGCGGCCCTGCACTTAGTAACCCGATGTTTACCCTGGTTACCAGTGAACACATCGCTGAATCGGCGTCACACACGCCGATTCAGCGATGTCAGCGGGAGTCCAGCGACGGAATAAAGTTTTGGACTTTCTGCTCCGACCAACGATGGCAAAGCAGGATCCTGATCGCTGCTGCCTGTCAAACTCAACGATATCGCAAGCCAGGACGCTGCAACATCACGGATCGCTAGCGATATCGTTCACTGTGAAGGTACCTTTAGCCCCTTACTAATGACCTTATCTTAGATTAGGATAACAAATTGCACAATAATGGATGTTTCTTCAATATGTAGGCAAAAAAGGACAGCTCTCCTTCCCAATGCAGCTGGGTTTTGCACTTAAAGAGATGCGGGACCCCTGTTTTTCAATAGGAGGGGGGCAAGCATTCCCCACATACAATATATACCTATTAGGCTATATGCACACGTTCAGGTTTTTTCGCATTTTTTTGCGTTTTTTCACACTAAAAACGCTATAAAAACTCATTAAAAACGCATACATTATGCATTCTATCATTTAGAATGCATTCTGTATGTTTTGTGCACATGGATGCGTTTTTTGAGCATGTTCATTGTTTTTGCGGATTTTCTGCGTTTTTCCTGCAATTCTATGCATTTGGGAAAAAAACGCACCAAAAACACGTCAAAAATGCGTAAAAAACGCGAAAAAAACGCATGCGGATTTCTGGCAGAAATGTCAGGTTTTTGTCAGGAAAATTTCTGCCAGAAATCCTGACGTGTGCACATACTCTCAATGTTTATTGTTGCAATATTATAACCGAAAAGTAAAGATACTGTATGTGCCCTCATTGACCATGTGCACAACATAATGTATGTTGCCTTTCGATTGTGAAGCTGCAAAAAGTTTTCAAAAAGCACAAAAGCGCAAAAGTTCTATGGTTTTGGAATATGCTGAATTTCTACTGTACTTTTGCTGAGAACATGTAGTTCCTTCATGAACAAATCTTTGCGATGAGTCATATAGGGATGTACATATTTCATCAGAACTTCCTATAATGCCATCCTTGCTTTCTAGTTTCACTGCGTGTTATTGATTTACTCTGTTAAGGACCCTGCTCATTTTGTTTGTTTTCCCCTTTGGGTTCTGATTAGAAACTATTGGACTGCTAGGCCGAAAATCGAATTCGAGTCGCTTTTCCTGATATTCGTAGGTCCCCGCGAATTCGATAAGTTTTGCTTTCCCGCAACCTCCTGGCACCATTTCACACACTGCTGAAGAGTCACAGTGCGGGCAAATGATATCAGACGCAACTAGGCAGGATTCTCCAAAATGTCCGGCTGCTATCTCGTAACATGGTTTAGTGCTGCCAATCGTTGGGACAACCACAGCTAGTATAAAGGAAGGAGGCTGGCCTTACTGCGCCATACTTTTACAGCATAGAGGGTCAGAGGGCACAAGTCATTCCACATAGGGACAGAAAAAAAGCCAAAATTGAATTGTGCTGCACATTTAAAATGGCAGTAGTAGTCAGTCTGTGAATATTAATCTAAAGATTCCAGTGATAAGGTGAGGTGCAGGACCTGCATAGTCAGTGTGACTGTGAACTCATTGATCTGTGATATACTGAAGTAGCAGCAAAGCATTTTAGTTACATCATTATTTTTTAATCTTCACACACTGCTATTGCAGGAGGGCAGTGTAATACCCTGTGTCCTAATTTTACTAATAAAGAAGAATCCTGAAACCTAGGCTTATGTGTCACAGGCAGAAAAGCCATAATTTTAGTTTTGTTTTCCGTAGAAATCACAAATCTCTAGAACCCAGAAATGTAAAATCTACCTCTTTTTTGTACACTTCTTTCTTGTAGTAGTCAAATATTAGACCCGTACAAGCCACCTGAATACCACTGTTGGTTGCTACTGAGATTACCATTCATTTACCCTTAGCCAGATGGGTTGAGATCACTTGGACATTAATAGAGCCATGTTTGAATTAAAGACTTCAAATGGGTCCAATACAGTCCTAAGAGACCTCCGAGTGCTATTCGGGTATTTTAACGAGAATTTCAGGTTTTGCAGTACCGAGATTCGTTGCAAATTTATTCACTGTAAATCACATTTTTGGGGAAAATTTGTTGAAGCTGGCGAATTTGGATTTTCGATAATCTAAAGTTCTGACAGTTACATTTACATTTTTTGTATGTAGATGATTAAATGAAAAGTATTGTCAGAAAATGACTAACCCCTTCACTACACGCGCCGTACATGTACGGCGCAAATTGGAAGCTGGTGTATGGAGCTGGCTCATGGGGTAAGTCCGAACCATACTCAAGAGATGATGGCTGCGTGTTACAGCCGGGACCTGCCTTTAAAAATTGCAATTTAACTTGTTAAATGCCGCTGTCAAACTCTGATAGTGACGTTTAACACGAGCCGGCAGAGGAGAGCGTCATTCCATGCACCCATCGGTGGTCGGTTGACATGATCATTGGTCACCGATGGGTTGCTATGCCTTTCTGCTGAAAAGCCCCATGCTTGTCATTACGGAGTTTCTTTGAATCCTTGCCCGTGGGCAGACGTCAAAGGAGACCGTAATTTTTTACTATCTACAATGATGCTGTACCATCTCTGTATGTAACACAAATGATCTGACAATCATATAAACAACAGCAAAAAAAGTTTTAAATAATATGATGAAACGGAAAGCCCATAAAAGTTAATTTTCTCCCATTAAAAATAAACATATTAAAAAATAAAACAAATATACATGTGTACAAATGTGATAATGCCAAGATCAGAAAAGTTTGATCTATTAAAATATATAAAAAAATAAAAATAACTAACCAGATCAGTAAAGAACGTAAATGAAAAACAAAATTAAAAACGCCAAAATTAAAATTTTTTGGGGTTGCTGCAATTCCTCAAAAAATTATGTAACAAGCGATGATCAAAAGGTCACATGTATCCAAAGATAGTATCAGGAAAAATTTTGCCTCGCCCACAAAAAAATCTACGGAAAAATAAAAATGTTACGGGTCTCGAAGAATGATGACTCAACCTCCAATCTTTTTTTAAAATTTATGATTTTTCATCATTAAAATAATTAAAAAAAACTGATCATGTTTGGTATCACCAGAATCGCACTGATGAGCAGAATTGTATTACCGTACGTTGTCAATTTTTACCATATAATGTACACCGTAAAAACAATTCCCAAAAAACAGTGTCAGAATTGTGTTTTCTTTCACAATTTCTCACCACTTGGATTTTTTTTCCCCCGTTTTCCACTACGCTATGTTCCTATATGAATGTTGTCATTTAAAAATACAACTCATCTTGCAAAAAAAAAAAACCAAGTCCATATATGTCTATGTGGACAGAAAAGTAAAAAAAAAGTTATGGCTCTGGGAAGAAGCGGAGGTAAAAAACAAAAAAAACGCAAAAACGGAAACTGGCTGCATCATAAAGGGGTTAAATCATTTTTTTGAGATATATATTTAAAAAAATGTTTTTTTAATTTTCACAGTGATCATTATTAAAAATAAAATGAATGAAATGAAAAAAAAAGTACATTCGTAATCTTGCAAATTTCACACTGGCCACTGTTGGTTTTAGACTCATACTTCCTCTCTTCTCATGAAGAATTTTCAGCCAGGCTCAAGGATCTGTTTAGGGACTAAACCTTTGCTGCCAGGTCATCTATGGCGTTCCCTTCAGGAGGGGTAACTTGTGCACTGTGTGTGACAGCACACCCCAAAAGTCAAACCACTGATTTTGTCGAAAAGCACATGATTTGCCACTAGGGTCAAAAGAAATGGCGGATGGCCTGTAGCTGGCAGTGAATGCTTGCAGTCCTAGTTTCAAATTTTTCTGATCCATGAATACGGTAATACATTGCCCTGTAGTATCTAAAAGAACATTCCTCTGCAGCAACTCACCAGTCTAGCTCGGGAAATGCCCAGTGGGAAACTCCCTGCCGCGATTTCAATATTGAGGTGTGTAAAGCTTGTCCTAATGGGACAGCCACTTAAAAGAGGATCCGTCACTTTTCCTGACTTCTGTTATAGTAAATACTTCCTTTCCCTTCGAAGTTACAATTCTGGAACATATTTTTATAGAGTTTTGTATTATTACTATTATTTATTGTTATAGCGCCATTTATTCCATGGCGCTTTACATGTGAGGAGGGGTGTACATAATAAAAACAAGGACAATAATCTTAAACAATACAAGTCACGACTGGTACAGGAGGAGAGGGGACCTTACCAGTGAGGGCTCACAATCTACAAGGGATGGGTGAGGATACAGTGAGGGTAGAGCTGGTCGTGCAGTGGTTTGGTGGATCGGCGGTTACTGCAGGTTGTAGGCTTGTCAGAAGAGGTGGGTCTTCAGGTTCACTTTGAAGATGTCCCAGGTAGGTGAGAGTCTGATGTGTTGGAGTAGAGAGTTCCAGAGTATGGGGGAAGCACAGGAGAAGTCTTGTATGTGATTGTGGGAAGAGGAGATAAGAGAGGAGTAGAGAAGGAGATCTTGTGAGGATCGGAGGTTGCGTGCAGGTAAGTAACATAGTAACATAGTAACATAGTTAGTAAGGCCGAAAAAAGACATTTGTCCATCCAGTTCAGCCTATATTCCATCATAATAAATACCCAGATCTACGTCCTTCTACAGAACCTAATAATTGTATGATACAATATTGTTCTGCTCCAGGAAGACATCCAGGCCTCTCTTGAACCCCTCGACTGAGTTCGCCATCACCACCTCCTCAGGCAAGCAATTCCAGATTCTCACTGCCCTAACAGTAAAGAATCCTCTTCTATGTTGGTGGAAAAACCTTCTCTCCTCCAGACGCAAAGAATGCCCCCTTGTGCCCGTCACCTTCCTTGGTATAAACAGATCCTCAGCGAGATATTTGTATTGTCCCCTTATATACTTATACATGGTTATTAGATCGCCCCTCAGTCGTCTTTTTTCTAGACTAAATAATCCTAATTTCGCTAATCTATCTGGGTATTGTAGTTCTCCCATCCCCTTTATTAATTTTGTTGCCCTCCTTTGTACTCTCTCTAGTTCCATTATATCCTTCCTGAGCACCGGTGCCCAAAACTGGACACAGTACTCCATGTGCGGTCTAACTAGGGATTTGTACAGAGGCAGTATAATGCTCTCATCATGTGTATCCAGACCTCTTTTAATGCACCCCATGATCCTGTTTGCCTTGGCAGCTGCTGCCTGGCACTGGCTGCTCCAGGTAAGTTTATCATTAACTAGGATCCCCAAGTCCTTCTCCCTGTCAGATTTACCCAGTGGTTTCCCGTTCAGTGTGTAATGGTGATATTGATTCCCTCTTCCCATGTGTATAACCTTACATTTATCATTGTTAAACCTCATCTGCCACCTTTCAGCCCAAGTTTCCAACTTATCCAGATCCATCTGTAGCAGAATACTATCTTCTCTTGTATTAACTGCTTTACATAGTTTTGTATCATCTGCAAATATCGATATTTTACTGTGTAAACCTTCTACCAGATCATTAATGAATATGTTGAAGAGAACAGGTCCCAATACTGACCCCTGCGGTACCCCACTGGTCACAGCGACCCAGTTAGAGACTATACCATTTATAACCACCCTCTGCTTTCTATCACTAAGCCAGTTACTAACCCATTTACACACATTTTCCCCCAGACCAAGCATTCTCATTTTGTGTACCAACCTCTTGTGCGGCACGGTATCAAACGCTTTGGAAAAATCGAGATATACCACGTCCAATGACTCACCGTGGTCCAGTCTATAGCTTACCTCTTCATAAAAACTGATTAGATTGGTTTGACAGGAGCAATTTCTCATAAACCCATGCTGATATGGAGTTAAACAGTTATTCTCATTGAGATAATCCAGAATAACATCCCTCAGAAACCCTTCAAATATTTTACCAACAATAGAGGTTAGACTTACTGGCCTATAATTTCCAGGTTCACTTTTAGAGCCCTTTTTGAATATTGGCACCACATTTGCTATGCGCCAGTCCTGCGGAACAGACCCTGTCGCTATAGAGTCACTAAAAATAAGAAATAATGGTTTATCTATTACATTACTTAGTTCTCTTAGTACTCGTGGGTGTATGCCATCCGGACCCGGAGATTTATCTATTTTAATCTTATTTAGCCGGTTTCGCACCTCTTCTTGGGTTAGATTGGTGACCCTTAATATAGGGTTTTCATTGTTTCTTGGGATTTCACCTAGCATTTCATTTTCCACCGTGAATACCGTGGAGAAGAAGGTGTTTAATATGTTAGCTTTTTCCTCGTCATCTACAACCATTCTTTCCTCACTATTTTTTAAGGGGCCTACATTTTCAGTTTTTATTCTTTTACTATTGATATAGTTGAAGAACAGTTTGGGATTAGTTTTACTCTCCTTAGCAATGTGCTTCTCTGTTTCCTTTTTGGCAGCTTTAATTAGTTTTTTAGATAAAGTATTTTTCTCCCTATAGTTTTTTAGAGCTTCAATGGTGCCATCCTGCTTTAGTAGTGCAAATGCTTTCTTTTTACTGTTAATTGCCTGTCTTACTTCTTTGTTTAGCCACATTGGGTTTTTCCTATTTCTAGTCCTTTTATTCCCACAAGGTATAAACCGCTTACACTGCCTATTTAGGATGTTCTTAAACATTTCCCATTTATTATCTGTATTCTCATTTCTGAGGATATTGTCCCAGTCTACCAGATTAAGGGCATCTCTAAGCTGTTCAAACTTTGCCTTCCTAAAGTTCAATGTTTTTGTGACTCCCTGACAAGTCCCCCTAGTGAAAGACAGGTGAAACTGCACAATATTGTGGTCGCTATTTCCTAAATGCCCAACCACCTGCAGATTTGTTATTCTGTCAGGTCTATTAGATAGTATTAGGTCTAAAAGTGCTGCTCCTCTGGTTGGATTCTGCACCAATTGTGAAAGATAATTTTTCTTGGTTATTAGCAGAAACCTGTTGCCTTTATGGGTTTCACAGGTTTCTGTTTCCCAGTTAATATCCGGGTAGTTAAAGTCCCCCATAACCAGGACCTCATTATGGGTTGCAGCTTCATCTATCTGCTTTAGAAGTAGACTTTCCATGCTTTCTGTTATATTTGGGGGTTTGTAACAGACCCCAATGAGAATTTTGTTACCATTTTTCCCTCCATGAATTTCAACCCATATGGACTCGACATCCTCATTCCCTTCGCTAATATCCTCCCTTAAAGTGGACTTTAGACAAGACTTTACATAGAGACAAACCCCTCCTCCTCTCCGATTTTTACGATCCTTTCTAAACAGACTGTAACCCTGTAAGTTAACTGCCCAGTCATAGCTTTCATCTAACCATGTCTCGGTTATTCCCACTATGTCAAAGTTACCTGTAGATATTTCTGCTTCTAGTTCTTCCATCTTGTTTGTCAGGCTTCTGGCGTTTGCGAGCATGCAGTTTAGAGGATTTTGTTTTGTTCCAATCTCCTCACTGTGGATTGTTTTAGAAATGTTCTTACCTCCCTTCTGAGTATGTTTTCCTGGGTCGTCTTTGTTCGAGTCTAATGTTTTTCTTCCCGTCCCCTCTTCTTCTAGTTTAACGCCCTCCTGATGAGTGTAGCGAGTCTTCTGGCGAATGTGTGTTTCCCAGGTTTGTTGAGGTGTAGTCCGTTTCTGGCGAGGAGTCCATCATACCAGTAATTCACACCGTGGTCCAGGAATCCAAATCCTTGTTGTCTGCACCATCGTCTTAGCCAGTTGTTTGCATCAAGGATCCTGTTCCATCTCCTGGTGCCATGCCCGTCTACTGGAAGGATAGAAGAAAAAACTACCTGTGCATCCAGTTCCTTTACTTTCTTCCCCAACTCTTCAAAGTCCTTGCAGATTGTCGGTAGGTCCTTCCTTGCCGTGTCATTGGTGCCAACATGTATCAGAAGAAATGGGTGGACGTCCTTGGAGCTGAAGAGCTTTGGTATCCTATCGGTCACATCCTTGATCATCGCACCTGGAAGGCAGCATACTTCTCTTGCAGTTATGTCCGGTCTGCAGATGGCTGCTTCGGTGCCTCTCAGTAGTGAGTCTCCCACCACCACCACTCTTCGTTGCTTCTTGGCTGTACTTTTTGCTGTCACTTGTTGCTGTGTGCCCTTTTCTTTTTTGCTTGCTGGTATTGCTTCATTCTTAGGTGTGCCATCTTCATCCTCTACAAAGATTTGATATCGGTTCTTCAGTTGTGTGGTTGGTGATTTCTCCATGGTCTTCTTGCTTCTTTTGGTCACATGCTTCCACTCATCTGCTTTTGGAGGTTCTCTGACACTTTTTGCACCTTCTGTGACCAGTAGAGATGCTTCTGTTCTGTCTAGAACGGGAGACGAGGTCACAGATGTATGAAGGAGACAGGTTGTGGCTGGCTTTGTATGCCATGGTTAGGGTTTTGAACTGGAGTCTCTGGTAATGGGGAGCCAATCAAGGAGAGAGAAGAGGCCGGGGAATAGTGGTGGTACAGGTGGATTAGCCAGGCTGGAGGATTTAGGAGGATACTTTGGAGGGGTGCGAGAGTGTTAGAGGGGAGGCCACAAAGCAGGAGGTTGCAGATGATGAGGGAATGCAGTAGTGTTTTTGCAGATTCTTGATTAAGGAATGTACGGATCCTGGAAATATTTTTAAGTTGGAGACAGCAGGAAGTGGAAAGGACTTGGATATGTGGTTTGAAGGAGAGGTCAGAGTCAAGGGTTTTCCATCTCTGCTCAGCTGCCCTGGAAGCTCGCCTCAGTTCTTTAGTCAGGCTGGTGTGCCAGGGTTGCCTGTTGATTGTGCAAGCTTTGGAATGGGTAAGGGGGGCTACCGATCTGAGAGCTTCAGCTGTTGTGGTGTTATATAAAGCAGCAGCAGCTTCTGCATTGTGTAAGGAACTTATGTTTGCAAAAGGGAGAAGGGATTCAGATAGTGTGTGTAGATCAATGTGCTTGAGATATCTGTCAGCGTGTGAAAGTTTTTAGAGTGGTGATTGTGCATCTGGAGAGGAGAGAGAAGAGAATGTAAGTAGGTTGCAGTCAGAAAGAGGTAGAGGTGAGTTAGAGATGTTACTGTAGATAGGGAACAGAGGCAAGTGCAGATGAGGTCCAGTGTGTGACCATCTTTGTGAGTGGCAGCGGAAGACCATTGAGCGATGTCAAAGGATGAAGTGAGAGATAGAAGCCTAGAGACAGCTGAGTGGGAAGTGTCAATGGGGATGTTGAAGTCACCCACGATCATAGTGGGAATGTCAGTGGAAGGGAAAAGAAGTAGCCAGGTGGTGCAGTCTTCGAAGAAAGGGGTGGTGGCTGACACTGGGGGGGTGGTAAATGACAGTCAGTTGGGGGTTGGAGGGGGTGTAGATGCGCACAGTTAGGCAATTGTTTGTTAGGCAATCCTTGCATGTGTTGCCAAAAACACTCTGTTGTGCTCCAATAACACCTTCACTCGGAGTCGTCACTAATTATTACCTATCCAGTAGGTGATAATTTTTTGTATATTCGATATCCCTTTACACTGACCGTATAATCTGAGATATGTCTCCACTGAAAACTGGGGGGTTTTATGCTTTTATTTGGAAAGGTGCGGGCTTGACCGTGGCTCCATTAATTCCCTACGGAGCTGCCGCCAGTGGCCCCATAGAGAATGAATGGGACGGCGGTCGGGTGTCGGACCTGCAGCTATGTTCTGTAATGTGCATAAGACTTCCCTAATGGGGACTAAAATTCCGTGTTTTGCTGATCACTGTAGATCCCAGCATTCAGATCCCCACTGGATCACCAAGTTATTACCTCTTCCATGGCTAGGTGATAATGTGTGTTCACAGGGCATCCCATTTAATGGTTCATCATAAAAATAATTTAGCAACCCTGAAAAGGAGAATAGGCTGCTGGAAGATCTCCCTAGTGATTGTTTGTACCCTGAAGAAACAAATGATCAGGTATGTTGAACTACAACATGTGTGATCCTCAATGATTAGGCATGTTGAAATACAACATGACTAATCTTTCTTTACTTTAAAAAATCACAAATTTTGCCAACTGTGATCAAACATGTAGGGAATGGGATGACTTAAGTCTGCAGATTGGGAGTGATAACTGACTGCTATCTACGGTGGATCATTCTAATGAATCTGAGTAGTCTTATTTCTGGAATCTTGGGCTCTTTAGGCTTCTCCGATGTTGATTTCTTCAAGACAGTTGATATTTCTTGGTTAATGTAGCTGAGTAGTAACTAGAGGAATATTTCAGGTAACTGGTTAATAATACCATGGATCAAGGGAAGCTGAATTACGAGGACTTGTGGTATTGTCATCCCCACCTTGGAAAGCCCCGTGAGATCATCGCAGCCTCGACGAGAGCTGTGTAGCCACTGAACATCTTCCCATTTACCTGTTGATAGAATTTCGATTCTTAAGAATTGCAGAATCCCAAGCGACAAACCTCGTAGCTCTTTTATTTATTTACACATGGTTGCTAGATCAGACGATGTTGTGGATCGGTTTTCTTGGTGACCATATGGAGATGTCACTTTTAAGAACTTTCCTTTAGGTTAATAAAAAAATGAATTTTATAAGTCTAAATGTTATGTGTATTAGAGGAACATAGCTTCTTCCTCACTTCCATTTTTCTTGTTCTTCAGCCTGTCTCAGTTTACCGGCTCTCTGCAAATGTCTAGAAACCTCAGGCAGTGAAGACACTGAATTAAGGAGAGGAGGGAGAGGAGGGGGATGCGGCTGCAGATGTGTGAAATTTACACAGTGAAAAGGGGGAAGAGAAGAGCAAAGAGTAGCCCAGTATTATTCGGTGTCTTTCTTGGCAATTCCAAATCCAAATCTGTGAAGACTTCACGCCAAAAAATGTTATCTCAGAACACGCGGCAGACGGGGTGGCCCGATCTCGATTTTGCTATACAACTCCATCATCTTATATTTAAAGTTTTACATAGATATAAAGTATACAGTTAGATCAACTATAATAAAATATTGACTTTCATTTCAGATATATTCAAGGGTGATGAAAAGGATCGCAGTTTTGGGATTGGCTATTTCCATCTTATCGTGTAAGTAACGCTCTGTATCAGCGGTCTCGGGAAGGTTGTGCACAGGTTCACCAGAAAATTAATTTTGGGCAATTTTTTGCTACTAAGCAAAATTGACATTTTCCTATAACTGCTGCTGTGAAAAGTACCCTCTTTAAGGACATATTATGTACCAAATATAATGAATTATAAAGCATAAGAAGAAAATATAACCACATGACCTTCTCCCGTTCCTCCTCTGGATCATCCAGATGGTCATTGGTGAACTTCAAACGGGCCTGGACATGTGATGGCGTGCGCAGGGGAACCTTGTGTGCCCTGCAGGATTCTAATCCATGACGGCGTAGTGTGTCACTAACGGTAATGTTTGAGACGCTGGTCCCAGCTCTCTTCAGGTTATTGACCAGGTCCTACCGTGTAGTTCTGGGCTGATTCCTGACCTTTCTCGGAATCATCCTTACTCCACGAGGCGAGATCTCGCATGGAGTCCCAGACCGAGGAAGATTGACAGTCATCTTGTGTTTCTTCCATTTTCTAATAATTGTGTCAATAGTTGTTGTCTAAGCTGCTTGCCTATTGTCCGGTAGCCCATCCCATAATTGTGCAGCTCTGCAATTTTGTCCCTGGTGTCCTTAGACAGCTCTTTGGTCTTGGCCATGGTGGAGAGGTTGGAGTGTGATTGAGTGTGTGGACAGGTGTCTTTTATACAGGTAATGAGTTGCAACAGGTGCAATTAATACAGGTAATGAGTGCAGAGTAGGAGGCTTCTTACAGAAACACTAACAGGTCTTCGAGAGTCAAATTCTTGCTGGTGGGTCGGTGATCAAATACTTATTTCATGAAATAAAATGCAATTTAATTATTTAAAATCCTACAATGTGATTTTCTGGTTTTATTTTTAGATTCTGTCTCTCACAGTTGAAGTGTACCTACGATAAAAATTACAGACCTCTCCATTCTTTGTAGGTGGGAAAACTTGCAAAATCGTCAGTGTATCGAATACTTATATTCCCCACTGTATATAAACAAATGTGTTTAAAAACGTGTTTGCCCCCTCCCTGATTTATTTTTCATGTTTGCAACACGTAAATGTTTCAGATCACAAACAAATTTAAATAATAGACAAGTAATCACAAAATGCAGTTTTTTTAAATAAAAGTCTTGAGTATTAAGTCAAAAAGAATTCCAAACCAAAAATCCGGACCCAAAATGGCCACGGGGCTACTTCCGGGTCCTGCAGGGAGGTGGCTTACCAGCGCCTGCTCAGAGCAGGCGCTGATAAGCCTGAAGCAGTGCACGTTAGATCGCTGATCTGACATAGTGCATTGCAAAGTGTCAGATCAGCGATCTTACAGTATAACATGATGTTCCCCCCGGGGCAATGTTATAGTGTAAAAAAAAATTTTTTTCACATGTGTAAAAAAAAAAAAATTACTAAATAAAAAAAATATATATATATATTGTTCCCATAAATACATTTCTTTATCTAAATGAAAAAAAAAACAATAAAAGCACAGATATTTAGTATTGCCGTGTCCGTAACGACCCGACCTATAAAACTGTCCCACTAGTTAACCCCTTCAGTAAACACCGTAAAAAAACAAACAAAAAAACAAGGCAACAAGTATTATCATACCGCCGAACAAAAAGTGGTACCGCTGAAAACCTCATTTTGTCCCTCAAAAAACGAGCCGCCATACAGCATCTTCAGCGAAAAAATTAAAAAGTTATAGTCCTCAGAATAAAGCGATGCAAAAATAATTATTTTTCTATAAAAGAGTTTTTATCGTATAAAAGCACCAAAACATAAAAAAATGATATAAATGAGGTGTCGCTGTAATCGTACTGACCCGAAGAATAAAACTGATTTATCAATTTTACCAAACGCGGAACGGTATAAACGCCTCCCCCAAAAGAAATTCATGAATAGAATAAAAAGCGATCAAAAAATGTCACGTGCCCGAAAATGCTACCAATAAAAACTTCAACTCATCCCGCAAAAACAAGACCTCACATGACTCTGTGGACCAAAATATGGAAAAATTATAGGTCTCAAAATGTGGAGACGCAAAAACTATTTTTTGCAAAAAAAAGCGTCTTTTAGTGTGTGACGGCTGCCAATCATAAAAATCCGCTAAAATACCCGCTATAGTAAATCAAACCCCCCTTTATCACCCCCTTAGTTAGGGAAAAATAATAAAATTTAAAAAAATGTATTTATTTCCATTTTCCCATTAGGGTTAGGGCTAGGGTTAGGGTTAGAGCTTGGGTTAGGGCTAGGGTTAGGGTTAGGGCTACAGTTAGGGTTGGAGCTAAAGTTAGAGTTAGTGTTTGGATTACATTTACGGGATTAGGGTTAGGGGTGTGTCAGAGTTAGAGGTGTGGTTAGGGTTACCATTGGGATTAGGGTTAGGGGTGTGTTTGGATTAGGTTTTCAGTTATAATTGGGGGCTCTCCAAACACGACATGGCGTCCGATCTCAATTCCAGCCAATTCTGCGTTGAAAAAGTAAAACAGTGCTCCTTCCTTTCCGAGCTCTCCCGTGCGCTTAAACAGGGGTTTACCCCAACATATGGGGTAGTAGCGTACTCAGGACACATTGGACAACAACTTTTGGGGTCCAATTTCTCCTGTTACCCTTGGGAAAATACAAAACCGAGGGCTAAAAAATAATTTTTATGGAAAAAAAATGATTTTTTATTTTCACGGCTCTGCGTTATAAACTGTACTGAAACACTTGGGGGTGTTAGGGCTAGCGGAACGCACCAAATAATAAGACAGATAGAGTATGGTGCGTTCGCAGCCCGGGGTCCACCGTGCAGAGATGGAACCTGCTGCCAAGTAATGACGGACTCTATGGCGGTACAAAGTGAATACACACACACGGGCTAACCTCACCCTGTGTGAAGGAAGCGAATCCTGTTGCGTCACAGGGCCGCGGTACCGCACCAAGAGCGCAAGCAAGGAGTCTCAGAACTCAATCCCAAGACACAGGATTTGAGTACATAGACCTCATGCGCTCGACACCGCTATTGGGGTGTCAGAGTGACAGCAATAGAAGCATGAGAGTGCATGCAGTGCCGCACTGGCGAACGCCAGTAACCACCCAGGCTTGGGTCAGGAAAGCGCTGTGAAAGCACACGGCGCCGCACTGGCGGTCACAGCAATAAGACGCTGTATTGTGTGTTTACGTGCTGATGGCTAAGTCGGGCGCTAGATAGCAATCCTTCATTCGCGACCGGTCAACAACACTAGGAATGGGAATGATTTAGGAGCTTTCATCCATCGACATACATCCATCAACACACACACATTATCAAGTCTATACTAGCGCATGGCCGTGCGGTCATGCGCAGCTTATATAGTTGCAGCAAGTTCAGGACCTTCCAATAAAGGACCAATGGGAAGCTGCTACCAAAGTTTTGCCCTTTCAGGACCTTCCTGGAGGACCAATGGGATGTGCTGCAGTACCTGAGCATGTGACCCTCGATCTCCAATGGGAGATCTTGCCCTGGGCATGCTCAGAAAGAGAAAAGCAGGACTTAGCCCCAAAAGCATCTGCTCGCCGCTGCCCAACACTGACTTCAATGGCAGAAGCAGGAAAAGCAGCAGTAACTCTTTGTACAGAGTGAGATTGAGCAAGACGCTGAGACCGACGTCTCCGCTGAGCAGACTCCACTGCGGCTGGAGAAGAATGGGAGACCGCAGCGGAGATGGCTCGAGATTCCCCTTGTGCAGAAGCGGGAACTCGACACCTAACAGGGGGTTCAAAGCTCTCACAACACATCTAGATAAGTTCCTTAGGAGGTCTACTTTCCAAAATGGTGTCACTTGTGGGGGGTTTCAATGTTTAGGCACATCAGTGGCTCTCCAAACGCGACATGGTGTCCCATCTCAATTCCTGTCAATTTTGCATTGAAAAGTCAAATGGTGCTCCTTCACTTCCGAGCTCTGCCATGCGCCCAAACAGTGGTTTACCCCCACATATGGGGTATTGGCGTACTCAGGACAAATTGCACAACAACTTATAGGGTCAAATTTCTTCTTTTACCCTTGGTAAAATAAAAAATTGGGGCAAAAAGGTCATTTTTGTGAAAAAATATGATTTTTTATTTTTACGGCTCTGCATTATAAACTTCTGTGAAGCACTTGGTGGATAAAAGTGCTCACTACACATCTAGATAAGTTCCTTAGGGGGTCTACTTTCCGAAATGGTGTCACTTGTGGGGGGTTTCAATGTTTAGGCACATCAGTGGCTCTCCAAACGCAACATGGCATCCCATCTCAATTCCAGTCAATTTTGCATTGAAAACGGCGCTCCTTCCCTTCCGAGCTCTGCCATGCACCCAAACAGTGGTTTACCTCCACATGTGGGGTATCTCCGTACTCAGGACAAATTGTACAACAACTTTTGGGGTCCATTTTCTCCTGTTACCCTTGGTAAAATAAAACAAATTGGAGCTGAAGTAAATTTGTTGTGAAAAAAGTTAAATGTTCATTTTTTTAAACATTCCAAAAATTCCTGTGAAACACCTGAAGGGTTAATAAACTTCTTGAATGTGGTTTTTAGCACCTTGAGGGGTGCAGTTTTTAGAATGGTGTCACACTTAGTTATTTTCTATCATATAGACCCCTCAAAATGACTTCAAATGTGATGTGGTCCCTAAAAAAAAATGGTGTTGTAAAAATGAGAAATTGCTGGTCAACTTTTAACCCTTATAACTCCCTAACAAAAAAAATTTTGCTTCCAAAATTGTGCGGATGTAAAGTAGACATGTGGGAAATGTTACTTATTAAGTATTTTGTGTGACATATCTCTGTGATTTTAAGGGCATGAAAATTCAAAGTTGGAAAATTGCGAAATTTCCAAAATTTTGCCAAATTTCCATTTTTTTCACATATAAATGCAAGTTATATCGAAGAAATTTTACCACTGTCATGAAGTACAATATGTCACGAGAAAACAGTGTCAGAATTGCCAAGATCCGTTGAAGCGTTCCAGAGTTATAACCTCATAAAGGGACAGTGGTCAGAATTGTAAAAATTGGCCCGGTCATTAACATGCAAACCACCCTCGGGGCTTAAGGGGTTAAAGGGAGAGAGTGATTGTCCAGGCCTGTGTGTGCATAGTATAACAAATCAGAGGCCTGTAATGTTGATACCTGTGCTGAAGCTAAGCCATCTGTTGTGAATTCTGTTGTCAAGCTCCCTCCTGTGGTCATGAATGGAACTTCGGCTGGTTCTGTCAATGGGCTTCCTCTGGTGGATGTGAGTGGGGCTGCGGCTTCTGAGGTTCCTTCCACAGGTGACGAGGTTATTTCGTTAGCTGCTGCTCTATTTAACTCCACCTAGATCTTTGCTCCATGCCACCAGTCAATGTTTCAGTATTGGTCTTGTTCACTCCTGGATCGTTCTTGTGACCTGTCTTCCCTGCATAAGCTAAGTTTTTGCTTGTGTTTGTTTATTTTGCTATTTTTCTGTCCAGCTTGCTATTTTTGATTGTTTCTTGCTTGCTGGAAGCTCTGGGACGCAGAGGGAGCACCTCCGCACCGTGAGTCGGTGCGGAGGGTCTTTTTGCGTCCTCTGCGTGGTCTTTTGGAGTATTTTTGTGCTGACCGCAAAGTGACCTTTCCTATCCTCAGTCTGTTCAGTAAGTCGGGCCTCACTTTGCTAAATCTATTTCATCTCTGTGTTTGTAATTTTCATCTTTACTCACAGTCATTATATGTGGGGGGCTGCCTTTTCCTTTGGGAAATTTCTCTGAGGCAAGGTAGGCTTTTATTTCTATCTTCAGGGCTAGCTAGTTTCTTAGGCTGTGCCGAGTTGCATAGGGAGCGTTAGGGGCAATCCACGGCTGCTTCTAGTGTGTGTGATAGGTTTAGGAATTGCGGTCAGCAGAGTTCCCACGTCTCAAAGCTCGTCCTATATTACTGATAACTATCAGGTCATTTTGTGTGCTCTTAACCATCAGGTCCATTATTGTCCTAACCACCAAGTCATAACAGTACTGGTGGCCATCTCCCCTGATTTGCGGCGGGTGTTGCAAAAATTTCAGGCTGATAGACCTGACCGTTGCCCAGCGGAGAAACTGTTTGTCCCTGATAAATGGACTAGTAGAGTTATCTCTGAGGTTCATTGTTCGGTGCTGGCTGGTCATCCTGGAATCTTTGGTACCAGAGATTTGGTGGCCAGATCCTTTTGGTGGCCTTCCTTGTCACGGGATGTGCGTTCTTTTGTGCAGTCCTGTGGGACTTATGCTCGGGCTAAGCCCTGCTGTTCTCGTGCCAGTGGGTTGCTTTTGCCCTTGCCGGTCCCGAAGAGGTCCTGGACGCATATCTCTATGGATTTTATTTCGGATCTCCCTGTTTCTCAAAAGATGTCGGTCATTTGGGTGGTTTGTGATCACTTCTCTAAGATGGTCCATTTGGTACCCTTGTCTAAATTGCCTTCCTCCTCTGATTTGGTGCCATTGTTTTTCCAGCATGTGGTTCGTTTACATGGCATTCCAGAGAATATCGTTTCTGACAGAGGTTCCCAGTTTGTTTCGAGGTTTTGGTGTGCCTTTTGTGCCAGGATGGGCATTGATTTGTCTTTTTCCTCGGCTTTCCATCCTCAGACAAATGGCCAAACCGAACGAACTAATCAGACCTTGGAAACATATCTGAGATGCTTTGTTTCTGCTGATCAGGATGATTGGGTGTCCTTTTTGCCTTTGGCTGAGTTCGCCCTTAATAATCGGGCCAGCTCGGCTACTTTGGTTTCGCCGTTTTTCTGCAATTCTGGTTTCCATCCACGTTTCTCTTCAGGGCAGGTTGAGCCTTCGGACTGTCCTGGTGTGGATACGGTGGTGGACAGGTTGCAGCAGATTTGGACTCATGTGGTGGATAATTTGACATTGTCCCAGAAGGCTCAACGTTTCGCTAACCGCCGGTGCTGTGTGGGTCCCCGACTTCGTGTTGGGGATTTGGTTTGGTTGTCGTCTCGTTATGTTCCTATGAAGGTATCCTCTCCTAAGTTTAAGCCTCGTTTCATTGGTCCGTATAAGATTTCTGAGGTTCTCAATCCTGTGTCATTTCGTTTGGCCCTCCCAGCTTCTTTTGCCATCCATAAAGTATTCCATAGGTCATTGTTGCGGAGATACGTGGCGCCTGTGGTTCCATCCGTTGATCCTCCTGCTCCGGTGTTGGTTGAGGGGGAGTTGGAGTAATAAATAATAATAATAATAATTTTATTTATATAGCGCCAACATATTCCGCAGCGCTTTACAAATTATAGAGGGGACTTGTACAGACAATAAACATTACAGCATAACAGAAATACAGTTCAAAACAGATACCAGGAGGAGTGAGGGCCCTGCTCGCAAGCTTACAAACTATGGGGAAAAGGGGAGACACGAGAGGAGGATGGTAACAATTGCTTTAGTTATTCGGACCAGCTATAGTGTAAGGCTCAGGTGTTCATGTAAAGCTGCATGAACCAGTTACCTGCCTAAGTATGTAGCAGTACAGACACAGAGGGCTAATACTGCATAAAGTGTATGAGAACATGATGCGAGGAACCTTTTTTTTTTTATTTATTTATTTTTTATTATAAATAGGCCACACAGGGATCGTTAGGTTAATGCATTGAGGCGGTAGGCCAGTCTGAACAAATGAGTTTTTAGGGCACGCTTAAAACTGTGGGGATTGGGGATTAATCGTATTAACCTAGGTAGTGCATTCCACAGAATCGGCACAGCACGTGTAAAGTCTTGGAGACGGGAGTGGGAGGTTCTGATTATTGAGGATGCTAACCTGAGGTCATTAGCGGAGCGGAGGGCACGGGTAGGGTGGTAGACTGATACCAGGGAGGAGATGTAGGGTGGTGCTGAGCCATGGAGTGCTTTGTGGATGAGGGTAGTAGTTTTGTACTGGATTCTGGAGTGGATGGGTAGCCAGTGTAATGACTGGCACAGGGTAGAGGCATCGGTGTAACGGTTGGTGAGGAATATGATCCTGGCTGCAGCATTCAGGACAGATTGGAGCGGGGAGAGTTTTGCAAGAGGGAGACCGATTAGTAGAGAGTTACAATAGTCCAGACGAGAATGAATAAGTGAAACAGTCAGAGTTTTTGCAGAGTCGAAATTAAGAAAAGGGCGAATTCTAGAAATGTTTTTGAGATGCAGGTAAGAAGAGCGAGCCAGTGATCGGATGTAGGGGGTGAATGAAAGGTCAGAATCAAGGATGACCCCAAGGCAGCGGGCATGTTGCTTTGGAGTAATGGTGGAACCGCACACGGAGATGGCAATATCAGGCAAAGGATATCAGTGGAGTATGTGGTGGAAAAGATTTTGGATTCTCGTGTTTCGAGACGGAAACTCCAGTACCTGGTCAAGTGGAAGGGTTATGGTCAGGAAGATAATTCCTGGGTTTTTGCCTCCGATGTTCATGCTGCCGATCTGGTTCGTGCCTTTCATTTGGCTCGTCCTGGTCGGCCTGGGGGCTCTGGTGAGGGTTCGGTGACCCCTCCTCAAGGGTGGGGGGTACTGTTGTGAATTCTGTTGTCGAGCGCCCTCCTGTGGTCATGAATGGAACTTCGGCTGGTTCTGTCAATGGGCTTCCTCTGGTGGATGTGAGTGGGGCTGCGGCTTCTGAGGTTCCTTCCACAGGTGACGAGGTTATTTCGTTAGCTGCTGCTCTATTTAACTCCACCTAGATCTTTGCTCCATGCCACCAGTTAATGTTTCAGTATTGTTCTTGTTCACTCCTGGATCGTTCTTGTGACCTGTCTTCCCTGCATAAGCTAAGTTTTTGCTTGTGTTTGTTTATTTTGCTATTTTTCTCTCCAGCTTGCTATTTTTGATTGTTTCTTGCTTGCTGGAAGCTCTGGGACGCAGAGGGAGCACCTGCGCACCGTGAGTCGGTGTGGAGGGTCTTTTTGCGTCCTCTGCGTGGTCTTTTGTAGTATTTTTGTGCTGACCGCAAAGTGACCTTTCCTATCCTCAGTCTGTTCAGTAAGTCGGGCCTCAGTTTGCTAAATCTATTACATCTCTGTGTTTGTAATTTTCATCTTTACTCACAGTCATTATATGTGGGGGGCTGCCTTTTCCTTTGGGGAATTTCTCTGAGGCAAGGTAGGCTTTTATTTCTATCTTCAGGGCTAGCTAGTTTCTTAGGCTGTGCCGAGTTGCATAGGGAGCGTTAGGAGCAATCCACGGCTGCTTCTAGTGTGTGTGATAGGTTTAGGAATTGCGGTCAGCAGAGTTCCCACGTCTCAGAGCTCGTCCTATATTACTGATAACTATCAGGTCATTTTGTGTGCTCTTAACCATCAGGTCCATTATTGTCCTAACCACCAAGTCATAACAGCCATCATACTAATAGCCCTTCTAAGTGATAATTGTTTGTCACATACAATTTGCATTTAGCCTAGAAAGAAAGAAAGTCGCAGGAGCAGGGACAGTGACAGAATCCTGACTGTATATAGGGATTAGGCTTGTGCAGTCTTTTGCCAAATATATAGCTGCATTTTTTGTGGGGGCTGAAAAAATTCAATATATTTTGATCCATCTAGTATTACATGCTTTGAGGTTCTTGTTTGTGTTATACAACACACCCAAAAATCATTGAAACAGTTTCTTGGCCTACACTTGTCATCCATACACTATTTCATTGTGTGGAGTAAATTTCTGTGATCTGTAAGTCTAAGGGGTAATGTTTCTTCTTGTGAAAAGTGACATACCAGCTCTGGCATGTCAAGGTAAAGAGGCTTATTCGCCATGCAATGCTCATATGGGAAATTTAATATGCAAATTGCTTTTTCAGAGAAAAAGAGAACTTGAACTCTATAGTGCTACCTGTTCAAAGCAGCGATCCTACAAGTCACAACCAACTCTTTAACGAGCCTTGCAATATGACTTAGGATAAAAGCCAAATCAGAATCTCAATTTACAAACACGGTGTTTCGGGCTATTGTCCATCGTCAGTGCAAAGTATGAGAACTGATTTGGCTAGACGAGAGGCTCTGGACAGAGGTCTAAGGGGTAACGTTACTCATTGTGGAGCGTGAAATACCAGCTCTGGCATGTCAAAGGTAAGGAGGCTGGCTCTGGCGCTATGGAGTTCAAGTCCTCTTTCTCTCTGAAGAGGCAATTTGCATATGTGAGCTGTAAAACTGCTTAAAAGCTTTTTAAAATGTTGCATGCTTCCATTTCTTAGATATACAGTGTTAGATGGTCTTTGAACATTTCTGTGGTCTGTAAAACCACACAGATATACACACAGTCCAGTCTAACCAGCCTAAAGTCTTGATCACTTAATCCTCACCCTGATCCTCCTTCCTCCCGCCATATTGAGTCCTGGAAGACTAGTGATCCCACACTAGGACACTCTGTGGAGCTCTTTACAATATTATTTTTTGATTGTGGCCTATCAACCTGCATGCTCCTGCAGGAGGATCAGGGTGCGGTTGTGGAAGACAAGGTGGTGGATGATGAAGTTGTAAGGAAGGAGACCAGGCTGTGGGTACCTATGTGACACCGGGTTCGGAACTGCCGAGGCTACATCGAGTGTTGCAGGGGGAAAGGAAATGGGAGCCAGACAGGACCCTGTTGGGAATTCTGCTCTTGGGCTCCCTCCGGTGGTTGTTGATGGTAGTGCAGTTGTGCCTGGGCGGCAGTCCTGGACAGGTGTTTCTGCTAATTGCAATTCTGACTGGGGTATTTAGCTTTGCAGGACTCTTTAGTCCTTGCCAGTTGTCAATGTTCTATTGGAAGTATTGGTTCTCTGCCTGGCCTCTCCTGCTTGCTGCCATTTCAGCAAAAGATAAGTGTCTGCTTTATTTTCTTAGGCTCACAGGCTGTGTGTCTATTTTCTGTGCTGTTCATAGTTTCTATTTTGTTCCAACTTAGACTGTCCTGTTGTTTTCTCAGTCTGGTTGGATTCGCTGGAGTCGCAGATATACTCTCCACATCTTTAGTTAGGTGGTGGAGTTTTTGTAGTTTTCTGCTGTGGATATTTTGTAGTTTTTTGTGCTGACCACTTAGTATCCTGTACTGTACTTTCCTATCTAGGTAGAAGTGGCCTCCTTTGCTAATCCTGTTTTCTGCCTGCGTGTGTCTTTTCCTCTCCTACTCACAGTCATTATTTGTGGGGGGCTGCCTATCCTTTGGGGGTCTACTCTAAGGCAAGTCAGTTTTCCTATTTTCCATCTTTAGGGATATTTAGTCCTCCGGCTGTGTCGAGGTGTCTAGGTCTGGTTAGGCACACCCCACGGCTACTTCTAGTGTCTGTGATAAGATCAGGGTTTGCGGTCTGTATAGTTACCACTACTCCAGCGAAGGGTTTTTCATTCTGCTCCAAGGCCGCCTGATCATAACAGTACAACATTTTGTTTCTATAAAAGCCTCAAAAAGTTGTTAAAAATTTATCGGTGTCATATAACCCTCAAAAAACATGTTAAAAAATTTAAGCTGTGTGCACAAGTTGCATATTTGGTGTGTTTTCTTTTGTGATTTGTAACTAAATCTAAAGCAAAACCCAATGCCAGCAAAGTAAATGAGAAACCTGATGTGTCATGCACACGTTGATCATTTTTGATTTGCAGATTTGCTGTTGAAAATAACCTGCAGCATGTCAATTCTTTGTACATTTTAGCCCTGCGTTTTTCACCATTCACTTCACTCAAATCAATCAAAAACTCAGGGAGAGAACACACCAAAAAAAGCATAAAAAATGTGCCAAGAGATGCAGAAATGGTGCAGCATTATGACTCAAAGTGTGCACATACCCTTATCAGTATTATATTGCTAATCCATAGACTATCATGTGGTCTGGAGGACATTTCCTTAACCCTCAAAAGTGCATAGCCTTTACGAGTCTAGGAGACCACTACATGGCAATTTGAACAGAACGTGTATGAGGCCCGCCATTATGCCTAATACAGGGTATTTATGAGTCTTTTATTTTGGCAGTTCTTGCTTTCTTGAAAAATTACACTGAAATGTCCTATTTGTCAATGAAAAAAATCTTTTTGGTTTACTTAAATTATATATATTGTAAACTCCTTTATATATTTTGCCTTATAAAAAAGTCATTACACAGGAAAAAATGTTTCATAACATTTCTCATCGGTTTGGAATGTTTTATTGTAAGTCCTTAAAGTGGAGTAAAAGTGGGACCCCATTGTTCTCGGCAGAGATCTGGGAGACAGAGATGCTTTCAAGGGTCTTCCCCCATGCTGTTCTCCTTCCATTCAGCACTTTTCCCAATGCATTTGAACATTTTTTTCTGCCCCCCCATAACTTTCTGTAGGGCCTGCCGATAAAAACTTGACTTTCCCATTGACTCCTATTATATTTGCTACTCAAAACGAGCATGCGAGTATTAGGAATTGCTTGGTTTGAGAAAGGGGCACCCGAGCATTTTAATACTTGCTCATCCCTAGTGTTTAGGTGCAGATGGACCAACTCCAATTAAATGACCCTTTTTGCCACAAAAAGCATCCCCCCATTTTGCGGCGAGCCTCAAGAGACCCAAAATGAGGGGAAGGCCGTCCTATCTGCATAGGTTCTTAAGAGCACACAGGGAGAACTTCAGTTTTAGGAAGTACCACAGGGGGTGAGGTCACTACAGGTCAATTCCTGAGACATCTATCTATACGTATGGCAAAAGCCATGGCAGGACCATTCCACTGGGTGTCAGTGGTCCATCTACAGAACTCAACAAAATTACTCTGTCGGCCTCCCTGCTGGATCTTATGTAGTTTATATATTCCTGGTACGGTTCATCATAAATGAGGCCAAGAACCATGAAAATTCCATCCACCAACTGAAGTGACAATGAGTCGGATGGGAGTGAAAAGGCTCAGGATTGAGGCTGTCCTTGAAGGAGGGAGACAACAATCCTCACCCACTATACCTCACTCCCAGATGACCATGGGCAAAGCCCGAAATAGAGCTTACAGGCTTTACGAAATGCGACAAACTTAGGCCGACCCCTAGAAAACCCATTCTGGAGAGCCACTCATCTGTCTGTTGAAAAGTGACAGACCCTGCAGCTGTCTCACAAGGTCAGTGACAGGATCCAAATCAAGATCCAAAAATGTGGGGCCAGTGAAAATGTCACGAGCTGACTGTATTTGAGATAGGTAAATGGGCCTTTCACTCTCCCTCGGGCTGGGGCCCTAACTATTCCTGTTCCTAAATGTACCTGTGAAGGTGAGGAGGTTTGGGCCTCCTGCCTTACTGTGCTCCTGTTACATCTTAAGGTCTCCCCACCCCCTACCCCAGGAGGCCTGGGACAGAAATGCATCAACACATAAGACAAACAGGGATAACAGAATATCCACTTGCATACAAAAACACTCACCAAAGGCAGAGAGGTATATAGGGTAGGGGAGGAATGTACAAACCAAATAGGAATAGGACAGTGATAAAAGTATACACCCAAAAACAGCACGCAACAATCTCCAGCAGCAACAAACGATCTCCAACTCAGCATAGCAACTCCAGGGAAACAGGAAGTAGAACTTTCACTGGAGAGGAAGAGAAAGCCAGTTTTTAAAGAGAGAGGAAATGACCAGATCAGGAGCAGCTTAGAGAAGGAGCAGCATAGAAAGGGTCGTTAACCTCAACAGCACCAAAGGAAATGAAATCCACTTAATATGGGACACGAAGCACACAGGCTAAGTTGATGTCCTGTAATTCAAAATACATATTGATTTTCTAACCCCAGATCTCCCAGGAGGACGTGACACACTCGTGACACAGCCCTAACATTCTTAGACCCTGGTCTGAACGTGATGGAAAAAGTGAATGTAGAAAAAAATAAGGACTATCTGGCCTGTCTAGGGGTTAAACTTGTAGCAGATTCAATATAAGTTAAATTTTTATGATCTGTCACCATAGTAACGGGATGAATAGCTCCTGTTGTGAATTCTGTGGTCAAGCTCCCTCCTGTGGTCACAAGTGGTACTTCGGCTGATTCTGTCTATGGGCTTCCGTTGGTGGATGTGAGTGGTACTGCGGCTTCTGAGTTTCCTTCCTCAGGTGATGAGGTTAAGTCGTTAGGTGCTGCTCTACTTAACTCCACCTGGTTCTTTGTTCCTGGCCTCCAGTCAATGTTCTAGTGTTGGTCTTGCTTCCTCCTGGATCGTTCCTGTGGCCTGTCTGCTCAGCATAAGCTAAGTCTGCTTGTGTTACCTTTTGTTGCTATATTTTCTGTCCAGCCTGCTTTATTGGTTTTTCTGGCTTGCTGGTAGCTCTGAGACGCAGAGGGAACACCTCCGCACCGTTAGTCGGTGCGGAGGGTCTTTTTGCCCCTCTGCGTGGTTGTTTGTAGGTTTTTGTGTTGACCGCAAAGCTATCTTTCCTATCCTCGGTCTATTCAGTAAGTCGGGCCTCACTTTGCTAAATCTATTTCATCTCTATGTTTGTATTTTCATCTTTACTCACAGTCATTATATGTGGGGGGGCTGCCTTTTCCTTTGGGGAATTTCTCTGAGGCAAGGTAGGCTTATTTTTCTATCTTCAGGGCTAGCTAGTTTCTCAGGCTGTGCCGAGTTGCATAGGGAATGTTAGGCGCAATCCACGGCTACCTCTAGTGTGGTTTGATAGGTTTAGGGATTGCGGTCTGCAGAGTTTCCACGTCTCAGAGCTCGTCTTACATTTTTGGTTATTGTCAGATCACTTTGTGTGCTCTGAACTTCAAGGTCCATAGTGGTTCTGAATTACCTATTCATAACAAGCTCCATCGAAAAAAATATCTCCATTCTTCAAAAGCTAACCTGATAACGAGCAGTTCTCAGTTTCCAACATCATAATTTCGAACATTTCCTAGAGAACAATGCACATAGTCTTAAGTTAGTCAGTGTTTTGGAATCTTGACACAAAACAGCCCCTACCCCAACCTCTGAGGTATCCACCTCTACGATGAATGGTTTCTGAAGATCTGGTTAAATCAAAACGGGAGTGGACTTGAAGCACACCTTTAATTTATCAAAGGAGTCTACAGCATCCAGTGACCAAACCTTAAGATCCGCCCCCTTACATGTGAGGTCATTTAAGGGTTTAACAATCTGAGAAAAACCCCAAAGAAATTTTCTATAGTAATTAGCGAATCCTAAAAATCATTGTCAAGCTATCAGGTCACGAGGTTAAACCCAATCAATAATAGCCTGTACTTTCCCAGGATACATCTTACACCCTACAGCTGATACAATGAACCCAAAGAACGTTATTTCCTGAACAGAAAAGTACATTTTTTCAATTTAGCAAACAAAATATTTTAATATACTGCATAGTTTGTGCAAAAAATACCTTGTAGAAGAAAATAAATTTATTATAAAATCCATGAACCACATGGTCAAGTTGATTAGCTCCAAAGCATATGGAGTTAGAACGATTGATGCATAGAGTCCCCCACGCTGAATAGATTTGGAGCAGCTGTATATAATACGTGATGTTAGTGTTACCTCTAAGATCAAGATGCTGATGATGATCAATTTCCTACGAGTTTCGGAGAACACGGCCTCCTTTGTCAGGGATGGTCCTCACAGGCTGATTGTAGGTCTGGCCAGATGTACAATCAGCCTGTGAGGACCATCCCTGACGAAGGAGACCGTGTTCTCCGAAACACGTAGGAAATCAGTCCTGACTACGCCTCTTACCTTTGCCGTTCACGTGACTACCTACGTCACACGAGTTCCTGCTGGTCTACTCCATTACCATGGACTTGAATCACGAGCTCTTACACGCTTGCACGCCGGCGGGTAGCAGGCTCAGGGAGCGTGTGTCACCGGCCGGGACCGCACTCCAGAAAAGAATTTTTCTTTTCTCTGGCTGCTACTATTTTCAGGGAAGAATTCTACACCACGGACTCCAGCATCTTGATCTTAGAGGTAACACTAACATCACGTATTATATACAGCTGCTCCAAATCTATTCAGCGTGCTTGTAGCGTGAATCCAGATCAGGTGAAAAATTTAAATGTCATCAAGGTATACCACAATAAACCTTCCAATATCAGAAAACATGTACCGTATTTTTCGCTTTATAAGACGCACCGGATTATAAGACGCACCCCAAATTGTGAGGAGAAAAATAGGAAAAAAAAAAGTTATTTTTAATAAAATGGTGGTGCTTCTTATAATCCTGGTGTCTTATTGCTTACTGGGGGAGGTGGCTGCGGTGAAGCAGGGTCCCAGGGTAGACACTGGAGGAGGCAAGACTGGAGCGTTGCTGCAGGCCGCAGGCTGGGATGAGGGGGTGTTCGGATGTGCGGTGTGGCGCTCCGCTGTGGGTGTTCGGTCCTGCGGGTGTTCAATGCTGTGGGTGTTCGGTGCTGTGGGGGATTTGCTGACATCTTGTGAAAGCCCAGAACCCCTGAAGTTACTTGGTTTCATATGCGGTGGACTGGACTCTGGGAAAATGGCTGTCGGCCAGGGGTGGTGCATGCGCAGATGGAGATTTCGGCACCAAGATTTTGGGAGATGAGATCTCAGTGCTGAGATGTGAGATGTTATCAGGGCCATGGCACTTGCCCGGGTGCTGATGCTGGTCTTGCTGCTCGTTATTAAAGTGAAATTAATATTCACTGCTCTCCAGTCCCATGGGCGTGGAGAGCAGTGAATATTCATCTTTTTAGCAATGGGCGCAGTCTTTAGCCACAGCAGCTGGCTCCTGTCACCCGCTGCTGCTGCTTTGCTGGCACCGGGCGGGCTAGCATGACTCATACCCATAGCAGCTGCGTGGTGTGCTGCTATTACATGCGGGGACCCTACGCTGCTGCTGGCCCTGTATGCCAGCAGATGTCAGTGCCTGGGCCCACCATAGAATCCTCCGGTTCACCGGTGGACCAGTCCAACCCTGCAAATGCCTCTGTTGGTGATGAAGCTTCAAGACGCCTAAAGAAACTGCTCACATGAATTGCTCAAGTGCGATTTTGTCCCATTCTTCCACACAAACACACTTAACATTCTGAAGGTCCTGTTGGCTCCTATGAACTCTGAGGTTTAGTTCCTTACAAAAAATTTCAATTGGCTTCAGGTCTAGTGACTGGTTGGGCTATTCCAGCATTTATTTTTTTTCTTTAAAGCCAATTGAGTTTCCTTGGCTGTGTGTTTGGGATTTTTGTCTTGCTAAAATGTCCACCTTCGTTTTATCTTCATCATCCTGGCAGATGGCAGCAGATATTTATCAAGAATGTCTCGGTATATTTGTACGTTCATCCTTCCTTAAATATGACATTTGCCAGTGCCATGTGCTGAAAACAGCACCACACCTTGATGTTCTTATCTCCAAACTTCACTGTTTGTATAGTGATTTGGGGGTGATATGCAGTGCCTTTTGACATCCATACATGTTGTGTATTATGGAATCTAAAGAGTTCAATTTTGGTCTCATCTGACCAGACTATACTGTCCCAGTATTTCACAGGCTTCTTTAAATGTTGTTGAGAAAACTTTAAAAACACTTGAACATGTTTTGTGTGGTGAGCATGCATGCCGGACATGGAGGTTTCGTGGTGAGCATGCATACAGACCATGGAGGTTGAGTGCATTACTTATAGTTTTCTTTGAAACAATTGTCACTGCTGATTTCAGGTCTTTCTGTAGCTCTTCACAAGCACAAGTGGTCCTTTCCAATTATGGCCCCAACAGTGCTCACTACAACCTTCAGTAGTTTAGAAGTTCTTCTGTAACTAATGCCGTCAGTAATAAGGTTGCAAAGGTCTTGAGACAGCTCACTGGTTTTAGCCATCATGAGATGTTTCTTGTGTGGCACATTAGTAATGATAAACCTTTTTAGTCCATCAGTTGAACCAGCTGATAATATTTTTCTCTTAATGACAAGATTGCTTTCTAATAACTGATAGATTCCAGCTGGTGACTGGACTTTCTATAGCTTTTTGCACCTCATTTTCTTCATGTGTTCAATACTTTGCCCTGTATCAATTCTCATTATTAAATATAACTTAATTTATGGGAATCGATGAAAGATTTTTTTGCCTATGTGGATTGGATAGGTTGTTATCTGGTGAGAATTTCATGTCAATAGCACCTTTAGAAATATATTTAATTAGAAGATTGGTGATGTGTTCAATAATTATTCCAGATGCTGTACAAATGTAAATATATAAGTTTATTACAGGTTACTATAATTTGTGCTGTCTTGTCCTTATAGATAAAGTAACCTCAATTGATGAAATGAACGCCTATGTGACTGGGATGGCCGAATTCAAATGCGACTTTAAAAATAACCAGAATATTTCATCTTCAGAACTCATATATAGCTGGGAAAAACAACTAAGAAAAGACTCAGACCCCGTTACAGTGGCTGAGTTATACAGGGGAAAAAGGAAATACGATCATGTCACAGAGAGTTACAAAAACCGAAACATGAAGTTCATGCAAAATGGAGACCTATGCATGTATAATATCACGATGGAAGATAAAGGTATTTACTACTGTCGAGTTCGTAATATAAATGGAGTCAGTGGAATGAAAATGGTCCATGAAAAAGGATATGAGCATAAAGTACAAGGTAAGAAATAAAAATGGACAAAAAATAAGCTAAAGGAACTTACATCTTAAGGTATAACTAGCAACTGTCCTGTGTGGTGTAGTATATAGAGGATATGTCCTGTGTGGTGTAGTATATAGAGCAGGGGTGTCAAACTGCATTCCTCGAGGGCCGCAAACAGGTCATGTTTTCAGGATTTCCTTGTATTGCACAGGTGATAATTGAGTCACCTGCACAGAATGATTCCAGCACCTTGTGTAATGCAAAGGAAATCTTGAAAACACGCATGGTCTGAGGCCCTCGAGGAATGCAGTTTGACACCCCTGATATAGAGGATATGTCCTGTGTGGTGTAGTATATAGAGGATGTGTCCCGTGTGGTGCAGTATATAGAGGATGTGTCCCGTGTGGTGTAGTATATAGAGGATGTGTCCCGTGTGGTGTAGTATATAGAGGATGTGTCCCGTGTGGTGTAGTATATAGAGGATGTGTCCCGTGTGGTGCAGTATATAGAGGATGTGTCCTGTGTGGTGTAGTATATAGAGGATGTGTCCCGTGTGGTGTAGTATATAGAGGATGTGTCCCATGTGGTGTAGTATATAGAGGATGTGTCCCGTGTGGTGTAGTATATAGAGGATGCGTCCCGTGTGGTGTAGTATATAGAGGATGCGTCCCATGTGGTGTAGTATATAGAAGATCTGTCAGGTTGTAAATGGAGCGCCCCCAAGGGCTAGGGGTACTCAAGACCGGGTCATTCGGTTCTCAAGGGGGATGTCACGGTGGCTGACCCGGTTCGTGGCCCTTTGGGAGGTCCGTTGAAATAAGGGAAAGGTCTTTAAAGGGGAAATGTTCGTGACGCCACCTGTGGTATTCGGTCAGGGTGACCGATGCTGCTTAGGGGTCCACTGGGGTGATGTTATGGCAGCTAGATGGTATACCTCCCCACAGGTGAAGTGTGTCCCCAGGGCTTCCCAGAGTGTAGACGGTGGATGGTGTGAGGCGCAGTGAAGAACGAGGACGCAAGGTTGCAGTCTCTTTACCTTTCACTGAAGGCTTCAGCATCCACAGTCCAGAGCACCAGATCACAGGGCAGGCAGAGTCCGGCCTGTTTGGAGGCAAATCCAGAGTCCCCTTATCCAGGTGGAAATCAGTAGTCTTCCTCTAGCACCTGGGTGTTGTAGTACCTTACTGCTGAGCCTCTCATAAGGTCCTCACAACTGTTGTAGATGTTCTAGATGTTGTGTCTCTCTCTGTCCCCCAGATGGATAGGACAAACCCGTATGACCGATGGCATGAGGCTTTTTACAGGAACTCTATCCCGCCCTAGCTTCTCGTGGGTGCCACCTTGCCTCCTCGGTATAGGGAGGGCAGGTAATGTGGAATTAGCTGTCCTGACGTTCTCTGGAGCAAGGCATAAAGAACTGTTGCTCCCTCGGTGTTCCGGCTACCGGGATCCTGCGCCTCAGAAGGAGGCAGCCTGTGTCGGGCAGAACTCCTTCTGGTTTCCTCTCCTTTTGCTATGACTTCTTCTCACTTTCTACAATACAGTTCTCTGTTCGTGTCTCTTTCTGGAAGCTGCCAGACGTCGGGCAAGCGTAGCTCCATGTGCTTCTGTCTAGGCCTCTGACAGGATCCCACCCCTGTCAGGGACCAACTACCTGAGCCGAAGCTCAGCCAGCAACTCACTCACTTCCTATCCAGGCCACCAGTCTTACCTAATTGTGAAGAGTGTCCTAATAAATAGGAGCATAGCTCCCCCTGGTGGACTGGAGTATGAAATGTGTTGTGTGTTGGTGTTACCTGGTAGTGAGATCTCCTTTATTGTCTCCGAACGTAAAATCACTCCCCCCTAGTATTCAGACCTCTGTACATTTTTCACTCTTTGTGCCATTGCAGCCATTTGGTAAATTCAAAAAAGTTAATTTTTTTCTCATTAATGTACACTCTGCACCCCATCTTGACTGAAAAAAACTGAAATGTAGAATTTTTTTCAAATGTAATAAAAAAGAAAAGCTGAAATATCACAAGGTCATAAGTATTCAGACCCTTTGCTCAGACACTCATATTTAAGTCACATGCTGTCCATTTCCTTGTGTTCCTCTTTGAGATGGTTCTACTCTTTCATTGGAGTCCAGCTCTGTTTAATTAAGCTGATAAGACTTGATAAGACTTGATTTGGAAAGGCACACACTTGTCTAGATAAGACCTCACAGCTCACAGTGCATGTGAGACCAAATGAGAATCATGAGGTCAAAGGAACTGGCCAAGGAGCTCAGAGACAGAATTGTGGCAAGGCACAGATCTGGCCAAGGTTACAACAGAATTTCTGCAGTGCTCAAGCTTCCTATGAGCACAATGGCCTCCATAGTCCTTAAATGGAAGAAGTTTGGACCACCAGAAGTCTTACTAGACCTGGCTGTCCAGCCAAACTGAGCAATCATGGGAGAAGAGCCTTGGCGAGAGAGGTAAAGAAGAACCCCAAGATCACTGTGGCTGAGCTCCAGAGATGCAGTAGGGAGATGGGAGAAAGTTCCACAAAGTCAAATATCACTGCAGCCCTCCACCAGTTGGGCCTTTATGGCAGAGTGGCCCGACGGAAGAATCTCCTCAGATGCTGCCCTTCCCTTGGTTGTTCCTTCCCGGTGAAAGGCCTGGCTATTCACTGCCTGCATTGAGAAACACGTGATGGTGTCTCCGCAGCTCCTCTATTTGCATTTGCATATTTGGGGGCAGTGTTCTGGATCACTGCGTTGAGAAACACGTGATGGTGTCTCCGCGGTGTTGGATGTTTTGGTCTCCACGAGGTCAATCATCCGTGCCTTTATAGACTTTCTACTAGGCACTGCTCCTGATAGCCAGTTTCCTACTCCACACTGATGAGGGGCAAAAACCCCGAAACAGCTGTCTGTGGATGGATACCATGCTTGACATAGGCGGTTTTCCTTTATTGGATGCTGCCCTTCCCTTGGTTGTTCCTTCCCGGTGAAAGGCCTGGCTATTCACTGCCTGCGTTGAGAAACACGTGATGGTGTCTCCGCAGCTCCTCTACTTGCATTTGCATATTTGGGGGCAGTGTTCTGGATCACTGCGTTGAGAAACACGTGATGGTGTCTCCGCGGTGTTGGATGTTTTGGTCTCCACGAGGTCAATCATCCGTGCCTTTATATATTATCTCCTCAGTGCAAGACATATGAAAGCCTGCATAGAGTTTGCTAAAACACACACGAAGGACTCCCAGACTATGAGAAGTAAGATTCCCTGGTCTGATGAGACAAAGATAGACCTTTTTGGTGATAATTCTAAGTGGAATGTGTGGAGAAAACCAGGCTCTGCTCATCACCTGCCCAATACAATCCCAACAGTGAAACATGGTGGTGGCAACATCATGCTATGGGGGCATTTTTCAACTGCAGAGACAGGACAACTGGTTGTCATTGAAGGAAACAGGAATGCGGCCAAGTACAGAGATATCCTGGATGAAAACCTCTTCCAGAGTGCTCTGGACCTCAGACTTGGCCGAAGGTTCAACTTCCAACAAGACAATGATCCTAAGCACACAGCTAAAATAACAAAGGAGCGGCTTCAGAACAACTCTGTGACCATTTTTGACTGGCCCAGCCAGAGCCATGATCTAATCCCAATTGAGTATCTTTGGAGAGACCTGAAAATGGCGTCCACCAACGTTCACCATCCAACCTGATGGAACTGGAGAGGATCTACAAGGAAGAATGGCCGAGGATCCCCAAATCCAGGGGTGAAAAACTTGTTGCATCATTCCCAAGAAGACTCATTGCTGTACTAGCTCAAAAGGTGCTTCTACTCAATACTGAGCAAAGGGTCTGAAGACTCATGATCATGTGATATTTCAGTTTTTCTTTTATAATAAATTTGCAAAAACTACTACATTTCTGTTTTTTTCAGTCAAGATGGGGTGCAGAGTGCACATTAATGAGAAAAAAATGAACTTTTTTGAATTCACCAAATGGCTGCAATGACACAAAGAGTGAAAAATTGAAAGGGGTCTGAATACTTTCCGTAACCACTGTAGATAAGTTTTGGTGACTTTTTGCTGCATATTTTTACTTGTGTTTTTCCCTTTTATATGTTCTGAGCTCTTTCCCTTTTTCAGCTAACTACAGCGTCCCTGAGATCAGTAACGGAAGCTTTCAAGAACTCGATGTGGAATCCGTAGTGAACTTTCACTGCTCGTCTGGAGATGGTTCTCCACAACCTCGTGGAATATTATGGATGGTTGCTGACTACAATGGAACACAATATTACCCTATAATCTGTACGGTGCAGTTGAGCCCATCATGTGCAATAAAGGAAACCGCTGAAACATTTAACATCTCAAGCAATTTCACACTGACAGTGAAGAGCAGCATCAACATCAGCTGTACAGTAATGGCGCATCACAACTTCTCCTCTGAAGTTCTGCAAATAGGTTATTATATTAATTTTTCAATATTTCTAATTTTCAATTATGTCTATGCATTGCATGAAAGTCCAAAATTATCTCCTTAAACCGGATTAAGATCCCCATACACATTAGGGTTAATGACAATAGATGATTTCAGCTAGAAAAAGTATTCATCGGGTGAATTTTAATAGGTATTGATCAATTAAGTAGATCTATCACTGGTAGTCTTTGGGCCCAATTAATCAAAGTATGGACAATAGTCTGAGCAGACTCTTCTTACCACAGCATTTATGGTATCTAGGGTATTAATCAGATAGACAGGATTGACAGCAATGTGAAGTCCTCTTACTTCCGCATCCCTGGTATCTCCAGTATTAGATCAGATAGGCAGGGTGGAGAGCAGAGTGAGCAGCCTCTTCTTACCCCAGCACCCCTGGTATTTCCAGGATTAGATCAGATAGGCAGGGAGGACAGCAGGGTCAGCAGTCTCTTTTTACACCAGCACCCCTGGTATCTCCAGGATTAGATCAGATAGGCAGAGAGGACAACAGTGTCAGCAGTCTCTTCTTACCCCAGCACCCCTGGTATCTCCAGGATTAGATCAGATAAACAGGGCAGACAGCAGTGTGAGCAGCCTCTTCTTACCTCAGCACCTCTGATATCTCCAATATTAGATCAGATATACATGGTGGACAGCAGTGTGAGCAGTCTTCTTATCTCAGCACCACTGGTATCTCCAGTATTAGATCAGATAGGCAGGGAGGACAGCAGTGTGAGCAGCCTCTTCCTACCCCAGCACCCCTGGTATCTCCAGTATTAGATCAGATAGACAGGGCAGACAGCAGTGTGAGCAGCCTCTTCTTACCTCAGCACCTCTGATATCTCCAGTATTAGATCAGATTGACAGGATGGACAGCAGTGTAAGCCGCCTCTTTTTACATCAGAATCCTGGTGTTTACAGTATTAGATCAGATAAACAGGGCAGACAGCAGTATGAGCAGCCTCTTATTACCCCAGCACCTCTGATATCTCCAGTATTAGATCAGATAGACAGTATTGACAGCAGTGTGTGTGGCTTCTTGTTATCTCAGAATCCGTGTTATCTCCAGTGTAAGATAAGGAATACAGGGTGGACAGCAGTGTAAGCTGCTTCTTCTTACATCAGCAGCCCTGGTATCTCCAGGATTAGATCAGAGTAGAGATAACGTAATCTTTTGAAGTTTAAATTCACCAGATTTGCCACATTTTTTTTCAGGAAATTTAATTGATGTTGAATTAAAAGTAATCTATAACGTCTAATGCTCCTGAAAACAATTTATAAGTTTATAACATTTTTTCCTCACACTCTAATCTTCTTCATTGCTGTGCTATCATACACTACCTCTACAGTTTCGTCGGTACTTCCTGACTTTCTCTCCCTATATCTGTGGCTAAGCTGTGACACCCTATTACTGTCCAGATTCACCATAAAATGGCCGTTACATTTCCTGCTTCTGCTTGTCCCTCCTGATTGACTGTGATATACAGTGTAACAAAGTGGCACGGGTGATAGTCATGACCGAGTCCATTAAAGCAATAGTCGATATGCACCTCGGCCCCTTGCACATGAAAAATACAAATAAAGTCCCAGCCCTGCAGCATAGACCATTACCTTCAGCAAATGGATGCTCTCCACACAGGAACGGCGTCCTCTGGATGCACCACGCGACACACTTCGGTTCTAACAGTGGCAGAACTTTAATAACAAGAAAAAAAAGGAAAAAATATGAGATAATGGTTCCTGCACTCCCTATCCAGATATTCTGTCTCAACAGCCCCCATTCGGTTCTGGGGAGCAAACAGTCCTTTAGTGGGCACTTGCACAGTCCTAGTGCCCGTTCCAGCTGCCCAGCAGTCCTTTGGCAGCACTTTATCCCCTCCGGGGGTATATCATTCTCCCATCAGAGGAGCACGTCTTGCCACGGGCAAACCTGCCTGGGCTCTGCTCCAAAGACATGAAATTGCTGCTTCTTCCAGGCTGCTAACCCAGCCCCTTGTTGTTAACCTGTTCTAACCCTGAACTAATTACATACATGTTGTATAATACAGTACACTCACAATAGTACAACATCAGACATACAGACACATTGATAAAACAGTGATACACAATGTTAATACATTAACTTAGAGCCAAACCATCAGGACGCTGCATGGGGCACACATGCTTGACATACAAGAGAGAGGGAACAACAGAGGGTTCCTGCCACCTCCTTACAACTACATGATGTGATAGCTGCATGGCATTATGAAAAATCCTGTCCAAGGTCTTATGAACCTTCTTTGACTGATGCAGTCTTCTGTATTGTGTGAAATGGTGGCAGCTATTTTAGGTAATTGCAAACTATTCAAATTTATTGGGTTAAGCAAATCCCAAAAATTTTGACTAATAAACTATGCTGGAAGCAAATGGGAGCACATCTTTCTACACATGAAGACACTGCATATTTCCCACTGCACGTGTTCACAGGCATATGCTCATGGTGCAGGCAACAGCCATATGGTAGGGTCAACAAGCATATGATGCGCCCACAGGGCAGTGGGATACTCGGTACCGGGTCCGGACGCAAAGGGGATGTCATGATGGCTGCGACCAGGTCCGTGGCCTTGGGCATCAACGTTAAATTGAAAGGTCTTTAAAGGGATAAAGTCTTTTGTTCATGACGCCACCTGTGGTATTCGGTCAGTGTGGACCGACGCTGCTTTAAGGGGTCCTCTGGGGTGATGTTATGGAAGCTAGATGGTATACCTTCCCACAGGGCTCCCAGTGTATAGATAGTAAATGGTGAGAGGTGCAGTAAAGAACGAGGACACAGGTTTGCAGTCTCCTTACCTGGTTTACTGAAGACTTCAGGCAGCCACAGTCCAGGGCACCAGATCACAGGGTAGATAGGGTCCGGCCGGCTTGGAAGCGAATCCAGAGTCCCCTTTCCAGGTGGAGGTAAAAACCTTCCTATGCGCGGTGGTGTTGTAGTCCCTTACTGTCTATGGCTTCACATAAGGTCCTCACAGATGTCCTCTCTGTCCCCCATATAGGATAGGACATAACCCGTATGACTGGTGACTTAAGCCTGTTTATAGTATATACTCTAGCACGCCCCGGGCTCCAAAGGAGTCACCGTGCCTCCTGGGTATTAAGGCAGACAGGTAACTTGCAGTTCAACTGTCCTGCTAGTCTCTGCTGTAAGATGTGGAGATCCTTACAACCTTGGAATTCCGGCTACCGGATAACTGCGCCTCAGAGGGAGGCAGCCTGCTTGTAGCTGTTCTCCCCTGATATCACTCTCCTTTGCTTCGCTCTCCTTCACGCTCACTGAACGATGTTCTGCCTTCTGTATAATCTCCTTTCCTAGGAGCTGTAGCACTGTGGCTACACAGCTCCGTTATACCTTCCCCTGCCTCAGACTGCTCCAGTCTGCTTCCTGGCAGTAACTAATCTCTCTTTCCCGCCAAACCACAATATATATATATATATATATATAGGGGAGTGACCTATCAAATAGGATCAAAAGCTCCCTTGTGGCCTGGAGTGTGAACATGTTGTGTGCATTGTGATCACCTGGTGACAGTTGTCTTTCATCGCTTCCAAACGTGACATCACTCTCCCCGTGAGGAAAGCAATGCTACTGTGACGACCAGGACCCTGGGGCGCCACACATACGCAGGTAGAAACCTGCTGAAATTGTATTCTGGGGACTCATGTTTTCTTTAGAATATACCATAGTGATGTTTTTTATTACAGAATTAAAGCCTGAAGTCACCATCCCAAGAGAGGAAAATAATAATTTAATATATATTGTCCCATGCATTATCCTGATCGTCTTCTTCATCCTTGCCACAGTGATATATTGTTTTCATAAGAAGTCCAAAAAAACCAGCAGATCAAGTGAGTAAACCTGACCACAAATATTAAGCACAATGAAAAATTACAATATTTAACTAATCAATTCAATGTAATGTACTCTATTTTATTGTTGTTAAAGGGAACATGTCACGCGAAAAGACGCTATTAACCTGCAGATGTGGAGTTAATCTGCAGGATAATAGCGTTGTGAACCTGCCCAGCGCCAGCACTTGGACTCACGCTGCTGAGACTAAATTAACTTTATTCTCCGCTGAAGAGTTCCGGACTCAGTCATGGGGGCGCACCGGCGCAGTTTTACTCACCGCTGTTATGGACTGACCTGGTTTGTGGTAATGATATTGTAACCACTAAGGGCAGCACCGGCAGGTGGTGTAGTCAGGGATAGCCAAGAAGTCGGTACACAGGAACAGCAATGTAGTTTGGAGGAATAAGCAGGAATCATTGTCAGGGATAGCCAAGAAGTCGGTTCACAGGAACAGCAATGTCGTTTGAAGGAATTAGCAGGAATCACAGTCAGGAAAGCCAGAGGTCGATATCAGGAGCAGCAGTGTAGCATGAAGAAGCAGCAGGTGGAAGGAAGCTTGACTGGAGGCTGGTAGCTCAATAATCACACAAGGAAAGGAGAGCAAGGGCAGGTTTATATAGGGTGTGCAATCAGGAACCCAGGGTGGTGACCAACAGGAAACTCAGGGTGGAGACATCAGCAACAACATAGGTACAAGTATTTGGGTTAGCACAGAACTGTCCAGAAAGCTGAATAGCTCAGAAGAAAGAGCTGCCGTCTGGTCCACAGGAGGTGCTGGGTTCGAATTCTGACAATCCTGACTGACAGCTGCTCAGCATTAGACTCGGCTGTCAGTCATTGCCTGGGTGTGGTTACTGACTTCATCAGACAGTTGCGTTAGCATCCAAACATTTCAGACGTCGCTTCTAGTCAGGGGAGATGACCTGTCTTAAAATGAGATTTTTGGAGCATTAAAATATGAATCCTCTTTTTATGCATATCATATAAAATTTGAGATAGTTTTTGTGGAACATTCAGCCCCCGAGCATTAAAGGACCCGCAGATGACCTGTGTCATTTTAAAGGCTAGTGATAATTGGACAATGTTGTCCATCCACAGAAGTGTGAAATCAGCCTAAGATTATGGAGGGACTTGTCAAAATAAGTCTTCTAGGGGGATATAGTGAGGCCCTTGCATTGGGTTTCAGTTTTAAAGGGAATCTGTCCCCAGTTTTTTTTGCTGTGGAATCTGAGAGCAGCATAATATAGGGTAAGACACCCTGATACCAGTGATGTATCACGTACTGAGCTGCTTGGTGTAGTTTTGATAGAATCCCTGTTTTATCTGCTGTAGATGTAGAAGAGCTCAGAATGCTGAGCTGTGTATAACCCCGCCCACACCACTGATTGGTAGCTTCTTGTGTGCACTGTAAGCAAGTTGCCAATCAGTGGTGGGGGCGGGGTTATACAAATTAGCTGGACTACCCTGCACATGACACCTAGTCCTGCAGTGATAATTTCCTAGTGATAAAATATTAATTGTATTGACACTACAACACACAGACTAATTAATGACACATTCCTGGAAATAGGCTCTATTGCCCTATATTGTACGACTATCAGATTAAATAGCAAAAAAACTGGTGACAGATTCCCTTTAAGAAGCAGAGAGAACACTGGTTCCTTTTTTAATAATTACATTTGGCTCTGTACGGGCTGCAAAGTGTTTCACACATGACGGAAGTACGGGAAATTCCAGACAGACCTACGTCAGTTCATTCTGAGATTCTTCCTGCATACCTGTTTACTCTTGTTGGTTTTTTTTTTGTTTTTATCAATACTTTTATTCACTGTTTTAATACATTAATTTCTTAAAGTTCTTGGACCCAAAATTTATATCACAGCCCCCATTTTATGTAGGTTCAAGTAGTTCCAACATCTGCAAACAGGGAAAAAATATTTGTTAAAACTAAACTTCAATTACTTCGCTCTGAAATAGGAAAATTAAATACTTGGCCTACGCATTTCAAGCCCATATAGGACCCTATATAGGCTTGACACGCATAGGAAAGTGTTTTATTTTTAACTTTTTTTCTATTTTATGTATTTAAAATGTAGTTTTAACAAATATTTATTTCCTGTTTGTGGATTTTGGAGCCATTTATTTTCTACTTCATCTACGACTTGGGAACTAGCTCACAACCCTTGTCTTTGCAACGCACCCAACAGCTTGCTGTCTAAACTTTAACCTGTGATCTGATGAATTTGCTTTGGTTTCTGTATGTTTTCATGCCCCATTCTTGTGTGGCAGATAAGTTTTAGTCGGGCTAGGCAACGACTGCTATCTCTGAAAATGAGAAAACTCTTTTATAAAGCGGACGTATTGACTTACCAACTCTTCGCGATGGTCTCCAAAAAAGGGGACACCGACTTTTCTGGATAGACACATAAGGAAAAGGCTGACAGCACTCACTAAGTGTGGACGCCCGCGCTCAATCCAGGGAACCCACTTGGAAAATAGCAGTAGTCAAAAGAAATCCAGGTGAAGAAATTGAAAATAAGCTTTATTTCGCCATAAAAGCACAACATTTCGGCCTGTACCAGGTCTTTATCAAGTACTTCTCATTTCTTCTGAGGACTCTTCTGGACAGTCTCCAAAAAATGGGAGACCTCCAGGACTCTGAAAGATTTGTCAAGTCTCACAAAAAAATCCCAGAAAGCAGTTGTTCCAGAAGGTTTGTTTCATGGAAGGGCCATTGAAGGGGCAAAGAAAAGATACAAAAAGGGTGCGGAAGGGGGTTTGGACTGTATGGACTTATTTAGGGAAATCATTTTTGTACTACATAATGTAGCACAATCTGAAAAAGAACTGGAGTCCCTCAACCTGTATATAACCATTCAGACCTTGTCCGAATACCTTTATTTCATGTACAGACAAATGATCTATTCATTTAAGCAAAGAGAAAGTAATTGTGCATTGTTGTTTTTTTCAGTACCATTACAGAATGGGCAAAATCCAACCACAACAGTCCCAAACAACGATGTCACTCAGCAGTAAGTATTCCTTCAGGAATGTAATATCTGCTTGCCCACGCAATCCAACCATAGCCACACTAGCCAAATTTAGTTTGACTTACAGTAATTCTGAATATAGTGTTTAGGGCACAAACTCGAACTTGGCTTTCGGAATCAAAATCTAAAAGAATGTAAAACACAGAAACAAAAAGATAGAAATACTTTGGGAATAAAAATTGGTAGAGTGAAAGAACATAGAATTTGCTGGTTTGTGAAGACCTCCAAGATCAGAACTATTGGAGATTTTACTTATAGTCTTGGTGACTTTATCACTGGTCTATATCAGAGGTCCCCAACTCCAGTCCTCAAGGCCCACCAACAGGTCATGTTTTCAGGATTTCCTTTGCATTGCACAGGTGATGCAATTATTACCTGGGCAATACTAAGGAAATCCTGAAAACATGACCTGTTGGTGGGCCTTGAGGACTGGAGTTGGGGACCTCTGGTCTATATGACCGGACACTATCTTGCACTTGTATCTCTGATTCTTTTTGTGTTTTTGTTTTGGTCCTGTAATCTGAAAAGGTTATTGGTCACACATCTTCTTCAGTGTAGTGAGTCTACTTCAATGTCTGTCCCGTAAAAGTCTAAATTTCCTTGTGTTCTACCATGGCCAAGATCAGTATGGCTCACTTTTCTTGGATGAAGTCTTGTGAGGTCATCGAGATTCAAAAATCAACTCAAGAGAGGGAATGTATACGTAGAGGAGTATACACCAATGAAAAATCAGAAATTTATACTAATAGGTCTTATTGGTCATAGGTACCTCTTGTGCCCCCTGTGAACCACAACTAATTTTCCCTATATACTTATGTTATACTAGATGGCAGCCCGATTCTAAAGAATCGGGAGTCTAGAATCCATATATACTTTATTTATTCAAATGTAAAAATAATACAATTAATAAATAATAGTAAGAAAGAACAAAAAATGGCTGCACTCACCAGCTCTTGACAATTCTTGTTATTTAAGGTACAGTTACACAGGATCCATGAACATGCTTATGAGGGGAGGGATGAAAGACATCAGACGACAACTTTGCGTGTTGTGGCAAATGCCACAACAACGGTTCTTTGCTTAAGAACAATGTCAGGTAGTAGGAAAATAGCCAGTTAATAATAGGCAATAGTTCTTTGCAGGAATGCAGATATTAATAAATAGGCAGTTTATATTGCAGAGAAATTGCTGGGCAATAATGGACAATGTCCTTATGTGGCAAATAATAGAGCAATATACCCAATGTGGCAAAGAAGAGGTTAATAAACGGCAGTCTCTCAGTATAACAGTCAGTGAATAATAGGCAGTATATGGAGAAAACACCAAACAAAAGTTCAAAATTGGTGTGAAAATGTCACTGAACCACTTCACAACTAAATATATATAGTTTTGGTAAATGGTATTATCATTTTTTTGACGAAATTCGGCAGGAGCTTGAAGAGCAACGTCACTGGGCCCGCCTCCACGCAGTAGAAACTTGCTGTGAGGTAAAAATTCAAAAATCACACCAAAATGGCGGGCGGAGTGTGTCACAGTACGGCACGTTTCTGATTGGTCGCTCGCAGCAGGCGGCAACCAATCAGACACTGGACACTGTTGACGTCACTTATCTCCGGACATTAGCTCCGGACATTATCTCCGGACATTAGCTCCGGACATTAGCTCCGGACAGGAAGTTGGCACAAATTGCAGGAAGTAGTATTCTAGGCAATTATATATTATTAGATGTTTTGGAATGTTTCACCATCTCCTTGCGCTAAGATTTATTGAGCCCACGTAATGCTTAAATAGTCTTATCTCCTCCCACTTGACAAAGTTGATGATAACCTTAGGTGACTTAAAAGGTACTAGAAATTCTCTAATATTATTATCAAAATCACTTGAATCAAAGAGCAATCAAAATCTACTAAGTGACCATTCAAATTTCTGTTGGCTTTCCTGTTGATCTATCGGTTGACTACAGCCAAGGGTCAAAAGCCTGTTGTCTACTTTAGGGTACCGTCACACAGTGGCATTTTGATCGCTACGACGGCACGAATCGTGACATTCCATCGATATACTTACGATCTCGCAGTGTGTGACACGCTCCTGCGATCAGGGACCCCGCTGAGAATCGTACGTCGTAGCAGATCGTTTGAAACTTTCTTTCGTCGTCTAGTGTCCCGCTGTGGCGGAATGATCGCATGGTGTAACAAAGGTGTGCACGATATTGTATACGATGTGCGCATAGTAACCAACAGCTTCTACATTGCAAATACGTCGTGAAGTTATCGCTCCAGCGTCGTGCATTGCGAAGTGTGACAGCAGTCTACGACACTGGTGCGATAATGGTGCGATGCTGGAGCGTCACGGATCGTGCCGTCGTAGCGACCAAAGTGCCACTGTGAGACGGTACCTTTACTCAGGGGCTAATTTAGATAAAATTTGAGTTAATCAGGAGCTAATTTGCATACAGTTTGGGTTACCTTTGGTTATCCTGCAGTAAAATGGGATTACTCACACTTTTCTGTTGCTATTCAAAGAGGGCTGTCAACAATTTATTTGTGAGGTCTCATACAAGGTTCAGAATGTACAATAGGACCTTTCACCAGATCAAAAGTGGGCAGTTTTTTGCAATTGTTGTATTCCCACTGATCCCCTGAATAATATAACATTTTTTATTTTCTTACAATCTAATATATAAACCTGAATGTGTGTGTGTATGTATGTGTGTGTGTATGTATGTATGTATGTATGTCCGGGATTGGCATCTGAACCATCCCAGCTACAGCCACAAAATTTTGCACAGTCACACGTCTGGACCCCGAGAGCGTCATAGGCTATGTTGTGAGGTGAAATTTTAACCCCACGCTTTCCAATTCACCAAACAATTTTGCCCCTATCTACATAATGGGGAAAAAGTGAAAGGAAAAGTGTTGGAGGCAAATTGACAGCTGCCAGATGTGAACAAGGGGGACTTAAAGAGTGAGAGCGATGGCGCCAAAGAGTATATACCGTACAGTTGCTATGGTGGGGCTCCGACATGGGATACTCACCACACATGGGGATATGAACACACCCACAAAATGCGCCACACACTACCACGTGCTTGAACACATATACCACCCTCAGCAGACATTTCACCACACATACACCAACCTCGCCACATAAAAGTCGAAACACAAAAGTCGCCGCTCAAAACTCACCAAGCGCAAAACTCGCCACATGCAAAACTTGCCACATGCAAAACTAAGCTCACGCAAAACTTGCACCCACGAAAAAATTGCCACATGCACAAAAGTTGCAACACATGCAAAAGTTGCCTCACACAAAACTGGCACATACTCAAAAGGCACCACACATAAAACTCGCCACGAGCAAAACTCGCCATGCACAAAACTTGCTGCACACAACTTGCTACACTAACCTGTCACATGCAACTCGACACACAAAAAGTTGCTACACGCATGTCGCCACACAAAACTCATCTCACAAAAGTCGCTACATGCATGTCGCCACACGCAACTCAACACACACAACTTGACACACGAAACTCGCCCTAAAACACACACAAGTCTGGTATTAGCCTTCAAAAATAAAAATCTGATTAATAAGCAGACAAACTACAAGAGCAAGAAATGTCCAATATAGGAAATACGGCAGCTGTCAGTCACATGACCTGTCTATTATGTGTATGTGTGAGCTAATATATACTGCCGGGGGGGAGGGCTTCCTGTTGGCTGGGGATTTATCAGGCTGCCAATTTAGCTTACAAATACTGAGGTAAAAATACTGACCAAATAACGTGTGAACAAGGTCTAATACAGGAGGAGATGACATACAGATATATACTATGTACAGGGGAGATAACACACAGGTATATACTATATACAGGAGAGATGACACACAGGTATATACTATATAGAGGAGGAGATGACATACAGGTACATACTATATACAGGAGGAGATGACATACAGGTATATACTATATACAAGAGGAGATGACACACAGGTATATACTATATACAGGAGCAGATGACCTACAGGTATATACTATATACAGGAGGAGATGACATACAGGTATATGCTATATATAGGAGGAGATGACATACAGGTATATACTATATACAGGAGGAGATGACACACAGATATATACTATATACAGGGGAGATGACACACAGGTATATACTATATACAGGAGGAGATGACATACAGGTATATACTATATATAGGAGATGACATACAGGTATATACTATATACAGGGGAGACAACACACAGCAGGTATATACTATATACAGGGGAGATGACATACAGGTATATACAGGAGATGACATACAGGTGTATACTATATATAAGGGAGATGACAAACATGTATATACTGAGGTGAAAATGAGAGGTGTGAGGTGAAAATGAAAAGGTGTGAGTGCAAAATGAGAGGAGTGAGGGAAAATAGTGGAGTGATCGGAAAATGACAGATGTGAGGTCGAAATGACAAGTGTTAGGGGGAATGAGAGGAGTGAGGGGGAAAATGAGAGATATGAGGGGGAAAATGAAAGATGTGATGGGAAAATGAGAGGCGTGATTTTTTTTTCTAAATTTGATATTTTCTATAGTTTTACTTCATTATCTAATATACTATTTCTATTTTTCTCTTAGAGAGGAGGCCGCATCATTCATCCAAAAGAGAGAAGAGACTTCTTAACAAAACAACAGATTTATTTTTCCCTGGATCATTTCACCAATATATTACTGACATCACAAAGGGGATATGAAGCTGACTTTATATACGTCCGTGACACTGTGTCATTCTTCCAAAAATTCCCTGGAATGTTTTTTTTTTCATGAAGACTGAGCTACCTAAGAAAAAAAAAACAAGATTTGATATTTTTATTCTTTAATAAAAAAGAGTGAACTTTTTTCGTTTTAGAGATTTCCAATGTTATTATCATTAGATAAACGTACGGTGGAGTTGAAGAAAAGCTAGCCTATTGAATCACCCGGTATATCGGCATCCGACAACAGGAAAATGAAGGATTTCACATATAAAAATACACAGCTTAGAATTGGATTGTCTTTTTGCTGTTATTTTTGTTTTTTGAATGTATGGCCCTCATCTTTCCGGACCTAATGATGGACTAATAAGTGCACTGTATATTTTTAGATAAGCTGTTCTTACATTTATAAACTGGCATAAGCTTGGATTTATGGGCGGCAGGACTTTTTTTTTATATACTTTTGGGTTGTTTTTATAGTGATTTTTTACTTATTTTTTTATTATTATATATTTATATATAGCTATGAACAAGAGAAAATGAACAAACCCAGGAAATGGTATCAGTTGCAACAGTTGATTTTTTTTCTCTTTATGCTTCAGTAGGAAAATTAAGCACTTTATTTTTTTGTATACTGTTTTTCTTGGAATCTCTATTTTTCATTGATTTTGTGTATATATATATATATATATATATATATATATATATATATATATATATACAGTACAAACCAAAAGTTCTCATTTAAAGATGTTTCTGTATTTTCATGACTATGAAAATTGTGCATGCTGAAGGCATCAACACTATGAATTAACACATGTGGAATTATATACTTAACAAAAAAGTGTGAAACAACTGAAATTATGTCTTATATTCGAGGTTCTTCAAAGTAGCCACCTTTTGCCTTGATGACTGCTTTGCACGCTCTTGGCATTCTCTTCAGTGTGAATGTACAATTTTCATAGTCATGAAAATACAGAAAAATCTTTAAATGAGAAGGTGTGTCCAAACTTTTGGTCTGTACTGTACATATATATATATATATATATATATATATATATATATATATATATATATATATATATACAGTATATTTGCATAGGGGATGATGTTATGATGCAAGATAAGCCTTTGTTGAAATCCAAGTTCCATTTTAGCAAAAACTGTAAAGAGTAACCAAAGTTTTAATCTTTACTCCAAAAATCTATAGTTCTTGTGAAAATAAGAAACTTTATCATATATCTTATCAGAGAACTTAATTTCTTTCTCTTCCTGGACTGATCTTTGATTCTAAAAATGTTCAATTCACGGCTAAAATCTGTCTTTGGTGAAGACAGATTTCCCATCACTGAGATAGGAGATGACAGTTGGAACTAAAAGCTCTATAGCGAACCGTAACATTCTTTTCAGGAGAACTTGCAGCAGAATGCTCGTCTGCCTCTAGCTCCTCCCCTCTCCATAGATTTTTAAAGGCACCGATTGTTATCTCCTATCACAATAATGGGAAAATCTGTCTTTCCTCTATAGAGATTTTACCCCTGAATTGAGAGGGAAAGATCAGTCCAGAAGGAGAAAGAAAATGTATTGACAATAAGGTAATTACCTGTAATCTGCTGACAGGTACAGGGTGTCATATACCAGCCGGGCTTCTTTGAATGTAAAAATTCTAGAAAAAAAAATTGTATTTGCAAATGAACCACTTGTGACTGTGAATTTTCAAGCCAACTACTCTTTGGTTGTTGTTAAACTTATATTATTTCTCTCAGTAGTAAAGAGTTGCACAATTTGCTGGCACTAATGTTCTATCTGAGCCTTGCAGGCTGCTGAGCGGTGAAACAGTTGAGCAATCAAAATTGAATTAAAGGTGGGCAACCGGCCAGCGCGCAGCAAAGCTCCTATACTAAATAATGGATTGTTGGCATTATACTTGCTGGGCTTTGAAAAATATGCAGCTTCGTCTCTCCAGATTTAGATAGAAGAATGTTAGTGACCAAATCATTTTCTACGTATACACAGTACAAACATAAACACAAGCATATAACCAACATGCATACACACATTACCCTCACATACATGTTAGACGTGTAAATGTACGCTGAGCCTTACAAACACATAAAAAATACCAAGAAACGACAAATATATTTTCTTGTAATTTTTCAAAATTGACTAAAAACCCATGATGATGCTATACTTGTATAGACAACCAGAAAATTTTTTTCCACCCCTTCGAGGATATTATGCTTGTAAGAAGAATTCTATTTAGGTTTTTAGGCTGAAAAAATCCTCTTATATATAACTGTACACACTGTTACATCTGCACCCTCTATAGCGGATCAGTGTGAATGACGGAATTTGGAATGAGGGGAGAGAGCTCAGAAGCTGCGAGGCCGCTCCCGTGCATAGCTTAGATGGGACGCTAGTTGGCCCTTTCACTGTTTTAGGTTATTACTATTGTAAATTGTACTGTTTAAGGCATTTCTGCTATAATATTTTTCTTATAGTTTTTCATGATATTATTGAATTAGGTAATTTGTACGACATTTTACGCAAAATGTTGACCCATAAAAATTACATTTTGGTGGCACAAAACGACTCCATTTTACATAAAAAATCTAACAATGGTTGGTGAGTTCATAGCATAAGTGCCTGGAGGTCTTCTTTAACATTTTGTGCCAACGACCATTCCTGAATTTCCGAGACCTTCTTTTGTCTTTCAAGATGGCTGCAGTGATTCTCAGACTGCCAGATGAACGCCGTATATTAACAGTCCGAAATTCTCCCTGCCACTCTTAGATTGGCAAATTCGAGAGAATTAGGAAAAGTGTCAGACTATTGATGCAGACATGAAGAAGCACTGTGGCCATCCTAGTTGAAAAAAAGATGACCCCAAGAATCTTTGGACTGGCAGCACGATGCTTAAAAAGGAGGGCGCTTTCTGCTTAGACTAAGAATTCCATAATTACTGGCCAGGAGACCTCAGAGCATAACGAACAACTTTTTTCTGTGTTTCCATGGCAATTGTGGAACATACCGTAAATAATTTAGATAAAATCAAACAAATTTCCCACCAATTCCCAACAATTTCAAAATTATCAAATTTGCTAATCTCTACTAGCATGCCAATTGTTCCGGTAATCTTAAGGGGTTCCAAGATTCAGTCTTAATAAAACGCCATCAATGTTTTAGTTCCCGTTGTAAATGACAAGTTGTAGCATTGTAAACCTGTTAATTACATCCAAATGTTCAAATTTGGACAATGGAACCTGTATTTTATTTGTCTTTTTTTTGTTTTGTTTTTTTACTATTATTGTTTTTGCTCAGTGTTTCACTTTTGTTTGTATTTATGGAAAACAAAACCTTTGACAAAAGTTTATTTAAAACATATTGAATAAGACTTTCTTCTTTTTTATTAACTATTTATGCATTTTGCAGAAAAAAATGAAATCTAAAAACAATTATTTATTTTATTTAATGGGAACCCGACACATTAAGAATGTAGACAGATCTGCGGTATGTTAGAGAGCTGGAGGAGCTGAGAAGATTATATATATGGGTTTCCAAGAAAGGATTTAGTATCAATCATTAATTAATTTGAATCCCTACTGGTGATGAGCCTACATGCTTGGATAAGGTGTTATCCGCCATGCTCGGGTGTTAACCGAGTGTTCTCGGCATGCTCGAAAAATATGTTTGAGTCCTAGCGACTGCATTTCTTGTGGTTGTTCAACATTGGCAACACATACATAGTGTCACATTGCAGCTATGCAGGTAGATGCACGTTTCACTAGATGGCAGTAGAGTGGAGGGAAGACTGCAACACTTGCCAGAACAGACCTGCAGCGCTGCTACCACCGGGTGGCAACAAGGTAGTCAAACAAGCCGTGTCAAAACCAGGAGAGTAACATAGTACAAAGGGGAAAATCAAGTCAGAGTCAGAGACACGCCAGAGGGTCAATACCAGATTTAAGCAGAAGTACCAGGAGCAAAAGACAGAGTCAGGTCAGAGACAAAGCCGAGTCAAGTACCAGAGAGTCCAAACACGAAGGGAAAACACTGATTCATAATGGGGGAAGGGGAATGAACAGACACAGGAACAGTCAGGAATCGCAGCAGGACAAATCAGGATATAACCAGAGTCAGCTACTCACGCTGTAGGCAGAAGCTATAACTGACACCGCCTGCAGGATGCAGCGGAGATAAATAGCAAACCTGAGACCAGACTGAGGCTGAAAAAAGTTAACCCCTGATGTGATTAGACTGGGAAAAGAGAAGACAGGATTCAAAACCCGGTCTGGATCATGACACATGGATTGCCTGTTTGCTAGACAATCCCTGAATGCGTTGAGGCTGTCGAACAACCACGGGGACTCGACCATATTTTTTGATTGTGCTAAAGACACTCAGTTTGTACCTGACCATGGTCGCAGAACACCTTATTCGAGCACGTTCACTCACCACTAATCCCTACTTCTTATGAGCTGAGTAGTCCATTGGGACTAATGATTGGTAGCAATCTGTATAAACATTCCCACTGGACTCCAGCTATTAGCCATCCTAAATCCAACAGTTTAAGGAATGAAAGAGTGTTTCTAACGAATATTTACCCTCAAAACTATATATCGATCTAATCAGTTCTCATGCCCTATATCATACAGCCCACAGAATGTACATCAACTTCAATGAGCTTTCTATTTAGTCAGGATGGATTGTTTGATAAAATGCCAGTGTAGTCCCATCCTAACAGGCGCATCAAGGTTATTGTACATGGATGGAAGTCAGTTTGGAAGATGCAAAGCTTCAGCGTAACTGTTGACAATCTGTTTTGTTTTAGCTTTTGATGTATATTGTATATTCATTTAATAAAGTTCTTGTTTTACTCCATTTTTTTGCAATAAAAATTATATATGCAATTTAGTTTTGTCCTGTTTTTCTTTAAACTGATGCGTAGATAACATAAATTAAACAAAATCCTATATAGAAAAAAATAAAATATCTGATAAATAAACAATTAATTGATATTAATTATAAGTATAAACCCAAAAGAATATTCACTAAACAGACACTAAATCAATTATATTACTTTAGTAATATATAAAAAGCGAATTACACAATACACCGCACATGATAAAATCAGGAATTTTTATTAAAAATATAAAAATTAGATATAAAAGAAACACAATTAATTGAACCTGTATATGGGAGGCAGTGTATGTCAAATCAATTTGTAAAAATAGATTATATATAAGAAAATAAAATGCAATATATATTAGATAATATTATAAATTTCCCTAATCAGTTACAATTAATGGCTGCCAAAGAGTAAATTTAAAAACATATATAATGATAATATTCCATGATAAATAAAGTGCAATGACAGTCATAAGTGATATATATATATATATATATATATATATATATATATATATATATAGTGCTTGAAATAAAACGTAAAACATGTATATATATATATATATATATATATATATATATATATATACCGTATATATATTCATGTATTAAATTCACACCTTAAATATGCATATATATAAACAAAATTCATTCAAGCATTGTGCTAGTGCAAAGTTGATTTATCATTTTAGGGTGCAAGGAAACAAAGTAATTATTATCCCCAAAAAATGAATAATATACAGTCATGGCCAAAAGTATTGACACCCCTCCAATTCTGTCAGATAATACTAATTTTCTTCCTGAAAATGATTGCAAACACAAATTATTTGGTATTATTATCTTCATTTAATTTGTCTTAAATGAAAAAACACAAAAAGAATTGTCCTAAAGCCAAATTGGATATAATTCCACACCAAACATAAAAAAGGGGGTTGACAAAAGTATTGACACTGTTGGAAAAATCATGTGATGCTTCTCTAATTTGTGTAAATAACAGCACCTGTAACTTACCTGTGGCCCCTAACAGGTGTTGGCAATAACTAAATCACACTTGCCGCCAGTTGACCTGGATTAAAGTTGACTCAACCTCTGTCCTGTGTCCAGGGTCAGACTGTAGAACATTGGGCCCAGCGGAGGATTTGATTCTGAGGGCCCACATTTCTCCCCTACTGAAGAGCCCCATAGCAACTGCAAGGCTTGCACTATGAATTCTTCTGAAGGAGAAGCCAGGGCCCACCGGAGGATTCTCTGGTTCTCTGGTGGGCCAGTCCAACCTCTGTCCTGTGTCCTTGTGTGCACCACATTGAGCATGGAGAAAAGAAAGAAGACCAAAGAACTGTCTGAGGACTTGAGAAACCAAATTGTGAGGAAGTATGAGCAATCTCAAGGCTACAAGTCCATCTCCAAAGACCTCAATGTTCCTGTGTCTATCGTGCGCAGTGTCGTCAAGAAGTTTAACCCCTTAGTGACAGAGCCAATTTGGTACTTAATGACCAGGCCAATTTTTGCAATTCTGACCACTGTCACTTTATGAGGTTATAACTATGGAACGCTTCAATGGATCCCGCTGATTCTGAGACTGTTTTTTCGTGACATATTGTACTTCATGTTAGTGGTAACATTTCTTCGATATTACTTGCGATTATTTATGAAAAAAACGGAAATATGGCGAAAATTTTTAAAATTTTGCAATTTTCAAACTTTGTATTTTTATGCCCTTAAATCAGAGAGATATGTCACAAAAAATAGTTAATAAATAACATTTCCCACATGTCTACTTTACATCAGCACAATTTTGGAAACAAATTTTTTTTTTGTTAGGGAGTTATAAGGGTTAAAATTTGACCAGCAATTTCTCATTTTTACAACACCATTTTTTTTTAGGGACCACATCACATTTGAAGTCATTTTGAGGGGTCTATATGATAGAAAATAACGAAGTGTGACACCATTCTAAAAACTACACCCCTCATGGTGCTCAAAACCACATTCAAGAAGTTTATTAACCCTTTACGTGCTTCACAGGAACTGAAACAATGTGGAAGGAAAAAATGAACATTTAACTTTTTTTTGCAAACATCTTAATTCAGAACCATTTTTTTTAGTTTCACAAGTGTAAAAACAGAAATGTAACCATAAATTTTGTTATGCAATTTCTCCTGAATACGCCAATACCCCATATGTGGGGGTAAACCACTTTTTGGGCGCACCGCAGAACTTAGAAGTGAAGGAGCGCCGTTTGACTTTTTCAATGCAGAATTGGCTGGAATTGAGATCGGACGCCATGTCACGTTTAGAGAGCCCCTGATGTGCCTAAACAGTGGAAACCCCCACAAGTGACACCATTTTGGAAACTAGACCCCTTAAGGAACTTATCTAGATGTGTGGTGAGCACTTTGAACCCCCAAGTGCTTCACAGAAGTTTATAACGTAGAGCCGTGAAAATAAAAAATCGCTTTTGTTTACACAAAAATGATCTTTTCGCCCACAAATTCTTATTTTCACAAGGGTAACAGGAGAAATTAGACAACAAAAGTTGTTGTGCAATTTCTCCTGAGTACGCTGATACCCAATATGTGGGGGTAAACCACTGTTAGGGCGCACCGCAGAGCTTGGAAGAGAAGGAGTGCCGTTTTACTTTTTCAATGTAGAATTGGCTGGAATTGAGATTGGACGCCATGTTTGGAGAGCCCCTGATGTGACTAAACAGTGGAAACCCCCACAAGTGACCCCATTTTGGAAACTAGACCCCCCCATGGAACTTATCTAGATGTGTGGTGAGAACCTTGAATGCCCAAGTGCTTCACAGAAGTTTATAATGCAGAGCCGTGAAAATAAAAAATATTTTTTTTTCCACAAAAAAGATTTTTTAGCCCCCAAGTTTTTATTTTCACAAGGGTAACAAGAGAAATTGGACCCCAAAAGTTGTTGTCCAATTTGTCCTGAGTATGCTGGTACCCCATATTTGGGGGTAAACCACTGTTTGGACGCACGGCAGAGCTCGGAAGGAAGGAGCGCCGTTTTGGAATGCAGACTTTGATAGAATGGTCTGCGGGTATTATGTTGCGTTTGCAGAGCCCCTGATGTACCTAACCAGTAGAAACCCTCCACAAGTGACCCCATTTTGGAAACTAGACCCCCCAAGGAACTTATCTAGATGTGTGGTGAGAACTTTGAATGCCCAAGTGCTTCACAGAAGTTTAGAATGCAGAGTCGTGAAAATAAAAAATATATATTTTTTTTCACAAAAAAGATATTGTAGCCCCCAAGTTTTTATTTTCACAAGGGTAACAAGAGAAATTGGACCACAGAAGTTGTTGTCCAATTTATCCCGAGTACGCTGATGCCCCATATGTGGGGGTAACCCACTGTTTGGGCGCACGGCAGAGCTCAGAAGGGAGGGAGCACCATTTGACTTTGAGCTCAAAATTGGCTGTCGTGTTTGGAGACCCCCTGATGTACCTAAACAGTGGAAACCCCCCAATTCTAGCTCCAACCCTAACCCCAACACACCCCTAACCCTAATCCCAACCTGATCCATAATCCTAATCACTAACCCTAACCATAATCACAACCCTTACCCCAAAACAACCCTAACCATGACCCTAATCAAAACCCTAAATCCAACACACCCCTAATCCTAATCTCAACCCTAACCTCAAACCTAACCCTAATCCCAATACACCCCTAATCACAACCCTAACCTTAACCCTAATCCCAAGCGTAACCCTAATGCCAACCCTAACCCTAATACCAACCCTAATCCAAACCCTAACCCTAATCCCAGCTCTAACCCTAACTTTAGCCCCAACCCTAGCCCTAACTTTAGCCCCAACCCTAACCCTAGCCCCAAGGCTACTTTCACACTTGCGTCGTTTGGCATCCGTCGCAATCCGTCGTTTTGGACAAGAAACGGATCCTGCAAATGTGCCCGCAGGATGCTTTTTTTGCCCATAGACTTGTATTGCCGACGGATCGTGATGGATGGCCACACGTCGCGTCCGTCGTGCACTGGATCAGTTGTGTTTTGGCGGACCGTCGGCACAAAAAAAGTTCAATGAAACGTTTTTTTGTACGTCGCATCCACCATTTCTGACCGCGCATGCGTGGCCGTAACTCCGCCCCCTCCTCCCCAGGACATAGATTGGGCAGCGGATGCGTTGAAAAACTACAGCTGCTGCCCACGTTGTGCACAATTTTCACAACGTGCGTCGGTATGTCGGGCCGACGCATTGCGACGGCCCCGTACCGACGTAAGTGTGAAAGAAGCCTAACCCTAAATTTAGCCCCAACCCTAACCCTAAATTTAGCCACAACCCTAACCCTAAATTTAGCCCCAACCCTAGCCCTAACCCTAACCCTAATCCTACCCCTAACCCTAACCCTACCCCTAGCCCTACCCCTAACCCTACCCCTACCCCTACCCCTAACCCTAACCCTACCCCTAACCCTACCCCTACCCCTAACCCTACCCCTAACCCTAACCCTAGCCCTAACCCTACCCCTAACCCTACCCCTAACCCTAACCCTAATTTTAGCCCCAACTGCTCTTCTCCTGCCGGCCGGCAGATGGAGACAGATGGCGGGCGCTCTGCGCATGCGCCCACCATTTTCTTCTGCCGGCGGCCAGGAGGAGCAGCAAGAGGATCCAGGGACACAGGTGAGTATGGCAGGGTCCCCGAATCCCCCTATTTCTCTGTCCTCTGATGTGCGATCACATCAGAGGACAGAGAATTACACTTTACTTTTTTTTTTTTTGCGATCGCCGGTGTTAGGACTGGCGGAACGCACCAAGACAGATGATATAGATGCGTTCGCAGTCCGGGGTCCACCGTGCAGGTGAAAACCTGCTGCTAGCAATTGCAGACTATATGGCGGTACACTAAAGTATACACGCGTGGGTTAACCTCACCCAGCGTGAAAGAAGAAATCCTGTTAAGTCACAGGACCGCGGTACCGCACCTAAAGCGCGAGCAAGTAGTCAGCGAACTCAACCCCAACTAGGATTGAAGTCCGATTAGACCCTTGCTGGCACAACACCACAACTGGGTGTGTAAGGAAACTGAATAACAGTATTAAGGCACAAGAGTGCATGCGGTGCCGCACTGACGAACGCCACTAACCACCCAGGCTTGGGTAAGGAAAGCACAGAGGAAGTGCATGGCGCCGTACTGGCGGTCACAGCAACTGGACGCTGTAATGTGTGATTAGTGCTGTAGGATAAGTCGGGCGCTAGATAGCAACCATACACCTTCCGCGAACAGACATTCAATAGGGTAGGGGTATCCAAGGACGACTTGCACTCACAACATACACACATTAACAATTGTAAGACAATACTAGCGCATGGCCGTGCGGTCATGCGCAGTTTATATAGTTGCAGCAGAGGAAGTGGCCACAGCACTTTTGCCCTTCCAAGACCTGCCAAGAGGACCAATGGAATGTGCTGCAGAGCCTGAGCACATGACCCTCGATCTCCAACGGGAGATCTTACCCTGGGCATGCTCAGTACGTGCAGACAAGGACTTAGTCCCAGAGAAGTCCGCTCGCTGCTGACCAGCACTGACTTTAATGGCAGAGACTGGAGAAGCAGCAATAACTCTCAGAACAGAGTGAGAGTGAGCAAGACGCTGGGACCGACGTCTTTGCTGAGCAGACTCCACTGCGGCTGGACAAGAATGGGAGACCGCAGCGGAGGTGGCTCGAGATTCCCCCTGTGCAGAAGCGGGAACTCAACCCCTAACATTACCCCCCCTCCTAGGGCCCTCCCCTCCTTGGGCCTCGCTACGTTCGAAGGCAGCAATGAGCTGCGGAGCCCGAATGTGCTCAGCAGGCTCCCAGGATCTATCCTCAGGACCGTAACCCCTCCAGTCCACCAAATAAAATGTTTTGCCACGAACCACCTTGTACCCCAAGATAGCGTTCACCTCGTAATCGTCCGTAGACGAACCCGACGTCCCAGTAGATGACTCAGAAAACCGGGACATGTAGACGGGCTTAAGGAGGGACACATGAAAGGTGTCGGTGATACCTAGGCGTGGAGGAAGGGCCAGACGGTAAACCACAGGATTAACCTGTTCGAGGACCTTAAAAGGACCTAAGTAGCGAGGTGCAAACTTGGTAGACTCAACTCGCAGCCTGATGTTACGGGCAGAGAGCCACACTAAGTCGCCAGGAGCAAAGGTTGGATCGGGGCGCCGATGTGCGTCGGCGGAGGACCTCATTCTCTCCTTGGAAGCCTGAATGGCATCCTGAGTGCGATCCCAAATGTCCCGTGCCTCCACAGCCCAGTCTGCCACCCTGGAATCGGCGGAAGACACGGGCATGGGCACAGGTACCCGCGGATGCTGACCATAGTTAAGGAGGAATGGAGTCTGTCCAGTGGAATCAGTGACAGCATTGTTAAGAGCAAACTCCGCCCACGGTAGCAAAGATGCCCAGTCATCCTGCTTAGCAGAAACAAAATGTCGCAGATATGTCACCAAGGTCTGGTTGGCTCTCTCTACCAACCCATTCGTCTCGGGATGATAAGCCGAAGAGAGATTCAACTCGATAATGAGAAGACGACAAAGCTCTCTCCAGAACCGAGACGCAAACTGGGGACCTCGGTCACTGACAATTTTGTCTGGCATACCGTGAAGACGAAAGATGTGTTTGACAAACAACGCTGCCAAGGCCCGTGCAGAAGGTAACCGGGGAAGCGGCACCAAATGCACCATTTTAGAAAAATGGTCGGTGATTACCCAAATAATGGTACAGCCACGAGACTTGGGCAGACCCACAACAAAATCCATCCCGACCATCTCCCAGGGCCTGTCTGCCACCGGCAGAGGGTATAACAAACCAGCTGGCCGTTGTTGGGAAGACTTATTCTTGGCACAAGAGACACATGCCTGAACGTAGTCTCCGACGTCACGAACCATATGTGGCCACCAGTACATTCTCGCCAGTAACTCAGATGTCCTTTTTGCCCCAAAGTGTCCACCCACTCTGGACGAATGAGCCCAAGAGAGAACCTCCGGACGCAAATTGATGGGAACAAAAGTCTTGCCCGGGTGCACAGACTCTAGCGAAACCGGAGCTACAGTTCTCAGACTCTCCGAAGGGACAATGAGCCGAGGCTCGTCCTCCTCCTCCTCAGCTGACATGAAGGAGCGAGAGAGAGCGTCAGCACGAATGTTCTTCTCCCCGGCGAGATAATGTAGGGTAAAGTGGAACCGGGAGAAAAACAAGGACCATCTGGCCTGACGAGAATTCAGCCGCTGGGCTGTTTGTAAATAGACCAAATTCTTGTGATCCGTGAAAACTTGGAATGGGAACCGAGCACCCTCCAAGAGATGTCTCCACTCCGAAAAGGCCAACTTCATTGCCAGCAACTCCCTATCCCCGATGGAGTAATTTCTCTCCGCTGGTGTGAAGGTCTTTGAGAAAAAGAAGCATGGGTGCTTCCGACCCTGAGCATCCTTTTGATAGAGGACTGCTCCAGCACCAACGGATGAGGCATCCACCTCCAAAAGGAATGGCTTACCCACATCGGGACGATGTAAGAGGGGAGCGCTAGCAAAATGGGACGTTATAGAAGTGAAGGCCTTGGAGACCCCTTCGGACCACGATTTGGGATTCACTCCCTTCTTGGTGAGGGATACCAAGGGAGCTACCAAAGTTGAGAAGTGGGGAATGAACTGGCGATAGTAATTTATGAACCCCATAAAGCGCTGCACCGCTTTAAGAGAATGGGGTTCCTGCCAGTCCATCACTGCTTGTAGTTTGGCAGGATCCATAGCCAATCCCTGGGCCGAGATGATATAGCCCAGGAAAGGCAAGGACTCCTGCTCAAACACACACTTCTCCAACTTTGCATATAAGGAATTCGCCAGTAAGAGTTCGAAGACTCTGCCAACATCTCTCCGGTGGGAGTCAATATCTGGAGAGAAGATGAGAATATCATCCAGATAGACTACGACCGAGGTAGAAAGCATATCCCGGAAGATATCGTTGACAAAGTCCTGAAAAACGGCTGGGGCATTACAGAGCCCGAAAGGCATCACCAGGTACTCATAGTGCCCATCCCTGGTATAGAAAGCCGTTTTCCATTCGTCCCCCTCACGGATGCGAATCAGATTGTAGGCACCCCGCAGATCTAATTTGTTGAATATTTTAGCTCCCCTTAATCTGTCAAAGAGCTCCGATATCAGGGGCAACGGGTATTTGTTCTTAATAGTGATAGCATTGAGACCCCTGTAATCAATGCAAGGACGTAACTCCCCGTTCTTCTTTTGCACGAAGAAGAATCCCGCCCCTGCCGGAGACACTGACTTCCTTATAAACCCTCTTGCCAAATTCTCCTGAATGTATTGAGACATAGCCTCCGTCTCAGGGAGAGAGAGGGGATATACCCTTCCCCAAGGAGGTTCGGCTCCAGGCAAGAGGTCGATAGGACAGTCGTAAGGGCGATGGGGCGGTAGAGTCTCAGCAGCCTTTTTAGAGAACACGTCTGCATAACACCAATAATACCTGGGAAGTGATGAAAGATCTGCGGGTACCTCGGTAGTAGAGACCTGTACACACTCACTCACACACCTGCCCAAACAAGACTTACTCCAACCCAATATTCTCCCTGAGGACCACTCAATATGTGGGGAGTGGAAACGGAGCCAGGGTATTCCCAGCAAAATCTCATCCATTCCCTCAGGAAGGACAAGAAGGGAAATAATCTCCTGGTGGGAAGGAGATATGGACAGCGAGAACGGAACTGTCTGGTGTGTGATTTGCAGTGGGAGTGTCGCCCCATTCACAACTCTAACCGTTATTGGTTTGGCGAGCATGACTAGTGGTATAGCATGACGTGTAGCAAAAGCAGAGGACATGAAGTTTCCCTCTGCTCCTGAATCCACACAAAGCTCGACTGTTAGAGTGGAGGAGCCTAACAGGATTGTCCCTTTAAAGGACAGTTTGGAGGAGAATGCTGCTGTGTCTAGTGAACCTCCCCCAATGGTTACAAGACGCGATCGTTTCCCGACCGCCGCGGACATTTATTGGTGTAATGTCCATGTTGTTGACAGTTATTACAAACCACGGGTACTCGAGCGGCTAGAGATTTAGGTCCCGCTCGAGAAACCTCCATGGCCTCATGGGAATCTGACGCCAAGACAGGGGTTTCCAGAGGTCTGGCGAAAGTTGGAGCCAGCCGAAACCTCTGCCTACACTGGGTCCGCTCCAACCTCCGCTCGTGAAAACGGAGGTCGATGCGGGTAGACACAGAAATAAGTTCCTCCAGTGTGGCCGGTATCTCCCTAGTGGCCAAGGCGTCCTTCACATGGTCTGCCAGTCCCCTCCAGAACACCGGAATAAGAACTTTGTCTGGCCACTCTAACTCTGAAGCTAGAGTCCGGAACTGGATGGCAAAATGGCTGACCACGGACGTACCCTGTGTAATAGACAACAATTGGAGTGCGGTGTCGTGGGTAACCCGAGGCCCTAAAAAGACCTGCTTCAGAGTGTCCAAGAAGAGAGGAGCACTCTGTACCACACGATCATCTCGCTCCCAGAGTGGCGTTGCCCACTCCAACGCCCTGCCCGACAAGAGAGATAGGATAAATCCCACTCTCGCCCGCTCCGTAGGAAAACGTGACGCCAGGAGCTCAAGATGTATAGAGCACTGGCTCACGAATCCGCGACAATGTTTACTGTCGCCAGCAAACTTGTCAGGAAGCGGGAGACGGGATAAAGTCGGAGCAGGGGTGGCAGCGGACAAACTGGCTGCGGCTACACTTGCAGCCTGCACAGCTACAGCAGTGACATCCACAGCTGAGGTTGTACGCTCAAGAGCCGCCAACCTTCCCTCCAGCTGCTGGATGTACCTCTGTAAACGCTGGTCGTCCGCCATTTTACTAGCCAGACCCTGGCGCTAGTATTCTGTTAGGACTGGCGGAACGCACCAAGACAGATGATATAGATGCGTTCGCAGTCCGGGGTCCACCGTGCAGGTGAAAACCTGCTGCTAGCAATTGCAGACTATATGGCGGTACACTAAAGTATACACGCGTGGGTTAACCTCACCCAGCGTGAAAGAAGCAATCCTGTTAAGTCACAGGACCGCGGTACCGCACCTAAAGCGCGAGCAAGTAGTCAGCGAACTCAACCCCAACTAGGATTGAAGTCCAATGGAATGTGCTGCAGAGCCTGAGCACATGACCCTCGATCTCCAACGGGAGATCTTACCCTGGGCATGCTCAGTACGTGCAGACAAGGACTTAGTCCCAGAGAAGTCCGCTCGCTGCTGACCAGCACTGACTTTAATGGCAGAGACTGGAGAAGCAGCAATAACTCTCAGAACAGAGTGAGAATGAGCAAGACGCTGGGACCGACGTCTTTGCTGAGCAGACTCCACTGCGGCTGGACAAGAATGGGAGACCGCAGCGGAGGTGGCTCGAGATTCCCCCTGTGCAGAAGCGGGAACTCGACCCCTAACAGCCGGTAAACAGTTAATTACCGGCGATCGCAAAACAGGGGTCGGAAAAACCGACCCCGATCATGCTCTTTCCTGACCATAACCTTTCCACTTAACCAGATACTGGAGTTTCCGTCTCGAAACACGAGAATCCAAAATCTTATCCACTATATACTCCAATTCCCCTTCAACCAAAACCGGAGCAGGAGGATCAATAGATGGAACCACAGGTGCCACGTATCTCCGCAACAATGACCTATGGAACACGTTATGGATGGAAAAAGAAGCTGGAAGAGTCAAACGAAAAGACACAGGATTAAGAATCTCAGAAATCCTATATGGACCAATGAAACGAGGCTTAAATTTAGGAGAGGAAACCTTCATAGGAATATAACGAGATGACAACCAAACCAAATCCCCAACACGAAGTCGGGGACCCACACAGCGCCTGCGGTTAGCGAAACGTTGAGCCTTCTCCTGGGACAAAGTCAGATTGTCCAAATCTGCTGCAACCTATCCACCACAGTATCCACACCAGGACAGTCCGAAGACTCAACCTGCCCTGAAGAGAAACGAGGGTGGAACCCAGAATTGCAGAAAAATGGCGAAACCAAAGTAGCCGAGCTGGCCCGATTATTAAGGGCGAACTCAGCCAAAGGCAAAAAGGACACCCAATCATCCTGATCAGCAGAAACAAAACATCTCAGATATGTTTCCAAGGTCTGATTGGTTCGTTCAGTCTGGCCATTTGTCTGAGGATGGAAAGCCGAGGAAAAAGACAAATCAATGCCCATCCTAGCACAAAAAGCTCGCCAAAACCTCGAAACAAACTGGGAACCTCTGTCAGAACCGATGTTCTCCGGAATGCCATGTAAACGAACCACATGCTGGAAAAACAACGGCACCAAATCAGAGGAGGAAGGCAATTTAGACAAGGGCACCAGATGGACCATCTTAGAGAAGCGATCACAAACCACCCAAATGACCGACATTCTTTGAGAGACCCGAAATAAAATCCATAGAGATATGTGTCCAAGGCCTCTTCGGGACCGGCAAGGGCAAAAGCAACCCACTGGCACGAGAACAGCAGGGCTTTGCCCGAGCACAAATCCCACAGGACTGCACAAAAGAACGCACATCCCGCGACAGAGACGGCCACCAAATCTCTGGTACCAAAGATTCCAGGATGACCAGCCAACACCGAACAATGAACCTCAGAGATAACTTTATTCGTCCACCTATCAGGGACAAACAGTTTCTCCGCTGGGCAACGGTCAGGTCTATTAGCCTGAAATTTTTGCAGCACCCGCCGCAAATTAGGGGAGATGGCAGACAAAATTACCCCCTCTTTGAGAATACCCGCCGGCTCAGGCAAACCCGGAGAATCGGGCACAAAACTCCCAGACAGGGCATCCGCCTTCACATTTTTAGAGCCCGGAAGGTACGAAACCACAAAGTCAAAACGGGAGAAAAACAGCGACCAACGAGCCTGTCTAGGATTCAACTGTTTGGCAGACTCGAGATAAGTCAAGTTTTTGTGATCAGTCAAGACCACCACGCGATGCTTAGCTCCTTCAAGCCAATGACGCCACTCCTCGAATGCCCACTTCATGGCTAGCAACTCTCGATTGCCAACATCATAATTTCGCTCAGCAGGCGAAAATTTCCTGGAAAAGAAGGCGCATGGTTTCATCACCGAGCAATCAGAACTTCTCTGCGACAAAACAGCCCCTGCTCCAATTTTGGAAGCATCAACCTCGACCTGGAACGGAAGCGAAACATCTGGTTGGCACAACACAGGGGCAAAAGAAAAACGACGCTTCAACTCCTGAAAAGCTTCCACAGCAGCAGAAGACCAATTGACCACATCAGCACCCTTCTTGGTTAAATCAGTCAACGGTTTAGCAATGCTAGAAAAATTAGCGATGAAGCGACGATAAAAATTAGCAAAGCCCAGGAACTTCTGCAGACTCTTCAGAGTTGTTGGCTGAGTCCAATCATAAATAGCCTGAACTTTAACAGGGTCCATCTCGATAGTAGAAGGAGAAAAAATGAACCCCAAAAATGAAATCTTCTGAACACCAAAGAGACACTTTGACCCCTTCACAAACAAAGAATTAGCACGCAGGACCTGGAACACCATTCTGACCTGCTTCACATGAGACTCCCAATCATCCGAGAAGACCAAAATATCATCCAAGTATACAATCAGGAATTTATCCAGGTACTCTCGGAAGATGTCATGCATAAAGGACTGAAACACTGATGGAGCATTAGAAAGTCCGAATGGCATAACGAGGTACTCAAAATGACCTTCGGGCGTATTAAATGCTGTTTTCCATTCATCGCCCCGTTTAATACGCACAAGATTATACGCACCACGAAGATCTATCTTGGTAAACCAACTAGCCCCCTTAATCCGAGCAAACAAATCAGACAGCAGCGGCAAGGGGTACTGAAATTTGACCGTAATTTTATTTAGAAGGCGGTAATCAATACAAGGTCTCAGTGAACCATCCTTCTTGGCCACAAAAAAGAACCCCGCTCCCAATGGCGACGATGACGGGCGAATATGACCCTTCTCCAAAGACTCCTTCACGTAACTCCGCATAGCGGCGTGCTCAGATACAGATAAATTAAACAGTCGACCCTTAGGAAACTTACTACCAGGAATCAAATCGATAGCACAATCACAATCCCTATGCGGAGGTAGGGCATTGGACTTGGGCTCATCGAATACATCCCGGTAATCCGACAAGAACTCTGGGACCTCAGAAGGGGTGGATGATGAGATAGACAGAAATGGAACATCACCATGTACCCCCTGACAACCCCAGCTGGACACAGACATTGATTTCCAATCTAATACTGGGTTATGGACTTGTAGCCATGGCAACCCCAACACGACCACATCATGCAAATTATGCAACACCAGAAAGTGAATATCCTCCTGGTGCGCAGGAGCCATGCACATGGTCAGCTGGGTCCAATACTGAGGCTTATTCTTGGCCAAAGGCGTAGCATCAATTCCTCTCAATGGAATAGAACACTGCAAGGGCTCCAAGACAAACCCACAGCGCCTAGCAAACTCCAAGTCCATCAAATTCAGGGCAGCGCCTGAATCCACAAATGCCATGACAGAATAGGAAGACAAAGAGCAGATCAAAGTAACGGACAAAAGAAATTTCGACTGTACCGTACAAATGGTGGCAGACCTAGCGAACCGCTTAGTGCGCTTAGGACAATCGGAGATAGCATGAGTGGAATCACCACAGTAGAAACACAGCCCATTCTGACGTCTGTGTTCCTGCCTTTCAGCTCTGGTCAAAGTCCTATCGCACTGCATAGGCTCAGGTTCATGCTCAGATAATACCGCCAAATGGTGCACAGATTTACGCTCGCGCAAGCGTCGACCGATCTGAATGGCCAAAGACATAGACTCATTCAGACCAGCAGGGATAGGAAATCCCACCATGACATCCTTAAGGGCTTCAGAGAGACCCTTTCTGAAAATAGCTGCCAGCGCACATTCATTCCATTGAGTGAGCACGGACCACTTTCTAAACTTCTGACAATAAATCCCTATCTCATCCTGACCCTGACACAGAGCCAGCAAATTTTTCTCTGCCTGATCCACTGAATTTGGTTCGTCGTACAGCAATCCGAGCGCCAGAAAAAACGCATCAATATTACATAATGCAGGATCTCCTGGCGCAAGGGAAAATGCCCAGTCCTGAGGGTCGCCACGTAATAAAGAAATAATTATCTTAACTTGTTGAACTGGGTCACCAGAGGAGCGGGGTTTCAAAGCCAGAAATAGTTTACAATTATTTTTAAAATTCAAAAACTTAGCTCTATCTCCAGAAAATAACTCAGGAATAGGGATTTTAGGTTCTAACATAGGATTCTGAACCACTAAATCTTGAATATTCTGTACATTTATAGCGAGATTATCCATCAAAGAGAACAGACCTTGAATGTCCATGTCCACACCTGTGTTCTGAACCACCCTGATGTAAAGGGGAAAAGAAAGACAGAACACAGTGCAAAGAAAAAAAAATGGTCTCAGAACTTCTGTTTTCCCTCTATTGAGAAGCATTAGTACTTTGGGCCTCCAGTACTGTTATGAACAGGTAATTCAGAACCACAATGGACATTGAAGTTCAGAGCACACAAAGTGACCTGACATTTACCAAAAACATAGGATGAGCTCTGAGACGTGGAAACTCTGCTGACTGCAATCCCTAATCCTATCACACCACACTAGAGGTAGCCGTGGATTGCGCCTAACGCTCCCTATGCAACTCGGCACAGCCTGAGAAACTAACTAGCCCTGAAGATAGAAAAATAAGCCTACCTTGCCTCAGAGAAATTCCCCAAAGGAAAAGGCAGCCCCCCACATATAATGACTGTGAGTAAAGATGAAATACAAACACAGAGATGAAATAGATTTAGCAAAGTGAGGCCTGACTTACTGAATAGACCGAGGATAGGAAAGTGTCATGATCCCAATGGCAGGGGATAACTAAAGGACAAGCACAGATACAAACAAGCTGTAGGGCGATGGAACCTGAGCTGACCGCGACCCTGAACCTAACACACAAATAAAAGTAGCCGGGGAACGTGCCTACGATGATCCTAGACGTCTCGCTCCAGCCGAAGATCTAACTTCCCCTATTAGAAGAAACACAGACCTCTCTTGCCTCCAGAGAAATACCCCACAGAAATAGCAGCCCCCCACATATAATGACGGTGAAATGAGAGGAAAGCACATACGCAGTATGAAAACAGTTTCAGCAAAATGAGGCCCGCTAAAGCTAGATAGCAGAGGATACAAAAGTGAACTGCGCGGTCAGCGAAAAACCCTTCAAAAAACCATCCTGAAATTACTTGAACTCATGTGCCAACTCATGGTACATGAGGAGCAATTTCAGCCCACTAGAGCAACCAGCAGCAATAATCACATATCTGCAGGCTGGACTAAAAACCAAATATAGCAAAACACCAAAACAGGAAAATCCAAACTTAGCTTGACCAGAAGATTCTAGGAGCAGGGAGCAGAGGTAACAAGACACACTGGATACATTGATAACCGGCGAGGAAATGCCAGCAAAGCCAGGTTAAATAGGAAACTCCCATATCCTGATGGAACAGGTGGAACCCAGAGACCCAGGAAAGACAAGTCACCCAGTACCATCAGTAACCATCAGAGGGAGCCCAAAAACAGAACTCACAACAGTACCCCCCCCTTGAGGAGGGGTCACCGAACCCTCACAAGAACCACCAGGGCGACCAGGATGAGCCCTATGAAAAGCGCGAACCAAATCATCAGCATGAACATCCGAGGCAACCACCCAAGAATTATCCTCCTGACCATAACCCTTCCACTTGACCAAATACTGGAGTTTCCGTCTGGAAACACGAGATTCCAAGATCTTCTCCACAACATACTCCAATTCTCCCTCCACCAGCACTGGAGCAGGAGGCTCAAGCGAAGGAACAACAGGTACCTCATACTTCCGCAACAACGACCGATGGAATACATTATGAATAGCAAACGATGCCGGGAGATCCAAACGAAACGACACAGGGTTAAGAATTTCCAAGATCCTATAGGGACCGATGAACCGAGGCTTGAACTTAGGAGAAGAGACCTTCATAGGAACAAAACGAGAAGACAACCACACCAAGTCCCCAACAAGAAGTCGAGGACCCACGCGGCGACGGCGATTAGCAAACTGCTGAGCCTTCTCCTGGGACAACTTCAAATTGTCCACCACATGACTCCAAATCCGATGCAACCTATCCACCACCATGTCCACTCCAGGACAATCAGAAGGTTCCACCTGACCAGAGGAAAAACGAGGATGAAACCCCGAATTACAAAAGAAAGGAGAAACCAAGGTAGCAGAACTAGCCCGATTATTAAGGGCAAACTCGGCCAGCGGCAAAAAGGTAACCCAGTCATCCTGATCAGCAGAAACAAAACACCTTAAATAAGTTTCCAAGGTCTGATTAGTTCGTTCAGTCTGGCCATTCGTCTGAGGATGGAATGCAGACGAAAAGGACAAATCAATGCCCATCTTAGCACAGAACGTCCGCCAAAATCTAGACACAAACTGGGATCCCCTGTCAGAAACGATGTTCTCAGGAATCCCATGCAAACGAACCACATTCTGAAAAAACAGAGGGACCAACTCAGAGGAGGAAGGTAACTTAGGCAAGGGTACCAGATGAACCATTTTAGAAAAGCGATCACACACAACCCAAATGACGGACATTTTTTGAGAGACAGGGAGATCCGAAATAAAGTCCATGGAAATGTGCGTCCAAGGCCTCTTCGGGATAGGCAAAGGTGACAACAATCCACTGGCCCGAGAACAGCAAGGCTTAGCCCGAGCACAAACCTCACAAGACTGCACAAAAGAACGCACATCCCTCGACAAGGAAGGCCACCAAAAAGACCTGGCCACCAAGTCTCTTGTACCAAATATTCCAGGATGACCTGCCAACGCAGAAGAATGGACCTCGGAGATGACTTTACTGGTCCAATTATCCGGAACAAACAGTCTCTCAGGCGGACAACGATCAGGTTTACCCGCCTGAAACTCCTGCAAAGCACGTCGCAAGTCTGGGGAGACAGCAGACAAAATCACCCCATCCCTAAGGATACCAGAGGGCTCAGAATTTCCAAGGGAGTCAGGCACAAAACTCCTAGAAAGAGCATCCGCCTTCACATTCTTTGAACCTGGCAGGTATGAAACCACAAAATTGAAACGAGAGAAAAACAGTGACCAACGAGCCTGTCTAGGATTCAGACGCCTGGCAGACTCAAGGTAAATCAAATTTTTGTGATCAGTCAAGACCACCACACGATGTCTAGCACCCTCTACCCAATGACGCCACTCCTCAAATGCCCACTTCATGGCCAAAAGTTCCCGATTACCAACATCATAATTCCGCTCAGCCGGCGAAAACTTTCTAGAAAAAAACGCGCATGGCTTCATCACTGAGCCATCGGAGCTTCTCTGTGACAAAACCGCCCCCGCTCCAATCTCGGAAGCATCAACCTCAACCTGAAAAGGGAGCGAAACATCTGGCTGACGCAACACAGGAGCAGAAGAAAACCGGCGCTTAAGTTCCTGAAAGGCCTCCACAGCCGCAGGAGACCAATTAGCAACATCAGCACCCTTCTTAGTCAAATCCGTCAAAGGCTTAACAACACTAGAAAAATTAGTTATGAAACGACGATAGAAATTAGCAAAGCCCAAGAACTTCTGTAGACTCTTAAGAGATGTAGGCTGCGTCCAGTCACAAATAGCCTGAACCTTGACGGGATCCATCTCAATAGTAGAAGGGGAAAAAATATACCCCAAGAAAGAAATCTTCTGGACTCCAAAGAGACACTTTGAGCCTTTTACAAACAAGGAATTGGCCCGCAGGACCTGAAACACCTTCCTGACCTGCTGAACATGAGACTCCCAGTCATCAGAAAAAACCAAAATATCATCCAAATACACAATCATAAATTTATCCAGATATTCACGGAAAATATCGTGCATAAAGGACTGGAAGACTGAAGGAGCATTAGAAAGACCGAAAGGCATTACCAAATACTCAAAATGGCCCTCAGGCGTATTAAATGCGGTTTTCCACTCATCACCTTGCTTTATTCGTATAAGATTATACGCACCCCGAAGATCAATCTTAGTGAACCATTTAGCCCCCTTAATGCGAGCAAACAAATCAGTCAACAATGGCAAAGGATACTGATATTTTACGGTAATCTTATTCAAAAGACGATAATCTATACAAGGCCTCAAGGAACCATCTTTTTTGGCCACGAAAAAAAAACCTGCTCCCAAAGGGGACAAAGATGGATGGATATGTCCCTTTTCCAAGGACTCCTTAACATAATCCCGCATAGCAGTATGCTCTGGCACTGACAGATTGAACAAACGACCTTTAGGAAATTTACTGCCTGGAATTAAATTTATAGCACAATCGCAATCCCTGTGAGGAGGAAGCGAACTGAGCTTAGGCTCCTCAAAAACATCCCGATAGTCAGACAAAAACACAGGAATCTCAGAAGGAGTAGATGAAGCGATAGAAATCGGAGGTGCATCATCATGAACCCCCTGACAACCCCAGCTTAACACAGACATCGATTTCCAGTCAAGGACTGGATTATGAGTTTGTAACCATGGCAGACCAAGCACTAGGACATCATGCAAATTATACAGTACCAGGAAGCGAATCACCTCCTGATGAACAGGAGTCATACGCATGGTCACTTGTGTCCAGTACTGAGGTTTATTCATAGCCAAAGGTGTAGAGTCAATTCCCTTCAAAGGAATAGGGACTTCCAGAGGCTCCAGACTAAACCCACAGCGATTGGCAAATGACCAATCCATAAGACACAGGGCAGCGCCTGAATCCACATAGGCATCGACGGAAATGGATGATAATGAACAAATCAGAGTCACAGACAGAATGAACTTAGACTGTAAAGTACTAATGGCAACAGACTTATCAACCTTTTTTGTGCGTTTAGAGCATGCTGATATAACATGAGCTGAATCACCACAATAAAAGCACAATCTTTTTTTCCGCCTATAATTATGCCGTTCACTTCTGGACTGAATTTTATCACATTGCATTATCTCAGGTGACGGTTCAGACGACACCGCCAAATGGTGCACAGGTTTGCGCTCCCGTAAACGCCGATCAATCTGAATAGCCATAGTCATAGACTCATTCAGACCAGTGGGCGCAGGGAACCCAACCATAACATCTTTAATGGCCTCAGAAAGGCCATCTCTGAACCTTGCAGCCAGGGCGCACTCATTCCACTGAGTAAGCACCGACCACTTCCGAAATTTTTGACAATAAATTTCTGCTTCATCTTGCCCCTGAGAGAGGGCCAACAAAGCTTTTTCAGCCTGAATCTCTTGGTTAGGTTCCTCATAGAGCAAACCCAATGCCAGAAAAAACGCATCGGCATTAAGCAACGCAGGGTCCCCTGGTGCCAATGCAAATGCCCAATCCTGAGGGTCACCCCGCAGGAAAGATATAATAATCTTTACTTGCTGAGCAGGGTCTCCAGAGGAGCGAGATTTCAAAGAAAGAAACAACTTGCAATTGTTCCTAAAATTCAGAAAACGAGATCTATCTCCAGAAAAAAACTCTGGGACAGGAATTCTAGGTTCAGACATAGGAGCATGTACAACAAAATCCTGTATATTTTGAACCTTAGCGGCAAGGTTATTCAGGCTGGAAGCCAAACTCTGGACGTCCATGATAAACAGCTGGGATCAGAGCCATTCAAAGATTAAGAGGAGGAGGAAGTAGCCAGGCTGCAATAAGGCTAGGCAGCAAACTCTGAGGGAAAAAAAAAAAAAAAAAAAAACTTCCTCAGACTACTTATCCTCCTACTTCAGCCAATACAATTAACACTTTGTGGGCCGGTTATACTGTCATGATCCCAATGGCAGGGGATAACTAAAGGACAAGCACAGATACAAACAAGCTCTAGGGCGATGGAACCTGAGCTGACCGCGACCCTGAACCTAACACACAAATAAAAGTAGCCGGGGAACGTGCCTACGATGATCCTAGACGTCTCGCTCCAGCCGAAGATCTAACTTCCCCTATTAGAAGAAACACAGACCTCTCTTGCCTCCAGAGAAATACCCCACAGAAATAGCAGCCCCCCACATATAATGACGGTGAAATGAGAGGAAAGCACATACGCAGTATGAAAACAGTTTCAGCAAAATGAGGCCCGCTAAAGCTAGATAGCAGAGGATACAAAAGTGAACTGCGCGGTCAGCGAAAAACCCTTAAAAAAACCATCCTGAAATTACTTGAACTCATGTGCCAACTCATGGTACATGAGGAGCAATTTCAGCCCACTAGAGCAACCAGCAGCAAAAATCACATATCTGCAGGCTGGACTAAAAACCAAATATAGCAAAACACCAAAACAGGAAAATCCAAACTTAGCTTGACCAGAAGATTCTAGGAGCAGGGAGCAGAGGTAACAAGACACACTGGATACATTGATAACCGGCGAGGAAATGCCAGCAAAGCCAGGTTAAATAGGAAACTCCCATATCCTGATGGAACAGGTGGAACCCAGAGACCCAGGAAAGACAAGTCACCCAGTACCATCAGTAACCACCAGAGGGAGCCCAAAAACAGAACTCACAACAGGAAAGAAAGCTTTGCAGTCAACACAAAAACCTACAAACAACCACGCAGAGGGGCAAAAAGACCCTCCGCACCGACTAACGGTACGGAGGTGCTCCCTCTGCGTCTCAGAGCTTCCAGCAAGCAAGAAAAACCAATATAGCAAGCTGGACAGAAAAAATAGCAGACAAAAATAACACAAGCAAAACTTAGCTTATGCAGGATAGACAGGCCACAGGAACGATCCAGGAGGAAGCAAGACCAATACTAGAACATTGACTAGAGGCCAGGATCAAAGCACCAGGTGGAGTTAAATAGAGCAGCACCTAACGACTTAACCTCATCACCTGAAGAAGGAAACTCAGAAGCCACAGTACCACTCTCATCCACAGGAGGGAGCTTGGCCACAGAATTCACAACAGTTTCCTCCTTTTTGATGCTCTGCCAGGGCTTCACTGCGGTGGTTTTCAGTTGCTGTTTGTTTGTGGCATTTCTGTCTGAAGTTTAGTCTTTAACAAGTGAAATGCTGCTCAGTTAGGTTGAGATCAGGGGACTGACTTGGCCTCTCAAGAATATTCCGCTTCTTTGCTTTAATAAACTCCTGGGTTGCTTTGGCTTTATGTTTTGGGTCATTGTCCATCTGTAGTATGAAACGACGACCAATCAGTTTGGCTACATTTGGCTGGATCTGAGCACACAGTATGGCGGCTCTGAAGACCTCAGAATTCATTCAGCTGCTTCTGTCCTGTGTCCCATCATCCATAAACACTAGTGACCCAGTGACACTGCCAGCCATGCATGCCCACGCCATCACACTGCCTCCGCCGTGTTACAGATGATGTGGTATGCTTTGGACCATGAGCTGGACCACGCCTTCACCATACTTTTCTCTTTCCATCATTCTGGTAGAGGTTGATTTTGGTTTCATCTGTCCATAGAATGTTCTTCCAAAACGGTGCTGGCTTTTTTAGATGTTTTTAGCCTTTTTCTTCTTGATGCTTATGAGTGGCTGCACCGTGCAGTGAACCCTCTGTAGTTACTTTCATGCAGTCTTCTCTTTATGGTAGATTTGGATATTGATCCGCCGACCTCCTGGAGAGTGTTGGTCACTTGGTCGGCTGTTGTGAAGGGATTTCTCTTCACCATGGAGATTATTCTGCGATCATCCACCACTGTTGGCTTCCGTGGGCGCCCAGGTCTTTTTGCATTGATGAGTTCACGAGTGCTTTCTTTCTTTCTCAGGATGTACCAAACTGTAGATTTTGCCACTCCTAATATTATAGCAATTTCTCGGATGGGTTTTTTCTGTTTTCGCAGCTTAATGATGGCTTGTTTCACCTGCATGGAGAGCTCCTTTACCGCATGTTTACTTCCCAGCAAAACCTTCCAAATGCAGCACCACACCTCAAATCAACTCCAGGCCTTTTATCTGCTTAATTGAGAATGACATAGCGAAGGGATTGCCCACACCAGTCCATGAAATAGCCTTGGAGTCAATTGTCCAATTACTTTTGGTCCCTTTAAAAACAGGGTGGCACATGTTAAGGAGCTGAAACTCCTAAACCCTTCATCCAATTTTAATGTGGATACCCTCAAATGAAAGCTGAAAGTCTGAACTTCAACTGCATCTGAATTGTTTTGTTTAAAATTCATTGTGGTAATGTCTATAACCAAAATTAGAAAAATGTTGTCTCTGTCCAAATATATATGGATGTAACTGTACGGCGAAAAACTATTTTACATTTGGAAAGTCCAAATAGACTGGTTTCCCAATTCAGCCTATATCTAAATTCTTCAGCTATTTATTTTGGGGTGGAGAGATGTTTCCAAGTTTTCCATGTGATATAATGTAGTTGCTGATATGGCACCTACAGTAGCACCTCGTATGTATGGGTGTCTGCAAAGATTGTGTGTTGGTTCATTGATGAATAGGAGGACTAAAGTTACAAAAAAATCTTTTTACCATCTCGTGATTCCAATATAGGTATGCACAGGTCGGACACGTGCCTGGTACACAAAGGCTTCCAGGAAATTCCATGACATTCAAAAACATCAGAGCGATGAGCTATTATTTTCCTACAGTGGTGGAAATCCCCTTATGTGCAGTAACTTTCCACATAAATAAGATAAAAGCCATCATATTTATAATATTTATCCATAATATGCGGAATATAGAAGGATTAAAAGGGGCCTCCATTCCCACTATGTGCACCCTGATGTGCAGATGGGTTGGCCGAAATGTTTCAAGCAAGTTTGCGATAAAAAAAAAAAAGCACCGCCTGCCGATCAAAAACACTGGGGGAGATTAGGCGATGTTCCCACCATTTTATAGGTGTCAAAAGTGTATTAAAAAATACTAATCTGCTCTGGTTATTGCACATTTGTTGCATTTGTCACATGGTTTTCCTTTTTTTGATGTTTTTGACGCTGGCTCTAAGAAGCATTTGTTTTTTTAATAATTTTAATGCAGAGACTCTGAGATTTTGCGCTTATAAACATGGATACATTTATTTTTCCAGGCTTCCCATGAAAATTTAAGGGGAAAAAACGCCCCTCCGAAAAATGCACAGTTCCACACATAGTGGGAAGAAGTTTTACTGAAAACACATCCACTTTGCTGGAACTGTTAAACATAGCAAATTTTCTGCGTCAAAATAAAATGAAAAGGAAGAAAAATGCATTGTTCATGTGTTGCGAAAACACGGCCTTGAACTTTCGATTTAAGGTTTCTGGCAGAAAAAGAAATGCCAATTTTGACATATGACTGTTCTGTACAAAAATGTCAACTTTTTTAGTTTTTAAATGAGCAAAGCAATTTTCCAAACACATAAAAGGCAGAGAGCTGTGCATGTGCGATAACGATAATGGCGAAAGATGAGACCCTGTTCTTCAAATACCTTTGGGGTTCAGTGTTAAAAAGTTTGACCTGGGATTAACCCTTTAAACTGCTTAGCATCCACGTGTGGTTATACTCCATTCCTTGGGGCTAGCCAGCGTGTGGCTACCCTACACGGTTCGAGTGTAGTGATCTTTTTTTTTTTTTAATTGACCAGACTTTCAGTAATTGGAGTTGCTCAACCAGCTCTTTGGACGTTAGACAAGCTGCGAGGCTGGGTAGTCAAGAGGTCCGATGTCAAAAGCCAAGAGGTTACATCATAGACAGATGAATGAGACAAAGGCGTTGTCAGGTCACAGTCCAGGGTCAGAATTCCAAAAAGGTAGCAGATCACGACACGACAAAAGGGTTAGGCAACGCAAGTTCAAAGGCAAATTGAAGGTCGAACAACAAAGATCAGAATACGAGACTATAAGCAGAGAGCAAACACCTCTTGGGCAAAGCTACAATTGGAAGTAATCTAATGCAGAAAGCTGGCTAAATAGCCATGTAATTACTCTGAACACTAGACACATGAATGAAGCACCGACACACCCAAGCACTGATTGGACATCTAAACTGTCCCTCGAGACACTGACAGCTCAGCATGCCCCAGCATCTAATTGGACTGCTGAGCTGTCCATCATCTTACTAACAGCTCAGCACTCCCCTCTCCCAGATTAGATGGCAGAATGGTCATTCACTGTGTCCAGACACACTGATGGGTGGAATCGTGACACCCTTATGTTTAATTCAAGTCACATTCAGCTGATTCCCTACATAAATTATCTTTGGTCTCGATTTAGGCACTTGGTCGAAATTCTCTGGTGCCAAAATGAGTCCATACCTTAGTCTTCTTAAAAAAAATTTGTGCTGGGTGTTCCAGGATCAAATACGTGAAACTCAATCTTTACACTGGACCTTATTTACTCTACCAAAGTGTCATGGATCATACCATCTCTTATTTTCACGGTCTATTCCTACTGCTTCAATGTATGGACGGTCACAGCTAACGTCACACACAAGAGCTGTAGGAGATTCTCAGACATGCACTTTGGTCCAAATGGCTCCACAGTAGGGCCTTGTAGTTGGCATAGATGGAGATGGATACAACTAGAAAACAAAATGTAAAATTTCTATTCGGTCTTATTTCATTGGGAACTCCTTTAATAGCTTATCCCTGTAAGGAGAGAGTTGTCCAGCGGATACAATTATTTTCTAAAGGGCTCAGACTTTTTATTTTTAAAAGATGCAATACTCAATTTTTCTCAAAGTAACCGATTTCCATCATCCCCCAATTTTAATACCCAGTGTCCAGTGTCTTTGACTCATCCTGGTGACCAAAAACATAAACTACGTCTAACATTCTTGGCGTCACTTTTTCATAAATAGGCATCTGTATAAAACAAAAAAAAAAATGCTATTTTATCTGCAAGATAAAAAGTCTACCAAAAATATGTGCAAGGCTATTCATGAGGTTCAAATCCATATTGTTGTTTTACATCCCGTCCTGTGCTGCTTTTATCTTTTCCATCGTCATCTCTACCTTTCTCAAACTTTTATTGTCTGCTTTACAGGAACATGTCCACAGCTTGATGCTGCCACCCACAGGATTTCTCTAGAGAAGGAATGTTTCTCATATTTTTTGTTCTCCTAATGGCTTTCGATCTCCAATTGGAAAGTATTCACAAAACAAGATATAGATGGAGGTGTCCACCCAATCAAAAAGAATCATAGGAAAAATCATTTTTATTCAATGCACATTAATAAAAAGCTGTTCATATAATGTCCAACCGACAAACAAAGAGTAAAAGATAGATAAGGCCAAGAAGTGTGGTGGATCTATAGTACAAGGTTCACAACGGTCTCATATAGAGGGTGCATCCTTGTGATGCAAAGGTCCCAATGACTAATCCCAAAGCATAGTACTTTAACACAGCTCACTGGAGAGTTCGGTATTTCCAGACCACTGTATGGTTTACACATTGGATGCAAAGCTGGATCGATATGACATTATGATTGGAAAATGTTCACCAATTTCAAATTCGACACGAACATAGCACATTTGGATTCGCGTTCTGTTTCCCCACCATTTTTCCTAAAAGTCAACAAAATTCGATCACAGTTCAGTAAATGTTTGTGTTTCCACTAAAAGGCTAGGTTCACATTGCGTTAGTGAAGTCCGTTTAGCGTATAGGCTAACGCATTTAGCAATTGTGCTAGCGCAGATGCCCGATCTGCGCTAGCGAGAACGGACCCAAAAACGCTGCAAGCCGCATTCGAGGTCCGTCTGAAAATAACGGGACATTGCTAATGCATGCCAAAAATGGCATACGTTAGCTATGCGTTAGATACATTGCGGTCAATGGGTGCGCTAACGGATCCGTTACATTGCGTTAGTGGCGCTATGTAACAGATCCCGCTAGCGGACTGCCACTAACGCAATGTGAACCTATGCTTTTTTTTTTAACTTTAATCCCATAATCCTAATTAACTTAGGCTTGCACTTTAAATACCGTACTAAATAATAACACCAAAACTGCATGAGGTACTCTACTCATGACAGTAAAAAGAGACCAAAAGGTAGAATGATAAAAAATTCAAAGAATTCTTTATTAAATATTGAAAATAAAATTCAAAGATATTGAATTTAAAAGGCAGAAAAATGAAAAAAAGGACCTCCAAGGAAATTACAGGGAAAAGGGGCATAGCAGACCTTCACATCAGAATGATAAAATGTAAATCAACTTAGGCACTACTAGTCAAAAGCAAGTTTAGGATCAAAATAGCCTGCAATTTAACAATAAAGATTGTGCGTTGCAAGAATAAATGTTCAGAAGGTGATATTTCACCTGATATAAGAGCTGAGACAGATAAATGGCGGCCAGACCCTAAACAATTTTGACAATTTGTGAAAATGCACAACAAGGAAAGGAATACTAGTATATATGGATTTTACCTGTAAGGAGCATTGTTGTGTGCATCCGTATTAGTGCAGAGAGGAGAAGGTGCTGCGTGCCTAACCCTGCGCCCGACGAGCGCCGTTTCGCTAAAGTGCTTCTTCTTATTGGGGCCCCAAGGCCTTTTTGTTGCACTATCTTCAATATGTTGCCCGTATTCTTAGGGTTAGAAATAGTACTGATTATTGGATTACCACTCTGTTAGATCCATGGTATAAAAGTAAACCCTAAGCTTGTCTTTTTTAACTATCTTGTATCTTACAGAAGAATGGTAAGATCATGACTAGAGGGTGATTAAACGTTGGTGCAATGTGTATGTCTCCAACCTGCCCGAGAAATTCCTCTCAAGACAATTTTGCTTTAAAACGTAGAACTGGCAATGTCTGAGTATCGAACGATAGGATTTAAAAGGTCTCTAGATCTTAATTGTGAGAAAACCCATAAAATAGATGTCATCTTACAAGAGGTTCGTATGGAAGAGGCTAATGTGAATTGGCTACATTATCTGTGGATTCTTTCTTTTTTTGGGGTGTGTAGGGGTGGGTGGTGCACTGGGTTGCCACTGTGAAATCCACTGTAGATTTGCATGGAATTAGTGTTGAGCGATACCTTCCGATATTTGGAAATATCGTTATCGGATTGGATCGGCCGATATCCAAAAAATATCGGATATCGCCGATACCGATAACCGATACCAATGCAAGTCAATGGGATACAAATAACGAAATTAAAATAAGCCCTTTCTGTCCTTGACATCCTGTTCCTGAGGGGGAAGAATGTGGGCGGTGTGTGGGCAAAGACTGCGTGACTTTGTGGGACCGTGGGGGGTCTGTGCGGGCTGCCGGGGGTCTGTGCGGGCCTGCCGGGGTCTGTATGGGCCTCTTGGGGGTCTGTGCGGCTTGCCGGGGGTCTGTGCGGCCTTCCTGGGATCTGTACGGGCCTCTCGGGGGGTCTGTGCAGCCTGCCGGGGGTCTGTGCGGCCTGCCTAGGGTCTGTATGGGCCTCTCTGGGGTCTGTGCAGCCTGCCGGGGGTCTGTGCGACCTGCCGGGGGTCTGTATGGGCCTCTCTGGGGTCTGTGCGGCCTGCCGGGGGTCTGTGCGGCCTGCCGGGGGTCTGTACGGGCCCCTCTGGGGTCTGTGCGGCCTGCCTGGGCTCTGTACGGGCCTCTCTGGGATCTGTGCGGCCTGCCAGGGGTCTGTATGGGCCTCTCTGGGGTCTGTGCAGCCTGCCGGGGGTCTGTGCGACCTGCCGGGGGTCTGTATGGGCCTCTCTGGGGTCTGTGCGGCCTGCCGGGGGTCTGTGCGGCCTGCCGGGGGTCTGTACGGGCCCCTCTGGGGTCTGTGCAGCCTGCCTGGGCTCTGTACGGGCCTCTCTGGGATCTGTGCGGCCTGCCAGGGGTCTGTATGGGCCTCTCTGGGGTCTGAGCGGCCTGCCGGGGGTCTGTGCGACCTGCCGGGGGTCTGTACGGGCCTCTCTGGGGTCTGTGCGGCCTGCCGGGGGTCTGTGCGGCTAATGTGTTGAATGTAAAAAAAAAAACATACATACTACATACATACTACATACATACTACATACATACTACATACATACGTACAACATACTACATACAAGATACTGCATACAACATTCTACATACATACATACAATATACATACAACATACTACATACATACTACATACATACTACATACATACATACATACTACAATTCACATACATACCACATACATACAACATACTACATACAACCATACAACATACATGCATACTACATACATACTACATACATACATACTATATACATACTACATAACATACATACATACTGCATACATACATACTACATACATACAACATACATACTGCATACATACATACTACATACATACTACATACATACATACTATATGCATACTACATACGTACAACATACATACTACATACATACAACATACACACATACTACATACATACAGCATACACACTGCATACATACAACATACATACTACATACATACATGTTACATACTTACTGCATACATACTACATACATACAATACATACTATATACACACTACATACATACAACATACATACATACACACAACATACATACTACATACATACATGCTACATACATACTACATACATACAACATACTACATACATACAACATACATACTACATACATGCATACTACATACATACATGCATACTACATACATACTACATACTACATACATACTACATACATACATACTACATACATACATACTACATACATACTGCATACATACTACATACAATACATTCATACATTACATACAATACATACATACAGACATACAGTACATATAACATAGAGTACTTGTCATTTTGATCCCCGAAGCCAGTGACATCTGTAAAAAAGATTAAAATAACAAACAACCAATATACTCCCTGATCCGCAGAAATCCTCGAGTGTCCCACGACGATCTCCCGTGGAGAACGGCAGCATCAGCTGATGCGACCACTCTCTAGGGGCTTCAGGAACACAATGACAGGAGGACGGTATCCTTCCGCACTGCATTCCTCCGCCCCTGTAAAAAAAATAGTCCCTAGTCTCACTTTCGGCATTGCTGTGTGAGAAATTTTCCCACGCAGCAATTGCCATAAAGTGAGACTTTGAACTCTAGTAACCTCTCAGTGATGCACTGCAGGAGCCATTGTCTCCTGTCAGTGTGTCATTGAGGGTCCTATAGAGCAGTGACATCACCCGATGTCACTGTTCTATAGGGGAGATCGTCATGGGACACTCGTGGACTATGGCGGACAGGTAGTATACGGTTTATTATTTTACAATTTTACATTTTTAGTAGTCACTGAAGTATGGTAAGTACGGTTAAATGAAGAATATTAAAATACTTTTTTCCTAATGTGTGTGTGTTTTATTAACCCTTTACTAGTATTGGATTAATAATGGATAGGCGTCTTATTGACGCCTCTCCGTTATTAACCCGGCTTAATGTCACCTTACAATAGCAAGGTGACATTAACCCCTTATTACCCCATATCCCACCGCTACACGGGAGTGGGAAGAGAGGGGCTAAGTGCCAGAATTGGTGCATCTCACAGATGCGCCATTTCTGGGGCGGCTGCGGACTGGTATTTGTAGCCCGGGGCGGGCCAATATCCATGGCCCCTCTCTAGGCTATGAATATCAGACCGCAGCTGTTTGCGTAGCTTTTCTGGCTATAAAGTATAGGGGGACCCCAAGTCATTTTTTTTGGGGTCCTCCTATTTTAATAGCCAGTAAAGGCTACGCAGACAGCTGCGGGCTGATATTCATAGCAGGCTACAAATATTGGCCCCCGGCCGTCGGCTTTCCCCCTCTAGAGCAGAAAATTGCACAGGAGCCCACGCCGTTTAAAAAAAAAAAATTAAACGCTAATTAAGGCCTCTTTCATACTTGCGTCGGTACGGGTCCGTCGCTCTACGTCGGGCCGATGTACCGACGCACGTTGTGAAATTTGTGCACGACGTGGGCAGCGGATGCAGTTTTTCTACGCATCCGCTGCCCATTCTGAAGTCCGGGGAGGAGGGGGCGGAGTTTCGGCCGTACATGCGTGGTAGGAAATGGCGGACGCGTCGGACAAAAAAACGTTCACTTGAACGTTTTTTCGTGCCGACGGTCCGCCAAGACACGACGGATCCGTTGCATGACGGACACGTGTGGCCATCCGTCGCAATCCGTCGCTAATACAAGTCTATGGGTAAAAAAATGCATCCTGCGAGCACATTTGTAGGTTCCGTATTTTTCTGCCGGATCCGTTTTTTTCTCATAGAGTTGTATTAGCGCCGGATTGCGCCTGATGGCCACACGTTTCATCCGTTTCTTGCCGGATCCGTCGCTGTGCGTTCCTCGTTCCTCTGTATGTGTTTTCCGTCCGGCGGAAACAGCTTTTTTGATGCAAGTATGAAAGAGGCCTTAATGAGCGTTTAATTTAGAAAAAAAATGGAAAAAATCGGTGTGGGCTCCTGTGCAATTTTCTGCACCAGAGGGGGAAAGCCGCCTGCCGGGGGCCAATATTTGTAGCCTGCTATGAATATCAGCCCGCAGCTGTCTGCGTAGCCTTTACTGGCTATTAAAATAGGAGGACCCCCCAAAAAAATGACGTGGGGTCCACCTATATTTTATAGCCAGAAAGGCTACGCAGACAGCTGCGGGCTGATATTCATAGCCTAGAGAGGGGCCATGGATATTGGCCCCCCGGGCTACAAATACTAGTCTGCTGCTGCCTAGTCTGTGAGATGCACCAATTCCGGCACTTAGCCCCTCTCTTCCCACTCCCGTGTAGCGGTGGGATATGGGGTAATAAGGGTTTAATGTCACCTTGCTATTGTAAGGTGACATTAAGCTGGGTTAATAATGGAGAGGCATCAATAAGACACCTATCCATTATTAATCCAATACTACTAAAGGATTAATAAAACACACACACATTAGGAAAAAAGTATTTTAATATTCTTCATTTAACCATACTTACCGTACTTCAGCGCCTGCAAAAAACGTAAAATAATAAACTGGATACTACCTGTCCGCCATAGTCCAATTAATAACGATCTCCCCTATAGAACAGTGACATCGGGTGATGTCACTGCTCTATAGGACCCTCAGTGACACACTGACAGGAGACAATGGCTCATGCAGTGCATCACTGAGAGGTTACTAGAGTTCAAAGTCTCACTTTATGGCAATTGCTGTGTGGGAAAATTTTTCACACAGCAATGTCAAAAGTGAGACTAGGGACTATTTTTTTACAGCGGCAGAGGAATACAGTGCGGAAGGATACCTTCCTCCCGTCATTGTGTTCCTGGAGCCCCTAGAGAGTGGTCGCATCAGCTGATGCTGCTGCTCTCCACAGGAGATCGTCGTGGGACACTCGTGGATTTCTGCGGATCAGGGAGTATATTGGTTGTTTGTTATTTTAATCTTTTTTACAGATGGCACTGGCTCCCGAATCAAAATGACAAGTGATGGTGAGTATGTACTCTATGTTATATGTACTGTATGTCTGTATGTATGTATTGTATGTAATGTATGAATGTATGTATGTAGTATGTATGTAGTATGTTGCATATATGAAGTATGTATGCAATATTTATGTATGCAGTATGTATGTTGTATGTATGTAGTATTTATGTAGTATGTATGTATGTAGTATGTATGTAGTATGTATGTAGTGTGTATGTAGTATGTATGTATGTAGTATGTAGTATGTATGTAGTATGTATGTTGTATGTATGTATGTATGTTGTATGTTTGTTGTATATATGTAGTATGTAGTATGTATGTAGTATGTATGTATGCAGTATGTATGTAGTATGTATGTTGTATATATGTTGCATGTATGTATGTTGTATGTATGTAGTATGTATGTTGTATGTATGTAGTATGTATGTTGTATGTAGTATGTATGTATGTTGTATGTATGTTGTATGATTCAAGATTCAAAGAAGCTTTATTGGCAGGACCAAATACGCATCAGTTTTGCCAAAGCAAGTGTATAAAGGCAATAGGAATAGGGACTGTGGGGATGTTGGGTAGGAGCTGTAGGGAAGGTGGATGGGGGCAGATCCATTGTGGGGGCTATAGTCCATGGCATAGGGGAGGTGGATGGGGCAGATCCAGGGTGAGGGCTATAGTCCATGGCATAGGGGAGGTGGATGGGGCAGATCCATTGTGGGGGCTATAGTCCATGGCATAGGGGAGGTGGATGGGGCAGATCCAGGGTGAGGGCTATAGTCCATGGCATAGGGGAGGTGGATGGGGCAGATCCATTGTGGGGGTTATAGTCCATGGCATAGGGGAGGTGGATGGGGGCAGATCCAGGGTGGGCGATATAGTCTATGGCATAGGGGAGGTGGATGGGGGCAGATCCAGGTTGGGGGCTATAGTCCATGGCATAGGGGAGGTGGATGGGGCAGGTCCATTGTGGGGGCTATAGTCCATGGCATAGGGGAGGTGGATGGGGCAGGTCCAGGTTGGGGGCTATAGTCCATGGCATAGGGGAGGTGGATGGGGGCAGATCTAGGGTGGGGGCTATAGTCCATGACATAGGGGAGGTGGATGGGGCAGATCCATTGTGGGGGCTATAGTCCATGGCATCATAGTTATCTTTCTCGCAGTCTATGGCATTCGCTCACATACCGCGCTGCTATCTCCACTGCTCTCTCTTCTTCTCCCAGCAGGATATAGGTTTTCTCTTCCTCCTTCATGGTGATGAAGTCCGGGAAGAGATGTGAGAGTCTCCTGAAGTGAGTGTCCCTCACTGCTGAGTATTTGGAGCAGTGTAGCAGGAAGTGGGTTTCGTCCTCTATGGCCTCCTGGTCACAGTGTTGGCACAGTCTTTCCTCCCTGGGCTTGTAGCTCTGCCTGTGTCGGCCACATTCGATGGCCAGACTGTGGGCGCTGAGTCTATATCGGCTCAGGATCTGGCGGTCTCTGGGGTCCGGGAGTTTCTCCAGATATGGCGCCAGTCTGTAGTCTCTCTGTAGGCTCCGGTACATGATCAGTTTCTGTGAGCTGATGATATCATTCTTCCAGTCACTGACATACCTCTCCTGGCCTTCGTCTGCCATCTTCCTAATTCCGGCTTTTGTCAGGTTGTTGTATGCATGTATGTAGTATGTATGTAGTATGTATGTAGTATGTATATTGTATGTAGAATGTATGTAGTATGTATATTGTATGTATGTTGTATGTAGTATTTTTTTTTTATATTCAACACATTAGCCGGATGATGGGACTACTACTGTCCCATCATTGGCTAATGTGTCAATCACTACCATTGTAGCAGGCATAGCCCGATGGGACTTGTAGTCCCATCGGACGATGCCTGCACACCTGCACAGACCCCTGGCAGGCCGCACAGACCCCCGGCAGGCTGCACAGACCCCCCCAAGAGGCCCGTACAGACCCCCGGCAGGCTGCACAGACCCCAGAGAGGCTCGTACAGACCTTCGGCAGGCTGCACAGACCCCCAAGAGGCCCGTACAGACCCCCAGCAGGCCGCACAGACCCCCGGCCGGCCACACAGACCCCCGAGAGTCCCATACAGACCCCTGGCAGGCCCGCACAGACCTCCCTACGGTCATGTACAGACAGGGCCGCCATCAGGGCATGACAGCCGTGACTGGCGTATGGGGCCCGGTGAGCAGAGGGGGCCCGCATCGGGCCCCGTCTCATCTGGTCACCGGGCCCCCCCTGCAGGCGCTGCGGCAGCGGCACACTATTGACGTGCGGGCCCGCGCCCGCACGTCAATAGTTAACAGCCGCCAGCCAGTCTGAGGCTGGCGGCTGAATAGGGCCGCAGTGCGCACTCGCCGGCGTCGCCGGCGTCTGACGTCATTGTCAGCCGCCGGGCCCGGCGGCGAGTGCGTCTGTGTGGAGCCTGGAGAGGGAGCTTCACCCGGCACTGGAGCTTGGCCAGGTAAGAAGTTGTGTTTTTTTTTTTTCTTTGAGAGCTGCTGCGATCCAGGGGGGCCCGGGGGGCCAGGATGATGGACACACAGGGGCAGAAATGCTGGACACACAGGGGCAGAATGGTGGACACAGTGGGGCAGAATGCTGGACACACAGGGGCAGAAATGCCGGACACAGTGGGGCAGAATGGTGGACACACAGGGGCAGAAATGCTGGACACAGTGGGGCAGAATGGTGGACACAGTGGGGCAGAATGGTGGACACACAGGGGCAGAAATGCTGGACACAGTGGGGCAGAATGGTGGACACAGTGGGGCAGAATGCTGGACACAGTGGGGCAGAATGGTGGACACAGTGGGGCAGAATGGTGGACACACAGGGGCAGAAATGCTGGACACAGTGGGGCAGAATGGTGGACACAGTGGGGCAGAATGCTGGACACAGTGGGGCAGAATGGTGGACACAGTGGAGCAGAATGCTGGACACAGTGGGGCAGAATGGTGGACACAGTGGGGCAGAATGCTGGACACACAGGGGCAGAAATGCTGGACACAGTGGGGCAGAAATGCTGGACACAGTGGGGCAGAATGGTGGACACAGTGGGGCAGAATGGTGGACACAGTGGGGCAGAATGGTGGACACAGTGGGGCAGAAATGCTGGACACAGTGGGACAGAATGGTGGACACACAGGGGCAGAATGGTGGACACAGTGGGGCAGAATGCTGGACACAGTGACACAGGGGCAGAAATGCCGGACACAGTGGGGCAGAATGGTGGACACAGTGGGGCAGAATGCTGGACACAGTGGGGCAGAAATGCTGGACACAGTGGGACAGAATGGTGGACACACAGGGGCAGAATGGTGGACACACAGGGGCAGAATGGTGGACACAGTGGGGAAGAATGCTGGACACAGTGACACAGGGGCAGAAATGCCGGACACAGTGGGGCAGAATGGTCGACACAGTGGGGCAGAAATGCTGGACACACAGGGGCAGAAATGCTGGACACAGTGGGGCAGAAATGCTGGACACAGTGGGGCAGAAATGCTGGACACAGTGGGGCAGAAATGCTGGACACAGTGGGGCAGAAATGCTGGACACAGTGGGGCAGAAATGCTGGACACAGTGGGGCAGAAATGCTGGACACAGTGGGGCAGAAATGCTGGACACAGTGGGGCAGAAATGCTGGACACAGTGGGGCAGAAATGCTGGACACACAGTGGGGCAGAAATGCTGGACACACAGTGGGGCAGAATGCTGGACACACAGTGGGGCAGAATGCTGGACCCAGTGGGGCAGAATGCTGGACACAGTGGGGCAGAATGCTGGACACAGTGGGGCAGAAATGCTGGACACAGTGACAGGGGCAGAATGCTGGACACAGTGACAGGTGCAGAATGCTGGACACAGGGGCAGACTGTGAGACCCAGGGGCAGAATGGAGATACGGGGCATGATTGGAGACACGGGGCAGGATGAAAGACATGGGGGCATGACTGGAGACAGATGGGGCAGGATTGGAGACAGATGGGGCAGAATGGAGACACAGGGGGCATGATTGGAGACAAGTGTCAGGATTGCAGACATGGGGGCATGGTTGGAGACATAGGGGGCAGAATGGAGACATGGGGCATGATTGGAGACACTGGGGGCAGAATTGGAGACAGATCGTGCAGGATCATGGGGCAGGATGGATATGATGGAGACAGATGGGGCAGGATGGAGAGATCACATGGGGCGATCATATGGGGCAGGATAAGGAGATCATATGGGGCAGAATGGATACTCATGAGGGCAGGATGGGAGAATATCTGGCTGACGCCAGGAATGAGACACACGGGGCCAGGCTGGGTGATATTATTAATACCATAGGGGCTAATTTAGGGATATTATTACTGCAGTGATGTATTTATTTTATTTTTTTAGTATACTGTTTTAAATGGGGGGCGGTCCTGTTACTGTATAGAGTGATACTATGTCGCCTTCTTCATGTGGTGTAATGTAGAAGTTGTGAAAAATTAAGTAATGTGTTCTGCAAGCGGAGCTCGAGATAACTGTGTTATTTCCTGCAGAGAGAAGTCCTGGCTGGATGAAATGATGGCGGTCTGTGCTGGATGAAAGATGAAGGACTTCACCTAGAGACGTCACTGGTGAGTCAGTGTGTTACCTATACACTGACACTATACACTGTATACAGAGCTCCTGTGTATAATTTCACTAGTGATCACTATATTATCTGTACACAGACACTGCATACTAAGTACAGATCTCCTGTGTATAATGGCACTTATGGTGATAGTATGGTGCTTTTTTAAAAATTACTGATCAGAATTGTAGTATTCAGTCACTATGTGGTGGTAATATGTGGTCTGGACATGGTGTTGTGGTATTTGTTCCTTGTATGTGATATTATTCGATCACTGTGGTGGTAATATGTGGTCTGGTCATGGTGTTGTGGTATTTGTTCCTTGTATGTGATATTATTCGATCACTGTGGTGGTAATATGTCATCTGGTCATGGTGTTGTGGTATTTGTTCCTTCTATGTGATATTATTGGGCATTTTAAAAATTGAAAAATAAATAAAAATATACCTAAATTGTATTGCATATTTTAACAAATATTTAATAGGTTACAGCAGAGTAGGTAAACACCAAAACCGCACTAGCAGCATAAACTTCCCATAAAAATAACTTTATTAGTACAAAACACATAAAAAACTGTACAGCAGGTAATTGGACAACAGGGAAACGCAGGACACGCACTACATGTCGGTACACATGCCCGCAGGCTCAGAGCAGATTAGCTGCGACGGTATAGAAATATTAAAACAGGTATAAGCCATACACTGTGGGACCCATACTTAATAATATAGGGAATCAATGCCCTAGACAGCGCACAAAGTAACATATAGTAACATACCAGAATAACACCAGTGTATAGTAAGTATAACTACCTGATACCATGCACAGCCAAAGACTCCGAGCACACCCGACGTACGTTTCGGAGCTACCCGCTCCTTCCTCAGGGGGCCGACATGTAGTGCGTGTCCTGCGTTTCCCTGTTGTCCAATTACCTGCTGTACAGTTTTTTATGTGTTTTGTACTAATAAAGTTATTTTTATGGGAAGTTTATGCTGCTAGTGCGGTTTTGGTGTTTACCTATGGTTGGCAGTTGTTTTCCTGACTACTGTCTGGAGATACATGCAGTGGTGTACCTATATGATTCTGTTATTATTGATTCTGGGTAACTCTGCATGGTTATGTATGTAACAATCTTCTTTTACAGCAGAGTAGGGCCCGGCCAAAAGTGTCTACCGTGTTATGGTGGCGGCTTAAAAAATCTTTTGGCCAAAACAAAAGCTGCCGGCTATATGTGTGATCTGGTGATGGGAACTGTTAATGTGTGATTGGTGAGAAGTGGAGGTTTTCCAAGAGAGAGCGGTGGGACTGTGGACAGTTCGAGGGGTGGAGCCTGGAGGCGGGGCTGGGGTGGAGCCTGGGCGGAGTCTCAAGGGGGCCCCGAAAATTTTGCCAGTATGGGGCCCCGAAATTTCTAGTGGCAGCCCTGTGTACAGACCCCGCCTGCACACACAGACGCATATAAATAGGAGAAAAAGGGAGCATACAATATAGATAATTTTATAAACACATGTCTTTATTGGTACAAAAATACTAAAAATAGTAAGGCAATTACATTTTAGGTGTCATCCACTCAGGCACAGAAGGAGAACCACCCCCATGCAAACCCCCATATATATAGACATAATAGCCGGGGAGAAAAAAACTCCCATATATTGTAAACCTGGGAGGCTAAGCCCACATGTACCAAGGTAAATGTCATTACAGACGATAACACAATGCTACCGATAATATGCAGTGCATCATGATATAGTAGGTACAGTGGCTAGGCTTACCAGTGGGGGATGCAGGCAGAGGGTCCAACCGGAAGAAAAGCGCCCCGACGCGCGTTTCGCGGCTCAAAAGCGCCGCTTTCTCAAGGGGATAGCAGTCCCCCGGTACAGGACCTGCTAATAACCCCCCTGACCCCAATCACGTGCGCGAAATCAACCAATCCGCGCGGCGTAAGCGGCGCATGCGCACTGCGGCGGGCGGGTCGGGTGTGGGGGCAGGGCGTCAGGCCGAGCACGCAAGCGCCGGGAAAAATGCCCGGAGATTGCGCACAGGGCACCGAGACGCCCCGTCCACACATCGGAGCCGCTCACACACAAGCGCGATGCGCACAGCCACATAGATGGATGAGTAAGGGGAAGCACGTAGACCCCGAACTAACAGTGGGAGAACTCTGTACATAGGCGGTATGGACATAATGGAGCAAAGTGTCTGCAGCACACCGGTCAGCAAAGTGGGAGTCGACTCCATATAAGCTAAACATTATTATATATATACGCGCGAAAAACATGCCATATCAAACTGTACGTACAGTAATGTCTGCAATAGATGCACAGGAGAATAGTAGCACCCAGCACTAGTGTTGAGCATTCCGATACCGCAAGTATCGGGTATCGGCCGATATTTGCGGTATCGGAATTCCGATACTGAATTCCGATACTTCCCGCGTATCGGATACCGGAATCGGAAGTTCCCAGAATTCAAATTGAACGCAGCAGCCAATGAGGAATGAATGAAAGTGTGGGCACATCCTGTTTAGCATGGTGGGCATGTAAGTACTGGCAAGGCTTGGATTGGCTGCTGAAATGATGTCACTCTGCACTATAAAAAAGCGCTGCCGCCATTTTGCGCTCACTCTGCTGTGATTTCAGTTAGGGACAGGACGCTGTGTTCTAACTGAGGGCCAGTTGAGCTAGCTAATTGCTTTATTTTCCTTTCCAAAGGCTAATTTAGCAAAACGCTGTGTGTTCTTCACTGTTCACCTTGCTCTTGCCTTGCAGCGCTGTTTTAACAGCGTTCTGCAAGGTCTCTGTGTGTGTGTGTGTGTGTGTGTGCAGCTCACTCTGTAGTCTGTGTGCAGCCATATACCCGGTTGTATTCAGCTCAGGGGGGGTTCACACTGCCTCACACAGTTGTTCTTTTTTGCTCTTAGTGCAGCCTGCTGCACATTTTTTCTCAAATTTCCTATTAGTGTTTTTCCACCAGTCTCCAGCTCTATTGTGGAAAAACACTACATAGGATAACCTAGAGGGGGGTTTTTGGGCCTTGCAGCGCCGTTTACGGCTGTCTGCACGGTCTCCGTGTGAGCCCAGCTCGCCCTGTAGTCTGTGTGCAGCCATAGCCGGTTGGATTCAGCTCAGGGTTCGTTACTGGCTCATACCTTGAGAAAAATTTTCCTTTTTTTCAAATAGTGCAGCCTGTTTAAAATTTGAAAAAAAAAATTCCTATTAGTGTCTTTCCACTCGTATCCAGCTAAATAGTGGAAAAACACTATATAGGATAACCTAGAGGAGGGTTTTTTGGCCTTGCAGCGCCGTTTACGGCTGTCTGCACGGTCTCCGTGTGAGCCCAGCTCGCCCTGTAGTCTGTGTGCAGCCATAGCCGGTTGGATTCAGCTCAGGGTTCGTTACTGGCTCATACCTTGAGAAAAATTTTCCTTTTTTTCAAATAGTGCAGCCTGTTTAAAATTTGAAAAAAAAAAAAATTCCTATTAGTGTCTTTCCACCAGTCTCCAGCTCAATTGTGGAAAAACACTACATAGGATAACCTAGAGGTTTTTTTGGGGGCCTTGCAGCGCCGTTTACGGCTGTCTGCACGGTCTCTGTGTGAGCGCAGCTCGCCCTGTAGTCTGTGTGCAGCCATAGCCGGTTGGATTCAGCTCAGGGTGCGTTACTGCCTCATACCTTGAAAAACAATTTCCTTTTTTTCAAATAGTGCAGCCAGTTTAAAATTTGAAAAAAAAAATTCCTATTAGTGTCTTTCCACTTGTATCCAGCTAAATAGTGGAAAAACACTATATAGGATAACCTAGAGGAGGGTTTCTTGGCCTTGCAGCGCCGTTTACGGCTGTCTGCACGGTCTCCGTGTGATTTAAACTAGCTCTGTAGCCCGATCTGCACCAAAAAAAAGGTTAAGTTCACCAAACACAACTTACACTTGTGTAGGCCACATTTGAAAAATAATAAAGTTTAGTCCACAATTTACAACATTAGTGTTTCTTACACCTGTTAGGAGGAGCATTACAGGAATAAGCACACTAAGGCCTTAGTACTTTTCTGCTTATCTTTATCTGTCAACCAAGATGAAGAGGGCAGGGAGTAAGGCACGTGGGCGTGGGCGCGGAGCAGGGAGAGGAGCAGGGAGAGGACGTGGTGATTCTGTGCCTGCTGCGGGCGCCGGTGACTCGTCGTCACTCAGTTTCAGCAGGGAACAGTCCTTCATGCGCAGCTTTGTCGGAGAGCGCCGTGCACCGCTGCTGCGTGAAGACCAAATTGAAGCCGTTGTCGGGTGGATGGCAGCTAACGCCTCGGCATCGACTTCAGTTAGTGCCACATCCTCTCAGGCACAGAGCACTGGAGAGCAGCCATCTGTCTCTTCACCACCTGCCAAATTGGCCAGGCAGTCAGAGAGCCCAGGACAGGAGCCGTCTCTACTTCTGTTCTCTGAATCTCTTGGCTTGGAAACAGGGGGCCAGCCAAGCAGCATTGGAGAAATGGAAGAAGAGGCAGTGTGCAGTGATGCCCAACACCTTTTTCTCTCTGACTCTGAAGAGGCAGGTGGGCCAGTGCCTCCGGTGACCACAGCGCAGTACGCATCTGATGATGAAACTCAGGTGCCGCTTTCTCGTGCGTACTGTGCTGCTGAGACTACCCAGGAGGAGCAGTTGGTGGCAGAGGGTAGTGGAGATGATGAGGTCCTTGACCCATCGTGGCGTGAGGAACAGGAAGGTGGTGGGAGCAGCTCAGAGGAAGAGCTTCCTCTTACGGGCCAAAGAGGGAGAGGGAGGGGGAAGACTGCGGAGCCTGTAGCCTCCACTTTGGCACCCGTTAGGAGCCTGTCTCTTTCCAAAGCCAAAAAGGGCGCTCCCAAGACTTGCAGTGCCTGGTCCTTTTTTGACACAGTTGCAGATGACATTTGTTTTGTCAAATGCAAGCTGTGTCATCATAAAGTAAAAAGAGGGAAAAATGTCAGCAACCTCAATACCACAAATATGTGGAAACATGTGCGGACCAGGCACGCGGTGGAGTTACAGAAACACACTGAAGATGTAGGCCAACCAACAGCGGCAGCTACCACCTCTTCAGCTCGTGTTGCCTCTTCCTCCAGCTCACGCACAGCTGGTTTGGCTTCCTCCCAGAGACCTAGTGTAATTCCACCCACAGCACCACCTTCCCAGTCATCCTCACACTCCCAGTCTACTCTACAGCCATCGGTAGTCCAGGCATGGGAGAAAAGGCGGGCATTCTCGGCCAACCACCCCCGAGCACAGGCTCTGAATGCAGGCATTGCCAAACTGTTGTCCCTGGAAATGCTCTCGTTCAGGCTGGTGGAGACTGACAGCTTCCGTGACTTGATGGCATTGGCAGTCCCACAGTACAAGGTGCCCAGCCGCTTTTACTTCAGCAGGCAGGCTGTCCCTGCCCTGCACAGGCATGTTGAGGCAAACATAAAACATGCGCTACTGAACGCCGTCAGTAGCAAGGTCCACCTCACCACCGATGCGTGGACCAGTCAGCATGGACAGGGGCGATATGTTTCCCTCACTGCCCATTGGGTTAATGTTGTTGAGCCAGGTACAGATCGTGCGAGTGGCGCAGGACGTGTCCTGCCCACTCCAAGGATTGCAGGAATCCAGTCTGTACGCATCGACTCCTCCTCTTACACCAGTTCCTCTGATTCCTCTCTGCAGGATCCGTCACAGTCCACCCCCACATGGACCCGTGAACGTTTACCTATGACCGACATGAGCACAGTCGTGGCCAAACGTCAGCAGGCCGTCTTGAAACTAGTTTCATTGGGGCATCGAAGCCACACAGCGCAGGAGCTCTGGAATGCCATAAAGCAGGAGAGCGATGTGTGGTTACTGCCAGCGAATCTCCAGCCAGGCATGGTAGTGTGTGACAATGGCCGAAATCTGGTGGCAGCTTTGGCCCTTGGCAACCTCACTCACATCCCATGTCTGGCACATGTGCTCAATTTGGTTGTGCAGAGTTTTCTGAGGGACTATCCGGATCTTGATGCCCTGCTGCACAAGGTCCGCCTAGAGTGTGCTCACTTGCGGCGTTCCAGCTTGGCCAGATCCCGCATTGCTGCTCTGCAGCGCCGATTCCGCCTTCCGGAACACCGCATCATATGTGACCTACCTACCCGGTGGAATTCCACGTTACATATGTTGGAGCGGTTGTGTGAGCAGCAGCAAGCAGTTATGGAGTACCAGCTGCATCAGGCGCAAAGAAGTCGCAGTCAGCGCCGATCAGACTTCACAACCACAGAGTGGGCCACTATGAAGGACGTCTGCCAGGTTTTGCGTCCTTTTGATTATTCCACGCGGATGGCAAGTGCAAATGATGCACTAGTCAGCATGACTGTCCCCCTTATCTGCCTGCTTCAGCAAACTTTGCAATGGTTAAGGGATGATGTGGTGGAAGAGGTGGAGGATGAGGAGTCACCTTTTCCATCAGCTTCTGGAGAGTCAGCGCCACGTGGTTCCTCACAAAGGGGTACGCAGGGGCCAATTTGTGAGGAGGATGAGGAGGAGTCAATGGAGGAGGAAGAGCTCCGTCCAGAGGAGGGAGCGACACAATTGTCCAGTGGTCAGTGTGTACAGCGAGGGTGGGGTGATGACGAGCGGGCAGAGATCATGTCTCAAGCAGGGGACAGCGTTTCTGGGCCGGTTGGCACTCTGCAGCACATGGTGGATTTCATGCTGCAGTGCCTGAGAAACGACCGCCGCATCGACCACATTCTCAACATGCCTGATTATTGGGTGTTCACCCTCCTCGATCCTCGCTACCGGGACAACGTCCAAAACCTCATCCCTGCGTTGACCCGGGAGCGTAAATTGCGGGAGTACCACGACACACTGGTGAATTCCATCATCTTCTCCTGTCCAACTGAGAGGAGTGCTGCTAGTGCTTTACAAAGCAGCTCAGTGCGTCGAGGCAGTGGGGGAGGCTCTGCCCAAAGAGGGAGCAGAAGCAGTGCCTCTGCCCAAGGCAAGCCCAGTATGGCACAACTCTGGCACACTTTTGTGTGCCCGCCCCAAATGTCTACACCATCACCGGCGGCTCCAGTCAGCAGGAGGCAACGGTTCCGTCAGATGGTGACAGACTACATGGCTTGCCCTCTTACTGTACTCCCAGACGGCTCTTCCCCGTTCAAGTTTTGGGTCTCTAAGCTGGATACATGGCCAGAGCTAAGCCAGTATGCATTGGAGGTGCTGGCTTGCCCTGCGGCTAGTGTCTTATCGGAACGTGTCTTTAGTGCCGCAGGTGGTGTACTAACAGACCGTCGCATGCGACTATCCTCCGATAACGTTGACCGGCTTACTTTCCTGAAAATGAACCAGGCCTGGATCTCGCAGGAATTTGCCACTCCTCTGCCTGATTAAGTAATTGGGTGTCATCCAGGTCTCCTGCTGTGTTCATCTTTCTACCACCTGAACTGCTATTCCTGGGCTCCAACACCGCCAGTTGCGGCTCAGAAGTGCAGGCTGCACAGTAAAAACATACGACCCAGTGTTATTGGGTTTCAGTAACGTCAGCTGATCCCCAGCTGTGTAGCCGGCAATGTGTCCTGCGACCGCCACGCTGGCACAACAACCTAAATGTAAGGGAACCTCTCCCCCCCCCCCCCCCCCGTCGTTTGTTACTGAAAGAGCCATCTTGTGCAGCAGTAATGCTGCGCAAGGAAAAGGTAGCTCTTTTTTTTTAGCTCTTTGCACACGCAGAACTTAACACTTATAAAATGTGTTCACTGATACCGTTATACCGTCCCGGAGCTGGGACTTTCCTTCGTAATGTGACGCAGCACAGCCGTCATTCCTACCCCCTTGGTGCCATGCGCTGCCTCCTCAGCGTTGTTTTAAGCTGTCACGGAGCCTGCGCTGTTCTGTTATCCCTTGGGCATGCCCTATTTGCGCTGCCTGTCTTCTGACATAATTTGGTGTCAGGCTGGCTGCGCCTGTGCGGCCGCGGTGCCCGAGATCCCGCCTCGCAGTGTCTTCTGATTGAGTCACACTGCGGGCCTGGGATCCATGGGCATGCGCAGTGCATATCTTCCCCTCGGGCTCTCGCTCATTTCCCTCCGCCTTCTTTAGACTGTGCGCCGTCAGCTGATCCCTAGCATGCCACGGCCGTGACACCGCACAGTCTGAAGAAGAGGGAAGGAGGGGAGTGAGAGTCGAGGTTATGCACTGTGCATGCCCATGGTTCCAAGGCCCGCAGTGGGATTACGTTAGATGAGACTGCGAGGTGGGATCTGGAGCAGCGTGGACGCACAGGCACTGACAGCCTGACACCAAATTATGTCAGAAGACAGGCAGCGCTAATTGGGCATGGCCAAGGGCTAACAGAACAGCGCAGGCTCCGTGGCAGCTTAAAACAACGCTGAGGAGGCAGCGCACGGCATCAAGGGGATAGGAATGACAGCTGTGCTGTGTCCCATTACGAAGGAAATTCGCACCTCCGGAACGGTTTAACGGTATAAAGGGACACATTTTTAGTGTTTACTTCGGTGTTTGCAAGGAGCATAATTAAAAGAGCAACCTTTTCCTTTTGCATCCTTAGTGCTGCACAACATGGCTCTTTCAGCTACAAACGTCTTGGGGGGGGGGGTTAAAGGTTTCCTTTCAACTTGCTCCAATCAGGCTTCGGCCTACACTCTGTTCCTCTGCTCCTCCTGCTGTCCCTGGGCTCTAACACCGCCAGTTGGTGCCTGGAAGTGCTGTGTGCACAGTCAACAGTCGCTCCTCTGTTATTGGGGTTCAGTAACGTCAGCTGATCCCCAGCTGTGTGTGCGGCAATACCTCCAATCTGCTCCTCCTGCTGTCCCTGGGCTCTAACACCGCCAGTTGGTGCCTGGAAGTGCTGTGTGCACAGTCAACAGTCGCTCCTCTGTTATTGGGGTTCAGTAACGTCAGCTGATCCCCAGCTGTGTATCCGGCAACGTGTCATGCGACCGCCACGCTGGCACAACTAAAATGTAAGGGGACCTGTCCCCGCCCCCCCTAGGCGTTTGTTACTGAAAGAGCCACCATGTGCAGCACTAATACTGCACAAGGGAAAGGTCGCTCTTGAAATTATGCTCCTTGCAAACGCTGAACTACACACTCATGTAATGTGTCCCCTCACACCGTCCAACCGTCCCGGAGGTGGGACTTTCCTTTGTAATGTGACGCAGCACAGCCGTCATTGCTACCCCCTTGGCACCGTGCGCTGCCTCCTTAGCGTTGTTTGATTCCGTCATGGACCCTGCGCTGTTATGTTATCCCTTGGCCATGCACAGTTTGCGCTGCCCGTCCTCTGACATCATTTGTTGTCGTCCTGGCTGCGCCTGTGCGTCCACGCTGCCCGAAATCACACCTCGCAGTGTCGTCTAATGTGATCCCACAGTGGGCCTGGTATCCATGGCCATGCGCAGTGCATATACTAGCCTCTCACTCCCCTTCTTCACGCTTCTTCAGACTAGGCGGCGTCAGCTGATCCCTAATAGCATGCCACGGCCGTGACGCCGCACAGTCTGAAGAAGCAGGAAGGAGGTGAGTGAGAGGCGATGATATGCACTGCGCATGCCCATGGATCCCTGGCCCGCAGTGGGACTACATTAGATGACACTGCAAGGTTGGATCTCGGGCAGCTTGGACGCACAGGCACTGCCAGCCTGACACCTACATGATGTCAGAAGACGGGCACCGCTAACTGTGCATGGCCAAGGGATAACATTACAGTGCGGGCTCCGTGACAGAACCAAACAACGTTGAGGAGGTGGTGCCCGGCACCAAGGGGGTTGGAATGACGGCTGTGCTGTGTCACATTACAAAGGAAAGTCCCACTTCCGGGATGGTTTGACGGTGTGAGGGGACACATTATATGAGTGTGTACTTCAGCGTTTGCAAGGAGCATAATTTTCGGAGCCACCATTTTCCATGTGCAGTATTACTGCTGTACAAGATGGCTCTTTCAGCAACAAATGCCTGGGGGGGGGGTTAAAGGTTCCCTTTCAACTTGCTCCACTGCAGGCTTCGGCCTACACTCTGCTCCTCTTTGATTCCCTGGGTTTCAACACTGTCAGTTGCCACCTGGAAGTGTTGTCTACACAGAAAAAAACACTAGGTGATGTGTCAGTGGGGTTCAGCACCGCCAGCTGTTCCCCTGCTGTGTAGTCGGCAACGTGTCCAGCACAAGCCACGCTGGCACAACAGAACAAAAGCTGCCACCAGTGCAGGCTTCGGCCTACACTCTGCTCCTCTCCTCCTCCTGCTGACCCTGGGCTCAAACACCGCTAGTTTTTGCCCGGAAGTGCTAGCTGCACAGAGAAAAACACCAGCCAATGTGTTAGTGGGGTTCAGCAACGCCAGCTGTTCCCCTGCTGTGTAGCCGGCAACGTGACCTGCAAACGCCATGCAGGCACAGGAACTGAAATTAAAAGGCAACCTGGCCCCACCCCCCCAGGTGTTTCTATGTATAACAGCCACCTAGTACAGCAGTACTGCTGCATTTGTACAAGGTGGCTGACTTTTTCTCCTTGCCCACGTGGAACTCAACACGTACAAAATGTGTCTCATTGAGACCATTCCACTGTCCCTGAGGTGTGACTTTCCTTTGTAATGATACGCAGCACCCCCCTTGGTAGCGTTTCCCGTCTTTTGTCATCATGGTTAGCTGGCTGCGCCTGTGCATCCGCCCTGCTAGAAACAACGCCCCTCGTTGTCATATTTATTTTGTCAGCGAGGGTGTGGTTTATGGGCACGAGCAGTGCATATGTTCGCCTGTCTTAACTCATCTCCTTCCGCCTTCTTCAGACTGTGCGGCCTCCTGGCCGTGGTAGGCGATAAGGGATCAGCTGAGGCCGCCCAGTCTGGAGCAGGTGTAAGGACATGTGTAAGCGGCAAACCTATTTACTGCACAAGGCCACGAATCCCAGCCACGCAGTGTGATTTTTTGAAAACACACTGTGGGTCTGGGATTCATGTCCATCGCTAACCGCAACGGCCGACATGAAATGAGGTCAGAAGACAGGAAGCGCTCACAGCGCATGGCCAAGGGATCACAATAGCGCAGACTCCTGTACAGCAAATAACAACGCTCAGGAATCTGCGCCCAGTACCTAGGTGCAAATTTTGACACCTGTGCTGCGTCTCGTTAAAAAGACAAGTCACGCCTCCACAACTGTTTGACAGTATAATGGGCTAAATAGTGTACGTGTTTTAGTCAGCGTGTGCAAGGAGCAAAACAAATAGAGCAACCTTTTACTTGTGCAGCATTAATGCTGCACAAGGTGTGGCTCTTGTACCTTGCAACACCTGAGGGGGGGGTTAAAGGTAACCTTTGAAATTGGTTCAACTAGGCTTCGGCCTACACTCTGCTCCTCTACTCCTCCTGCTGACCCTGGGCTCAAACACCGCTAGTTTTTGCCCGGAAATGCTAGCTGCACAGAGAAAAACACCAGCCAATGTGTTAGTGGGGTTCAGCACCGCCAGCTGTTCCCCTGCTGTGTAGTCGGCAACGTGTCCAGCACAAGCCACGCTGGCACAACAGAACAAAAGCTGCCACCAGTGCAGGCTTCGGCCTACACTTTGCTCCTCTCCTCCTCCTGCTGACCCTGGGCTCAAACAACGCCAGTTTCTGCCCGGACATGCTAGCTGCACAGAGAAAAACACCAGCCAATGTGTTAGTGGGGTTCAGCACCGCCTGCTGTTCCCCCGCTGTGTAGCCGGCATCGTGTCCAGCACAAGCCACGCTGGCACAACCGACCAAAAGCTGCCACCAGTGCAGGCTTCGGCCTACACTTTGCTCCTCTCCTCCTCCTCCTGCTGACCCTGGGCTCTAACACCGCTAGTTTTTGCCCGGACATGCAATCTGCACAGAGAAAAACACCAGTCAATGTGTCAGTGGGGTTCAGCAACGCCAGCTGTTCCCCTGCTGTGTAGCTTGCAACGTGACCTGCAAACGCCACGCAGGCACATGAACTGAAATTGAAGGGAGCCTGCCCCCCACCCACAGGTGTTTCTATGTATATCAGCCACCTTGTACAGCAGTACTGCTGCATTTGTACAAGGTGGCTGACTTTTTCTCCTTGCCCACGTGGAACTCAACACGTACAAAATGTGTCTCATTAGAGACCATTACAATGTCCCTGAGGTGTGACTTTCCTTTGTAATGACACGCAGCACCACCCTTGTTAGCGCTGCCCGTCTTTTGACATCATTGGTTAGCTGGCTGCGCCTGTGCATCTCCCCTGCTCGAAACAACGGCCCTCGGTGTCTTATTTTTTTGGACAGCGAGGGTGTGATTGATGGGCATGTGCAGTGCATATGTTTGCCTGTGTTCACTCATCTCCTTCCGCCTTCTTCAGACTGGGTGTCCTCATGGCCGCGGCAGGCGATAAGGGATCAGATGAGGCCGCCCAGTCTGAAGCAGGTGTAAGGACATGTGTGAGCGGCAAACATATTTAGTGCACCAGGGCACGAATCCCAGCACCGCAGTGTGATTTTTTAAAAACACACTGTGGGTCTGGGATTCATGTCCATCGCTAACCGCAACGGCCGACATGAAATGAGGTCAGAAGACAGGAAGCGCTCACAGCGCATGGCCAAGGGATCACAATAGCGCAGACTCCTGTACAGCAAATAACAACGCTCAGGAATCTGCGCCCAGTACCTAGGTGCAAATTTTGACACCTGTGCTGCGTCTCGTTAAAAAGACAAGTCACGCCTCCACAACTGTTTGACAGTATAATGGGCTAAATAGTGTACGTGTTTTAGTCAGCGTGTGCAAGGAGCAAAACAAATAGAGCAACCTTTTACTTGTGCAGCATTAATGATGCACAAGGTGTGGCTCTTGTACCTTGCAACACCTGAGGGGGGGGTTAAAGGTAACCTTTGAAATTGGTTCAACTAGGCTTCGGCCTACACTCTGCTCCTCTACTCCTCCTGCTGACCCTGGGCTCAAACACCGCTAGTTTTTGCCCGGAAATGCTAGCTGCACAGAGAAAAACACCAGCCAATGTGTTAGTGGGGTTCAGCACCGCCAGCTGTTCCCCTGCTGTGTAGTCGGCAACGTGTCCAGCACAAGCCACGCTGGCACAACAGAACAAAAGCTGCCACCAGTGCAGGCTTCGGCCTACACTTTGCTCCTCTCCTCCTCCTGCTGACCCTGGGCTCAAACAACGCCAGTTTCTGCCCGGACATGCTAGCTGCACAGAGAAAAACACCAGCCAATGTGTTAGTGGGGTTCAGCACCGCCAGCTGTTCCCCCGCTGTGTAGCCGGCATCGTGTCCAGCACAAGCCACGCTGGCACAACCGACCAAAAGCTGCCACCAGTGCAGGCTTCGTCCTACACTTTGCTCCTCTCCTCCTCCTCCTGCTGACCCTGGGCTCTAACACCGCTAGTTTTTGCCCGGACATGCAATCTGCACAGAGAAAAACACCAGTCAATGTGTCAGTGGGGTTCAGCAACGCCAGCTGTTCCCCTGCTGTGTAGCTTGCAACGTGACCTGCAAACGCCACGCAGGCACATGAACTGAAATTGAAGGGAGCCTGCGCCCCACCCCCCCAGGTGTTTCTATGTATAACAGCCACCTTGTACAGCAGTACTGCTGCATTTGTACAAGGTGGCTGACTTTTTCTCCTTGCACACGTGGAACTCAACAAGTACAAAATGTGTCTCATTACAGACCATTACAATGTCCCTGAGGTGTGACTTTCCTTTTTAATGACACGCAGCACCCCCATTGTTAGCGCTGCCCGTCTCCTGACATCATTGGTTGGCTGGCTGTGCCTGTGCGTCCCCCCTGCCCGACACAACGCCCCCCGTTGTCTCATATATTTTGACTGCGAGGGTGTGATTGATGGGCACGAGCAGTGCATATGTTCCCCTGTTTTCACTCCCCTCCTTCCGCCTTCTTCTGACTGTGCGGCCTCATGGCCGCGGCATGCGATAAGGGATCAGCTGAGGCCGCCCAGTCTGAAGCAGGTGTAAGGACATGTGTGAGCGGCGAACATATTTACTGCACAAGGCCACGAATCCCAGCACCGCAGTGTGACTTTAGGAAAAGCCACTGTGGGTCTGGGATTTATGGCCATCGTTAACCGCACCGGCCAACATGAAATGAGGTCATGAGACGGCCTGCACTAACAGGGTATTGCCAAGGGATAACACAAGAGCGCAGTTTCCTGTACTGCAAATAACAACGGTAAGGAATCTGCGCACAGCACCTAGGTGTAAATTTGTACACCTGTGCTGCGTCTCCTTAAAAAGACTAGTAGTCACGCCTCCACTACTGTTTGACAGTATAATGGGCTAAATAGTGTACGTGTTTAATTCAGCGTGTGCAAGGAGCAAAATTAAATAGAGCAACCTTTGACTTGTGCATCATTAATGCTGTTCAAGGTGTGGCTCTTGTACCTTGCAACACCTGAGGGGGGGGTTAAAGGTAACCTTTGAAATTGGTTCAACTAGGCTTCGGCCTACACTCTGCTCCTCTACTCCTCCTGCTGACCCTGGGCTCAAACACCGCTAGTTTTTGCCCGGAAATGCTAGCTGCACAGAGAAAAACACCAGCCAATGTGTTAGTGGGGTTCAGCACCGCCAGCTGTTCCCCTGCTGTGTAGTCGGCAACGTGTCCAGCACAAGCCACGCTGGCACAACAGAACAAAAGCTGCCACCAGTGCAGGCTTCGGCCTACACTTTGCTCCTCTCCTCCTCCTGCTGACCCTGGGCTCAAACAACGCCAGTTTCTGCCCGGACATGCTAGCTGCACAGAGAAAAACACCAGCCAATGTGTTAGTGGGGTTCAGCACCGCCAGCTGTTCCCCCGCTGTGTAGCCGGCATCGTGTCCAGCACAAGCCACGCTGGCACAACCGACCAAAAGCTGCCACCAGTGCAGGCTTCGTCCTACACTTTGCTCCTCTCCTCCTCCTCCTGCTGACCCTGGGCTCTAACACCGCTAGTTTTTGCCCGGACATGCAATCTGCACAGAGAAAAACACCAGTCAATGTGTCAGTGGGGTTCAGCAACGCCAGCTGTTCCCCTGCTGTGTAGCTTGCAACGTGACCTGCAAACGCCACGCAGGCACATGAACTGAAATTGAAGGGAGCCTGCCCCCCACCCCCCCAGGTGTTTCTATGTATAACAGCCACCTTGTACAGCAGTACTGCTGCATTTGTACAAGGTGGCTGACTTTTTCTCCTTGCACACGTGGAACTCAACAAGTACAAAATGTGTCTCATTACAGACCATTACAATGTCCCTGAGGTGTGACTTTCCTTTTTAATGACACGCAGCACCCCCATTGTTAGCGCTGCCCGTCTCCTGACATCATTGGTTGGCTGGCTGTGCCTGTGCGTCCCCCCTGCCCGACACAACGCCCCCCGTTGTCTCATATATTTTGACTGCGAGGGTGTGATTGATGGGCACGAGCAGTGCATATGTTCCCCTGTTTTCACTCCCCTCCTTCCGCCTTCTTCTGACTGTGCGGCCTCATGGCCGCGGCATGCGATAAGGGATCAGCTGAGGCCGCCCAGTCTGAAGCAGGTGTAAGGACATGTGTGAGCGGCGAACATATTTACTGCACAAGGCCACGAATCCCAGCACCGCAGTGTGACTTTAGGAAAAGCCACTGTGGGTCTGGGATTTATGGCCATCGTTAACCGCACCGGCCAACATGAAATGAGGTCATGAGACGGCCTGCACTAACAGGGTATTGCCAAGGGATAACACAAGAGCGCAGTTTCCTGTACTGCAAATAACAACGGTAAGGAATCTGCGCACAGCACCTAGGTGTAAATTTGTACACCTGTGCTGCGTCTCCTTAAAAAGACTAGTAGTCACGCCTCCACTACTGTTTGACAGTATAATGGGCTAAATAGTGTACGTGTTTAATTCAGCGTGTGCAAGGAGCAAAATTAAATAGAGCAACCTTTGACTTGTGCATCAATAATGCTGTTCAAGGTGTGGCTCTTGTACCTTGCAACACCTGAGGGGGGGGTTAAAGGTAACCTTTGAAATTGGTTCAACTAGGCTTCGGCCAACACTCTGCTCCTCTACTCCTCCTGCTGACCCTGGGCTCAAACACCGCTAGTTTTTGCCCGGAAATGCTAGCTGCACAGAGAAAAACACCAGCCAATGTGTTAGTGGGGTTCAGCACCGCCAGCTGTTCCCCTGCTGTGTAGTCGGCAACGTGTCCAGCACAAGCCACGCTGGCACAACAGAACAAAAGCTGCCACCAGTGCAGGCTTCGGCCTACACTTTGCTCCTCTCCTCCTCCTGCTGACCCTGGGCTCAAACAACGCCAGTTTCTGCCCGGACATGCTAGCTGCACAGAGAAAAACACCAGCCAATGTGTTAGTGGGGTTCAGCACCGCCAGCTGTTCCCCTGCTGTGCAGCTTGCAACGTGACCTGCAAACGCCACGCAGGCACATGAACTGAAATTGAAGGGAGCCTGGCCCCCACCCCCAGGTGTTTCTATGTATAACAGCCACCTTGTACAGCAGTACTGCTGCATTTGTACAAGGTGGCTGGTGTTTTCTCCTTGCCCACGTGGAACTCAACACGAACAAAATGTGTCTCTTTGAGACCATTCCACTGTCCCTGAGGTGTGACTTTCCTTTCTAATGATACGCAGCACCCCCCTTGGTAGCGCTTCCCGTCTTCTGACATCATTGGTTGGCTACTTGCGCCTGTTCGTCCGCCCTGCCTGAATAAAATGCTCCTCGTTGTCTTAATTATTTTGACTGCGAGGGTGTGATTGATGGGCACGAGCAGTGCATATCTTCGCCTGTCTTAACTCATCTCCTTCCGCCTTCTTCAGACTGTGCAGCCTCATGGCCGCGGCATGCGAGAAGGGATCAGCAGAGGCCGCCCAGTCTGAAGCAGGTGTAAGGACATGTGTGAGCGGCCAAAATATTTACTGCTCAAGGCCACGAATCCCAGCACCGCAGTGTGGCTTTATGAAAAGACACTGTGGGTCTGGGATTTATGGCCATCGTTAACCGCACCGGCCAACATGAAATGAGGTCATAAGATGGGCAGCGCTAACAGGGCATTGCCAAGGGATAACACAAGAGCGCAGACTCCTGTACAGCAAATAACAACGCTCAGGAAGCTGCGCCAAGCACCAAGGCGTTATTTTGGACACCTGTGCTGCGTCTCATCAAAAAACCAAGTCACGCATCCACTACAGTTTGACTGTAGAATGGGGTAAATTGTGTATGTCTTTCATTCAGCGTGTGCAAGTAGACAAATTAATAGAGCAACCTTTCACTTGTGCAGCATTAATACTGCACAAGGTGTGTCTCTTGTACTTTGTAACACCTGAGGGGGGGGTTAAAGGTTTCCTTTGAAATTGGTTCAACTAGGCTTCGGCCTACACTCTGCTCCTCTCCTCCTCCTCCTGCTTCAACACGGGCTCTAACATCGCTAGTTTTTGCCCGCAAGTGCTAGCTGCACAGATAAAAACACACGCCATTGTGTTAGTGGGGTTCAGCAACGCCAGCTGTTCCCCCAGTGTGTAGCCGGCAAAGTGTCCTGCAAACGCAACGCAGACACAAAGCTGCCTCCAGTGCAGGCTTCGGCCTACACTCATCTCCCCCTGCTTACCCTTTGCTCCAACACCGCTAGTTGGGGCTCTAGGAAGACAATCTTTAATAGGCAAGGCAACGCATCCGGGTTCCAGCACCGCCAGCTGGTTCTCGGCAGTGTTCTTGTCACAGGTACTCCCTCGTGCCAAGCCTGGTTTCAGCACCGTCAGCTGTTTCCGGGTTGTGTCAACTTCACTGAGACGCCTATGCTTGCCCCGTCGTGGGGCGGTCGAGTTAGCCAACTCCAGGGTGCCTCCAGTTTAGGAGCTTCCTATGTGGGCTGCGTGAACTGGTAGTCAAGGCTGGTTCTGTAGTGCCAGTAGGCCCAGCTCCCCCTGTAGGACTGTTGGGGTTCGGTAACTGCGGCTGCCTCGCGGCCTAGCTGTTCTCTCCTCTCCTGTGGGCCTTGGGGTCCACCACCTGGTTCCAGCACCGTCAGCTGGTTCCGGGCCGAGCCTTTGGCTTAGGTGCCTCCTCCTGGGTATCCGAGTTCCGCCAACGCCAGGCGGTCCTTGGTAGTGCTTTTAAGCGCGGGCACCTACAGCTTAGTAACCGGGTTCCAGCACCGTCAGCTGGTCCTCGGTCGTGCCATTGGCTCTTGCACACTGGGGCAACGCATCCGGGTTCCAGCACCGCCAGCTGGTTCTCGGCAGTGTTCTTGTCACAGGTACTCCCTCGTGCCAAGCCTGGTTTCAGCACCGTCAGCTGTTTCCGGGTTGTGTCAACTTCACTGAGACGCCTATGCTTGCCCCGTCGTGGGGCGGTCGAGTTAGCCAACTCCAGGGTGCCTCCAGTTTAGGAGCTTCCTATGTGGGCTGCGTGAACTGGTAGTCAAGGCTGGTTCTGTAGTGCCAGTAGGCCCAGCTCCCCCTGTAGGACTGTTGGGGTTCGGTAACTGCGGCTGCCTCGCGGCCTAGCTGTTCTCTCCTCTCCTGTGGGCCTTGGGGTCCACCACCTGGTTCCAGCACCGTCAGCTGGTTCCGGGCCGAGCCTTTGGCTTAGGTGCCTCCTCCTGGGTATCCGAGTTCCGCCAACGCCAGGCGGTCCTTGGTAGTGCTTTTAAGCGCGGGCACCTACAGCTTAGTAACCGGGTTCCAGCACCGTCTGCTGGTCCTCGGTCGTGCCATTGGCTCTTGCACACTGGGGCAACGCATCCGGGTTCCAGCACCGCCAGCTGGTTCTCGGCAGTGTTCTTGTCACAGGTACTCCCTCGTGCCAAGCCTGGTTTCAGCACCGTCAGCTGTTTCCGGGTTGTGTCAACTTCACTGAGACGCCTATGCTTGCCCCGTCGTGGGGCGGTCGAGTTAGCCAACTCCAGGGTGCCTCCAGTTTAGGAGCTTCCTATGTGGGCTGCGTGAACTGGTAGTCAAGGCTGGTTCTGTAGTGCCAGTAGGCCCAGCTCCCCCTGTAGGACTGTTGGGGTTCGGTAACTGCGGCTGCCTCGCGGCCTAGCTGTTCTCTCCTCTCCTGTGGGCCTTCGGGTCCACCACCTGGTTCCAGCACCGTCAGCTGGTTCCGGGCCGAGCCTTTGGCTTAGGTGCCTCCTCCTGGGTATCCGAGTTCCGCCAACGCCAGGCGGTCCTTGGTAGTGCTTTTAAGCGCGGGCACCTACAGCTTAGTAACCGGGTTCCAGCACCGTCAGCTGGTCCTCGGTCGTGCCATTGGCTCTTGCACACTGGGGCAACGCATCCGGGTTCCAGCACCGCCAGCTGGTTCTCGGCAGTGTTCTTGTCACAGGTACTCCCTCGTGCCAAGCCTGGTTTCAGCACCGTCAGCTGTTTCCGGGTTGTGTCAACTTCACTGAGACGCCTATGCTTGCCCCGTCGTGGGGCGGTCGAGTTAGCCAACTCCAGGGTGCCTCCAGTTTAGGAGCTTCCTATGTGGGCTGCGTGAACTGGTAGTCAAGGCTGGTTCTGTAGTGCCAGTAGGCCCAGCTCCCCCTGTAGGACTGTTGGGGTTCGGTAACTGCGGCTGCCTCGCGGCCTAGCTGTTCTCTCCTCTCCTGTGGGCCTTGGGGTCCACCACCTGGTTCCAGCACCGTCAGCTGGTTCCGGGCCGAGCCTTTGGCTTAGGTGCCTCCTCCTGGGTATCCGAGTTCCGCCAACGCCAGGCGGTCCTTGGTAGTGCTTTTAAGCGCGGGCACCTACAGCTTAGCAACCGGGTTCCAGCACCGTCAGCTGGTCCTCGGTCGTGCCATTGGCTCTTGCACACTGGGGCAACGCATCCGGGTTCCAGCACCGCCAGCTGGTTCTCGGCAGTGTTCTTGTCACAGGTACTCCCTCGTGCCAAGCCTGGTTTCAGCACCGTCAGCTGTTTCCGGGTTGTGTCAACTTCACTGAGACGCCTATGCTTGCCCCGTCGTGGGGCGGTCGAGTTAGCCAACTCCAGGGTGCCTCCAGTTTAGGAGCTTCCTATGTGGGCTGCGTGAACTGGTAGTCAAGGCTGGTTCTGTAGTGCCAGTAGGCCCAGCTCCCCCTGTAGGACTGTTGGGGTTCGGTAACTGCGGCTGCCTCGCGGCCTAGCTGTTCTCTCCTCTCCTGTGGGCCTTGGGGTCCACCACCTGGTTCCAGCACCGTCAGCTGGTTCCGGGCCGAGCCTTTGGCTTAGGTGCCTCCTCCTGGGTATCCGAGTTCCGCCAACGCCAGGCGGTCCTTGGTAGTGCTTTTAAGCGCGGGCACCTACAGCTTAGTAACCGGGTTCCAGCACCGTCAGCTGGTCCTCGGTCGTGCCATTGGCTCTTGCACACTGGGGCAACGCATCCGGGTTCCAGCACCGCCAGCTGGTTCTCGGCAGTGTTCTTGTCACAGGTACTCCCTCGTGCCAAGCCTGGTTTCAGCACCGTCAGCTGTTTCCGGGTTGTGTCAACTTCACTGAGACGCCTATGCTTGCCCCGTCGTGGGGCGGTCGAGTTAGCCAACTCCAGGGTGCCTCCAGTTTAGGAGCTTCCTATGTGGGCTGCGTGAACTGGTAGTCAAGGCTGGTTCTGTAGTGCCAGTAGGCCCAGCTCCCCCTGTAGGACTGTTGGGGTTCGGTAACTGCGGCTGCCTCGCGGCCTAGCTGTTCTCTCCTCTCCTGTGGGCCTTGGGGTCCACCACCTGGTTCCAGCACCGTCAGCTGGTTCCGGGCCGAGCCTTTGGCTTAGGTGCCTCCTCCTGGGTATCCGAGTTCCGCCAACGCCAGGCGGTCCTTGGTAGTGCTTTTAAGCGCGGGCACCTACAGCTTAGTAACCGGGTTCCAGCACCGTCAGCTGGTCCTCGGTCGTGCCATTGGCTCTTGCACACTGGGGCAACGCATCCGGGTTCCAGCACCGCCAGCTGGTTCTCGGCAGTGTTCTTGTCACAGGTACTCCCTCGTGCCAAGCCTGGTTTCAGCACCGTCAGCTGTTTCCGGGTTGTGTCAACTTCACTGAGACGCCTATGCTTGCCCCGTCGTGGGGCGGTCGAGTTAGCCAACTCCAGGGTGCCTCCAGTTTAGGAGCTTCCTATGTGGGCTGCGTGAACTGGTAGTCAAGGCTGGTTCTGTAGTGCCAGTAGGCCCAGCTCCCCCTGTAGGACTGTTGGGGTTCGGTAACTGCGGCTGCCTCGCGGCCTAGCTGTTCTCTCCTCTCCTGTGGGCCTTGGGGTCCACCACCTGGTTCCAGCACCGTCAGCTGGTTCCGGGCCGAGCCTTTGGCTTAGGTGCCTCCTCCTGGGTATCCGAGTTCCGCCAACGCCAGGCGGTCCTTGGTAGTGCTTTTAAGCGCGGGCACCTACAGCTTAGTAACCGGGTTCCAGCACCGTCTGCTGGTCCTCGGTCGTGCCATTGGCTCTTGCACACTGGGGCAACGCATCCGGGTTCCAGCACCGCCAGCTGGTTCTCGGCAGTGTTCTTGTCACAGGTACTCCCTCGTGCCAAGCCTGGTTTCAGCACCGTCAGCTGTTTCCGTGTTGTGTCAACTTCACTGAGACGCCTATGCTTGCCCCGTCGTGGGGCGGTCGAGTTAGCCAACTCCAGGGTGCCTCCAGTTTAGGAGCTTCCTATGTGGGCTGCGTGAACTGGTAGTCAAGGCTGGTTCTGTAGTGCCAGTAGGCCCAGCTCCCCCTGTAGGACTGTTGGGGTTCGGTAACTGCGGCTGCCTCGCGGCCTAGCTGTTCTCTCCTCTCCTGTGGGCCTTCGGGTCCACCACCTGGTTCCAGCACCGTCAGCTGGTTCTCGGCAGTGTCTTTTGCTCTTGTACCTTCTGCTCCCCATCCTGGTTCCAGTACCGTCAGCTGGTTCCGGGCAGAGCCTTTGGCTTAGGTGCCTCCTTCTGGGTATCCAAGTTCCACCAATGTCAGGTGGTCCTTGGTAGTGCTTTCAGGCACGGGTACCTCCTGCTTAGTAACCGGGTTCCAGTAACGTCAGCTGGTCCTTGGTAGTTCCATTGGCTCTTGGACATTCGGCTACCCATCCGGGTTCCAGTACCGTCAGCTGGTTCTCGGCAGTGTCTTTTGCTCTTGTACCTTCTGCTCCCCATCCTGGTTCCAGTAACGTCATCTGGTTCCGGGCAGAGCCTTTGGCTTAGGTGCCTCCTTCTGGGTATCCGAGTTCCGCCAACGTCAGGCGGTCCTTGGTAGTGCTTTTTAGCACGGGTACCTCCTGCTTAGTAACCGGGTTCCAGTAACGTCAGCTGGTCCTCGGTAGTTCCATAGGCTCTTGAACCTTCGGGTAGCCATCCGAGTTCCAGTTCCATCAGCTGGTTCTTGGCATTTTCTCAGCCTTCTTGTACCTTCTGCTACATTTCCAAGTTGAAGACCCTAACGTCGACAACCCGGAAGACCACCCCGATGACGACGACCCGGAAGACCACCCCGATGACGACGACGACGACGACGGCGGAGACGACGACGGCTGAGACGACGACGGCGGAGATGACGACACTGGAGACGAAGACCCTGGAGACGACAACATGGAAGACCGAGAAACAGAAGAACAAGAGGCTGCAGAACAAAGAGCAGAAGAACATTAAGCATAAGACTTAATATCAGAGCAAAAGATATTATCTAAATTATATGCAGAAGAAGACTAAGCAGTGTATGGGGGTGAGTCCGTTCCTCCTCGTGGTGCCCCTGGATAAAGCCTGATGCTGCAGGCCAAACTGAACGCGGACAAATGTAACTTTTGTGACTGGCAGAACGGAAGGTGTAATCTTCCAACTTTTATAGATAACAACTACGGGAATGCCTGTCACAAATGAGAATATGATGAAGAAGTAGAATAGGAAGAATAATAACAGTGGAATAAAAAGAATATGTAGAATAGGAAGAATAATAATAGTTGAAGAAAATGAATATGAAGAATGTAATAAAAAAAAAAAATAGGTAGAAGATGAAGAAGAAGATGAATAAGGTGAAGAAGTTGATGTCAAGGATGCTGATGATGATGAAGATGAAAGTGTGGGAAAAGAAAAAAAAAAAAAGAAAAAAAAGAAGGGGAAGGGCGTGGAATAGTGAAACATCAATATCTGACAAAATAAAAAAAATTTACATACTCAATATCTTTTTCAATCCGAACGTCTTTAAAAAAAAAAAAAAAACATGCTATTCTATTTGATTGGACTAATCCTCATTGCCTTTAATGTCTCCGCCACCTCCCCCATACATCCTACATTATTCTTAGTTGTTTTCCTTCAGGTAGAATGAACCTACAAGGAAAGAAAGGGTTTATTTTAATTCCGATATTTTGGTCCCATTGACTTGCATTGGGATCGGGTATCGGTATCGGCGATATCCGATATTTTTTGAATATCGGCCGATCCAAACCGATACCGATACTTTCCGATATCGGAAGGTATCGCTCAACACTACCCAGCACCAATACACTCAATGCCTGCATATCACTATCCAAGTTACGTACCCCCAATAAATAGTCCCAACTTATCCAAGTAGGTAGAGAGGGGGGAAAGAAAAAATAGGGGAGAAAACAACCGCAATGCATGACATAGAAGTAAAATATAATATAGGCAAGGCCCGTACATATGCGTATGATCCAAAGCAATATATGAATAACATTGATCATAGAGACATGATATAGCCAGACAACCATTTGCATATACATATGTGTCAATGCTCGTTATCCGTATTACGTCCAATAGTAGCAGATGATACGCCAGACAGTCCCACATTCATATAAGCGGATGATAAGGTGTGTGTGGAATATTCACCTCACACGAGGCTGGGATCAGGGAGGAGCCATATGCAAAAAGCATTACTATGAATGAAAAGAACACAATAAATTAAAATAGGCAGGCTGCACAGACCCCCCAAGAGGCCTGTACAGACCCCCGGCAGGCTGCACAGACCCCAGAGAGGCTCGTACAGACCCCCGGCAGGCCGCACAGACCCCCAAGAGGCCCGTACAGACCCCCGGCAGGCCGCACAGACCCCCGGCTGGCCACACAGACCCCCGAGAGTCCCATACAGACCCCTGGCAGGCCCGCACAGACCTCCCTACGGTCATGTACAGACCCCGCCCGCACACACAGACGCAGTCTCCGCCCACGCACCGCCCACACTTCATTATAGTGCATCATTGCACTATAGAAACTTCCGATTCCGGTTTCCGAAATCTTAAAAATATCGGAACTCAGTATCGCAAATCCGATACAGCGAATATCGTCCGATAGACCGATACCCGATATTTGCAGTATCGGAATGCTCAACACTACATGGAATACAACACCTGTTGCCTGTCTGTGAGGCCTGCACTGATGTTGAGGAGAGGCCGAGCTCACAATCTCCAGACTAGTTGTTGGATAGATTTGAGGTGATGTTCTTCCCACCAAATTCTCCCAACCATCTCATTATGGTTGTGCACTGGTCAAAGTCATGGTGAAAAGGAAACTACTTTAAATGCTGAGTTATATGTTGGAAGATACTTTTTTTGTGTGAAGGTTTGCTCTGAAAATACCTCTCTAGCCTCAACCAGCCACTGGTCAGTATTTAAGCCTGTTGATAAAAAGCCTGCCATACCAATACACTAGTATAATTACCAGCAAAGTTGAGTCAAAACTCAATTCCTCTCTCCTATAAACATTGTCCAGCCAAGAGAAAATGATATAAAATATAACTTTTAATCATATTAAAGTAAAAACTACCCGAAGAAAAAAGTGATAAAGTGCATATTAAAATCTCAATTATCAACTTTTATTGTCCATCCGGACCAATATCACATAGGGATATGAATACCTCCTCTCACTAGAGGTGAAAAGTAAATTACCCCTTAGGAAGAAAATTGGTGTTTTTCCCATATGTTGTTCATGACTTAATAACATTTTGTATATGTGTTTTTTTGGTGATCGTTGGTTTTTGCATACTTCTTTATATCTTACCCCTCTTTATGATTACTCTTGTATGCAGGAGGCTGATCCCATTATTTTGAATTTTCTGGGTGGTGATAAAGTGTACCTTCTTTTTAATTGGGTTCTAACAAGTAAAATCTTTCCTAGTGGGGCGTCATACGCTGGTGTGAGGAGACTTACAATGCTCTTCTGGGAAACTTAATAAGCAAATTGCTTCTCCGGAGTGGAAGAGTTTTTGAACTCTAGTACTGCCTACTGGAAGTAGCAATCCTAAAAACTAATATTGACTCTTTAACGAGACATTACTCCTTAGATGCCAGTCAGAGGCCTGTTATCCAGTCAAATAACACATGTTGCATTACACGATGAGGGGCTTCCTTTTACTAATCTTGCATTGGGACCCAAAAGCATATGTGGCACCCCTGAGGGTCCAGTCGCCACAGAGGTACTTCACCTCACCCAAAGGTGTGGTATCCCACTCTCAGGTAAGGATGAGGAACTACCCAGGACTTTAACACTCACATCCAACACACACCAGTTCAGTCGGGGCACCTGGGCATACCCTTAGGGAGGAAGGCCTCATCCCAGGCTGGATAGGATTAGATGGTGGGAGTGAGTGGGGTAGGCAGGAAAAGGGGAGGAACTTAGTAGGCGGGAAGAACAGTGCAGCAGAGAGTCTGAGAAGAGAAGTGGAGCTGAGTAGATATGCAGGTCTGCAGCTCCTGACAGACAGAACAGAGAAGTGTGAGAGAAAGACAGAAAGAAGCTCCCAGAAGGACAGAAGGGGTCCTAGGGGCACGGAAAGTGCAGAAGCCACCGGTAGGGCCCATATCCAGGCGTGGAGGGACCAGGTCGCAGTTAGGGGATCAGCCCTAACTTAGTGGAATACTTCAAATTCAGCTAAGAAACCGGTGGCTGTGGGTTTTGCAAGAAGCACAGCCACATCCCCCCATACTTCGCCAAAAAGGCAGCCATACAGAATCCAGGAGACTCAGAGAATGTCGCCGGACCAGGTTCGTGGCTGCTGGCTTGGGACACTTTGGGTTAGGCGTGGGGCAGGAGAAGTGGAGATGGTGAGATGGCCAGAGAAAGGCATACGAAAGGAGTCCTGGAAAGGTGCATCCCAATCTACGCGGGAGTTTGCAAGACATGAAGGACACAGCACCAGGCTGGCGTTTATGGACTGGAGAACTGTGAGTAAAGTGGAAACTGCACCTTACTGTGTCCTTGCGCTATTCCTACAACACCTGCCTGGCCTACCACAACCACCATCATCTCATCATCTATTCATACAGTTGCCCTGGGGTTTAGCTGTATCAACTCTGTGGAGAGCTGTACCAACTCTGCTGCATCACCATCAGCTCCAGCGGACTCTGAAGCAGCGTCGGCTAACACCTTTATTGTCGAGTACCACAGGTGGCGTCACAAACATTTTCCAATCTCCCCATATCCCCTACAAACTTTATTTTCAACAGAATCCATTCTCCTTTAATTGAATGCCCAGGGCCACGGACTGGGCCACTGCTGCAGTGACCACTTCCCCTTTAAGAATCCATCCGGTACCGAGTATCCCCACTGCCCTGGTGGGCGCTTCACATAAAGGGCTTGTCTGAGTTAATGATGATGATGATATTTGGGGTCTCAAACCTGGTTCCCCACCGATAAAGCTCTTCTCAACAGTGGTCCCCACGTGCAGCTTGACTGTTTTGCTCGGTATACTGGTTATGCCACTGACAGAGCTGATAACATGCTATCAGTGAACGTGATGGGCTTTGAGTACGCACCGATATGATATTGAAGGCCTGAAGGTTAAAAACCTTTTAAAGTTACTCTACTAGTCACTTTGAAATATGCTAAAATATGCCTAACGAAACAACCCACTCCATTTGGATAAAGCATAGACTGGTGTCAGCTCCATCAGTCCAAGGACAGTTTTTTAGGACATGATGAATATCAATGGCCCAACCCTATGGATATTTCCACTCCTTATATTGCTGTACAACATGAACCTTTTATTAAAGGGATATTTTCATCTTGTACATTTATAGCATAGCCTCAAGTTATGCCACACATGTGGGTCCCATCAATGGGATCTTTCTCTATCTCACGAACCAGACCCATCATTAGTGGAGAAGTTGTCGGAAGTCTCATTCATTTATTTCGGAATTACGTCAATTTCTCCACTAACCGCAGCGCACAACTGGGACCAGTATTTAGTATACATTAATGGCATAGCCTTTGGATTTGTTATAAAGTACAAGACAGGAGTACCCCTTGAAGACCATAATCCTGTCTGTTTAAATCCTACAACATGTGATCTTGTTGGGACATGTGAGTATAAGTCAACAATTGATCAAAGATCATTCAAGGTCTATATCTAGTGGATGATGATACATGTGGTATCCATTCCTGTGGACAATTATAACTTTGTCCGTTTCTAATGGTTGGTGACGTGTGTTGTCCATGGTTTCCAATGTTATATTCAAAATCTGTATCTGATTAATAATCCAATATCTTGTCCAACAAATTACCGTTGTGTGTGATGCACCCTTGTGCTACCGTACCCGCCACCGGTTGTACCTCACCATTTACTTATGGCCTTGTAACTTTTCTTATGTTTCCTTCCAGGTTATAAACTTAGATTTGATAACATTGTGAGATTAATCATTACAGTACTCTTCACTGATCTCCTCGCCTGACTTTTCATAAGCCTGAAGATCAATAGCCAGGTACTTTTTGGACTCTGTATTGATATAATGACGGCACATCCCACAGCTCTCTGTTTATATTGGCTTACCGTATAGAAGATGATGTAATATTACCTTAATTCAGCTCATTCTGATCACATAAATGCACATATATCACTATATTATTACATTTATAGCACCAATGCACATTATAGTAAACTTTCTATAACTCAGTTTTACTTGTGGTACTATCTATTATAGGGATCACTATCTGTGATCATCTCTGGCTCTTCCATTCACAAAACTGATAGCCCAGAACGCCCCTGAAATCCATAGGGCAGCTGAACTGTCACTCACTGCATCCATAGAACACATGACTAGTCATGCTTCTGCACCGTCCCAAAAGGAGAATCCCCGGCTGAAGCCATCCAATAAGATTTTATAACGTTGCAACCTTCCATGAAAGTTTCGACCTATGTCTTGCAATCCTAAAGCCCCTGAAGGGCAGTATGATCTTCATAAGAAGAACACGCATTTACCATGGGCCATTTACACTCCCAAATATTGAAATTGTAACATCAATTAAAAAAAAGTTGACAAATTACGTGAGTGTGGGGATTGGTGCTCATATTCGGTACTAATTAAATACAGATGTTATATCCATTTTATCACCATTTGCAGATCATTCAGATGTCTACCCGTCCTGAGATTTCCATAATTCTACAACTTTTCCTCCTTGTTGTTGCAATTTCAATGTTGGCAAGTGTAATATACTAATGGCTTATTATTATCAGTGGTGGGATTCAGGGGGTTATTCAGGGTTCTGTAGAACCGCATGTTAAAATAGCAGGCAGTTCCGCAAGGTGGGTCAGGAGTCCTGACTGATCCATTTTGGTGCCTCTCAACCATCGCTCTCAATGTCTCATTGGCCCTCGATGGTGCGTTGTCACCAATTATGTGACTCTTTGGTGGCGCCGCCTCACACACCTAATGCCTTTGTGGTCCTTCTGTTGCCTCTCTAAGAGAGCTATTACTCCTTCGTCTGTCCCAAGCCCTTTTCCTAAGCTTTGGAAATTTGCGTCAACGGTAATGAGTATCTTATTTTCACGAAATAGCTCCCTGCCTCTCCGGTAGCATTGCTCTGGTTCTCTCTTATGCTACAAATTAAAAGGGCTGAGTACATGCCAGAACAGATACCATAACATGACCATATTAATGGGAAATACTCCTGAAAGAGCAATATAGTAATCATACGAAAAAAACAAGGAGCCAAGAAAATCCCAAGTATAATTACCTATACAAATATGTAACATATACCATGAGAAATCTTCATTAAAAATTACAAAATTTTATTGAAACATTAACACAGAAACATATACAAAAAATAAACATATAATAAATTAGGACAGGTGAGTAATGCGACAATGCATACAGGCAGTGCCAAAACTGTCTATAATTAGGAAGCAGCGAAACGCGCGTTGGGGTATCGGAGCAGTGCGCCATTTCTGTCATAATGGGTGAGACCTTACTTTCTCCAGCCTCTCTCCTCCGGTGACTCTTTGCATATACCCTATCTTCATTATGGGTCTTGTATATATTCCACATATGGAGTTATGGAGTCTGGTGTTATATATCTGCGGCTCACCCACTGATGTATATGGGTCTCATTGGGTTACTTATAATTATGATACTGTGGTCTAGGCACATGTATTATTGTGGCTATATATTTGGGAACCCTTTTAATTATAGACAGTTTTGGCACTGCCTGTATGCATTGTCGCATTACTCACCTGTCCAAATTTATTATATGTTTATTTTTTGTATATGTTTCTGTGTTAAGGTTTCAATAAAGTTTTGTAATTTTCTTGGCTCCTTGTTTTTTTCGTATGATTACTAAATTAAAAGGGCTGCCCACTATTGGATAACCCCTTTCAATGTTCCTAATGTGTCTATTAAAAAAAAGCACACATACCTCCTAAGGGGACTCTACACCGATTGCGGTGTACTGTACGTCGCAATAACGTAACTTTTTGTTTTGTAAGTGCTGTAGTGTACCAGCATCTACGGAGTAGGCTACTGAGGAAGCGGTGACAAACGAATGCGAAACGCGCGTTGGGGTACGTGACCCAGGATCCAGACGGGACTTTTTTTTACACATATGGGTAATTAGCTTACTTATTCAATCTTACATGTTGCACTTTGTGTCTTTATGATGTGTGGTGATCTTAGTAGCACAGCTAGTGTGATTATACCACTTGGTTGGATCGCTACACACCAGACTCATTAGTACTCATATGTGGGCAGTATTCTTTTTTACTCATGATTTAAATACCCTGTCTATTACACTTATTATTGTCCTGTCTTGTGTACCTGGATCACTGGTTGTATCCATGGATGCAGTCGCAATATATTTCTTATAAACTATTAATTACTGTATATGACCTGTATGCTATTATGTGAAAATTAATGTAATGAATTTTCAATAAATGTCATTTTTTGCTAATTTTTTTGGCCAGTTTTGACTCTCGTTTCTCCGGTTTAATAATTTGCATAAAGAGTCGCCATGTATATTTATAGAATATCAATAACTGACGCCTTCCTTTTTATATGATTAGCTGCAGCGTTTGGAGTAGTGCCGGTCCAGGAGGTAAGTGCGCTTTTTTTAACCAATACATTAGGACATTGAAAGGGGTTGTCCTGGAGTGACCAACGTTTTTAACTGTATGTGATGACTTCCTGACACTCAATGCTTACGTATTACATATTTGGCCTAGGATTAGATGCAGGAGGCAGTTGAAGTAACACATTGGCGAGTGCTCATCATTTCTAATTTGAACAGGTTCCTTTAGTAATAATTTTCAAAACTTGTAGAAAAATTCCTTAATACTGTACGCCAAGAAGTGACTGACTGCCAGTTACTGGAACGTGTACTTGACAGGAGGCAATGAGACCAGTGAAGGTACAGGAGGGGTAAGAAGGGGGAAAGCGCCTTTACTTTTAGTTACCGCTACTTGTATGTGGTGGTTGAGGAAAGTGTGCGTGAAAATGGGTGTGGGTAAGAAAATGGGCGTGGTATCCAATAGGGTGTGGTTTCAAAATGGGTGTGGTTTCCAAAAACAAATGGGGAACCTGTTGTTCAAAATCTGAATCCCACCCCTGCTTATTATGACCTGCAACCTCTGCACCCTCAATTATTATGTCCCTAAACCCCATGTAATGATAATAGCAGTTTGTTCTCTGCTCAAATGTTTTCTGGATATGTTTCTATTTTACTCCTTTTATGTTCTTTTCAACAATTCTTTGCAAGTTAGATCAATTCAATATCTATTATACTGAAAATGTCTACTGTACCTCTAATTTTATATATTCTTGGATAATCTTTGATTCTTTGCTTTGAATGATTACGTTCACTTTTTTTTCCATGTACAAAATATTCCTGAAGAGCAAATTAACCAAGACTGGTGCCAAGAAATATAAAACGCTATTATAAAAGAGCGATTGGATCTGGGATATATCAATCTGTTAATGAACTGTTTACTAATATTTTATGGTTTGATATTTGCTATTGTCCCATTATCTTTTTTTTTTTGCTGTAAATGTTCTATTTTCTTTCAGTAAAGTTCTGTTAAACAATTCGGAGTGTCTGGTCATTTTCTTACCTATTGCCGGTCAAGAACCAATAGATTTTGAATAATGATCTATGATGTACAATAACAAATTGTATTGTGGTACCGTGTTAGCCAGAAAAATTGACGTGAATACTTTTCTGCCCAATGATATTAATATTAAAATATTATTTTTTGGTTAGCCAATAAAGGTATCACTCCTAGAATACTTCTGTCATCATTGGGCAGAAAAGTATTCACATCGAATAATGATCTACAAATTTGCTTGGTCTTGCTCTGTCTTTGACCGGGCCTGGATGCGAATATCACATTATTTTTGCAAGTTCCTCATAAGTAGTGTTGAGCATTCCGATACTGCAAGTATCGGGTATCGGCCGATATTTGCTGTATCGGAATTCCGATACCGAGTTCCGATATTTTTGTGATATCGGAAATCGGTATCGGAGTGTGCGGTGCCCAGGGTCTGGAGGAGAGGAAACTCTCCTTCAGGCCCTGGGATCCATATTAATGTAAAAAATAAAGAATAAAAATAAAAAATATGGCTATACTCACCCCTCCGACGAACCCTGGCTGTCACCGCTGCGAGCGTCCGCCTCCGTTCCTGAGAATGTAGTGAGTGAAGGACCTTCGATGACGTCGCGGTCAGGTGAGCGGTCACGTGAGCGGTCAGGTGAGCGGTCACGTGAGCAGTCAGGTGACCGGTCACCTGACTGCGACGTCATCGAAGGTCCTTCACTCTCTGCAATTCTCAGGAACGGAGGCGGACGCTTGCAGCGGTGACAGTCAAGTTCCTTCAGAGGGGTGAATATAGCCATATTTTTTATTTTTATTCTTTATTTTTTACATTAATATGGATCCCAGGGCCTGAAGGAGAGTTTCCTCTCCTTCAGAACCTGGGAACCATCAGGATACCTTCCGATACTTGGTGTCCCATACTTTTCGGGTATCAGCCGATACTATCCGATACCGATACTTTCAAGTATCGGACGGTATCGCTCAACACTACTCATAAGCCATTCAATTATCCTAAAAGTTTGAGAGCAGCTATCACTTTTGCTTCCAGTTCTCAAAGGCAAAATCTCAATATCATCCTTATTACATCCTTTTCAGTGGTGTACCCCCAATTCTTCTTGTCTTGTATCTTTATCATCCAGGTTTTGCATCCATATGTTACTACAGAAAAGACCAGACTAAGTACGAGCTGTGTCTTCATCGCCTGTGAAATGTTCTTCGATTTGAAGACCTTGTCCAGTGACTTCATTGTTGATTTGCCCATAGCCATTCTCCCACTGCTTTCCGGTGTCGTCACTGCATCTTGTGTGACCATTGATTCGAGTAGGGTGAAGTCTTCTACAACTTCCAGTTCATACCTGGCAGGAGGCAATATATTTGTCTTCTTTGTATTTAGAAGCAGTCCCATATTTCAGATTTCCATCTTGACACTCCATAACAAGTCCTTCATTCCATCTTCTCTTGTTGCTATCATTGCAGTATCATCTGCATACTTGAAATTGTTGAGGATTCTTCCAGAAATTTGGTTGGCTAACCAAAAAAAGGAACAAGAAGTCAAGGTTGCCGGCAGTCCAAAAATTCCAGGACAGACCATAAAAATAAGTCTTTTTTTTTGCCCCATCCGTTAAAAAAAATTTAAGGCATCTGTGATTTTTTTTTAAGCTAAAGAAGCTTATACAAATTATTTTAATTGTAATTATCATCCTTTTACAGTTAACAGTGAATGCAGCTGGTGTCTCATATAAGAATCCTGGGGAGTAGACATGTATCATGTATAATCATATTAATTCATGATGGTTTTCCAATGTGTCCAGAAAAAAAATATTGTATGTCTTTGATTTTTTGATAAACTGTCTGGAAAAAATGAAAAGTCAAGTTGGCGACCCTATTTATGCCGTCAATTATCCGATCGTGACCTATATCAACAATTTACTGCAGCTATTGTTCCTTCAGAAAAATGTCAAAAAGTTTTCAGAATTACTTTTTGTCAGTGAGCTTTAAAATGTGACTAAGGAACTGAGAGCCGGATATGTGATATTTTTTGTGTGCGGCCATACCGTAGAGTAAAACCATAACGAATCTGACCAATGGAAAGTTTGTTGGACAGGAAGTTGAGCAACATACCGTAAATAACTCTATCGGTTTTCTGTTTCTTTTCACAGCAGAATTAAGAAATGGAGCCTCTGCGATCTGTTACTTTTCGGATGGTTCTGATTCTTTGGTACCTGGGAGTTTTATCCGCAGGTGAGTGCTTTCTATATGGATGGGAGGAGATTAAAAGTTGGGACTCTGCCTCTTACAAAATTTTCGGATAATATTTTACCTTAAGAATTCTGATTTTAAACTTTTACCGTGTTTTATACTTTTTTTAAATCTTGGACAAAAAAAACCTATATTTCGTCTCGTGGGCTGGGGATGAGCAAAAAACTCACCGATCGTTAGCCCTCGCTGAGTTCCTTCCACCAGTCCAGCTGATATCTAGAAAGACTCTTTTCTGAATTTTAAGAAAATACTGACGTCATTGTAGTTTACCATTTGTCCTTCTAGTTTTTGTTTACTTTTTTTCTACTGATATCATACAATTTCAAAAAGAAAAGTTCCACATTGTTCTATTTTTGTCTTTTTATGCAACTATTTTTTTTATTTTTGTCGTAACCCTAAACAAATCCCTTGCCCTACAGCTAACCCTACGTAAGAATGGGCAAATGTGTAAAAGCATAACATTTATTATAACATTAGTGAATATTTTTATTTACAGGGATTTTTTTTTACAATTGTAACATAGTAACATAGTAACATAGTTAGTAAGGCCGAAAAAAGACATTTGTCCATCCAGTTCAGCCTATATTCCATCATAATAAATCCCCAGATCTACGTCCTTCTACAGAACCTAATAATTGTATGATACAATATTGTTCTGCTCCAGGAAGACATCCAGGCCTCTCTTGAACCCCTCGACTGAGTTCGCCATCACCACCTCCTCAGGCAAGCAATTCCAGATTCTCACTGCCCTAACAGTAAAGAATCCTCTTCTATGTTGGTGGAAAAACCTTCTCTCCTCCAGACGCAAAGAATGCCCCCTTGTGCCCGTCACCTTCCTTGGTATTGGTATTGGTATTGGTAATTGTGACAGCTCTTGCAACAGATCTGTGTTTCTCCTTTCACAAAATTATTAAAGAGGAGGCCGAGAAGAGTGCGTCACACGGAAAGTGTGCATGATTCAATACTGTCATGCCCAACGTCCGACATGTCCGCCACTGCCTATACAAAGTGCAGAAGTCAAGATGAGTTTGTCTTTGTTGCTGCGCTCTGCATAGGTGGCAAACAAATCGACAAAGTTCACTTCATGATACTGAGAGCTTTCTCATCTCATTGACTGCCTATGCGGAGCACAGCCCTGTTGTGTGCTCTAGAAAGAAGCTGATAGTAGCTACCAAAGTTACACAGCAGTTGCTGGATACTGTACATGTCTGGCTTGCCCCATGTTACATTCAAAGAAAATGCAGAAATGGGGTCTGGGGAAGGGTTCTCAAAATTTTGTGACTCTGTAGAATTTGGCACCGGGAAAAATACCCGTTTGGCCCCTGCGTTATAGGACTGATATCATGGTAGCGTCTTGGCACTCTATAGAGGAGGTAACCTTTGGACAATGTTCTTACCAAAATTAATCTTTTAAGAAAGCAAACATAGAAAAAGTAAGAACAGATTAAACTTTAAGGGTATGTGCACACGTTCAGGTTTTTTCGCAATAAAAACACGATAAAAACGCATTACATATTGCAGACATATGCATCCTATCATTTAGAATGCATGCTGCAATTTTTGTGCACATGATGCGTTTTTTCCGCAAAAAAAACCCATTGCGGTAAAAAAGCAGCATGTTCATTAATTTTGTGGATTTTTTTGTGTTTTTCCCGCTATTCTATGCATTTTGGAAAAAACGCACAAAAAAAGCGTCAAAACGCTTAAACGCGAAAAAAACGCATGCGAATTTCTGGCAGAAATGTCCGTTTTTTGTCAGGAAATTTCTGCTTGAAAATCCTGACGTGTGCACATACCCTAAAAAGGCAACTAAGAGGAAACCATCGAAACCACGGAAAGATCTAAGGACACATGAAAGAGACCAATGTAGGGTGTGATCTGCACAGGCACAGTTTAGGTGGCAGGTCCTTCACATACTAAAAGTATGGCTCCTGATGGATTTGAAGGTATAATTTGCTTGGAAGTGATGTAAACTTTATTTTGACGATGGGTCATATCTAGTGTTGAGCGATACCGTCCGATACTTGAAAGTATCGGTATCGGATAGTATCGGCCGATACCCGAAAAATATCGGATATCGCCGATACCGATATCCGATACCAATACAAGTCAATGGGACATCAAGTATCGGAAGGTATTCTCATGGTTCCCAGGGTCTGAAGGAGAGGAAACTCTCCTTCAGGCCCTGGGATCCATAGGGAGGTGTAAAATAAAGAATTAAAATAAAAAATATTGATATATTTACCTCTCCGGCGGCCCCTGAACTCAGCGCGGGTAACCGGCAGGCTTCTTTGTTCAAAATCAGCGCTTTTAGGACCTGAGAATCACGTCCCGGCTTCTGATTGGTCGCGGGCCGCCCATGTGACCGCCACGCGACCAATCACAAGCCGCGACGTCACCGCAAGCTATTAGCGCGCTCATTTTTGAAAAATGAGCGCGTTAATGACTTTCAAAGACGTCGCGGCTTGTGATTGGTCGCAAATATGATAGGTTGGGAATCCAGAACTTGACCCTTATCTAGGTTCCCAAACATACAATGAGCAAGGAAATCAAAGTGCCACATTGTAAATGATGGCAAATGCACCATTTTTTTGTGCATTTTGGCATGAATGAGCACATGCAGTGGCATCCCGAAATCTAGAGGAATAGTGAAATGGCTCAAAATGCGTCAATATGCTCCAAAGAGCCCCAAAGTTTCATCATAAAAGTATGGAACATATTTAATCTTCTGGAGTTGGCTTGAGGCAAATAAAATTTGCCTCAACTTTTGCAAAAGAAAAATTTGGATTTTCCTGAATCCAAATGTTTCGTGATTGGCTTTATCGGCTTTAAACGACAGTATACTCGCCTTACCCCTCACCTGTCTTTCTGCTGTATAATTTATCTCTAATTTTTAGGTCATCTGCAATTTAGAAAATGGTAGTTGGACACCATTTTAATGAAATTTAGAGGGTCAGAAAAGAAGAAAAAAATAAAAAAAATCGTGGGAAGATCCCAGAGCATAATAAGCCACATTTGATTTGAATTGAACAAGCTCAAAACAAAATTGAATTTCCTTGCCAAAAGAGAACTGTAAAATTGTAATTTTTAATTACTCATCACTAGAGATGGGCGGACACCTGGATGTTCGGGTCCGGCAGGTACGGCCGAAAAGTTACAAAAATTTTGGGTTCGGGTGCCAGAACAATATCCGGACCCGAACCCGGACCTCATTCACTTGAATGGTGGACCCGAACATCCAGTGTTTGCCATGCTCTCATGTGCATGATAGCGCAGCAAACACCGCTTCTGATTGGCAGTGAAATCATCCCCGCCGGTCAGAGAGCTGTTGTTCCAAAGCTGTCAAAAGACAGCTTGAGCACTCAGCTGTAATCGGAGGTATAAAGCTTACCTCCGGTCACTGGTGTCAGCTGATGGGACTACTGATCCCATCATCCGACACCTGCTGCCGCTAATAACAGTGAGAGCAGGAGCGGCTGATGGAGTATTCATTAGCAGCTCCTACCCTGTATATAATAAAAAAAACCATTGTGGGTTCCCCCCTATTTTTGCTAACCAGCCACACAAAACTCACAGCTGGGGGCTACAACCCTCAGCTGTCAGCTTCAGCAAGGCTAGTAATTAAGAATAGAGGGGTCCCCATGCTGCATCTGTACCTAGGAATCGCTAGTTCTTCCTTTTCATCGTTATTAAAGTTCTTTATACTGTTGGACCAAAAGAGTGACGTGTGCTGCATCAGGAAGACACCGTTCCAGCATGGGGAGCAGCCGTGTGACAGAGATAACCATCTGTGACCTAGGGCTGGGACTAGAACTGTCTTTTCATGTGCAAGGGACCGGGGTGCTCACTGACTGTGACCTAATGGACTCACCCATGTCTACCACCCCGTGCTACCTTGTTACAATGCCAGGAAGTGCATTGTTGACCTCTTGCATGACTGTGCAGAACCCTGTGCAGAACTGAGGGGTAACAATACATTGGGCATTGGGATCACAGGATTTTATCTCTCTTTTTCTACACCCTAAAATCTTGTTTGCTTTTGTGGCTGCTGCTTGACATTGAGTACTACTGCTCAGCTTGCTTGTAACAAGAATACCCAATACTTTCTCCTGTTCTGCAGTCCCAAATATATTCCAATTTAATGTATATACCACTATATGATGACTCTTTGTTTCCTCTCATTTACCCAATTCCTTACCCAGGGCCGGCATTAGGGGCAAGCAGACTAGGCGGCTGCCAGGGGCCCCCAGCCAGGGGCAGACACACTGCTGATGGCATTGCTTCAGGGCCCAGAGGTGGGGGGCCCTACATGCAGGTCTGGTATCATGCAGGATCGGGCCCCTCTCACTCCCTCCTGTAATCATGGGAAACCCAGTGCCGGGGAAAGAGCATGGCACGAAGTGGAGGAGTTCAAAAAGGGGGCGTGTCATGCAGGGAGAGATGCTGGCCAATGAACGCTTACCTCACCAGACTGAGGAGAGTGCTCACTGGCTGTCATCTGTCCTCCTGCATGGCAAGTCCCAATGGTAATCCCATTGCCAGATAGCAATCATTATAGGCAGCATTCCGGGCAGGGAGGGGGCCCAGACACATTTCTAGAACAGGGGCCCCAAGCTATTAGTGTCTGCCCCTGCCCCAACCAGTGGCAAGTCACTAATAGCAGCACACCATGCAGCTGCTATGGGGCAGGTCAGTCAGGCCCCATAGCCTGACTGGTGCAAGTGAAGCAGCAGCAGCGGAGCAGTGGGTGACTGGAGGCAAAGTCAGCTGCTGTGGCTAAAGCCTGTGCCCGCTGTGAAAGAAATTCATATTCTATGCTCCCCACGCCCATAGTCCCTCCCACTGCTATGCACTGAAGCTGGCGTTGAGAGATGGGAGGGACTATAGGAGTGGAGAGCAGTGAATATTCATTTCACTTTAATAGTGGGCACAGTAACCTCAGCTGCAGGTTTCCTGCTGCTGGGCAATCACATGATCCCACTACTAAAGGGAATGAATATTCACTGCTCTCCACACCCATGAATACGGTATATATCAGTGAACGAGTGAGTATGTGGTGGCCATAATACTGTAGGACTGAATTATATTCTATGTGCTACTGCATTATATTCTATGGGGGCTGCATTATACTATATGAGGTCAGAAATATATTCTATATGGGGACTGCATTATACTCTATGGAGGACTATGGGAAGTGTATTATACTCTATGAAGGACTACGGGGAGTGTATTAAACTCTATGGAGGACTATGGGGAGTGTATTATACTATATGGAGGACTATGGGGAGTCTATTATACTATATGGAGGACTATGGGGAGTCTATTATACTATATAGAGGACTATGGGGAGTGTATTATACTATATGGAGGACTAGGGAGAATCTATCTATATACATAATTGTCTAAGGGGTACTTCCGTCTGTCTGTCTGTCCTTCTGTCACGGTTATTCGTTCACTGATTGGTCTCGGCAGCTGCCTGTCATGGCTGCCGCGACCAATCAGTGATGCGCACAGTCCGGAAAAAAATAGCTGCTCCTTACTCCCCGCACTCACTGCCCGGCGCCCGCATACACCCCTCGAGTCTGCCCTCACACAGGGTTAATTGCAGCGGTAACGGACCGCGTAATTCCGCGGTGTAATGCAGTCCGTTACCGCTGCTCTTAACCCTGTGTGACCAAGTTGTTTACTATTGACGCAGCCTATGCAGCGCCAATAGTAAAAACATTGATTGTTAAAAATAATGAAAAAAATAAAAAATGATTATATACTCACCTACGCCGCCTTTCCCGCTCCTCGCTATGCAACCAGCACGTTCCGGTCGCATGGATCGTGTGGCAGAATGACCTACCATGACGTCATGGTCATGTGACCGCGACGTCATCACAAGTCCTGTGCGCCTGCGCGAAAAGGACCTGCTGTGACGTCACGGTCATGTGACCGCTACACGGTCATGTGACCGCGACGTCACGGCAGGTCCTGCATGACAAGGACCTTGCCGCTTGCAATGGAGCGGTCGCGGGAGTGTGGCGAGGAGCGGCAAAGGCGGCGGATGGTGAGTATAGCAGGACTTCCAACGGGCCTTCGGAAGGTGAGTATATGTTTATTTATTTTTTACGTCTGTATACTACGTGGCTCTGTGCTGCGCAATATACTACGTGGCTGGGCAATATACTACGTAACTGGGCAATATACTACGTGATTGGGCAATATACTACATCGCTGGGCAATATACTACATAGCTCTGCTATATACTATGTGGCTGGGCAAAATACTACGTGACTGAGCAATGTACTACATGACTGGGCAATATACTACGTCTACGTCACTGGGCAATATACTACGTGGCTGGGCAATATACTACATGACTGGGCAATATACTACGTGACTGGGCAATATACTACGTGACTGGGCAATATACTACGTGGCTGGGCGATATACTATGTGGACATGCATATTTTAGAATACCCGATGCGTTAGAATCGGGCCACCATCTAGTTATACTATATGGATGACTATAGGGAGTCTATTGTACTATATGGAGGACTATTGTGAGTGTATTATACTATGTGGAGCACTAAGGGGAGTATATTATACTATATGAAGAACAGTGGGGGTGTATTATACTATATGGAGGACTATGGGGAGTCTATTATACTATATGGAGGACTATTGTGAGTGTATTATACTATGTATCTATGTATGTACTATGTATCATACTATATGTCCCCATCATTATTACTCAGCTGGTGTAAAGAGGCTGGGAAACAAGTGGCGAATGACTTCAATATTGTTTGATCACACTCGTTTAGTGGCCTGAAATCAGCGCATCTAGCTACAACCAAAATATTTCTGTGTGATGTACAATATGTTAGTATTTGGAGCCCCATTTTAACTTTTGCCTAGGGCCCCACTTTGCCTAAAACTGGCCCTGTCCTTACCCATCTGCATATAGTTTCTCCCAGTCCTTGCCTCTGTAGTTTCAGTATGAGGCTGTTATGTGGAACAGTATCAAATGACTTTGCAAAGTCCAGATAAATCACATCAGCCGCATTAACTAACATCCAGACTTGCACTTACCTCTTCATAGAAACCCAACATGTCGGTTAGACACAACTTATTCTTCATGGATCCATGCTGGTTGTCAGTTATTATATTATTATTTACAATATATTTCTGCAGGTCATCTCTTATAATGCCCTCAAAAATTTAGCACACTACTGATGTCAGGCTTACCGGACTGTAGTTACCTGGATTCACCCTCTTACCTTTCTTAAATATTGGTACCATGTGAGCCATCCTCCAATCCTGTGGCACCATCCCTGATACAATAGTCTAAGACTATAAGATAAATCAGTCTGTCAATTACTGAGCTCAATTCCCTCAGTATCCGTGGATGAATGCCATCTAAGCCGAGGGATTTGTTAATATTTAATCTGTTCAGACACAGGCGTATTTCTTCTTGTGTTAGACTATTAATTATATCAATTGGTGAACTTTGATTTTTGCCTTGCTGAATTGTAAGGGAGGGCCAGGGCCGTAGTCATGGCCGAGGAAACCGGGGTTTCTGTGCCCTGGCCTCCAATCACATGAAAACAATGTCCATTACTCTGCATACCTGTGGCTCCACTTTCTAGGCCATCGGAGTCCCCTCTGCTCTGCTGTAGGCTTCCTTCAGATGGTGTTGTGAAGATCGAAAATGAGAGCGTTTAGCGCATATAAATGGCCAATTTTATGTGTACCTGGTAGCCACATTAGGGCATCTCTCTTATACCAGGTCCTAAACTTGCCTTTCCTCGCTGAGAATAAACGTCTCCATCTGAATGGGTACCTGTGAAAACCTCTTCTTAGACTAAAATTCTCTCTCTCTGTGGAGGGGTATGGGACCTGCTGTAATTAAAACACATGTGGCTAGGAGGCGGAGTGCTCAATCAGAAGGCTAGAGAATACATTTCAAAAACCTGACCGTCACATCCAAACATAGACTAAGTGTGAACAGGTGCTGAACCTAGAGTCGCCAACTCGTATATAGTTAAGTAAATAAGGCAGCACCTAGTATAAGAGAGATGCTTAACTATATACGAGTTGGCAACTTTAGGTTCAGCACCTGTTCACACTTAGTCTATGTTTGGATGTGACGGTCAGGTTTTTGAAATGTATTGTGAAGACAACTTAACTATTTTCTTGACACAAGCCATCCATATTCTTCATAGCATTTACAACAGGATTCGCATTACACATCTCTTCTTCTTACCCTGCACTTACCTTCCTGTCACATAGCACACACCCGGGTCATCTGCGTCCTCCCAATTCAGCTCTGCTATGGTTAGTCATTCCTTAGTCTGTTTCGCTCCAGACCATAGAATTTCCATCCCAGAAGACAATTGCCACTTGGCGAGCAACCTGCCCTTCTGTGTTTTACTTTGTGGTGACCCAGCGTACGTCTGTTCCAAGCTCACTGATTCTGAGAGTTTCCTCTGCCATTTCGCATGGGACTGAGTGCGCTGCCCAAGCTATAAGCTGCCACATACTGGAGCTACCTGTGTCCCCGTCCAGTCACTGCTTCTGTCTTCATTCGCCTTTCCCGCTGCTCTACTGGCCACTGCTGTTCAGGCCCGATGCTGTGGATGACTGGGCTTCTCTTTTAGTGAATGTTGCGTGGTCACTACTCCTGCCCTGGGCACTTAAGCCCGTGTGGACTGTCTGGGCACCAGGGTCTTCTGACCCAAATCAGGAAGTCCTCTCTGCCTTAGCTGCATCTGACCCCTCCTACATTTAACTATTCTCTAACTGGTTTCACTATACTATATTACTTCTATTCTAATGCCCTATCTAGTGGCTGGAAATGAGTACTACACTTTCCCTAAGTAACAGATACACCCAGTAGCAAATATGTACATTACATTAGGTTCATAGCAGCATGGTTAACGATTCACAGTAGGAAAAACAATGAACATATACTTCACATTAATTATAACCGTATCAACACAAGAGAAGGGAGTGGAGTATTACACAATCCCGGTACACCCTTTAGGCCATGTTCACACCATCCTTTTTTTCATGCGGAATCGCCGCGATTTTCCCGCTGCGAGTCCGCAGCTGTTTTCCATGCAGGGTACATTACAATGTACCCTATGGAAAACAGGAACTGCTGTGCCCACATTGCGGAAAATCGCGAAAAAAGCCGCACTGAATAGCCGCGGTAAAAAAGAAGTACCATGTCACTTCTTTTTGCGGAACTGCAGCGGTTCTGCACCCATAGACCTCCATTGTGAGGTCAAACCCGCAGTAAAACCCGCAGATGAAAAAAATATCTGCGGGTTTTCTGTGGTTTGTGGTGCAGAACCGCTGCAGTGTGGCTGCCCCCCCGTGCCCCAATCCCACCCCCCATGCTCCGATGCCACCCCCCATGCTCCGACGCCCCCCCCGTGCCCTCATCTCCCCCCCTTATACTTACCCGGCCTCCCGGTGTCCGTCCGGCCGTCTTCTCCCTGGGCGCCGCCATCTTGCAAAATGGCGGGCGCATGCGCAGTGCGCCCGCCGAATCTGCCGGCCGGCAGATTCGTTCCAAAGTGCATTTTGATCACTGAGATATAACCTATCTCAGTGATCAAAATAAAAAAAAAATAGTAAATGACCCCCCCCCTTTGTCACCCCCATAGGTAGGGACAATAAAAAAATTAAGAATTTTTTTTTTTCCACTAAGGTTAGAATAGGGTTAGGGTTAGGGGTAGGGTTAGGGGTAGGGTTAGGGGTAGGGGTAGGGTTAGGGTATTTTCAGCCATTTTAACCCTAAAAAACTTCCTAGAAAACACACAGACTCTGCAAAGAAAACTGCATAAAAAAACCCATAAAAAAAAGCATCAAAAAGCGCACCAAAAAAGCACCAAAAAAAGGACCTGCGTTTTCTGCCAAGAGCTGCGGTTTTTAGTCCTGAAAAAAAAGGAGGGAAATCAGGAACGTGTGAACATAGCCTAACAGAATGATCCCAGAAACAGTTAGTTCATTGGTGAACATAGATGAGACGTGCCTGTTAAATATATCAGCCTTTACTTTGTCCTCTATTATTATCTTGGTATTATCATCTTTTAAGGGGCATATACCATCTTTTTTTTTCTTTTTGGCAATTATGTATTTTTAAAAATGTTGGGGATTTTTTTTTGCATTTCTTACTTAGATCTTTATACTCCTGAAATGCTATTTCTGTTTTCTCAGCATACAGGCTTTTGAGGGTCCTTTGTTTTTGTCTTATTAAACATTATAAACCTTATTTATCCATAATGGTTTCTTTTTATTCCAAGACATGTTATTACTAGAGGGTATATATTTTCTACAGAATTCTAGTAGTATATCCTTAAACATGCCCCATTTATGGTTGGTGTCCTCAGTTACCATGAGATGGCCCCCGCCTACATGATTAAGCTCTTCCGTTAATTTGTTGAAACCAACTTTCCTAAAGTTCCAGGTTTTTGCATTTCCCCTTTTGAATCTTTGATTGAAAATTACTTTGAAACTTACCATGTTATGGACACTGCATCCCAAATGCTCCCTGACCTGTAGATCTGAAATTGTATCGGGTTTATTTAACAGAGCCAGATCCAGCAGATTACCTCCCCTGGTCGGTTCACCTATCAGCTGAGAGAGGTAATTGTCCTGAATTGTGGATAAGAACTTGCAGCTTTTAGCACAGCCAGAAGACTCTGTCCCATTGAATGTCTAGATAGTTAAAATCCCCCATAATAAAGACCCTATTATTATTTGCTGCCTTTATAATTTGCTGTAGCATGTCTTCCTTTATCTGTTCAGCTATATTAGGAGGCTTGCAGCAAACTCCAATTAGTAACTTTCCATTATAGCCGCCCCATGTACATTTACCTATAGTGACTACATTGTAGCAGCTCTCCCCAATGTCGTCATTGAGCACAGGTCTGAAGTTATATTTAATAAAAATACACACCCCTCCACCTTTTCTGTCATTCAAGTCTTTTTTAAATGTAGAGTAACCCTGTTGCTTGTCATCCATCCATGTCTCCATAATGCTCACCACATCGTATTCTGTGGCTGACATAAGAGTCTCCAGTTCATTCATCTTGGTTGCACGACTTCTTACATTTGCCAGTAGACATTTAATACTATTAGCACATTTATTACTCCTTTTCACCTTCCTATGTTCCTTGCATCTCCCAGCCCCTCTATATCCTCAATGACCCCAACTGTCTCACGCTCTCTATCTACTCTATCTATCTTCTGTTTTAGCATGTCTACCCTCCCTTCCCCCAGATCCTAGTTTAAAAGCTCCTCCATCAGTCTGACCATTTTTTCCCCCAGCACAGCTGCCCCTTCCCCATTGAGGTGCAGCCCGTCCGTACCGTAGAGCCTGTAGTCAACTGAGAAATTGGCCCAGTTCTCCATGAGCCCAAACCCCTCCTTCCTACACCAATATCTAAGCCACTTATTTATCTCCCTAAGCTCCCGTTGTTTTTCTATTGACACTTGTGGCACCGTCAGTATTTCTGAAAACACCACCTTGCAGGTCTCGGCCTTCAGCTTCTCTCCTAGATCCTTGTAATCATTTTTAAGGACCTTCCACCTCCCTCTAATTTTGTCATTGGTACCGATGTGCACCATGACAGCTGGGGTTTTACCAGCACCTCCGAGCAATCCGTCTATCCAATCCGCAATATGCCAAACCCGAGCTGCCAGCAGACAACACACTGTTCGGCATTCACAGTCTCAGCGGCATATGACTCTGTCTGTCTGCCTAATTATAGAGTCACCTACCACCAACATCTGGCTGGCCTTTGCTGCATGCCTATGTCCCTTATACTTACAGCAGCCGTTTTTATGGTTGCTAGGAGCAACATTTTGCTGCAATGATCCCAGTCCTGGGCTTCCATTCCTAATGTCAACCAAACAGGCATATTTACTAGGTTGTCCCAGTTCAGGACTGAGCTCCCTGGCTCTTTTCCTCCTACCCCTTCTTGTAACATTAATGAAGCGATGGCCGGGGGACCACCACGGTGCAGGAAGACTACTGTACACAAGATGAAGTGCAAACAACAAAGGGTAGATTTATTGGGAGACAGGGAATGGAAGGCACAAGGAAGATGCAAACAGGGGTTTACAATAACAAAAGATAATGCACATGAGATATCTTGTCTGTAAAATAGCACCGTGCTTCAACAATTACAAACTCAGAATCTGTCTCACAAGCAACTTTAAACAATAAGAAAAATATCGATGCTACTCTGCATATAACCTCCCTGGCCTACTACGCAGGCCACACGGCTCCCGTATACTGACTATTGAAGCCTGCACTAGACCCTCACTGGTGCACCATACAGGAACAAACTCACGGTGATGTTGGGGACACAGGTCCAGTCCCAGGGGGCCCCCAGAAGTCCAACACGGCGGTGCGCACAGATTCCTGTCAGCTCTGCGAAGCGTGGTCTTCTCCTTGCTTCTGGATCCTAGGGATGCTCCTGGAAACTGTAAGTCCCTTTCTCAGTGTCTTCGTGTCTTCACAAACTAGCACAGGACAGCCATCTTTGCTGTATCCGGAAAAGTCTTGCAAAGTTCACAAGTAAACTTTCGTCCCAAGCTGTAGGACCTTTCTTGTGGCAAAATAGCACACAGTTCTCTCTTTTGCAGCTTCAGATAACATGCACAGTTCAGGCTCAAATCAACTCCTCCCCTCCTCCTGGGGCAGTTTATCTTCACCGCCTAGCAGTGTGAAGCAGGACATTCCATCGTACCAGACAAGGGGGTGCTGTCTATTAAAGTGGCAGCGTGTTACTGTCCATAACAGCACTACCCTCTTACATGCCTCCCTTCTTAATGATGGTTGTCCTCGACCATCACAGAATCAAGGTTGAAGTGTAATGAAAGAACATGCAATGCGGAACAGCACCTATAGAGGAGGCAACAAAGGTGTAAAAACAGACAGAGCACACTGTTCTACATATCGGACCGGTGGAACCCCTGCATTAGACTTCTGAGATCTCCGAAGCTCTTGGCTGTCAGGCAAGGCTTGACTATCTTCCAGAGGAACACTTGTTGCAGGAGACATTGTGAGCTCTTGTCTGGTCTCGTCCTCGCATGGCGGTGCTGGTACATCCATGGGATCACCGTCTCTGGGCGGCTGAGGACCCCCTACTGTGTCGGGACGGTCCACCACTCATCATCGATTTGGCCATCAGGCATGACAGATTCAGGAAGTGGAGTGTCACCTTCAGGCGACAATGGCGTAGAACAGACCTCAGACCGGCAAGGCCACAGCATATTTCTGTGAAGTACTCTAGGGGCGGATGCCCCATTTTCAATCTGTACCTTGTAGACAGGGCCGTTAGCATACACTCGCTCGATAACCTTGTACGGCTGTACTTCCCATCTCTCACTTAGTTTTCCCTTAGGGCGTTTCTCTCTGACCAATACTCGGTCTCCAGGTTGGAGTAGTAACTCTTGAGTCGGTTTGCGGGCCGCATGCTCTTTTTCTTGCAGTTGCTGACCCGCCAACCGCCGCATCGTTTGCAATCGTTGCCGATGCTCCATCAGCTCCTCTGGCTGTTCCAAATTCAGCTCAATGATCTCTCGTCCAGCTCTTCCAAACAACAGTAGATAGGGGGTATAACCCGTGGTGGAGTGGACCCGATTGTTGTAGGTCCAGACCAATTCTGGCAGATAGTCTGGCCAACACGCCTTCTTATCCTCCTCCAACGTTCTCAGCATCTGAAGCAAGGTTCTGTTGAAGCGTTCACAAGCTCCATTGCCTTGAGGGTGGTAAGGGGTGGTCCGGGACCACTCGATGCCATACAAACGATACAATTCTTCCATTACCTTGCCTAGGTCCAGGGTAGAGAAGTACTTGTCTTTCCCCAACGCTGTCAAGGATTCCTCGATGCGGGGCAACGGATACGAGTCTCGAACAGTGCAGGCATTGAGTTTCCTGTAATCTACACAGAACCGGATGGTCCCATCCTTTTTCTAGATGAGCACCACCGGGGCTGCCCAAGGGTTCTGACTACTCTGCACCACTCCTGAATCCAGCATCTGCCTCAGTAATGTTTTCACCTCTTGGTACATCTTGGGCGGGATCTGCTGGTATTGTTCTTGAATTGGACGAGCTTCCCCAGTCGGTATCTCATGCGTGATAGCTTCAGTACAGCTGAAATCTTCGGCGCGACGGGTGAATGCGGCCTGATTTTCCCACAGCATAGTTTCTATTGCTTGCATACGCTCAGGGCCGATAGCCTTCACATCCACTTCCATTTGATCAAGGATGACCTGTCCACTCCACTCCGGGGATGGTGTCTTTTTGTCTCCCACAGCAACTGCTAGGGTCAACCCCACGCCTTCTTTCGGTGATAAAGACATCTCCTTCTGACTCACCACTTCACCCTTATGTAGGTACACCAGGGCCAGATCTGTCCCTCGTGGCAAGGTGACTTCCCTGGGGCTCAAATTCAAAGCTCTTATGGGGACATGTCCTCGCTGGACCACAGCTATCGTATGAGCTATCATGACTTCTTGATCCACTCCTCCGCCTACCACAGGCTGAACAACCACTTCCAACCCATCAAGCTTGCGGTGAGTCCCCACTGGAAGGTATACTATAGTTTCTCGCTTGGGAGGTAGGATTACAGGTTCTTTACCAGGAGCCCGGATGACCCCTACCATCTGATAAGATGGCACACTCTTCTGCGTCCCACAGACGCGGATCAGTCGTTGAAGGGCTTCTTGAGTAGGCTAATGTGGAGTAGCCTTCTTCCAATATCCAGGTCCCCATTTGGTAAACATAATCTGATCGAGTTCACGTAGGATATTCATTCCCAGTACTACAGGCACATCTTCCTTGACAGGCTCAGGGACTAGCAGGATCCCTTTTCTCCCAACTTCTTGCCCACAGATTCGAATATTCATCCACACGACCCCTGTGACCGGAATCGGTTGTTGGTTGGCAGCAAACAAGCAAACCAATGTCTCTTTTTCTGGCTTGGCCAGGTCCTGGAAATGCTGCTTGAAGTACGCTTCTGGCATCATTGTCACTTGTGACCCGGTATCTACCAGGCAATCCACCAGAACTCCTTCAAATTCAGCACGTAGGATGGGGCTCCCAGCAATCAAGTGTTCGTTATGAAATGGAGCAGCCTCTCTTCTCGCCTCCCCCGCAGAGTGCCGCACTACTGCAGGGGTTGGTAGTTTAACGGCGGCTTCCGCTGGCCTTGAGTATAGTTCCGACAGTCTCTGGCAAGGTGCCCCCGTCCTCCACACTCCCAGCATTGAATGCCTCCTCCTCGCCGGGGGGTACTTCGAGCCTGTCCTCGTGCCGCCGATGCCTGACAGGAGGGGGCTTGTTCCCACTGATCACTTGTCGATCGGGCTGAAGAATGGTTGCATGAGTATGGTGGGTCAGTCTCTTGTAGTTCCCCCACTCTTCGCTCCATCTGGGTCAGTTTCTCTTGCACATTAACAAGGGACCGCTGCAAGTCTTGCACTACCTGGACCAGCACCTCTTGATGGTTTGGGTCCCCTCTGGAATTGGCGCCCTGGACACGCATCACTCCAGACGCATAGCTTTCTTCTTTACTTCGGGCCACTGTTTCCGCCAGGACTTGACGAAACGTAAGGGCTGGATCTGCCCGGACCCGTTCTGACAGTGCTCGCCTCAAGGATGTGCTGTGTAGTCCCAGAATGAATTGCTCCCGGAGTATCCGGTCTTTAGAGCCCATGCTGCCAAATCCATCTGCCTCCTTTCTCTGCACCTCTGCGAACACTTCTTGCAGTGCTGTTGCATACTGAGAAATTCCTTCTTCTTCCCGCTGCAGCCTAGAGAAAAATTAGGCGCGAAGATGTCCCGCGCTAGCAGTCTCGCCGTAGATCTCTTCCAGGAACTTCACTAGCCCCTTCAGGGTATTGTGGGTGAGTTCTGGTTGTAGGCTGACGTTTCTGCGGGCTTCCCCCTCTAGGGCAGTTAAAGCAATGTCCGCTTCAAGGTCTGGGCTGATGTTATAAATCTTCAGGGTGCTTTGCAGCCGGGACACCCAGTCGGACAGTGGCATATTCTTGCCGTCAAACTTTGGGAGCACACTAAATATGGTGCCCATAGGGAGTGTCCTTGCAGGGGTTCCACCAATGCCCACAGCATCCCCATTAATGTTAGCATTCCCACCATTGCTGCCTGCTGCCCCCATTTTGGTGACAGTACCCTGCTCGCAGCGCCGCTTGAAGCGATGGCCAGGGGACCACCACAGTGCAGGAAGACTACTGTACACAAGATGAAGTGCAAACAACAAAAGGTAGATTTATTGGGAAACAGGGAATGGAAGGAACAAGGAAGATGCAAACAGGGGTTTACAATAACAAAAGATAATGCACATGAGTTATCTTGTCTGTAAAATAGCACCGTGCTTCAACAATTACAAACTCAGAATTTGTCTCACAAGCAACTTAAAACAATAAGAAAAATATCGATGCTACTCTGCATATAACCTCCCTGGCCTTTACTACGCAGGCCACACGGCTCCCATGTACTGACTACTGAAGCCTGCACTAGGCCCTCACTGGTGCACCATACAGGAACAAACTCACGGTGATGTTGGGGACACAGGTCCAGTCCCAGGGGGCCCCCAGAAGTCCAGCACGGCGGTGCGCACGGATTCCTGTCAGCTCTGTGAAGCGTGGTCTTCTCCTTGCTTCTGGATCCTAGGGATGCTCCTGGAAACTGTAAGTCCCTTTCTCAGTGTCTTCGTGTCTTCACAAACTAGCACAGGACAGCCACCTTTGCTGTATCCGGAAAAGTCTTGCAAAGTTCACAAGTAAACTTTCGTCCCAAGCTGTAGGACCTTTCTGTGCAAAATAGCACACAGTTATCTCTCTCTTGCAGCTTCAGATAACATGCACAGTTCAGGCTCAACTCAACTCCTCCCCTCCTCCTGGGGCAGTTTATCTTCACCGTCTAGCAGGGGGAAGCAGGACATTCCATCGTACCAGACAAGGGGGTGCTGTCTATTAAAGTGGCAGCGTGTTACTGTCCATAACAGCACTACCCTCTTACATTAACCCAGCTAAGTACTTCTCTGTCCTGATCTTTCCCACCTCCACCCTCCTGTGGTGGCAAAAAAAATGTAATTCTGGAGGGTCGATTTTTTTTTTCTCGTTATGCCATTTACCAATTGCATTAATATATTTTCTATTTTGATAGATCAGACTATTATGAACAAAACGATACCAAATATGTGTATTTTTCATTTTTTTAAATGTTTTATTCTTAATGGGGCAAAAAGGGGAGATTTGAATTTTTTTTGTGTTTTTACATTTATTTTTTATACTTTTTACTGTATTTAATAGTCCCTTAGGGCACTTGAAGCTGCGATCATCAGATCGCTTGTGCAATACATAGCTACGGACTGGCTTTCACAGGAAGATCGTGACAACAGGCACAGGGGTTTTCTACAGACCCCCAGCTGTAATGACAGCTAATCAGTACCCTGTGATCACATCACGAGAGCGCCAATGGGAGTGTGAAATGACGCGCCCCACTGCTGGTAAGTGTTAAATGCCGCTGTGAGAGATTGACAGCGGTATTTAACAAATTAACATACTCAGGCGTAGTGTAGCTCCACCAGTGTCTGTTAGAGGCACATGATGGCTCATTTAATCTTAGGCACATGATGGCTGATTAGTGTGAGCCCAGAACAAAGTCAGGGAGTCAGAAAATGACGTACCAGTACATCATATGTCGGTAAGGGGTTAAATGGAGTCTTTCAGTCCCTAAATTCATAGAATCATAGAATCGTAGCGTTGGAAGGGACCTCCTGGATCATCTGGTCCAACCACCTGCTCAAAGCAGAATTCACTAAATCATCCCAGACAGATGTCTATCCAGCCTCTGTTTGATCACTTCCATTGAATGAGTGGCAGCCTGTTCCACTAATTGATCACCCTAACTGTCAAAAAGTTTTTTCTAATATCTAATATGTATATCATCCTATTCAGGTTATTCCCATTGCTTCTAGTCTTTCCTTGAGCAAATGAGAATAAAGATGATCCTTCTACAATGTGACATCCCTTGAGATATTTGTAGACAGCTATTAAGTCTCCTCTCAGTCTTCTTTTTAGCAGCTAAACATTCCCAAATCCTGTAACCGTTCCTTATAGGACATGGTTTGCAGATCGGTCACCATTCTGGTCGCTCTTCTCTGAACTTGCTCCAGTTTGTTGATGTCTTTTTTTTAAATGTGGTGCCCAGAACTGGACACAGTATTTCAGATGTGGCCTGACCAAAGAGGAGTAGAGGGCAATAATGACTTCACGTGACCTAGACTGTATGCTCCTGTAAATATATCCCAGAATTGCATTTGCCCTTTTTGCTGCTGCATCACACTGTTGACTCATGTTTAGTCTGTGATCTATTAGTATACCCAAGTCTTTTTCACATGTGCTGTTGCTTAGCCCTATTCCTCCCATTCTGTATATGCTTTTTTCATTTTTATTGCCCAGATGTAGTACTTTGCATTTTTTCCTGTTAAAAACCATTCTGTTAGTTGCTGCCCACTGCTCCAGTTTATTTATATCTTTTTCAATCCTCTCTCTCTCTTCTCTAGTATTAGCTATCCCTCCTAGCTCTGTGTCATCAGCAAATGTAATCAGTTTACCCTCATTCATATTCAATTCATATCAAAGTAAACAGAGGTACATGTAGATGTAGTACAGATTATTACTAGGATTCCCTAGCAACCCCCACATGTACTTATGCTGGCTAACAGATGTAAATCATTCAGCTGCAGAGCTGAAACCTACATCTCCGAGCACTAAAAAATACTCGGAGGACCCCCGAGCATGCTTGAGAAATCTCGAGTATCGAGTATATTCGCTCATCACTACTTATTACATAAAAGAAAAAACCCAATCAAAATTTGGCTGCTGTTCGGACACCCCTGTTTAGAGGCTGTTAATTTAAAACAGTAGAAGGCAAACATGAAAGCCTGATTTGTGCCTATGAGGCTGTGAGTTTGGGTCAGAAGAACTGCGGACAGTCCACTCATTCTGATCCATATGTGTACAGTAAAATACGGCATTCTCTACCCGGCCAAATACTAATTTTGTTCTTTTCCATAGGAGACAGATCATCATGTACACCTGGAATAACCATGGCAAGAAACCCAAACTCTGGCACATTATCAGGGCAGCCTCTTGTCCTGAATTGCCTTGTGCAGCTCTGTGACCTCGAATTGCCCAATGTTACTTGGTGTAAAATAGCGGGACAACAGTGTGATCCCTTGAGAACCAGAGATGGGATCTACTCTAAGCTGGAGGCCCAGAGAAAAGACAACATTGTTTATGTTCTGAAATTTGACTCTGTACAAATTAACGACACCGGATATTATCAATGTAAAGTCAAGTTTAAGAATCAGCAGATAATGGGAAGCCCGGTAGAACTTAATATTTTTGGTGAGTCCCATAGGTTTTCATTGTAATCATGTGAACTGTAATTTATAGTAGCTCATAAGCAGGGTCGAAGTCAGCACCCGGGCAAGTGCCGGCGACCTGAGCAGGCAGGGATCTCCACTTGCCATCGGGGACACTGGCGCGCTATAGGGGCCTGTTGCCAAAACCGTAAGTGGGTCCCCCCGCCGCTTGCTCAGCATCAAATGGGACCCATCACATACTGGAGCATCATATGAGGCCCATTATGTATGGAGCAATATATGGGGCCCATTATATACTGTATAGAGCATTATATGGGGAACATTATGTATGGAGCAATATATGGAGCTCATTATGTATAGAGCAATATATGGGGCTCATTATATATGGAGCATTAGATGGGGCCCATTATATACTATATAGAGCATTATATGGGGAACATTAAGTATGGAGCAATATATGGGGCTCAATGTGTAAGGAGTAGTGTTGAGCGATACCGTCCGATACTTGAAAGTATCGGTATCGGATAGTATCGGCCGATACCCGAAAAGTATTGGATATCGCCGATACCGATACCCGATACCAATACAAGTCAATGGGACACCAAGTATCGGAAGGTATCCTGATATCCTGTATATAACACAGCCCACATAGCATATAGCACAGCCCACGTAGCACATAGCACAGCCACATAACATATAACACAGCCACGTAGTATATAACAGCCCATGTAGCATATAACACAGCCCATGTAGTATATAGCACAGCCACAAAGTATATAGCACAGCCACGTAGTATATAGCACAGCCACGTAGTATGTAGCACAGCCACGTAGTATATAGCACAGCCCATGTAGTATATAGCACATCCCACGTAGTATATAGCACAGCCCACATAGTATATAACACAGCCACGTAGTATATAGCACAGCCACGTAGTATATAGCACAGCCACATAGTATATTGCCCAGCCACGTATATTGCACAGCTATGTAGTATATAGCACAGCCCAAGTAGTATATAACACAGCTCATGCAGTATATAACACAGCCACGTAGTATATTGCCCAGCCGCATAATATATTGCACAGCCACGTAGTATATAGCACAGCTCACGCAGTATATACCACAGCCACATACTATATTGCCCAGCCATGTAATATATTGCACAGCCACGTAGCATATAGCACAGCTCACACAGTATATACCACAGCCACATAGTATATTGCCCAGCCATGTAATATATTGCACAGCCACGTAGCATATAGCACAGTCCACGTAGTATATAGCATAGAGACGTAGTATATAACACAGCCCACACAGTATATAACACAGCCCACGTAGTATATAGCAATGTGCCATACCAAGTTATTGTTTAAGCCAAGCGTGTATTAGCGATCACGAACGATCAAATAAATACATAACATATCCTTTGAATCAACTACGTGCCTCCTGGGCTTATAATTAGCCAGACTGGTGAGACGTCATCAGTGCGGTGCATACCGAATAGATGACGTCATGCCAAGTTGGCGAATCGTAGACTGACCTGGATCTCGCTGAAGCCAAATCAAGAGTACCTCTCAGTTTCCAATACTAAAATCTCCTTTATTTTCTTCAACCTTAGACCTCTGTGCTCAGTCAGCCGAGGAAAAGATTTATTTCTTCTCCTGTCGCAATCTTCTCTAGCAGCAATGGCATGTGTGCTTACTAGAGATGAGCGAATATACTCGTTACTTGAGATTTATCGAGCATGCTCGGGGGTCCTCCGAGTATTTTTTAGTGCTCGGAGATTTAGTTTTTCTTGCCGCTGCTGAATGATTTACATCTGTTAGCCAGCATAAGTACATGTGGGGGTTGCCTGGTTGCTAGGGAATCCCCACATGTACTTATGCTGGCTAACAGATGTAAATAATTCAGCTGGGGCAATAAAAACTAAATCTCCGAGCACTAAAAAATACTCGGAGGACACCCGAGCATGCTCGAAAAATCTCGAGTAACGAGTATATTTGCTCATCACTAGTGCTTACCATACACCTCCTCTTTAAGTTGAGACACGGGTCTGTCCATGTGTGCAACTGACTACACATGGCATAGCATGTTCATCAATGTTAGCCTTTTAACAATCACTAGTACATGAGGAATTTTCAACATGGACTTAAGAAATCACAGTGTAACGCTGGTGGCCAGGGTCGGTGAGCTTCGAGCTATGGTGGGCCTCCGAGCAGGACGCAGAGGGGACCCGCTGGTGTCAAATGAATGTGTGTCCTTAGATGCACGTTCAGTTGAAATGTATGGCCCTGTTGCCGTCGTAATAGGCTGCTGACCTAGCAGAGGCAGATGGGCTGACTTCTGTGTGCCTGTCGCAGGGGACGCATGACGTCTGCTATGTCAGTGGCCATTTTAATATGAGCGCACCAGATCTAAGAAGAGGATGCTGCTTGGCGCAGGGAGTGCAGGCAGGTAAGAAGGATCTTTTTTTCTCTTTCTAATGTTGCTGTGGATGCGGCATGAGCCTGGGGCTAGGCCTAGGGACTTAAGGCGTACAGCCAGGGACAAGGGACGTAGGCCCCTAGGACCTTGGCCCTGGCTAGGGCCCTTTGCCCTGGCTAGGTCCCTGGTTAGGCCACCAGGCCCTTGCTAGGTTCCCTGGCCCTGGCTAGACCCCCTGACTAGTTCCCCTTGCCCTGTCTAGGCCCCCTTAATATACAGAACTCCTGTGTATAATCATTGAATTACCTATACACTGACACTATACACTATACTGTACACTATACACTCCTGTGTATAATGTCACTGGTGGTAATAACAGTGTTGTTAGTATTGTAATTTTTATTCATGATCAGTATTGTAGTATTTGGTCACTATGTGGTGGTAATATGTGGTCTGGTCTTGGTGTGACAGTATTTGTTCCTTTTATGTGGTATTGTTGGGTCATGATGTGGTGGTAATATGGTCTGGTCACGGTGTGGCTGTATTTCTCCCTAGTACAGTATGTGGTATTATTCGGTCACTATGTGGTGGCAATATCTGGTCTGATCATGGTCTTGTAAGGGGGTGACTTGGTACGCCCCGTACCACCCCGCCTTTGGACTTTTATACATGTGTCTAATGCGGCACTCTGATGTTTTAGAAATGCTAATGTAATGTGTGGTTATCTGCTGTTTATTAATGTGCACTGTAATGTATTTGTCATGTACTGTAATGTGTTGTATTGTGCTTTAGTTTAAGGATAGATTAGTATAAGAGAATTAGAATAGAGGTGGCACAGTAGAAATAGAGCATAGGATAGATACGTGTTAGTTAGTTACAGGCAGCACAGGAGTTAAGTAGATGAGAGGGGCACAGAGCATCACTCAGCAGGGGATATAGGAGAAAGACTTCCTGGTTAGTGAGGAGTTCCCGGGCAGCTTGCCCAAAGGCAAGATACGTGTAGAATACTAGATTTATATACAGTAGCTGGAAGAATGGAGCGGCTATGGCTGGAGGGAGTCCCAGGATGTGAACCAGTGTGGATGGTAACTAGTGACAGAGGTCAACTCAAGGAGGATTTGAGGTCCATGACGGGGGCAGGTGGAGCTGAGAGAGCTATCATAGCACCTTTTCCATGTGTGGAACAAAGTAAGTGCAGGAGATGGAAAAATTTGTCAGGAAGAATCAGGTCTGTCCGTAGGACAGATGCCACTCTGTGTGAACTGTGCTGCTGATTTGATGGATGCTTTGCTGTTTATTAAAGTTGAACTGTTGGAAAAAGAACTCTTCTCTGAAGTGATTTGCACAGCCTATATGATAGCAGCCAAAAGGAATTTGACAAAGCTTGAGAGTGTGCTGTGGTGCATGTTACACATGCTATACAAGGAACTCTATTTGACTTTAAATGAGCAAGTTGCCGGGGTGCTCACTGACTGTTGTTAGAGGACTCGCCCATGGCTGCCACCCCGTGCCACCTTATTACAGTCTGGCGATATTTGTTCCTTTCATTTGGTAATATGTGGACTGGCCATGGTTTAGCGGTATTTGTCCCTTGTATGTGGTATTATTTGTTCACTATATAGTGGAATATGCAGGTAACAGGTATTTGCATATAACTATAAGGTGGGCCTCTAAAGTCAATTCTTCCAGTCCAACCCTTCTGGTGGGTGTGGACTCACTGTATCACGAGCCAGGCTTACATAGAAGGGGCGTAACTAAGCTACTACCGAGTATTCGTTAGAGTCTCTGATGGTGAGATAGGCGTGGCTGCTGGTAATCGCCAGGTACCACTCTAAGGCAGACCCCGGTTCCGCAGCAACTGGCTGGAGGGTCAGAGGCACAGTATGAGGTAAAGAGGGCAAAACAAAAGCATAGTCAGGTGGCCTGAGGTCTGGGAAAGCAGCACAAGATCAATAAATGTAGCCAATACATTTGGACCTATTACTCCTATTTCTTTTGATGATATTATTATGGTCAGGAGTAGTGTTGAGCATTCCGATACTGCAATATCGGGTATCGACCGATATTCGCGGTACCGGAGTTCCGATACTGAGTTCCGATACTTTTACAATATCGAATACCGGAATCGGAAGTTCCCATAATGGAATGAGCCAGTTTGGTTTAATTCAGCCAATAAAGAATCCTAATAAGTGTGGGCACATCCTGTTATGCATGTTAGGGATGTAACTAATGGCATGGCTGTGATTGGCTGCTGAAATGATGTCATGATGCACTATAAAAGCCACCGCCACCATTTTGGGTTCACTCTGCTGTGAATTCAGTTAGGGACAGGACGCTGCTGTTCTGACTGAGTGACAGTTTCAGGTAATGATTTGCATCATTGTGCTTTAGCCGGGCTACTTTAGCAACCGCTGTGTGAGAAGCTTTTTTTTGCCTTGCAGCGCTGTCTGCGAGGTCTCTGTGTGTGAGTGCAGCTCACGCTGTAGTCTGTTCTACAGCCACATCTGGTTGTAGTCCGCTCAGCGTGCGTCACTGCCTCATACTGTTACATTTTTGCATTAGTGCTGCTGCACATTTTCCTGATTTCTCCTATTAGTGTGTTTCCATCTGTATCCAGCTAGATTGTGTGCAAACACTATGTAGAGTAGATAGAGGAGCCTTTCTGCAGCCTTGTGCCCTGCAACCCCAGCCAGATTAGTATTAGCCTATTTTTTGGAGCCTCATCTATTGCATTGTAAGTTACCTTCCTGCATTGTAATAGCTACAAAAATTTTGTGATACTATCGGTTTGACATCTTTGGGCACATCCATTTAAAAAAAACAAACAAACCTAAATAAAGTTCACCAAACACTCCACTTTACAGTAGGCCACATTAGCTCATATTAAAGTCAGGTCCACACTTTATAAAATTAGTGTTTCTTATACCTGTTAGCAGCTGTTCTGGAATAAGCACACTAAGCCCTTAGTACTTTTCTGCCTATCTTTATCAGTCTACCAAAATGAAGAAGGCAGGGAGTAAGGCACATGGTCGTGGGCGTGGAGTTTCTGCAGGGAGAGGACGTGGGGATTCTGTGCCTGCTGCGAGCACCAGTGACTCAGCATCCCCCAGTCCTTTAAGCGCAGCTTTGTAGAAGCTCGCCATACCCCACTGCTGCGGGAGGAACAAATTGAAGCCGTTGTTGGATGGATGGCAGCTAACGCATCGACTTCAATTAGTGCCACATCCTCTCAGGTCCAGAGCACTGAAGAGCACCCATCTGTCTCTTCACCACCCGCCAAATTGCCCAGGCAGTCAGAGAGCTCTGGACAGGAGCCATCTCTACTTCTGTTCTCTGAATCTCTTGGCTTGGAAAGAGCTAAGCAGCATTCAATAAATTGAAGAAGAGGCAGTATGCAGTGATGCGCAACTGCTTTGTCTCTCTGAATCTGAAGAGGCGGGTGGGCCAGTGCCTATGTTCAGTACACCTCAGTACGCATCTGATGATGAGACTCAGGTGCCACTTTCTGGTGCGTACGGTGCTGCCGAGACTACCCAGGAGAAGAAATTGTTGGAAGAGGGTAGTTTAGATTATGAGGTCCTTGACCCATCATGGCGTGAGGTACAGGAAGGTGGTGGGAGCAGCTCTGAGGAAGAGATTCCCCGAATGGCCCAAAAAGGAGGGAGAGGGAGGGGGCAGCCTGGGTTACCTGTAGCCTCCACATCGGCACCCATTAGGAGCATGCCTCTTCCAAAACTCAAATAGGGCGCGCCCAAGACTTGCAGTGCCTGGTCCTCTTTTGACACAGTTGCAGATGACATTTGCTTTGTCAAATGCAAGCTGTGTAATCAAAAAGTGAAAAGAGGGAAAAGTGTCAGCAACCTCAATACCACAAATATGTGGAAACATGTGCGGACCAAGCACATGGTGGAGTTACAAAGACACACTGAAGACCTAGGCCAACCAACCTACAGTGCCACTTAACACCTCTTCAGCTCGTGTTGTAGCCTCTTCCTCCAGTTCACACACAGCTCGTTCGGCTTCCTCACAGGATCGCCATGGAAGAACCTCTGGCACTGTTGTACAGAGACACAGTGTCATTCCACCCACAGCACCACGATCCCTGTCATCCTCCCACTTCCAGGCCAGTGTACAGCCATCGGTAGAACAGGCATGGGAGAAAAGGTGCCCATACTCGGCAAACCACCCTCGAGCACAGGCTCTGAATGCTGGCATTGCAAAACTACTGTCCCTTGAAATGCTCTCATTCAGGCTGGCGGAGACTCAGGGCCGTATTTGCCACTAGGCACTTGAGGGCATGTGCCTAGGGCGGGACGATGTGGGGGCGGCACCTGAGCAAGTTAAAAAAAAAATTTTTTTTAAAGTTCGGGGTCGCCCCGCCCACCCACCTCAGTCCCGGCTGCTGCGGGGGGAGGGGGTCTCGGGCGCAGGGCCACTTACTATCAGTGAATTACTTGTTAGTGCATCTGGCATCCAGAAATGGGTGATGTACCCAGGGCCGCCATCAGGTCATTACTGCCCTTACTGCTGTATGGGGCCCGGTCAGCAGCAGTACACAGAGGGGCCCGCAGATCCGGGGCCCAATTGTTGTGCTTCTACTGATCGGGCCCCATCGTGCACTAAAATACCATGCACTGCGGCACACATGTCGGCGCTGGGGCCCAGGAGCCTTCTTGGAGCTGTGCACGGCCGTCTCACCTAGTCAGCTGCGCAGCTCCTGCTCGGCTGTAGCTAGAATGTTTGGGTTCCCTGCAGGTCCTGACTTCAGCCCATACATTCTATAGTGAATGTGCTAGAATGTAGAGGCTCCTGTCAGGTCCTCTCAGCAGCCCATACATTCTAGCTGCTGTTTCACTGCTGACAACACTAGCCAGCCCGGGAACGACTGAGGTAAGTATAAAAAACATTTTTGTTTTTTTAAATGGGTGAGGTGGGGGGGGGGGGGGGGAAGTGAGACTGCAGATGATGGAGTGTGTTTGAGGGGGTACTGCACAAGGTGAAATGATAGGTGGCTGCAGATGATGAAATGATAGGTGGCTGCAGATGATGAAATGATAGGGGGCTGCAGATGATGAAATGATAGGGGGCTGCAAATGATGAAGTGTGTTTGAGGGGGTACTGCACATGATGAAATGATAGGGGGCTGCAGATGATGAAATGTGTTTGAGGGGGTACTGCACATGATGAAATGATAGGGGGCTGCAGATGATGAAATGTGTTTGAGGGGGCACTGCACATGATGAAATGATAGGGGGCTGCAGATGATGAAATGTGTTTGAGGGGGCACTGCACATGATGAAATGATAGGGGGCTGCAAATGATGAAGTGTGTTTGAGGGGGTACTGCACATGATTAAATGATAGGGGGCTGCAGATGATGAAATGTGTTTGAGGGGGCACTGCGCATGATGAAATGATAGGGGGCTGCAAATGATGAAGTGTGTTTGAGGGGGTACTGCACATGATTAAATGATAGGGGGCTGCAGATGATGAAATGTGTTTGAGGGGGTACTGCACATGATGAAATGATAGGGGGCTGCAGATGATGAAGTGTGTTTGAGTGGGCACTGCGCATGATGAAATGATAGGGGGCTGCACATGATGAAGTGTGTTTGAGGGGGTACTGCACATGATGAAATGATAGGGTGCTGCAGATGATGAAGTGTGTTTGAGTGGGCACTGCGCATGATGAAATGATAGGGGGCTGCACATGATGAAGTGTGTTTGAGGGGGTACTGCACATGATGAAATGATAGGGGGCTGCAGATGATGAAGGGTGTTTGAGGAGGTACTGCACATGGAATGATAGGGGGCTGCAAATGATGAAGTAAGGGGGACTGCAGATGAAGTGAATGGGGATAGGGGACTACAAATGATGAAGTGGGGGTGATGGGGACTGCAAATGATGATGTGGGGTGCTGGGGACTGCAAATGATGATGTGGGGGTGGTGGGGATTGCAAATAATGGTGGGTACTGCAAATGATGAAGTGGGGGTGATGGGGATTGCAAATGATGGGGACTGCAAATCATGATGTGAGAGTGATGGAGACTGCAGATGATGAATTGTGTTTGAGGGGGTACTGCACATGATGAAATTATAGGGGGCTGCAAATGATGAAGTAAGGGGGACTGCAGATGAAGTGAAGGGGGATAGGGGACTAAATGATGAAGGTGGACTGCAAATGATGAAGTGGGGGTGATGGGGACTGAACATCAAGTGACTGTGAGGGACGGGACGGCAAATTAATTGAAGGTGGGGGTGGGGAGAGCAAATGGTGTATTGAAGGTAGGGAGAGCAAATAATGAATTTTGAGGGTGGGGAAGAGCAGTTGATAATGAATAGAGAGTGGGAGAGAGAGAAGACATGGCAATGAATTGAGGCAGAAGGGGCATGTAACTATAATGAATTGGGGTAAGGGTTAGAGCGGGAGGTACATAGTGGGGTCATTGAGGATAAAGTGACTGGTAATAAATTGGGGAAAGAGTACAGGTGCTAATTAATTTATATTAAATAGGGAAAGTGGTTATGTAGAGATAGTTGGGGCACAGTGGCGGATTATAATTTATATTTGGAATGGTGGGTTGCATAATAACCAATTATATATTAATGGTGGGTGAAGGTTTGTATTCAGATGTGTAGGAGAAAGGGAAAAAGTGGGGAATGTGCTCTGGAAGCGGTGCTCTAGATAACTGTGTTATTTTATGCAGAGACGAGTCCTGGCTGAAAGATGTGATGGCGGTCTGCGCTGAATTAAAAGAAAGGCAAAGATGAAGGATTTCAGCTACAGACATCACTGGTGAGTCAGTGTGTTACCTGCACACTGACACCATACACTGTATACAGAGCTCCTGTGTATAATGTCACTAGTGATCACTGTATTACATGTACACTGTACCCTATATACAGAGCTCCTGTGTATAATGTCACTGGTGATTCCTGTATTACCTGTACACTGACACTATATATAGAGCTCCTGTGTATAATGGCACCTGTGACCACTGTATTACCTGTACACAGACACTGCATACTAAGTACAGATCTCCTGTGTATAATGGCACTTATAGTGATAGTATTTTTTTTTTATTAATGATCAGTATTGTACTATTCAGTCACAATGTGTTGATAATATGTTGTTTGGTCATGGTGTGGCGGAATTTGTCCCTTGTATGTGCTATTATTTGGTCAGTATGTGGTGGTAATATGTGGTCTGGTCACGGTGTGGTGTTATTTGGTCCTTGTATATGCTATTATTCGATCACTGTGTGGTGATAATATGTGGTCTGTACATGCTGCGGTGGTATTTGTCCCTTGTATGTGATATTGTTCGGTCACTGTGGTGGTAATATGTGGTCTGTACATGGTGTGGCTGTATTTGTTCCTTGTAGATAGTATTATAGGTCACTATGTGGTGATAATATGGTGTCTGGTCATGGTGTTGTGGTATTTGTCCCTTGTATGTGGTATTATTGTTCACTTGAAAAATTGAAAAATGAATAAAAATATGCCTAAATTGTATTGCATATTTTAACTAATGTTTAATAAGTTAGAGTAGAGTAGGGCCCAGCCAATAGAGTCTACCTTGTCGTCGTGGCAGATTAAAAAGCCTTTGGCCAAAACAAAATCTGCTGTCTATGTGTGTGATCTGGTGATGAGAACTGTTAATGTGTGATTGGTGAGAAGTGGAGTTTTTCCAAGAGACAGCAGTGGGGCTGTTGACAGTTCAAGGGGTGGAGGCAGAGCTGGGGTGGAGCCTGGGCGGAGTCTTAAGGGGCCCCGAACATTTTGCCAGTATGGGGCCCCAAAATTCCTAGTGGCAGTCCTGGCTGTACCTTTAAGCAGTAGCAGGCCCAAGTGCATCATGGTCCTGACGCCGGTCATGTGACACGCTGCACGCTCTTCTTAATGTAGGAGCAGACTGCAGAGCAGCATGTCATGTTTGTGGGAGAAGATACTGAAGTCGGCGGTGAGCAGGGAGAGGAGGCGGGCAGTGTGTGAAAACTCAGAGGAAGCTGCAGAGAGGAGTGAGGTGAGAGAGGAGACGGGAGTCTGCTGATGTGAGTGAGGAGAGGGGAGGCTGCTAAGGGGAGGATATGAGAGGCTGCTGAGGAGAGAGGAGGCTGCTGAGGAGAGGGGAGTCTACTGATGTGAGTGAGGAGAGGCTGCTAAGGGTAGGATATGAGAGGCTGCTGAGGAGAGGAGATGAGAGGCTGCTGAGGAGGGAGGAGGCTCCTGAGGATAGGGGAGTCTACTGATGTGAGTGAGGAGAGGCTGCTAAGGGGAGGATATGAGAGGCTGCTGAGAAGAGGGGAGGCTGCTGAGGAAAGGAGATGAGAGGCTGCTGAGGAGAGGAGATGAGAGGCTGCTGAGGAGAGAGGAGGCTGCTGAGGAGAGGGGAGGCTGCTGAGGAGATGAGAGGGGAGGCTGTTGAGGAGATGAGAGGGGAGGCTGGTGAGGAGAGGGGAGGCTGCTGAGGAGAGCAGATGAGAGGCTGCTGAGGAGAGGAGATGAGAGGGGAGGCTGCTGAGGAGAGGGGAGGCTGCTGAGGAGATGGGAGGCTGCTGAGATGAGAGGCTGCTGAGGAGAGGGGAGGCTGCTGAGGAGAGGAGATGAGAGGCTGCTGAGGAGAGGAGATGAGAGGCTGCTGAGGAGAGAGGAGGCTGCTGAGGAGAGGGGAGTCTACTGATGTGAGTGAACAGAGGCTGCTAATGGGAGGATATGAGAGGCTGCTGAGGAGAGGAGAGGGGAGGCTGCTGAGGAGATGAGAGGCTGGTGAGGAGAGGAGATGAGAGGGGAGGCTGGTGTGGAGAGGGGAGGCTGCTGAGGAGAGAGGAGTCTACTGATGTGAGTGAGGAGAGGCTGCTAAGGGGAGGACATGAGAGGCTGCTGAGGAGAGGAGATGAGAGGCTGCTGAGGAGAGGAGATGAGAGGCTGCTGAGGAGAGGAGAGGGGAGGCTGCTGAGGAGAGGAGAGGGGAGGCTACTGAGGAGAGGGGAGGCTGCTGAGGAGAGGGGAGGCTGCTGAAGGGAGGGGAGGCTGCTGAGGAGAGGAGATGAGAGGGGAGGCTGGTGAGGAGAGGGGAGGCTGGTGAGGAGAGCAGATGAGAGGCTGCTGAGGAGAGGAGATGAGAGGGGAGGCTGGTGATGAGAGGGGAGGCTGCTGAGGAGAGGCGAGGCTGCTGAGGAGAGGAAATGAGAGGCTGTGAGGAGAGGCTGGTGAGGAGAGGAGATGAAAGGCTGCTGAGGAGAGGGGAGGCTGGTGAGGAGATGAGAGGCTGCTGAGGAGAGGCGAGGCTGCTGAGGAGAGGAGATGAGAGGCTGGTGAGGAGAGGCTGGTGAGGAGAGGAGATAAGAGGCTGCTGAGGAGAGGAGATGAGAGGGGAGGCTGGTGAGGAGAGGGGAGGCTGCTGAGGAGAGGAGATGAGAGGCTGCTGAGGAGAGGCGAGGCTGCTAAGGAGAGGAGATGAGTGGCTGGTGAAGAGAGGCTGGTGAGGTGAGGAGAGGGGAGGCTGGTGAGGAGATGAGAGGCTGGTGAGAAGGGGGAGGCTGGTGAGGTGAGAAGATGAGAGGCTGGTGAGGAGAGGGGAGGCTGCTGAGGTGAGAAGATGAGAGGCTGGTGAGGAGAGGGGATGTCTGAAACTGGCCGGTCCGAAGGCACATCCAGAGTTCCCTTTGCAGGTGGAAATCTTTGCCTACCACTAGTGCCTGTGTGTTGTAGTGCTTCTCTGCTGAGCATTCGGGATAGTCCTCACAACTTCTGTTCTCGTTCTTTATTGTTCTTTCTATTCTCCATCCCCCAAGTTTGTTATGGCTAGGACGCACCCGTTTGACGGGAAGGCTCGGAGCTATTCTGGAACCCTAGAGACGCCCCTCTCCACGCTTGCCCCCTGTGTCTGCTTAAGTGATGTATGGTAGACAGCCAACCTATAATTAACTGTCCTGCGGTATTTGAAGTAAGGCATAAAGTCAGTTACTTCCTCGGTGTTCCGGTCACCGGCTACGCGCCTCAGTAGGATGTTGCCGTTCTCGGGGCACGACTCCTACTGGATCTCCTTTGTGCTTGATCTCGTTTCTCACTGTCCACAATATCCTTCACTTCGTGTCCTTTCTTTAGATGCCGCCGCAAGGTAGTGCAGGCGCGGCTCTGTAATGATCTGTCCTTGACGCTAAGTCACTGCCAGGTTCCCACGCCTGACAGGGACCTCTCTGAATCTTCCCCGCAACACCCCCTGCCACGGGATATTGCCTGGGCAAAACCCAGCCAGCTTCTCCCTAACTTCCTATCCAACCCCTAGTTTTACCAGTGTGAGGAGTGGCCTAATAAATAAAACCTTTTGCTCCCCCTAGTGGCCAGAGTGTGAAGTGTAATGTGTGCTTGTGATACCTGGTCAGGTGAACTCCTTTAGTGCCATCAGACGTACTATCACTCCCCTTAGTGGCATAGCGACACTACTGCAACGACCAGGTCTCTGGGGCGCTGCATCTACACCATCACAGACGGCTCCAGTCAGCAGGAGGCAACATTTCCGTCAGATGGTGACAGACTACATGTCTTGCCCTCTCAGTGTTTTCCCACACGGCTCTTCCCCCTTCAAGTTTTGGGTCTCTAAGCTGGATACATGGTCAGAGCTTAGCCAGTATGCATTGGAGGTGCTGGCTTGCCCTGCTGCTAGTGTATTATCGGAACGCGTCTTTAGTGCCGAATGTGGTGTACTAACAGACCGTCGCATGCGACTATCCTCCGATAACGTTGACCGGCTTACTTTTCTGAAAATGAACAAGGCCTGGATTCTCGCAGGAATTTGCCAGTCCTCTTACAGATTAAATAATTGGTTGGCAACAGTATCCAGGTCTCATGTTGTGTTCATGTTTCTACCACCTGAACGGTAATCCCTGGGCACCAACACTACCAGTTGCTGCTCAGAAGTGCCGTCTGCACAGTCAACACATGCTCCAGTGTTATTGGGGTTCAGTAACGTCAGCTGATCCCCTGCTGTGTATCCAGCAATTTCGCCTGCTCCATTCACACTCATACTACTACAGATTTTAAACGTGCTCCAATTACGCCTCTGCCTCCACTCTGTTTCTAGTATTTACCCTGGGCTCCAACACCACCAGTTGCTGCTCAGAAGTACCATCTGCACAGTCAACACGTGCTTCAGTGTTATTGGGGTTCAGTAATGTCAGCTGATCCCCTGCTGTGTATCTGGCAATTTCGCCTGCTCCGTCCACACTCACACTACTACAGATTTTAAACTTGTTCCAATTACGTCTCTGCCTCCATTCTGTTTCTAGCATTGACCCTGGGCTCCACCACTGCCAGTTGCTGCTCAGAAGTGCCGTCTGCACAGTCAGCACATGCTCCAGTGTGATTGGGCTTCAGTAACGCCAGCTGCTCCCCTGCTGTGTGTCCGGCAATTTCGCCTGCTCCGTCCACACTCACACTACTACAGATTTTAAACTTGCTCCAATTATGCCTCTGCCGCCACTCTGTTTCTAGCATTGACCCTGGGCTCCACCACTGCCAGTTGCTGCTCAGAAGTGCGATCTGCACAGTCAGCACATGCCCCAGTGTGATTGGGCTTCAGTAACGCCAGCTGCTCCCCTGCTGTGTGTCCGGCAATTTTGCCTGCTCAGTCCACACTCACACTACTACAGATTTTAAACTTGCTCCAATTACGCCTCTGCCTCCACTCTGTTTCTAGTACTTACTCTGGGCTTCAACACCGCCAGTTGCTGCTCAGAAGTGTCTTTGGCACGAGTACTCCCTGCTGCCCAGCCTTGTTCCAGCACGCCAGCTGTTTCCGGGTAGTGTCAAGGTCACTTTGCCTCCAATACGTTGTCCTGTCGTGTTGCGGTCGGGTTAGCTGACTCTATGGTGCCTGCAGTTTAGGTGCTTCCTATGTGGGCTGTGGGATCTGGCAATGAAGGCTGATTCCGTAGTGCCAAAAGGACAAGCTCCCCCTGTAGGACTGTGTGTTTCGGTAACTCGGGTCGGCTCGCGGTCTTGCAACTTTTTTTTTCATGTGGACCTTCTGCTGCCTATCTGAGTTCCAGTACCATTAGCTGGTTCTTTGGAAGTCAATCTTGGTCCCCCTGGGTTCCAGTACTGTCAGCTGGTTCCAGGCAGAGCCTTTGGATTAGGTGCCTTCTTCTCGGTATCCGAGTTCCACCAACGTCTGGTGGTCCTTCGTAGCGCTTTCTGGCACGGGTACCTCCTGCTTAGTAACCGGGTTCCAGTACCATCAGTTGGTCCTCAGTAGTTCTATTGGCTCTTGTACCTTCTGCTACCCATCCGGGTTCCAGTACTGTCAGCTGGTTCTCGGCAGTGTCTTTGGCTCTTGTATCTTCTGCTACCCATTCGGGTTCCAGTACCGTCAGCTGGTTCTCGGCAGTGTCTTTGGCATGGGTACTCCCTCCTGCCCAGCCTGGTTCCAGCACCACCAGCTGGTTCCAGGTAGTGTCAATATCACTTTGCCTCCAATACGTTTTCCTGTCGGGTTGCGGTCAGCTTAGCCGACTCTATGGTGCCTGCATTTTTGATGCTTCCTATGTGGGCTGTGGGATCTGGCAATGAAGGCTGGTTCTGTAGTGCCAATCAGACAAGCACCCCCTGTAGGACTGTGGGTTTCGGTAACTCCAGAAAGCTCACGGCCTTGCAACTTTTTTTGTTATGCGTACCTTCTGCTGCCTATCTGACTTCCCGTACCATTAGCTGTTTCTTTGGAAGTCAATCTTGAATATGTCCCCCTGGGTTCCAGTAATGTCAGCTTGTTCCAGTCAAAGCCTTTGGCTTGGGTGCCTCCTTCTCGGTATCTGAGTTCCACCAACGTCTGCTGGTCCTTGGTAGTGCTTTCTGGCACGGTACCCCCTGCTTAGTAACTGGGTTCCAGTACCATCAGCTGGTACTCGGTAGTTCCATTGGCTCTTGAACTTTCTGCTACCCATCCGGGTTCCAGTACCGTCAGCTGGTTCTCGGCAGTGTCTTTGGCTCTTGTACCTTCAGCTACCCATCAGGGTTCCAATACTGTCAGCTGGTTCTCAGCAGTATCTTTGGCTCTTGTACCTTCTGCTACCCATCCGGGTTCCAGTACCGTCAGCTGGTTCTCGGCAGTGTCTTTGGCACGAGTACTCCCTCCTGCCCAGCCTGGTTCCAGCACCGCCAGCTGGTTCTGGGTAGTGTCAATGTCACTTTGCCTCCAATATGTTGTCTTGTCGTGTTGCGGTCGGGTTAGCTGACTCTATGGTGCCTGCAGTTTAGGTGCTTCCTATGTGGGCTGTGGGATCTGGCAATGAAGGCTGATTCCGTAGTGCCAATCGGACAAGCTCCCCCTGTAGGACTGTGGGTTTCGGTAACTTCGGCCGGCTCGCGGCCTTGCAACTTTTTTTGTCACGCGTACCTTCTACTGCCTATCTGACTTCCAGTACCATTAGTAATTGGAAGTCATTCTTGAATATGTCCCCCTGGGTTCCAGTAACATCAGCTGGTTCCAGGCAGAGCCTTTGACTTAGGTGCCTCCTTCTTGGTATCTGAGTTCCACCAACATCTGCTGGTCCTTGGTAGTGCTTTCTGGCATGGGTTCCTCCTGCTTAGTAACCAGTTCCAGTACCATCAGCTGGTCCTCGGTAGTTCCATTGGCTCTTGTACCTCCTGCTACATTTCCAAGTTCAAGCTTTTTGAAATGGTTTTTGGTAATCACTCTGGATCTCCCTGATGACGACCCTAAAGACGACGACCCTGAGGACCGCCCCGAAGAAGACGACGACCCGGAAAACGACGACCCTGAAGACCACCCCGATGAAGACGTCGACCCCGAAAACGACGACCCTGGAGACGACGACCCTGAAGACCACCCCGAAGAAGACAATGACCCGGAAAACGACGACCCTGGAGATGACGACCCTGAAGACCACCCGGAAGAAGATGACCCTGAAGACGATGACCCTGAAGACCACCCCGAAGAAGACGACGACAAAATGGTTTTTTGTCTGTAATTGTATGGCGATGAGACCTCATCCTTGCTCTCAGCCTCCGTCCTGTTTCTCCAACATAGAGGCCCCCACAGGACATATATTGCATAGAATTAAATACACCACATTGGAAGAGGAACATGTGAATGTCCCGGGGATCTTATAGTCCTGCTGTGTGTTGGGGATTTGAATCTTGTCATTGTTCTCTATATGAATGCAGGTTTTGCATCTCTTCCCATTGCAAGGATATGTCCCTCTTGGTGAATCTGAGGGCATTGAACTTCGGATCATGATGTTTCTTAAATTAGGAGGTTGCCTGTAACATAACAAGGGGGGTATTTGAATAATATTTTTAACAGTCATCCTTGTGTAGGATATGGTGAAGTTTCATAGCTGTTTTTCTCAGAATTTCAAGCTCTGGGTTCTAGGTCACTACCAGAGGTACACAATGATTTTCCATTTTTTTTCCATATTGAAGTACTTGACCTGATCATCAATGCAGGTGGGATGGAAACCTTGATTAAAAATGACATTTTAAGCTGGGTTAGGTGTTCATCCCTGTCCTTAGGACTGGAACAGATACGGTTATATCTGATGGCCTGGCTGTGGACAATGGATTTTTTAATGTGTTTAGGATGGAAGCTGTCCCATCAGAGGTATGTGGGACGGTCAATTGGTTTCCGATACACTGATGTTTGGAACGAGCAATTTTGGACTTTTGTGGTGGTATCTAGAAAGTTTTTTTTTTTAGTGGTCAAATGTCAAGTTGGTAGTATGAAATTTGTTGAATTTGTCATAGAAATTTAGAAGTTCTTGTTCGGACTCAGTCCATATTATTAAGATATCATCGATGTGACGGAAATAGGCAAAGGGTTTGACGGAGCAGGATGATAAAAAGTAATTTTCCAGTTTAGCCATGAAGAGGTTGGCATACTGGGGTGCCATTTTACTTCCCATAGCAGTACCAGTGCGTTGTAAATATAGCTCCTCACCGAAAGAGAAAAAGTTGTGTGCGAGGATGAATCTGGTAAGTGTATTAAAGACTCGGAAGGGATCCCATTGTCCTCAAGAAACATTCGGCAGGCGGTTAGTCCATCTTCGAGTGGGATGTTAGAATATAAGGATTCAACATCCATGGTGGCTAAGATGGTGCTGTTGGGGAGGGGACCTATCGTGGATAGCTTATTCAGCAGGTCTGTGGTGTCCTGTATATAGCTGTCTGTCTTCCTTACTAGCGGCATAAGGATGTTTTCTACCCACCCTGAGATTTTTTTCAGTGAGTGTTCCCACCCCTGAGATTATTGGCCTCCCTGGGTTGCCTGGCTTACGAATCTTGGGAAGCATATAGAAAGTTGCCATCCTTGGATTCTCAGGTATTAAGTCCAGAAGGTTTACGGAGTCTGTACACAGATATTTGATGACTCTTTTCAACTTCCTCAGATATTTTGGAGTTGGGTCATCTGTTATGATCTGGTGGTTTAGGAACAACATGAGACAAGCTCTGAAAGAGGTGGTATCTGTACTGACCGCAGACCCTGAACCTAGCAGCACAACTAGAAATAGCTGTGGGGGGTACCTGACGCTCCCTAGACCCCTCGGCACAGCCTAAGATCTAACTTCCCCTAAAGATGGAAACAGGAAACCTATCTTGCCTCAGAGAAAATCCCCAAAGGAAAGATAGCCCCCCACAAATATTGACGGTGAGAGGAGGAGAAAATAACATACGCAGAGATTAAATCAGATTTTAGCATAGGAGGCCAGTCTAGCTTGATAGATAGGACAGGAAAGGATACTGTGCGGTCAGTATAAAAACTACAAAACAATCCACACAGAGTTTACAAAATCTCCACCCTTGACTAAAGGTGTGGAGGGTAAATCTGCTTCCCAGAGCTTCCAGCTAACAGAAAAAATCCATAATGACAAGCTGGACAAAAATCGAATGCACAGAACAATAAGTCCACAACATGTGGACTGAAATGAGCAAAGCCAGAACTTATCTTTGCAGAACTGGTCAGGAAACCAGGAGAATCCAAGCAGAGATGTGAATCCAGCCTGAAAGCATTGACAAGTGGCATAGGCTGAAGACTAGAGCTAGGTTAAATAGCAGAGCCAGGAGAGACGATTAGTGAAAGCAGCTGCTAAAGCTAAACCCAAGGAGCGGCAGTTCCACTCAAAACCACCAGAGGGAGCCCAAGGGTAGAATTCACAAAAGTGCCATTTACAACCACCGGAGGGAGCCCAAGAACGGAATTCACAACAGTCATCATCCAGTTTGGTGTAGTACTGTATATCCTTCAGTTGTCTGTGTGCCTCTTTGATGTAGTCGGTTGTTTTAAGAAGAACTGTGGCACCACCTTTATCCGCAGGCTTAATAGTGATCTCCTTGTTGTTCTCCAGGCCGTGAATCGCCTTTCTCTCCTGCAAGCTGATGTACAATGACAAATAGTATTGTGGTACCGTGTTAGCCAGAAAAATCGATGTGAATACTTTTCTGCCCAATGATGACAAAAGTATTCTAGGAGTGATACCTTTAGTGACTAACCAGAAAATAATATGTTTGCAAGCTTTCAGAGCACAAAGGCTCCTTCTTCAGGCAAGATAACAATATTTTACATTACATTGCAAGATTACATTTTTTTTTTTTTAAATCTTGCCTGAAGAAGGAGCCACTGTGCTCTGAAAGCTTGCAAACATATTATTTTCTGGTTAGTCAATAAAGGTATCACTCCTTCTGTCATCATTGGGCAGAAAAGTATTCTCCTGCAAGCTATTAGATGTTTCCTTTGCTTTTTTATCCAATATCATGGACTGCACTGAATGTCTAAATGAGTTGATATATTGGTCCAAAATGGTGTAAATTCATAAACAATAAAGGCACCATGAGCTCTTTTATCTCACATGCATATGGGTCCATAAAACTTTCACACCACTTGTTTAATTTAACCTAATTAAAGATTCTCTCTTTAAGCTCAGTGTTAGTTTATTTAAATGTCCATGTATCACACCTTGCCTGTGTTCATTACTAGGGTTGAGCGAAACGGGTCGGCCATTTTCCGAAGTCGCCGACTTTTGGCAAAGTCGGGTTTCATGAAACCCGACCCGACCCCTGTGTGGGGTCGGCCATGAGGTCTGCGATCTTCTGAATCTGGTATCGGAATTCCGATCCCGATTTCCAATATGTTTGCAATATCGGAAATCGGTATCGGAATCCATATTTAAGTGTAAAATAAAGAATTAAAATAAAAAATATTGCTATACTCAACCTCTGACGCGCCCTGGTACTAACCGGCAGCCTTCCTTCCTTAGAATCAGCGCGTGAAGGGCCTTAGATGACGTCGCGGCTTGTGATTGGTCGCGCAACCGCCCATGTGACCGCTCGCGCGACCAATCACAAGCCGCGACGTCACCGAAGGTCCTTCAAGCGCTGATTCTTAGGAAGGAAGGCTGCCGGAAAGAAGCAGGGCGCGTCCGAGGGTGAGTATATTCCTAATAGGAATAGCCTTCCTTCCTTAGAATCAGCGCGTGAAGGACCTTCGGTGACGTCGCGGCTTGTGATTGGTCGTGCGAGCGGTCACATGGGCGGTCGCGCGACCAATCACAAGCCGCGACGTCATCTAAGGCCCTTCACGCGCTGATTCTAAGGAAGGAAGGCTGCCGGTTAGTACCAGCTTGCCTTGTAACATCATTCACTATATTTTGTTAGCCATTAAAATGTATCACACCCACAAGATTCCTATTTTGTTTCTCACACTGAGAGCACTCTATTTCTTTTTTTCTACTGGCTAGCACGCTACCGAACTACTTTTTTTCGCACGTACAATGTATTATACGTCTCCCAACTCTGTGCGCAAAGTAATGAGAGAGGCAGATTCACATTCAAAAACAGTTAAATGTGCACACAACGAATAAAGGCAGGAATCTGGTGCACATTCATTCATGAAGTTTCTCAGGATGATTTTAGTATTGATAAACTGGGTGCAGTAAGAACAGCAAGGAGGTCTTAAGACTGGAGAGATTGATGTAACTACATGATCTTAAAGGTAGTGTGTCAGCCCCGAAATGTGTATCAACGTAAAGAAAGGTACATGTAGATGCAGTACAGAATATTACATAATAGAAAAATATAATCACAATTTGGCTGCTGTTCGGACACCCCTGAGTAGAAGCCGAAGAACACAAACATAAAGCCCTGATTTGTGCCTATGAGGCTGTGAGTTTGGGTCAGAAGAACTGCAGACAGTCCACTCATTCTGATCCATATGTGTACAGAGAAATACGACATTCTGAACCCGGCCAAATACTAATTTTGTCCTTTTCCTTAGGAGACAAATCATGGTGTAGAACCGGAATAACCATGGAAGGAAACCAAAACTCTGGCACTTTACTAGGGCAGTCTCTTGTCCTGAGTTGCCTGGTGTGGCTCTGTGACCTGGAATTACCCAATGTTACTTGGTGTAAAATAGCGGGACAACAGTGTGATCCTGTAAGAACCAGAGATGGGATCTACTCTAAGATGGAGGCTCAGAGAGAAGACAACGCTGTTTATGTTCTAAAATTTGACTCTGTACAAATTAACGACACTGGATATTATCAATGTAAAGCCAAGTTTAAGAATCAGGAGATAATGGGCCACCAGGCAGAACTTGTTATATTTGGTGAGTAATGTTGGATTTCTGGTAAACTGTTTTTATTGGCGAGGTGACGTCACAGCGCTGCAGGTAATAACATATACTAGGAGATTTGGCAAAAACTAATGGCTTGACCCGGGGATGGAGAGGAAAGCAATATTTAAAAAATAGCCACTGCGGGACCCTTTAACCATCTAGTACGGACTGATACTAATACGGACTCTATGGAATCGCATTTGTTTAGGACTTTTTGAGGGGACCCTCCTTTTCTTTATACAACTCCCCTGATGATGCTCCCCCATCGGAGTTGAAATGCGTAGGGAGAAGAGAGACATTTAGGGTTACACTTTGGTTGGTGGTCTCCCATAGCAGGGCACACTTGGGGCCTGTCCTTGTCAGGACAGGAGTTCTTCTAAGGGATTGCTGTAGATAAGCCCCTGATGTAACCTGCAAGATAAGAAAAACAGATTATATTATACTCACCCAGGGGCGGTCCCGATGAGCGTCGCAGGTCCGGGTTCGGCGCCTTCATACAATGATGTCCTCTTCTTTGCTTCCTGTCGTGGCTCCTGTGCAGGCGTACTATATCTGCCCTGTTGAGGGCAGAGCAAAGTACTGCAGTGTGCAGGCGCTGGGCCTCTCTGACCTTTCCCGGCGCCTGCGCACTGCAGTACTTTGCTCTGCCCTCAATAGGGCAAACAAAGTACACCAGCACAGGAGCCATGACAGGAAGAAAAGAGGACGTCATCGTATGAAGATGGGAGGCGCCGAACTCGGACCGTGAAGCCCATCGGACCCGAACCAAACTGGGACCGCCCCTGGGTGAGTATAATATAACCTGATTTTCTTATCTTGCAGGTTACATCGGGGGCTTAGCTACAGCATTACAGAATGCTAAAGATAAGCCCCTGATGCCGGTGGCCTTAGTTTGTAGGCGAATTTTGTGGTAACTGATTCCCTTTAAATAGTCCCTATGACGCTGGAAGGCCAGCGAATAACAGTAATGCCACACCAAAGATTGTGCCGGCATTACTGTGATTGGCAAGCCAGCCCAGCAGGTTCATTGGCTGCAAATAAAGAACCAAACATGCTGGGGGCGGGTGACTCAAAAATACTGAGGCAAATACCTAATTACTCGCCAAGTAACAAATAGTCCGAATTCCATACTCTTCATGCGAGTAACGAATAGTGCCTAATGTAGTTGCTCATCACTAACGCTTACGCATTAAGCACCAAGTTTATTTTTAAACAGCAATCAAAGCATTTTGTTTGTGAGTTTACGCCACTGTAATGTAGCAGGAAGAAAGCAAAAGTACATGGATGACAATCACATTTGATCCAGAAAAATGTTTCAATTCTTTTTCTCAGTTGTAGAGATCACAGAAATGTTCACAGACCACGTAACGCTGTATGTCTGAGAAAAGGAAGCCTACAAATGTTTAAAGCTTTTTTTCACTGAGATCACGGAAAATTACTCCACACTATGAATAGTGTATGGCTGAGAAATGTGGACCAGGAAAATGGTTCAGTGATTTTTACAAGTGTTATGTAACACAAAAAAGGATCTCAAAGCACGTAATACTTGCTGGATCAAAAAAATATTCAATTTTTGCAGCAGCTACAAAAAAAAACTACAGCTATATATTTTCCAAAGGACTGCACAGGCCTGATCCCTATCTACAGACTGGATTCTGTCACTCTCCCTGCTCCTGCCACTCTCTCTCCCTCTCTAGGCTAACTGCAGATTGTATGTGATACAAATGATTAGCACTTGGAAGGTTTTTTACTATGATGGCTCAGCTTCAGCACCAGTATCAACACTACAGGACTCTGATTCGTTATACTGTGAACACACAGGCCTAGACAATCACTCTCTCCCTCCAATAAGAAGTGTCACAGAGCTGTGTAATGGCTTCAGTGTGCCGAGCCGGCCTCCTCCTGTCCTTTATAACCCCTGATGATGTCAGATGGCCAGCCAATCACAGTAATGCCACATCCAAGATGGCTACGGCATTACAGTGGCTCACAGGCAATCCCCACATGCTTATTGGCTGCGTAACAGGTGCCAAAGACACGGGGCGGGGATTCGAGTTTTACATCGAGCACCGCCCATTGCTTGCCGAATAACGAGAACATCCGAGCACCGAGATACTCCAGTGATAGCTGAGAATCACCAAGCACGTTTGCTCATCCCTAATGCTTCTAGATGTTTATATTTATATACCTGCATACCTTGTAACTTTGTGGTGATGGTGAGAAGAGGTGATTCTGTTGTTCTGCCGCTGATCCTGGAGACACATTACTGTAAATACTGTTTGTATTTTCCAATTTCCAATATGTATTTTAAGCACCGTACTGTTTTAATGAAATTTAAATGGTTTAAAAAACAAAAACAAAGCATAATAAAGGGCTGCATATTATTTTAGACTTCCAATACCCATTTATCATATTCATGCTAATATAAGTTTAGGAAATCTTTCATGGAGAAGATTTGATGTCGAGGTGGATCAAGGATCTCCATCTAGGTGTGAGGTGCAGCGCCAGGGCCGTAGTCATGGCTGAGTATATCTGGTTAAGCACGCTCTGACCTCCCGTCACATATAAACAATGTCTCTTTTGTTGCATGCCTTCTGCTGCACCCTCTGCCCCATCAGGGTGCCATCAGGGCTGTTGAAGTTCGGCTGCAGGTGTGGTTGAGCACAAAGAGACAGAGTCTAGATTCAAACCGTAAACGAAGAACTTTACTTGGTTTCAATCGCAGCACGTCCACATCAGTTAGAGCATCAACACAGAGTACGACATCGTGCACATCTTTTACTTTCCCTGTGTCTTCACTTATTCCTCCCAGGGTTTCCCTAGGATGTACCGAACCGTTCGGTACTGCACCATCCTCCCTGTCCAGCATGACTACTCTTAGGATTCCCTCATCTGTTTCGCCCCAGACAGAAGGGCTTCAGCCCATGTAGATAGCTGCCACATTTTCGGAGCGACCTGCGTCTTTATCCTGCTTCAGTTCTTTAGCTGTAACTTTCTGACCCACTGGCACTGGACGGCTGGGCCTCCTTCATAGAACGCTGTGTAGCTGCTGCGCTGTCCCGGGCTCTTAAGCCCCTCGGGACGCCGGGGGCTCCCTGGCCCCTCTGAGCTGTCTCAGCTCCCAGTCTTCACTGAACTCTCATCTTGTCTTACCCACGGCTGGCCCCTCCTATGAGTGAGGTATACACTAAGGTGCCCCATCTAGTGTCCCCCCTGGGGTACTGCACTTACCCTTAACTACAGTACTACTCTTTCCCTATAACAAAGTAATCCACATTGTACAACAGCGCACAAAGCGGCATCAACACAGCAGCACACAAGAACATATCAGTAATTTTAAGACATCCACATGTTTCAATGAGAATCGGGTCGGTTCTTAAAGTGGTGAGGCGAGCAACAGTCCTTAGAGCCCCTTACATAGGGATGGAGGAATTTCTTATTCTATGTCTGCACCCCTCTCTGCCCCCTTATATGTGAGCAGCGCCGTCAAACCAAACGAAAATTATTTTCAGTGATGAAATTGAGACAGATCTGGGGCGACTGATCTTATAATTTTATATATAATAACTCACTGCTTACAAGTGATCTACAGCCATGGTGTGTTATAGCTTCATACAAAATGGTTTCATTCATTTTCAGCTCAGCCGTCTACATTCTTAAAACTAAACAGTGATGGATCTCTTGAGTGTGGAGCCATCGATGGGAATCCACCTGCAGAAATCTCCTGGATCCCAAATTTAGATGACATAAACACTACAAAACTAGAAAATCCGGACGGGACGTGGTCTGATTTCAGCACCATCAGGAGAAGTGGAATTAATGGGACGTCGGTGACTTGTGTTGTGTCTCATCCAACATTTGTAAATCCATGGAAAGCCGACATTAGACTGAGCGGTGGTACGTATACGTGTGTGAGGAATATAATGAGCCTCCACTGAAAAATTCATTGTGGAGAAAACTTCTTAAGTCATTTTTGCTTGTAGACTAACTTCCATAATTCGAGATGTCTCATGTCATGTTGATTGATAAATTTGGTGCATCTTTAGATTTAATTCTTCCGTCTCTTCCACTATTTTCTATTTTTTTTTTAACACTTTTTACACCGCCGCCAGTACTTATTTAAAAAGTTGCAACTCATAAATCTGACTTAATCATGATTTGCATCACTAATCGTGTCATTTACCACGTACTAGAGGAGCATAAAATAGCATCAAGTCACAAATGTTACTCTGCACGTGTAGACAATGCACCATTTTTTTTTTTTACATTTTTTAATTAGGCAAAAATTTTACATTTTGACAATGGCTCAATACGTACAGTGGGTAAGGAAACTATTCAGACCCCTTTAAATTTTTCACTCTTTGATCTGACATGCACTGTGAGGTCTTAAGGTACCGTCACATTTAGCGACGCTGCAGCGATCTAGACAACGATGCAGATCGCTGCAGCGTCGCTGTGTGGTCGCTGGAGAGCTGTCACACAGACAGCTCTCCAGCGACCAACGATGCCGAAGTCCCCGGGTAACCAGGGTAAACATCGGGTTACTAAGCGCTGGTAACCCTGGTTACCAGTGTAAATGTAAAAAAAACCAAACACTACATACTTACATTCCGGTGTCTGTTGCGTTCTGCTTCCCTGCACTGTGTAAGCGCCGGCCGTAAACCAGAGCGGTGACGTCACAACTGTGCTCTGCTTTATGGCCAGCCGGCGCTGACACAGTGCAGGGAAGCAGAACGCCAGGGGACACGACAGACACCGGAATGTAAGTATGTACTGTTTGTCTTTTTTTTACATTTACAATGGTAACCAGGGTAAATATCGGGTTACTAAACCTGCGCTTAGTAACCCGATGTTTACCCTGGTTACCAGTGAAGACATCGCTGAATCGGCATCACACACGCCGATTCAGCGATGTCTGCGGGAGATCCAGCGACGAAATAAAGTTCTGGCCTTCCTGCTCCGACCAACGATGTCACAGCAGGATCCAGATCGCTGCTGCGTGTCAAACACAACGCTGCGACGTCATGGATCGCTATCGTTATCGTTACAAAGTTGTTCAGTATGAAGGTACCTTTATATAGACAGGTGTGCGCCTTTCCAAATCAAGTCCTATCAGTTTAGTAGAACCATCTCAAGGAGGATCGCAAGGCAATGGACGGCATGTGACTTAAATATGAGTGTCTGAGCAAAGGGTCTGAATACTTATGGCAATGTGATATTTCAGTTTTTCTTTTTCAATAAAATTGCAAAAATTTCTACATTTCTGGTTTTTTTTCAGTCAAGATGGGGTGCAGAGTGTATTAATGAGGAAAAATGACCTTTTTTGAATTTACCAAATGACTGCAATGAAACAAAGAGTGAAAAATTTAAAGGGGTCTGAATACTTTCCGTACCCACTGTACATTCTTATGTATACATACATTTATTCTTCTGTGTGGGACACAAACAATAATGGCGGAGTAGGGGGTAAGGTGCTTACCACGCCTGCATGCGATATATCGGGAGAATGTTGTGCCAGCAGCTTACCCCAGTGTCGAGCAAGTCTTAGTATTAATTCACGCATTTTTTTAGCCAACTAACACTTCTCACAAATTCTTCTGACTCTTCTCATACCGTAATGGGCCTCTGGACTTTCCTTGCTGCACAAAACCTTCCAGTTTCCAATCAAATAGCTTCTCATACGCCATTTCAGATACCGCCCACCTGTCGTACTTCATTGTTTATATAACCTTTTATCTTGATTTCTAGGATATAAACTTCGATTTGATAACATTATGAGATTGATTGTCACCGTAATCTTCACTGTACTCTTCATAGGATTTCTTCTATACCTAAAGATCAAGTGCCAGGTACTTATATTATACTCATACTAGGTGTTTCCAGCCAGCTAACGCTTGGCACGCTCATTGCTCTCTAATTATCTGTTGGTGATTAAACTAAAGTAAATAATGACAACATTCAATACCGCTTACGCAGGTGGTAAATTGACTTAAAATGAAGTTATTAACAAAAATCATTAAAATCTGAATAATACTAATAATACATTTTATTCACAGTGTAAAATCAAAAACAAACTTCAGTAAGATGTGCATTGTTTATTCATTCCAGCATCTAAACAAATATCTTAACGAAACATAAATTAAGTTAAAAGTTCTCTGTAAACACAATTAAATGTATGGTCATTTTCATCATTTTCAAAGATCTTTCCTTGACTTCTACCGGGTACAATTTGATGTGTGGGGACGGGTGTTATGATCTGGTGGCCTTGGAGCAGCATGAGACGTACTCAGGAGAAGGTGGAACCTGTACTGACCGCAAACCCTGAACTTAACAGCGCAACTAGAAGTAGCCGTGGGGGGTACCTAACACTCCCTAGACCCCTCGACACAGCCTAAGATCTAACTACCCCTAAAGACAGACACAGGAAACCTATCTTGCCTCAGAGAAAATCCCCAAAGGAAAGACAACCCCCCACAAATATTGACTGTGAGAGGAGAGGGAAATAACATATGCAGAAATGAAATCAGGATTTAGCATAGGAGGCCATACTAGCTAAAAAGAAAGAATAGAACAGAGTACTATGCGGTCAGTATTAAAACACTAGAAAATATCCACCACAGAAAATACAAAACACCACATCTGACTAAAGACATGGAGGGTATATCTGCATCTCCAAAGAAATAGCTAGGCTGCAAAAAATCCTTCACAGACTAAGCTGGACAAAAACATGAAAATGCACAGAACTATAAGGTCCACAGCAGGTGGACAGCAAAAACAAAGCCAGAACTTATCTTTGAAGAAAAGCACAGCGAACAGGAGAGACCAGAAGGGATGTGAATCCTCCAAAAACAATGGACAACTGGCACTGACTAAAGGATTAAGCAATGCTATATAGCCCAGCCCAAATTGCAAAAAATAGATACACCTGATAAATGCTGCGATCCAACTACCGCAGCACTACCACTCATAACCACCGGAGGGAGCCCAAGAGCAGAATTCACAACAGAAGGGATTGTGCGTGGTGATGTGGTGGGGACAGGATTGTGTGTGGTAATGTGGTGGCGGGATTATGTGTGGTAATGTGGTGGGGGTGGGATTATGTGTGGTAATGTTATGGGGGGCGGGATTATGTGTGGTGATGTGGTGGGGACGGGATTGTGTGTAGTAATGGGAGGGATGGGATTGTGTGTGGTAATGTGGTGGGGGCAGGATTATGTGTGGTAATGGGGTGGGGGATGGGATTATGTGTGGTGATGTGGTGGGGGGGCGGGATTATGTGTGGTGATGTGGTGTGGGGGCGGGATTGTGTGTGGTTATGTGGTGGGGATGGGATTTTGTGTGGTAATGGGGTGGGGGATGGGATTGTGTGTGGTAATGTGGTGGGGCGGGATTATGTGTGGTAATGTGGTGGGGGCGGGATTATGTGTGGTGATGTGGTGGGGGGCGGGATTATGTGTGGTGATGTGGTGTCGGGGCGGGATTATGGGTGGTGATGGGGTGGGGGAAGGGATTGTGTGTGGTAATGTGGTGGGGGCGGGATTATGTGTGGTGATGTAGTAGGGGGCGGGATTATGAGTGGTGATGGGGTGGGTGGCGGGATTATGGGTGGTGATGGGGTGGGGGGCGTTATTATGGGTGGTGATGGGGTGGGGGGCGGGATTATGGGTGGTGATGGGGTGGGGGGCGATATTATGGGTGGTGATGGGGTGGGGGGGCGACATTATGAGAGGTGATGGGGTGGGGGGTGGGATTGTGTGTGGTAATGCGGTGGGATTATGTGTGGTAATGGGGTGGGGGGTGGGATTATGGGTGGTGGTGGATGGCGGGATTATGGGTGGTGATGGGGTGGGGGGGTGGGATTATGGGTGGTGATGGGGTGGGGGGTGGGATTATGTGTGGTAATGGGGTGGGATTATGTGTGGTAATGGGGTGGGGGGTGGGATTATGGGTGGTGATGTGGTGGGAGGCGGGATTATGGGTGGTGATGGGGTGGGGGGCCGGATTATGGGTGGTGATGGGGTGGGGGGCGGTATTGTGTGTGGTGATGGGGTGCGAGGCGGAGCTACTGTGCAGGGGCGGGATTAGCGAGTAATCACGATGCCTCTTATATATAGATGAGGGTGATACATCCTGTAGTCTCCATTTACGTAGGGTTACAGTATAAAACTCCTAAAATGACATACAAAGCCATCCAAAACCTGTCTCCTCCATACATCTGTGACAAGGTCTCCCGGTACTCTCCTGCACGCAACCTCCGATCCTCACAAGATCTCCTTCTCTACTCCCCTCTTATCTCCTCTTCCCACAATCGTATACAAGACTTCTCCCGTGCTTCCCCCCTACTCTGGAACCCTCTAACACAACACATCAGACTCTCGTCTACCATAGAAACCTTCTAAAAGAACCTGAAGACTCACCTCTTCCGACAAGCCTACAACCTGCAGTGATCCTGAACTTACTGAACCGCCGCACAACCAGCTCTACCCTCTCCTAGTGTATCCTCACCAATCCCGCAGACTATGATCCCTCGCGGGCAGGGTCCTGCCTCCTTATGTACCTGTTAGTGCCTTGTTTTTGTTCATGTTTAATGTATTTGTCTATATTTGCCCCCTTTTCACATGTAAAGCGCCATGGAATAAATGGTGCTAAAAATATGTATAATAATAAATAATAATAAATTATCACAAATCAATGATATTCATCAGGAATATAAGAATTAATTTGATGTGAATCAAATTTAAGTAGAATTTTTAATAATTCACTGAATTAGAATGATATGATTGGCTTCACGCGATTCGCCTAAGATGACCATCACCATTTTAACCATTGCAAAAGATGAAATTACCATAATCCTTTGCAGCTATCACATCACATGGTATAGCAAAGTCAGTCTGGAAGGTATCACAGGAAAAGAAAATTGTGGATGATCCGCGCTGTAATCGAAATGGTACATCCAGGTCCACACAAGTGGGTTAGCAATTTTTTATTTAGTCAACGAGTTTCAAAGTACTATACACTTCTTCATCAGGACAAGAAAAAAATGTTTTTTCTGCTGCTGAAGAAGAGTGTAGCATTTCAAGACGCATTGACCAAATAAAACAATGCAAACCCTCTTGTGTGGACCTGGATGTACCATTTCGATTACCAGCAGCTCGGATCATCCACAATTTTCTTTTCCGGTGATTTCTTCGGTCTGAGGACTCATTTGACCTCCAGCAAATGGATTTCCATTCCATCACAATGTTGTGTGAATATAGCCGGATCAGGTTAGCAAAACCTTTTTTTTAAATATTTAATTGTTAGGACCCTACTGCGCTGTTTTCTGCTCCCTTGTTATCTGGAAGGTAGTTGGACTGATCCAAGCATAACGCCGTAGCTAGGGGCGGAGATTGATGATTCCTTGGAAACTGGGGTTACGGCATTGGCGCTCGGCGCATGCGTGGATCGCCGCGGCCAGGACTATGTGAAACTTTCCAGCGCCTGCGCAGCTAACACACTACCACGTCGGGATGATGTACCGGCACCGCCATGTTCCTACACACCTGGTAGGTGCTATAGTATTATTTTTTGCTATAAAAACTTGGGAGCGTACTGATTTTCACTATATTGACCTTGAGAAAGACGCTTTGAGCGTCGATACGCGTGGGTCTTAGCACTCATACAGCTCTATAGATCCGATGGGCCTGTTATTCCATGACCATAGGGTATGCTTACTGCGCTAGGTTGGGTAAAAGTCTCCCTGGGACCTAGGGGGTAAAGCGAGTGCAACTAACATTATATGTTGCCAATTCTGCAGTTCCCTCTCTGGGGGTTATTTGTTGGTGAGACCACGGGTTATAGTGGTTCCCACGTATTTACCAACCAGATTGTTCTTATCTAGTAGTAGCATACACAGTTTTCTTACATGCATGTTATGGGTCATTGATGGGCATATGTGATCTGTCTATGCTAAACTGTACTCTATTGTAATAACTAGCTGTGTGATATGCATATTTTTCTGGTACTTACCTATTACTGTTGTGGATCCATTACCCTAACTCACGTTTTGGGTTTTTAAATGTTTTTAATGTTCCTTTGTGTATTGTTCCCAAATAAAGATTTTGATATTTTAAGAGAATTGTTGTGGTGATCCCAATCTCTATGCGTACACTTTTTCTTGTCAAATAATCTGGAAGGTATATCATAGCCTGAATAAAAGCCAAGGCAGGGAATGCAGCAGTCATGTTGGGGTGAATCTGGGTAGTGAGCCGACGTCTCAGATGACAGATTAGAAAGATGGATAGAAAGTTATAAAACAGTGAGTAAACTTTACAGATAATATGTGGCTGTAAGTGTATGAGGAAAAGAGAATAATACAGTTTTATAAATTAGAAGAGAAAAAAAACAGACTGTCATACACATAATTTCAGGGAATAGGAGACATCGGAGTACTTTCAATTTGCAAAAGATCGAAATTCTTGGCAAAATTTGGTGAAGGTGGTGAATTAGGATTTCAAAAGATTTGATCATCTCTAATGATTGTTCCATAGATTGGATGTGGACACAGGGCCACGAGTTCCCGGTACTGGGCCTCTCTGGTTCAGTTCTGAGGCTGTCACGGTGGCTAGACTCAGTCCATGACCCTGCTAAGGGGCGTCCAATAAAGGTGGTACAGGCTGTCAGGGATTCGTGACGCCACCTGTGGTGTTCGGTCAGGGTGACCGACGCTGCTGTGGGGTCCGCTGGGGTGATGGAATGGCAGCTGGATGGTATACCTTCCCACAGGTGAAGTATGTCCCCAGGGCTTCCCAGTAAGGTGGATGGTGATGGTGTGAGGTGCAGACAATAACGAGGACACAGGGTTGCAGTCTCTTTACCTCTTTACTGAAGACTTCAGGATCCTGAATCCAGAGCACGTTTAACAGGGCTGTCTGAGACTGGCCGGTCCGATGGGCACATCCAGAGTTTCCTTCGCAGATGGAAATCATTGCCTACCACTAGCGCCTGTGTGTTGTAGTCCTACCCTGCTGAGCATTCGGAATAGTCCTCACAACTGCTGTTCTTGTTCGTTCGTTCTCTACAGCTCTCTCTCTCTTTAGTTCCAGATGTTGCTAGTTTCTCGTCCCCCAGTATGTTTTGGCTAGGACGCACCCGTATGATGGGAAGGCCTGGAGGTCTTCCGGGACCCTAGAGACGCCCCTCTCCCACTGTTGCCCCCTATGTCTTCTTAGGAAATTTAAGGTAGATAGCCAACCTATAATTAACTGTCCTGCGGAGTTCGAAGTAAGGCCTACAGTCAGTTACTCCCGCGGTGTTCCGGCCACCGGCTACGCGCCTCAGTAGGATGTTGCCTCAGTCTCACGACACGACTCCTACTGGTACTCCTTTTTGCTTGATCTCGTTTACACTGTTCCACAATATCCTTCCCTTCGTGTCTCTTTCTTAGGATACCGCCGCAAGGAAGTGCAGGCGTGGTTCCATTACATTCTGCTCTGTTCACTAGGCACCTGCCAGGTTCCCACGCCTGACAGGGACCCCCCTGTGTCTTCTCCCTGCAACACCCCCTGCCACGGGATGTTGCCTGAATCCACCCCAGTCAGCTTTTGACTAACTTCCTCCCCAACCTCTAGTTTTACCAGTGTGAGGAGTGGCCCAACAAATAAAGCCTTTTGCTCCCCCTAGTGGCCGGAGTATGAAGTGTAATGTGTTCTGGTGATACCTGGTCAGGAGAATTCCTTTAGTGCCATCAGACGTACCATCACTCCCCTTAGCGGCAGAGTGTCATACTGCAACGACCAGGTCTCTGGGGCACTGCAGATGCACTGCTCTCTTCAGACTCTGGAGAGAGCTATTATTGCATTTATTCACTTTCTTTACGTGTACTATAGTAAACGCCTCCAGACAAAAATAGAAGATCCTGGAAATTATTGCAAGAGTAAAAATAAGACTATGGACCATCTATAATACTGGTGTCCTTAGATAAGGCAGAGGGTCGGTGAGACTCCAGAGGGTCGGTGAGACCATCAGACTCCAGGTCCTGGATGTGACTGCCGTCTCGGCATCCCCCAATGTTAGTCTCGTGCTCACAGATCCGATATGTTGTAATTATGTATCACACAGGATTATTTTACTGCTTTATGTTCTATTCAACAACACATAGAACCTTCGATCAATTAATCTCTGTTGTACTAAAATAATCAACATTTCTTTCTTGTGCTCCTGATTCTATAAGAACTCTGTTATTATTGCATTGAATGATTAATATTTTTATGTTTTTTAACTGACAGAATATTCCCGGAGAGCAAAAGACTGAAGACCGATAACAAGAAACACGGATTGATGATGTTTCTATTAATTGGATTATCAGAAATGGATTTTACCATTTTTTTAACTTCTTCAATGTTATTGTCTTTTTCTTCTTTTTGTTGTAAATTTTTTATTTTCTTTTAGTAAAGTTTTTCTCATACTCTTTTGCATGTTTGATCATTTTATTACAGATTTCTGGTTGGCCAGCTGCTGATTTTCACCTTTTAGTCCTTCTTTAAATTCTTGACAAACTATTTATGAATTGTTCCAGATTTTCATTGACCAGAGAAAAAAAAAAAAAAAAAAATTACAGGCTAATGACCTGAGAGTTCTACCCAAAGAACCCCAATGACAACAACACCCCCAATAAGCAAGAAGATCTCTACTGGGTCTCATCACTTCCTATAACAGAATAATTCACAAATATACAGTTGTGGGAAAAAGTTTTTGCCCCCTTGATGATTTCCTATTCTTTTGCATGGTTGTCACACTTAAATGTTTCAGATCACCAAACATATATACCGTAAATATTAGACAAAGATAACACAATCACAAAATGCAGTTTATAAATGAAGGCCTTTATTATTAAGATAAAAAGAAATCCAAACCTACAGGGCCCTGTGTAAAAAGTAATTGCCACCCCACCCCCTTAAAACATGAATTAACTGTGGTTTATCCCATCTTTGGAAAGCTGAGTTCAATTTCCCTATCCATACACAGACCTGATTACTGCCACTGATTAAGCGTGACAAACATGCAAAAGAATAGGAAATCAGAAAGGGGACAAACACATTTTCATCCAACTGCATATTTACATAAGATAGGTGGATAGAACTTTTCAGTAATAAGATGGTAGATGATGTCGCAAGAAATCAAGGACCCAAGCTGCAGTCTCTTTACCTCTTTACTGTAGTATTCAGGCAGCCACAGTCCAGGGTACCGGATCACAGGTGCTGGTATGGTCCGGCCGGCTTGGAAGCGAGTTGGGAATCCCACTTACCAGGTGGGGTTGGAAGCCTTCCTACTAGTGCTGTGGTGTAGTCCCTTGCTGCCTTACGCCTCTCTCAAGGTCCTAACGTTTCTGCCCCCCTTACAGGTAGGACACTAACCAGTATGACAGGTGGCTCAAGCCTTTTTACAGGATCTCTATCACGACCCGGGCTCTCTGTGCCACTGTGTCTTCGGGTGTTGAGGTCATCAGGTGACTTGAAGTCCAGCTATCATGCCGGTTTCTGCTGTGAGACGTACAGTACTGTACAACCTCGGTCTTCCGGCTACTGGTATCTGCGCTTTAGCTCGGACGGAGCCCACTCGCAGCTCTCCTCCAGCTCCTTACTCTCCTTTGCTTCTTTTCCTCCTTCACGCTCTCTACAGCTCGTTCCTTCCTTTTTTTCTCTGCTTTCTAAAAGCTGCAGCACCTCACGTGGCTGCACGGCCCCACACTTTCCTCAAAGGAGCTGCAGATCCTCTCGTGTGCACGTCCCCTTTCCTCTGTCTCTCTCACAGACTGACTGACTGACTGACCATACTTTCCCTCCAGCCAGAACATATACATAGGGGAGCCACCCACAAGCTGGATCAGAGCTCCCCCTTCTGGCCTGGAGTAAGAACATGTCATATGCTTGTGATTACCTCATAAAAGAGATCCTTCTTCGCTTCCAAGCATGACATTACTCTCCCTATAAGGAAAGCAATGCCATTGTAACAACCAGGAACCTGGAATGTTACATGTGAGTGACAAAGGCACAGGAAACTTGGTCAAAGTTAAAGAAAAGATGAATGCAGCGCATTATGAGCAAATACTGGGGGAAAATTTGCACTTATCAGCCCGGAAGCTGCGCATGGGATGTAATTGGATGTTCCAACATGACAACGTTCCAAAACACAAGGCCTAGTCGACCTGTCATTGGATACAGCAGAACATGAAGGTTCTGGAATGGCCATCTCAGTCTCCTGACCTCAGTATCATTGAGCCATTCTGGGGAGATCTCAAGCGCGCAGTTCATGCTAGACAGCCCAGGAATTTACAGGAACCGGAGGCTTTTTGTCAAGAAGAGTGGGCAGCTTTACCATCTGAGAAAATAAAGAACCTCATCCACAACTACCACAAAAGACTTCAAGCTGTCATTAATGTTAGAGGGGGCAATACACGGTATTAAGAAATGGGGTATGTGAACTTTTGATCAGGGTCATTTGGATGTTTTGGGTTGTCATTATGATTTAAAAAGAGAAAACACAGTAGTTTGACAATAAATGGCTTCATCCAACCACTAACCATGAGTGGAGGAAAAGTTTTGATGTTATCATTCTTATTCTCTGAAAAAAAGGCCAAGAAAGCAAAAATTCTGCCGGGGTATGTAAACTTTTGAGCACAGCTGTATTACACCTGTATATTCATGTATGCTCCACTACGTGTGTAAATAAATAGCAAGATGCTGAGATTATTTGCCACATATTGAGGGAAAAACTCCTTCCCATTTCCAGATATGGAAAACAGAATAAATCCCTGAATCAACACCGTATCACACAATCAGATCCTCTTAACCTGCACTATTATATTTTTTGAGAAAAGCGTCCGGGCACTCTTGAACTTGTTCAGTAAATCGACCATTACATTATGTTGTAACAACGAGCTCCATAGTGTTATTGCTCGTAAAGTAAAGAATCCATTGTCTCACTACTTGCACAGTAGTTAATACATCAATTTTTGTAAGAGATTTGACAGTCTCACTCCTTGTACAATAAAGGATCTATAGTTTGAAGGCTCGTACAGTAAGGAATCCAGTCACATTGAGTACACAGTAAAGAATCTATTGTATCATTGCTTGTACTGCATATAATCCATAGCCTCACTGCTCGAAAAGAAGCCATTGTCTGACTGCTTGTACAGTAATGAATCCATAGTTCCAACATTTGTACAATTAAAGAATCCAGCCTCACTTCTTGTACAGTAATGAATCTACAGTCTCACTGCTCATAAAGTAAGAAATCCATAGTCTCAAGGTGCACACGGTAAGGAATCCAATCACCCTGCATGTACAGCAAAGAATCTTATGTTTAATTTCTTGTACAGTAAATAATTCATTATCTATCTACTTGTAAAGTATAGAACTATTTGTCTTATTGCTTGTACAGTAATGAATCCACAGTACCACAATAAAGAATCCACAGTCTCACTGCTCATACAGTAAAGAATCCACAATCTCAATGCTCATACAGTAAAGAATCCATGGTCTCAAGGCACACACGGTAAGGAATCCAATAAAACAACGCCACAGTAGAGAATCTCTAGTTTCACTGCTAATTTCAGCAAATAATCCATTGTCTCACTGCTTGTACAGTAAAGAACCAATAGTCTCACTGCTCGCATGGTAGGAATCCCTGTTTATGATGATGGTTAACCCTGTCTTTTAGACATACAGGATGCCTTGTCATCATGGCAGACCTAGTTGTAAACAGATAGTTAGGAATATATCTATGTACTGTTCTTTGTATATATATATATACACAGTACAGAGCAAAAGTTTGGACACACCTCATTTAAAGATTTTTCTGTATTTTCATGACTATGAAAATTGTACATTCAGACTGAAGGCATCAACACTATGAATTAACACATATGTAATTATATACTTAACAAAAAAGTGTGAAACAACTGAAATTATGTCTTATATTCTAGGTTCTTCAAAGTAGCCACCTTTTGCTTTGATGACTGCTTTGCACACTCTTGGCATTCTCTTGATGAGCTTCAAGAGGTAGTCACCGGGAATGGTCTTCCAACAATCTTGAAGGAGTTCCCAGAGATGCTCAGCACTTGTTGGCCCTTTTTGCCTTCACTCTGCGGTCCAGCTCACCCCAAACCATCTCGATTGGGTTCAGGTCTGGTGACTGTGGAGGCCGGGTCATCTGGTGTAGCACCCATCACTCTCCTTCTTGGTCAAATAGCCCTTACACAGCCTGGAGGTGTGTTTGGGGTCATTGTCCTGTTGAAAAATAAATGATGGTCCAACTAAACGCAAACCGGATGGAATAGCATGCCGCTGCAAGATACTGTGGTAGCCATGCTGGTTCAGTATGCCTTCAATTTTGAATAAATCCCCAACAGTGTCACCAGCAAAGCACCCCCACACCATCACACCTCCTCCTCCATGCTTCACGGTGGGAACCAGGCATGTAGAGTCCATCCGTTCACCTTTTCTGCGTCGCACAAAGACATGGTGGTTGGAACCAAAGATCTCAAATTTGAACTCATCAGACCAAAGCACAGATTTCCACTGGTCTAATGTCAATTCCTTGTGTTCTTTAGCCCAAACAAGTCTCTTCTGCTTGTTGCCTGTCCTTAGCAGTGGTTTCCTAGCAGCTATTTTACCATGAAGGCCTGCTGCACAAAGTCTCCTCTTAACAGTTGTTGTAGAGATGTGTCTGCTGCTAGAACTCTGTGTGGCATTGACCTGGTCTCTAGTCTGAGCTGCTGTTAACCTGCGATTTCTGAGGCTGGTGACTCGGATAAACTTATCCTCAGAAGCAGAGGTGACTCTTGGTCTTCCTTTCCTGGGGCGTTCCTCATGTGAGCCAGTTTCTTTGTAGCGCTTGATGGTTTTTGCCACTGCACTTGGGGACACTTTCAAAGTTTTCCCAATTTTTCAGACTGAGTGACCTTCATTTCTTAAAGTAATGATGGCCACTCGTTTTTCTTTACTTAGCTGCTTTTTTCTTGCCATAATACAAATTGTAACAGTCTATTCAGTAGGACTATCAGCTGTGTATCCACCAGACTTCAGCTCAACACAACTCATGGTCCCAACTCCATTTATAAGGCAAGAAATCCCACTTATTAAACCTGACAGCGCACACCTGTGAAGTGAAAACCATTTCCAGTGACTACCTCTTGAAGCTCATCAAGAGAATGCCAAGAGTGTGCAAAGCAGTCATCAAAGCAAAAGGTGGCTACTTTGACGAACCTAGAATATAATACATATTTTCAGTTGTTTCACACTTTTTTGTTAAATATTAGTGATGAGCGAATATACTTTTTACTAGAGATTTCCCGAGCACGCTCAGGTGACCTCCGAGTATTTTTTAGTGCTCGGAAATTTAGTTTTCCTCACCTCAGCTGAATGATTTAAATCTGTTAGCCAGCTTGATTACATGTGGGGATTCCATAGCAACCAGGCAACCCCCACATGTACTTATGCTAACAGATGTAAATCATTCAGCTGCAGCGATGAAAACTAAAAAATACTCGGAGGTCACCCGAGCGTGCTCGGGAAATCTCGAGTAACAAGTACTGTATATTCGCTCATCACTATTAAATATATAATTCCACATGTGTTAATTCATAGTTTTGATGCCTTCAGTGTGAATTTACAATTTTCATAGTCATGAAAATACAGAAAAATCTTTAAATGGGAAGGTGTGTCCAAACTTTTGCTCTGTACTGTATATATATATATATATATATATATATATATATATATACACATATATATAGTAGATGGTGGCCCGATTCTAACGCATCGGGTATTCTTGAATATGTATTTATGCATGTATATGGCAGCCACAGAGTATATAGCACAGGCCACGTAGTATATAGGAGCCATGTAGTATATAGCAGACAAATACTACATGGCCTGTGCTATATACTATGCGACTGCTATATACATACATACATATTGTAGAATACCCGATGCGTTAATACAGGCCACACAATATATAACAGTGGCCACGCAGTATACTACACAGCCCAAACAGTATATAACACAGCCCATGCAGTATATAGCAGCCACGCAGTATATAACACAGGCGATGTAGTATATAACACAGGCCACGCAGTATATAACACTGGCCACGTAATATATAGCACAGCTCACGCAGTATATAACACTGGCCACATAATATATAACACAGCCCACGCAGTATATAACACTGGCCACGTAATATATAGCACAGCTCACGCAGTATATAACACTGGCCACGTAATATACAGCACAGCCCATGCAGTACATAACACAGCCCACATAGTATCTAACACTGGCCAGGTAGTATATAGCAGCCACGCAGTATATCACACAGCCCACGCAGTATATAACACTGACCAAGTAATATATAACACAGCCCACGCAGTACATAACACAGCCCACATAGTATCTAACACTAGCCAAGTAGTATATAGCAGCCACACGGTATATAACACAGCCCACGTGTTAAAAAAAATAATTAAAATAAAAAGTAGTTATATATTCACCCACCAAGATCCAATCCAGCGAAGCTCTGGCGATGCGTGCGCGGCTGCCGCCATCTTCCGTTCCCAGGATGCATTGCGAAATTTCCCAGATGACTTAGCAGTCTCGCGAGACTGCTAAGTCTTCTGGGTAATTTCGCAATGCATCTCTGGGAACGGAAGCTGGCGGGAGCCGCGCGCGGCTCAGCGGACTACAAAAGGTGAGAATAGCAGGTTTTTTATTTCTTTTTTATTTTTAACATTACATCTTTTTACTATTGGTGCTGCATAGGCATCAATCACAGGCACAGGGTTAATAGCAGCGTTAACGGAGTGCGTTATCCGCGGCATAATGCGGTCCGTTACCGCGCCATTAACCCTGTGTGAGCGGTGACTGCGGGGAGTATGGAGCGGGTGACGGGCACTGACTGGACGGGAGTAGGGAGGGACTAATCGGACTGTGCCCATCGCTGATTGGTCACGGCAGCCATGACAGGCAGCTGGCGAAACCAATCAGCGATGCAGGATTTCCATTACGGAAGTTGCAGACAGAAAGACGGAAGTACCCCTTAGACAATTATACATATAGATATATATACATATATAGGTGATACTTACACTGTTTTTTCCCCAAAAACTCAATAACACCAAGTTCGAAAACCTGTTTTGGGTCTGCACCAGCTCTTTTTCACCTATGTCCAGTTTTAAGTAAGTGCTCAATATGTTAATGAGCGTCTCTGCCTCTTTTCCTGCATCCCATTATTTCATTAGCCTTGGCAGCAGCTGCCTGACACTGGTCACTAAAGTTGAGTTTTCTCTCCACCTGTACACACAGGCCTTTTGAGTGACAGTTTCACATCCTATGAAATTTGCATGAGAATATGGTCCTTGTCACACTTTATGAAGTGGAGATTTGCCTTATGAATAAACCCTCTAGGCAGGATTTTACTGTGACTATCTGGCACCTGATCCCCGCAGCACCGACCATTAGGGCTATCCTGTCCTGCTGGGCCCTATATCGGGTGTATGGCCCACTTACTAAAGTTACTACATGAAAATTTCAAAAAGTTTCGGAAATACTTTTAGCATCATCCTTTAAATGCAACTGAGGAACCGAGAGCCGGATACCTGATATTTGTGGGCTGCTGTACTTTATATTAATGTTGCTCGACAGGAAGACTTAAGAATCCCCCCAGTGCAGGCACTGTTCGCTGGTTTCAGACCCGAGACCGGATGGTATGTATGAGGTATACATATCCCCGCCAGTGGGTGTGGCCTTGTTCCATACACTTGTATTGAGCCAAGGCCGCGGCCCATCTAGTGACGTGGACGGCCAGTGGGCATGTCTGACTAGAGTGTGCTGCCTTGCTGGCCAGTAGCGTGTCTGACTAGAGTGCGCGGCCTCGCTGGCTAGTGGGTGTGTCTGACTAGAGTGCACTGCCTCGCAGGCCAGTGGACGTGTCTTACTATAGTGTGCTGCCTTGCTGGCCAGTGGGCATGTCTGACTAGAGTGCACTGCCTTGCTGGCCAGTGGGCATGTCTGACTGGAGTGCACTGCCTTGCTGGCCAGTGGGCGTGTCTGACTAGAGTGCGCTGCCTTGCTGGCCAGTGGGCGTGTCTGACTAGAGTGCGCTGCCTCGCTGGCCAGTGAGCGTGTCTGACTAGAGTGCGCTGCCTTGCTGGCCAGTGGGCGTGTCTGACCAGAGTGCGCTGCCTTGCTGGCCAGTGGGCGTGTCTGACTAGAGTGCGAGGCCTCGCTGGCTAGTGGGTGTGTCTGACTAGAGTGCACTGCCTCGCTGGCCAGTGAGCGTGTCTGACTAGAGTGCGCTGCCTTGCTGGCCAGTGGGCGTGTCTGACTAGAGTGCACTGCCTCGCTGGCCAGCGGGCGTGTCTGACTAGAGTGCACTGCCTCGCTGGCCAGTGGGCATGTCTGACTAGAGTGCACTGCCTCGCTGGCCAGTGGGCGTGTCTGACTAGACTGCGCTGCCTCACTCCATAAACAGAGTGAGTCTACACCCACTGGTAGGGGGTATGTATAACTCATACATGCCCTCCAGTCCTGGGAGAGAAACAGCGCCTCCACAGGTTATTTTAATGCTTAGCGAGTCACAACACCTCTGTATGTAAATCAATCTTCTTGATCCTCCATGTGCGATGTCAGGCTGCATATATGAAATTACAGACATGTGCAGATCGTCACTGTCTTCGCTTCTCTACAGAGTTCTGCCTTTCTGTGGTCACTGGCTTCAATTGCCTGTGGGGCTGAGAGGTGAAGGAAGAAAGATTGACCATTGGGAGTTATTTTTATCTTTGCTTCCTGTTTTTAACAGTACCATTATCACAACATGTGTGAAAACAATGACTGATAACAACTCTATACCTCACTCATAACTCAGAATCCACCATTCACAATAGATAATGTCACAGCTCACCTCCTCCTCCTGTACAATGACTGATAACACCTCTGTATACAGTAGATAACACAGGATCCACCATTCACAATAGGTGATGTCACAGCTCACCTCCTCCTCCTGTACAATCGCTGATAACACCTCTATATACAGTAGATAACACAGGATCCACCATTCACAATAGGTGATGTCACAGCTCACCTCCTCCTCCTGTACAATCGCTGATAACACCTCTATATACAGTAGATAACACAGGGTCCACCATTCACAATAGGTGATGTCACAGCTCACCTCCTCCTCCTGTACAATCGCTGATAACACCTCTATATACAGTAGATAACACAGGGTCCACCATTCACAATAGGTGATGTCATAGTTCACCTCCTACTTCTGTACAATGACTGATAACACCTCTATATACAGTAGATAACATACGATCCAACATTCACAATAGGTGATGTCACAGCTCACCTCCTCCTCCTGTACAATGACTGATAACAGCTCTATATACAATAGATAACGTACGATCCAACATTCACAATAGGTGATGTCACAGCTCACCTCCTCCTCCTCCTGTATAATGACTGATAACACCTCTATATACAGTAGATAACACAGGATCCACTATTCACAATAGGTGATATCACAGTTCACCTCCTCCTCTTGTGCAATGACTAATGACACATCTATATACAGTCAATGACACAGGATCCACATTCACAATAGGTGATATCACAGCTCACCTCCTCCTCCTGTACAATGACTGATATCACCTCTATATACAGTAGATAACACAGGATCCACCATACACAATAGATGATGTCACAGCTCACCTCCTCCTCCTGTACAATGACTGATAATGGTGACTGATGTCACCATTCTTCATCAGAGTAGTCTCATATGTATTTGTTATTAGGAGACTTGCCTTCTACTCCTTTTATGTATGGGGTCAAATTGACCCCTTCAGTACTTTTAGGTATGAATTGTAAAACTCGGGCGGTGGAGATTAAACTACTATAATGTCTGCCGCACAATACACACAGAGAGAAATTCCTGATCTTAATTCTTTAGTTGACACATAGAGAGAAGCAACAAAGGGATGGAGAAGATTATTCAAGTACTAAGCAATATAGGTTTGAATGCAGAGGTAAAAGACTTGTTAGAAAGCTCAACACCATCTTTCTGTGTCTTTCTACTTTCTACTATATAACTGTCTAAGGGTCACTTCCGTCTTTCTGTCTTTCTGTCTGTCTGTCTGTCACAGATATTCATTGGTCGCGGCCTCTGTCTGTCATGGAAATCCAAGTTGCTGATTGGTCGTGGCAAAACAGCCACGACCAATCAGCGACCGGCACAGTCCGGCGGCAAAATGGCCGCTCCTTACCCCCCGCAGTCAGTGCCCGCTCCGTACTCCCCTCCAGTCAGCGCTCACACCGGGTTAATGGCAGCGCTAATGGACCGCGTTATGCTGCGGTGTAATGCACTCCATTAACGCTGTTATTAACCCTGTGTGACCAACTTTTTACTATTGATGCTGCCTATGCAGCATCAATAGTAAAAAGATCTAATGTTAAAAATAATTAAAAAAAATAAAAAATCTTTATATACTCACCGTCCGTCAGCCCCTCGGATCCAGAACAGGCCTTTCCTGCTCCTTGCAACTCTCCGGTGACCGCTCCATGCATTGCGATCTCGCGAGATGATGGCGTAGTGGTCTCGCGAGACTGCTACGTCATCATCTCGCGAGACCGCAATGCACTCTTCAGTCCGGAGCGCGCGAGGAGCGTCGGTAACCGCTTCGATCCGGGGGCCAACGGAAGGTGAGTATATAACTATTTTTTATTTTAATTCTTTTTTTTAACAGGAATATGGTGCCCACATTGCTATATACTACGTGGGCTGTGCAATATACTACATGGGCTGTGCAATATACTCCGTGGCTGTGCAATATACTACGTAGGCTGTGCAATATACTACGTGGGCTGTGCAATATACTACGTGGGCTGGGCAATATACTGCATGGGCTGTGCAATATACTACGTGGGCTATGCAATATACTACGTGGGCTGTGCAACATACTACGTGGGCTGTGCAATATACTATGTGGGCTGGGCAATATACTACGTGGGCTGTGCAATATACTACGTGGGCTGGGCAATATACTACATGGGCTGTGCAATATACTACGTGGCTGTGTTATATGCTATGTGGGCTGTTATACACTCCGTGGGCTGTGCTATATACTATGTGGATGTGCTATATACTCCGTGGGCTGTGCTATATACTACATGGCTGTGCAATATACTACGTGGCTGTGCAATATACTACGTGGGCTGTTATATACTATGTGGCTGTGCTATATACTATGTGGCTGTGCTATATACTACGTGGCCGGCCGCAAACAATCAGCGACAGACGCAGTCCAGCAGCGAATTGGCGCGGGATTTGAACCACGCTTCGCTAATTGGTCGCGCCCGGCCGGCTGAATCCTGTGTATTCATTGCATTATTCTGAAATCTTCATAAATAAACTACATACATATTCTAGAATACCCGATGCATTAGAATCGGGCCACCATCTAGTCTTATATATAATTGCCTAGAATACTACTTCCTGCAATTTGTGCCAACTTCCGTGGCTTTGTCCGGAGCTAATGTCCGGAGCTAATGTCCGGAGCTAATGTCCGGAGATAAGTGACGTCAACAGTGTCCAGTGTCTGATTGGTTGCCGCCTGCTGCGAGCGACCAATCAGAAACGTGCCGTACTGTGACACACTCCGCCCGCCATTTTGGTGTGATTTTTGAATTTTTACCTCACAGCAAGTTTCTACTGCGTGGAGGCGGGCCCAGTGACGTTGCTCTTCAAGCTCCTGCCGAATTTCAAGTATATATGGATTCTAGACTCCCGATTCTTTAGAATCGGGCTGCCATCTAGTCTACTATATAATTGTCTAAGAGTCCCTTCCGTCTTTCTGTCTGTCCTTCTGTCTGTCCTTCTTTCTGTCACGGATATTCATTGGTCGCGGCCTCTGTCTGTCATGGAATCCAAGTCGCTGATTGGTCTTGCCAGCTGCCTGTCATGGCTGCCACGACCAATCAGCGACGGCCTCAGTCCGATTAGTCCCTCCCTACTCCCCTGCAGTCAGTGCCCGGCGCCCACTCCATACTCCCCGCAGTCACCGCTCACACAGGGTTAATGCCAGCGGTAACGGACCGCATTATGCCGTGGGTAACTCACTCCGATACCGCCGCTATTAACTCTGTGTGACCAAGTTTTTACTATTAATGCTGCCTATGCAGCGTCAATAGTAAAAGGATCTAATGTTAAAAATAATAAAAAATTAAAAAATCATTATATACTCACCTTCCGCCGCCTTTCCCGTTCCTCGTGACGCTCCGGTAACCGCTCCATGCAAGCGGCAGGTTCCGGTGGCAAGGATGGTATGCGACAAGGACCTGCCATGACGTCATGGTCATGTGACCGCGACCTCATCACAGGTCCCGCGCGAGAAGGACCTGACTTGACGTCACGCTCATGTGACCGCGACGTCATCACGGGTCCTGCGCTACCAGCCCTGGGACCGGAAGCTGCCGAATGCACTGCACTCACAGGCGACATGACTACAAGGGCTCCCTCGGAAGGTGAACATATGTATATTTTTTATTTTTTAACCTGTGACATACTTGGCTGGGCAATATACTACGTTGCTGGGCAATATACTATGTGACTGGGCAGTATACTACGTGACTGGCCAATATACTACCTGGCTGGGCAATATACTACGTGGCTCTGTGCTGTATACTACGTCGCTGTGCAATATACTACATGGCTCTGTGCTGTATACTACGTCACTGGGCAATATACTACGTGGCTGGGCAATATACTATGTGGCTGGGCAATATACTACGTGACTGGGCAATATACTACGTGGCTGGGCAATATACTATGTGACTGGGCAATATACTACGTGGCTGGGCAATATACTACATGGCTGGGCAATATACTACGTGACTGGGCAATATACTACGTGGCTGGGCAATATACTACGTGGCTGAGCAATATACTACGTAGCTGGGCAATATACTATGTGGCTGGGCATTATACTACGTGACTGGGCATTATACTACGTGGCTGGGCAATATACTACATGACTGAGCAATATACTATGTAGCTGGGCAATATACTACGTGACTGGGCAATATACTATGTGACTGGGCAATATACTACGTGACTGGGCAATATACTATGTGACTGAGCAATATACTACGTAGCTGGGCAATATACTACGTGGCTGGGCAATATACTACGTGACTGGGCAATATACTATGTGGCTGGGCAATATACTACATGGCTGGGCAATATACTACGTGACTGGGCAATATACTACATGGCTGGGCAATATACTACGTGACTGGGCAATATACTACGTGGCTGGGCAATATACTACGTGACTGGGCATTATACTACGTGGCTGGGCAATATACTACATGACTGAGCAATATACTACGTAGCTGGGCAATATACTATGTGGCTGGGCATTATACTACGTGACTGGGCAATATACTACGTGACTGGGCAATATACTACGTGACTGAGCAATATACTACGTAGCTGGGCAATATACTACGTGGCTGGGCAATATACTACGTGACTGGGCAATATACTATGTGGCTGGGCAATATACTACGTGGCTGGGTATTATACTACGTGACTGGGCAATATACTACGTGACTGAGCAATATACTACGTGGCTGGGCAATATACTACGTGGCTGGGCAATATACTATGTGGCTGGGCAATATACTATGTGGCTGGGCAATATACTACGTAGCTGCTCAATATAGTACGTGACTGGGCAATATACTACGTGGCTGGGTATTATACTACGTGACTGGGCAATATACTACGTGGCTGGGTATTATACTACGTGACTGGGCAATATACTACGTGACTGAGCAATATACTACGTGGCTGGGCAATATACTACGTGACTGGGCAATATACTATGTGGCTGGGCAATATACTACGTGACTGGGCAATATACTACGTGACTGGGCAATATAGTACGTGGCTGGGCAATATATTATGTGGCTGGGCAATATACTACGTCACTGGGCAACATACCACGTAGCTGGGCAATATAGTACGTAGCTGGGCAATATACTACATGGCTGGGCAATATACTACATGACTGGGCAATATAGTACGTGGCTGGGCAATATATTATGTGGCTGGGCAATATACTACAGCATGTCACTGGGATAGTGAAGGTATTAGATAGCAACATTACGATGGTCACTCATATATATATATATTAATATGTTGCCGTATAACGGATTAAATTAAAACCCAGTCGTGCAAGAACTAAATAGGGGGGGATTGTGGAAACCACAAAAAAAAAAAAACATCACGCCCCCTGACGAAGGAGCATCCGCTCCGAAACGTGCGTCGGGTGGACGTGCGGGACCGGACCCAGGCTATCCTTTAAGTGCCCCTCTGTGACAGGTAAAGTTCAGCTGCACTTGCAGCGGCTAGCCCGGTTTATCCCTGGGCAGTTGTATCAGGGGTCGGACGGCTCTTTGTGGCCATGGGGGAGGGACACACATATGGGTAAGCTCGTTTTACACGCACTTCCACTGCGGTTTTACAGGAATAGTGCTGGTATATTATGGTTGGTACTGCTCTAATGCCTGATGATGGTATTCCACTGAGAGACACTCTAGGTTAAATTTATTTTGGCATTTTAGAGCAGAGGTAGCGTGTCAATGTACTATGCACAAGTCACACTTCTACCAGCTTTTCTTGTGTACCCATCTATCAGTATATATGTGTGCCTTTTTATGGTAGCCTGTGTGGGTTTTTTCCGGTCTGCACGTCCTTTTGTATGGCGGCGGCTTGTTGGGTCTATCGCCACCAGTGAGTCACCGTGTACCATTACTGTCCAAAGTTTTTATGATTGTTATATTTTGTATTGTGTTAATAAAGATAATTTATATTAGTACGTCACTGGGCAACATACCACGTAGCTGGGCAATATAGTACGTAGCTGGGCAATATAGTACGTAGCTGGGCAATATACTACGTGATTGGGCAATATACTACGTGACTGGGCAATATACTATGTGGCTCTGTGCTGGGCAATATACTACGTGGGCTGTGCAATATAATACGTGAACATGCATATTCTAGAATACCCGATGCGTTAGAATCGGGCCACCATCTAGTAATGTATAATAGTCTATCTCCCATGACACTTCACTGACGTGGCAGTCCAATTTGCTTGTCTTGCCTTGAGCAAGATACACATGAGCTGTTTATGAGTGGATGGGGAGTTAGGAGTTAAGGAGACAGGGGGGAGGCTGCTAAGTGGAGAAAGAAGCCTATGACTCTCATAAGACATAAAGTATGCTGAACGTACAATCTCTTTTTTAACAAATTTGTCTCAGGATAGATATTGGTTGTATACCTTGATAGTTTCTTATAACATAAGACATCTTTTATTGAGCCATTTCTTTATGAAATACTTCATATTTTGGTCCTACTTTTTATTTAGGCCACCTACAGGCAATCTTCCTTGTGGATTGTTTGCACTCTTGTGGTCTACTCAGCACAGATGCTGCATGACAGTCCTTCACACGTAGGCATCAGTCTCCACCTGTCTCTAAAGACTTGTTCTCACTCTTGGGCATCCAACTTCTTATTTAGTAGATGTACGGTCAAAATTATGGGCAAAGCTCCCCTCGGCTGTGGCAGTTCTTCTAATGGTGGTACTCACATGTAGGAGGGGTGGACTGGCTTCAGCTCAGGATGGACTTCTAAACAAGCTTCTATGGCCCTTACTTAGCCCACACGAGTGCTCCATAATATCAAGTGCTACTCACTACCAAGAGTCAGTGAATCGATTCTAAAAAAAATCAAATTCATTTATAATTTCTCAAAATAAATTTTGGGGTATTAGATTTGCATGAATCTAACAAAATAGTGAAGACCTGGCCGCCATTTTGTTGGATTCAATTGGGCCAGGAAGATGTTAAAGAACTAAAAGTTCATAGTCAGCCATCCTCTTACGTGACCTATGTGATGTGCTGGACTTCGAGTCCCCCGTTCTGCTTTGGTGATGACCTCGTTTTAGTTGGTGTTGAAGGTGCCGGCTAGGTCATGATGCACTTTCTGACACCATGATGTGTACTGCCCCACTAGGGGGCAGAGAAGACCAGTGGAGGAATGGTAACGACAGGTGAGGAACTAGGGGAGAATTATTTTTTATTGTTTTTTAACCCCTTCTCAGACTATCTCTTTATTATGCTTTCCAGCCCTCAGAGCTTAACAAACTGCTGTTTTTAATGGCTATTCAATTTTTCCATAGAATATTTTTTTTGCAAATTTCCTGGCCCATTTTGAGAGAGTCTGCTGAATTCAAATTTTCAAGGATTTGCTCATTTAGATACCATCATTTGCTACCTAGATATGGTTCAGGCAGTTTTCCCTGCTGCACAGCTCCTCCTCTCCTCCACCATTCTGCGCCATCTTTGTGTGTCTGACTGCTGCAGGCGTCAGTGCAGGAGCATAATAATTTTAGGGCTGCTGACTCGAGTTTCAACCTTAATGATACGTTTAGAGTAAAATCAGAAAAATCATCAGATATCCACACACTGTCTTTCCTCACAATATATAAATGCATTTTTTCTTGGCTTCTAGGATATAAACTTCGATTTGATAACATCTTGTTAATAATCGTCACAGTTGTCATCACCGCACTCTCCGCGGGAATTCTTCTGTACCTGAAAATCACGTGCCAGGTACTAATATTATCATACTAAGTATTGATATAATGATGGAACAACCCAACATAATATCACAGTCTAGGGGGAATGCTTTAATGCTTACAGTGGTGCTTGAAGGATTGTGAACCCTTCAAAATTTTGTATTTTTCTGCATAAATTTGTCCCAAAATTACATCAGATTCTCAAACTATACAAAGAGAACAAAATCAAACAAATGAAATTTTTTTAAATGAGGAAAAGGATCCAAAATCAAATGTCTATGTGTCTATGAGTGGTTAAAGTATGTGAACCTTTGCTCTCGGTGTTTGATGTGACCCCTTGTGCAGCAATAACTGAATCTAAATGTTTCCGGTAATTGTTGATTAGTCCGGCACATTGACTTGTAAAGAAAAAACTATAGACATAAGGTTCAGCTGTATAAAGAGAATTGTTTGCAATTTTATAATAATGCAAATTACATAAGTCTTTGGGCTTAAATATAGATATTCAGTAAGGGCATTTTATTTATTGGGCAACCTTTTTAATTTCCTCTGACTGTGGATTGCTGGAATCGAAACTCTTTAGCGATGGCTTTCTTACCAGCCCTGATACAATTCCACAAACGTGTATTCTGAATTTCTCTAGTTCTTTAAATAAAACAGGTCGCCCACTCACATTTGATTGTCATCCCATTGATTGAAAATATCAGACTATAATTTAATCTTCAAGACTATCTACTAATGTCACGGGTGTGTCAGATGCCACAGGCAGCCGCTCTATATCTGGCTGCAGAAGGTCTCTGCATTTGGCATTGCAGACGCCTTCTTAGTCCTTCTGACTGTTGGACCCAGCGGCAACCTCCCTCTGGCTCTAGTTGACACACCTGGACCTTGGTGTTTATAAACTCTCAGCCTGCTTCAAGGAGTCGCCGGTGATATTCACTTTTTGCCTTGTGAAGGCTTGGAGCTGTAGCTGTCAGCTAACTTCCTCTCGGATGCTCTTAGAGGACGGTACCTTTACAAATGTAATCAAATCCACAGAGCCATTGTCACACCTCACACTACCGGTTCAGGACATTGCCTGGCCTCATGTGGTCAAAGTGTTTAGGCAGTTCAAGGATGATTAAAACATTGATGCCATTGACTGTTGCTCAAGTTTCGAGTCCATCTCCATCCATAAGTGGCATCACAAGAAGGCTGTCTGACTCAGACAATCTCAAGAGCAAGGAGAAAATACATGATGCAGGCCACATTCATGTATGGTCACATAAACCTCCATCTCGTGGCCAACCATACCTTGACAAATGTAATCAAATCAACAGAAACATTGTCAAAACTTACACTGGTGCAGTGGCCTGGGTCCTCCTGGTTCAGGAAAATGCCCGGGCTCATGTGTGAAAGCATTGATACCTTGTACTGTTGATCAGATTTCCCAAACACAAATCCAATTGGGAACCCCTGGGACTTTATGTATCAGTACATCCAACATTACTATATAAGACCACAGATCAAGAGCCTCTGGCGTCCTGATCCAGATCTCAGAGGAGATTCCCCAGGACACCATCATAGGTCCTATCAGGAGCATGCACAAACATTCACATAGCCATGTGGGGGCCATACACAATACACGTGATAAATTGCCGAGATGAAATTCTCGTAAATTGAATGATTTTGATGATTTAAATTCCTGATTTTTATTGACCTCTGATAATGAATTACACAAGTTATATCGGGAAAGATTTTCAACTTTAATCTTTCGTTTATGAAGATCCAACGTGTGATTTATGTTTTCCATTAATTTTTAGAGTAGTGACCGCTGGGTCCCATTGGGACACTGGGGGCTGGGGAAGACGGTGACCTCAGCAGCCTCATTTTGACACGTCTTCTTGCCTCCATACTTGCGGATCTTCTATTCTATTCATATAGAGTGCTCAGAGCTCAGATATTTCTGACATAATTTACTTTTTCATCGATATCTATTATTGTACGCAAATTTGAATGTTGTTACCATTCTTCTCATTTCATAAAATCTTTCTTACTATTACATTAAGTAAATTATATCTTTTTTTTCTTTTTAAAGGGATAAAATATTCCTGGAGATGAAAGTAATGAAGACTGATGATAAGAAATAAGGAAATCTATTCTATCGAGACATTAAATGATCCCGGATGATCTCTTCTTGAAACTCTCATCATTACTTATTTTTCTTTAATTTCTTTACCTGTAAATTTGTATTTTCTTCAGTAAAGATTTGTAAATTCTTTTAGTGTCGATCATTTGTAAAATCGCTGGTCAGAAATCAATGGAATTTTCGGTACAATGTTTAATTCTTGTTTCATGATAAATTAGAGACCGGCAAATTTATTTAATTGGAATTGAATTTTACTTTAATCTTTAAAAAAAAAAAAAGAAAAGAAAGTTTTTTTTTCTTCAGAATGTAGATTTTTTTGTACTACAGGTCTGCACGAATTCAGCAAAATGGTGACTGGCCAGCAAAAGGTAAAACAATTCTTTCACAGCTCTCCGTTCCGGACACCTCTTCTGCTTGGGTTCCACTAGTCAGTCTAGAACATATCTTGTTACCATTGGCGCTCTCTGCAACTTCACCGGGAAATCTGGCCACAACTCTTTTCCGAACAACACCACAAGTGGGCAGGGTCATCTTGAGTCTATTTGTTGCAAAATGTCACTGCAAGTTTACAATGGGCATGGACATTGACGTTACGTACGGAGTTGCACACTTTCAGCTGGGCCTTCCCTCTGCTACATAATGTCACGACATGTGTCACAACTTTACAACACACTCTTTAGGTCTGGACTTCTGGCTGCCACTAGGCTGAAGATGACCATGTGCATGCGCAAGGTTTCCCAAGCCTGGTCAAAGCCGGGACTTTTAGCCTAGCGTAAAGGTGCAACTCACAACAGTAAGAAAGTGTGGTTGAGCCAGGGAGCCGAGTGGCAGATGCCCTCTGGGCTGGTCACCTACTGACTGACTGTTCATGGTCGTACAACCACCAGGTGCCTCAGCCGTAAAGCAAATTAAAACAAAACCTCTCTGAAGCAGCTGTAATGTACTCTGAAAGGACCTGACTTTATAGCAAAGTTGGGCCAAAATTTCTGTGTTGTGGAATTCCGGCATGTGGAGTGGAATCTCACAACATCAATGTGGCTGCTCTCGTGGTGAAAGAGCGAGATCTCACGTGATCTTGGTTTTTCCACTAATCCAGCACTGCTGCATACATTCAAAACCCCTTATTGATCGGGCTATTTTCATTTTTTTTCATTTTAGTTTTTTCCTCCACTCCTTCCAAGAGCCATAACTTTTTTACTTTTCCATCCACATGACCGCATGAAGACTTGTTTATTGTGGAATGAGTTGTACTTTTCAATGATTTCATAATATAATGCACCGGAAAGTGAGAAAAAAATCTTATATTCAGGAAAAAGACATTTTCTTTTTCCACCATTTTATGAGATTCGTAACGTTTAGAGATGAGCGAACCTTTCAAGGTTCGGTTTGGATTCGGCAAACAGCCCGATATTCACTGAACGGTTTACCAAATGGTTTGTCGAACATATCTGAACCCCACTGAATTCAATGGGAGGCAAAACTAAACACATGTTGTGAATTCTGTTGTCAAGCTCCCTCCTGTGGTCATGAATGGTACTTCGGCTGGTTCTGTCCATGGGCTTCCTCTGGTGGTTGTGAGTGGGGCTGCGGCTTCTGAGTTTCCTTCCACAGGTGACGAGGTTAATTCGTTGGCTGGCTGCTCTATTTAACTCCACTTAGATCATTGCTCCATGCCACCTGTCAATGTTCTAGTATTGGTCTAGTTCGCTCCTGGATCGTTCTTGTGACCTGTCTTCCCAGCAGAAGCTAAGTTCCTGCTTGTTTTTCTCTTGTTTGCTATTTTTCTGTCCAGCTTGCTATTTTGATTTTTGTCTTGCTTGCTGGAAGCTCTGGGACGCAGAGGGAGCGCCTCCGCACCATGAGTCGGTGCGGAGGGTCTTTTTGCGCCCTCTGTGTGGTCTTTTTGTAGTTTTTTGTGCTGACCGCAAAGTTACCTTTCTTATCCTCTGTCTGTTCAGTAAGTCAGGCCTCTCTTTGCTATATCTATTTCATCTCTGTGTTTCTAGCTGGAGAATAATCACCACAGTGATCTTCATCGTACTCATGGGAGGACTTCTTCTGTGTGTAAAGATCAGGTGCCAGGTACCTGTTAGACTTTGTATTGATATAAAAAAAGATATCGTGGGCAGGGTCCTCTCTCCTACTGTACCAGTTGTGACTTCTATTGATTAAGAGTATCGTACTTGTTTTTTTATTATGTATACCCCTTCTCACATGTAAAGCGCTATGGAATGAATGGCACTATAATAATAATAATAAATAATAATAATAATAATAAAAAAAGATATCCTATAGGATTTTGTTTGAATAAGCTTAAAGGGAATCTGTCACCTCATTTTGGCCCTATAAGCTGCGGCCACTGCCATCAGGGGCTTATCTATAGCAATCTGTAATGCATTTTGTAATGCTATAGATACGCCCTAGATGTAACCTGAAAGATAAGAAAAACATGTTAGATTATGCTCACCAGGGCGCGGTCCCGGTTCGGGTCTGATGGGCGTCGTAGGTCCAGGTCTACCGCCTCCCATCTTCATATGATGTCGTCATCCTCCTTGCTTCTGTCGCGGCTCCTGCGCAGGCGTAATTATCTGCCCTGTTGAGGGCAGCGTAAAGTACTGCAGGCGCTGGGCCCCTCTGACCTTTCCCGGCACCTGCGCACTGCAGTACTTTACGCCCCTGCATGAGTATTATCTAACTTGTTTTTCTTATCTTTCAGGTTACATCCGGGGCTTATCTACAGCATTACAGAATGCATTACAGAATGCTGTAGCTAAGCCCCTGATGGTGGTGGCCGCATCTTATAGGGCCAAAATAAGATGACAGATTCCCTATAATCTGGCTATGCAAATAGGAATATGATTGGCCAGATTGAGTCCATAGGATCATTCATACAAAGGACCCACTGACAGATTAGGATGTAGAGTAGATTAGTTGAAAGTGTTCAACCATCAGTCGCATTCGACCAGTCCTGCCATACTCTTGTTTTCTCAGCCAAAAACGATGGAGAACATGAAACCTGACTAGTGATGAGCGAATCAAACTCGCTTTGAATTTTACAAATTCGGATTCACTAACATTGGGTTTCAATTTGCTCAAGTCCAGCAAAATTGTATTCCCTTCACACTGGCCCTCACCAAAGTTTTTTTTCAACAATGCATCATAGGATTAATCTCATATTTTATTTTCCAAAGCTTTTTCCAGGTCCTATAATATAAGAATTGTCTAATACTGCATTTTGTGAATTAATTTTTAAAGGGACAAATTATTCCACAATCAAATTTATGAAGACTGAAAAATTTGGAATTACATGGTAGTGATCATCCGGGGTGTACTTTGCGTTTTATTGAACAGCTCATTATTATTGTCTGATTTTCTTAGGTTTTTTTTTCTGTAGATTTGGTATTTTTCTTCAGTAAAGTTTTGTGTTTGATTGGTTTTTTTTTTTTCAATCATTGTTGCTCAAGAAGAAATCGATTTTATATAACAATCTTTCTTCAACGATTTGCTCCACTGGATACGAGCGGTACAATATTGTTATAAGAGCAATAGCAAAAAAAAAATCTAGCAATCCCAAATGAAAAAATGTTACATATCAAAAGAAAATCAATTCAAAACATTTTGAAGAGGAATTAGAAAAGGGGACATGAAAAATTAGAGAAAGGATGACTCGTTTCAAACCAGCGGCACAATATTGGTGGACGGTATCAACATGGTTGTGCTGTGTGGTCGATGGAATAACGCCATCATGCAATGCCCACCTATTTTACCATCTATGTAACCCGACCAGCCCCTACCACATGTGGTATCTTCTGAACCCCTTCTACACATGTGGACCCTGGCATTTATGTATATTTACGTATTTTTGTGCTGAAGGGTTAATTTGATATTAGTAATATGGTTAATAGTAATATTACTACTTCTATTGTTACGGTACTTACTATTGCTACTATCTTCACTGTTAAAACTACTAATACTATTCCTACGAATATTCTTCTTTTTACTGTACTGTTTTATTATTCCTTATTTTATGGGCACCACCAGGACTTCACAATGATCATTATTATTATTTTATTATTATTATTATTATTATTATTATTATTATTTTATTATGACTACTATAACTATTATCACTGCAATCACTAATACTGCTATTACTATGTCTCCATTCTGAGTTAGACGGTGGAACCTCTTACCGAGCATCTTTAAAAAAAAAAAACAACCAAATAAACATCCTGTTTCCTGTGGAGATCGGAGATACTCATGAGTTTGATGTCTGAGTTGGAGGTTACTCTTTAGTTATGAATAGAGATGAGTGAATTTGTTCGAAAAATGATCGCCACACATAAATTTGGCATGAATATTCGGATTCGTGATCATAAATCTGAGCAAAATTTCATAAAATCGGTAAAAAAATCGGTAACGTTCGGTAAAAGTGCAGGAAAATATTTGCGTTGCCACGAAAATATTTTCCTCACTTTAGCAACGATAATAGTAACATAGTAACATAGTAACATAGTTAGTAAGGCCGAAAAAAGACATTTGTCCATCCAGTTCAGCCTATATTCCATCATAATAAATCCCCAGATCTACGTCCTTCTACAGAACCTAATTGTATGTTACAATATTGTTCTGCTCCAGGAAGACATCCAGGCCTCTCTTGAACCCCTCGACTGAGTTCGCCATCACCACCTCCTCAGGCAAGCAATTCCAGATTCTCACTGCCCTAACAGTAAAGAATCCTCTTCTATGTTGGTGGAAAAACCTTCTCTCCTCCAGACGCAAAGAATGCCCCCTTGTGCCCGTCACCTTCCTTGGTATAAACAGATCCTCAGCGAGATATTTGTATTGTCCCCTTATATACTTATACATGGTTATTAGATCGCCCCTCAGTCGTCTTTTTTCTAGACTAAATAATCCTAATTTCGCTAATCTATCTGGGTATTGTAGTTCTCCCATCCCCTTTATTAATTTTGTTGCCCTCCTTTGTACTCTCTCTAGTTCCATTATATCCTTCCTGAGCACCGGTGCCCAAAACTGGACACAGTACTCCATGTGCGGTCTAACTAGGGATTTGTACAGAGGCAGTATAATGCTCTCATCATGTGTATCCAGACCTCTTTTAATGCACCCCATGATCCTGTTTGCCTTGGCAGCTGCTGCCTGGCACTGGCTGCTCCAGGTAAGTTTATCATTAACTAGGATCCCCAAGTCCTTCTCCCTGTCAGATTTACCCAGTGGTTTCCCGTTCAGTGTGTAATGGTGATATTGATTCCTTCTTCCCATGTGTATAACCTTACATTTATCATTGTTAAACCTCATCTGCCACCTTTCAGCCCAAGTTTCCAACTTATCCAGATCCATCTGTAGCAGAATACTATCTTCTCTTGTATTAACTGCTTTACATAGTTTTGTATCATCTGCAAATATCGATATTTTACTGTGTAAACCTTCTACCAGATCATTAATGAATATGTTGAAGAGAACAGGTCCCAATACTGACCCCTGCGGTACCCCACTGGTCACAGCGACCCAGTTAGAGACTATACCATTTATAACCACCCTCTGCTTTCTATCACTAAGCCAGTTACTAACCCATTTACACACATTTTCCCCCAGACCAAGCATTCTCATTTTGTGTACCAACCTCTTGTGTGGCACGGTATCAAACGCTTTGGAAAAATCGAGATATACCACGTCCAATGACTCACCGTGGTCCAGCCTATAGCTTACCTCTTCATAAAAACTGATTAGATTGGTTTGACAGGAGCGATTTCTCATAAACCCATGCTGATATGGAGTTAAACAGTTATTCTCATTGAGATAATCCAGAATAACATCCCTCAGAAACCCTTCAAATATTTTACCAACAATAGAGGTTAGACTTACTGGCCTATAATTTCCAGGTTCACTTTTAGAGCCCTTTTTGAATATTGGCACCACATTTGCTATGCGCCAGTCCTGCGGAACAGACTCTGTCGCTATAGAGTCCCTAAAAATAAGAAATAATGGTTTATCTATTACATTACTTAGTTCTCTTAGTACTCGTGGGTGTATGCCATCCGGACCCGGAGATTTATCTATTTTAATCTTATTTAGCCGATTTCGCACCTCTTCTTGGGTTAGATTGGTGACCCTTAATATAGGGTTTTCATTGTTTCTTGGGATTTCACCTAGCATTTCATTTTCCACCGTGAATACCGTGGAGAAGAAGGTGTTTAATATGTTAGCTTTTTCCTCGTCATCTACAACCATTCTTTCCTCACTATTTTTTAAGGGGCCTACATTTTCAGTTTTTATTCTTTTACTATTGATATAGTTGAAGAACAGTTTGGGATTAGTTTTACTCTCCTTAGCAATGTGCTTCTCTGTTTCCTTTTTGGCAGCTTTAATTAGTTTTTTAGATAAAGTATTTTTCTCCCTATAGTTTTTTAGAGCTTCAATGGTGCCATCCTGCTTTAGTAGTGCAAATGCTTTCTTTTTACTGTTAATTGCCTGTCTTACTTCTTTGTTTAGCCACATTGGGTTTTTCCTATTTCTAGTCCTTTTATTCCCACAAGGTATAAACCGCTTACACTGCCTATTTAGGATGTTCTTAAACATTTCCCATTTATTATCTGTATTCTTATTTCTGAGGATATTGTCCCAGTCTACCAGATTAAGGGCATCTCTAAGCTGGTCAAACTTTGCCTTCCTAAAGTTCAGTGTTTTTGTGACTCCCTGACAAGTCCCCCTAGTGTGAAAGACAGGTAGTCCCCCTAGTGAAAGACAGGTATCTTTAGTGGTGTATCATGAGTGCTTGGCATTTGTTTGATGAGGTGAGGCCGTTTGCAGAACTCAGAGGCGTGAAGTGTGATTTCATTTATTTTGATAGATAGATCAGGTAGGGAAGATATGCGAGATGGAGGAAAGATAATTAGTTCAGATTTGTCCACATTGAGCTTGAGGAAGCGAGAGGAGAAGAAGGAGGATATGGCTGATAGACACTCGGATTCTGGACAGCAGGGAGGTGACATCTGGGCCAGAGAGGTAGATCTGAGTGTCATCATCATATAGATGGTACTGGAAGCTATAGGACCTTATGAGTTGTCCCAGGCCGAGTGTATAGTTTGAGAAGAGTAATGGCCCTAGTACAGAGCCTTGAGGGACACCGGCAGAGAGGGGGCGAGATGAAGAGGTAGTATGGGAGTAAGAAACGCTAAATGTGCGGTTGGTAAGGTACGAGGAGATCCGGGAGAGGGCGAGGTCTTTGACACCAAAGGAAGAGAGGATCTGTAGTAGGAGGCAGTGGTCAACTGTGTCGAAGGCAGAGGACAGAGTCAAGAAAGAAAAAAGTCAAAACCGCACCCTTTTTTTTCTTAATGTCTCAGCGGACACAGGGGAACACGTCCAGAGCCAGGGAGCCCATCCCGGACAACGTACCAAGACTTCAGAGAAAAAAGACAGCGCCACAATGGATGGTGAAAAAATAGAGACTCACATTTATTCTGTGCAGTGCTTGATAAAGGTCTGTTGACCGAAACGTCGCTACAGAAGGCAGAATAAATGTGAATCTCTATTTTTTCACCATCCATTGTGGCGCTGTCTTTTTTCTCTGAAGTAAAGGCAGAGGACAGGTCTAGAAGGAGGAGTATAGAGAATTGTCTGCTAGTTTTGGCTGTAAGTAAGTCGTTAGTAATTTTGGTCAGGGCAGTCTCAGTTGAATGGTGGGGACGGAAGCCAGATTGTAGGTTGTCGAAGAGAGAGTTAGATGCAAAGTGAGAGGAAAGTTCAGCATGGACGCGCTGCTGAAGGAGTTTGGAAGCAAATGGGAGCAAAGATATGGGTTGATAGCTGGACATAGCGCTCGGGTCAAGGGATAGCTTTTTGAAGATAGGTGTGATTGTGGCATGTTTGAAGGCAGAAGGGAAGGTACCAGTTAGGGATGGGATTAGTATAGTGGTGAGGTTGAGGAGGAGGTGGGATGGGATGGGGTCAAGCGCACAAGTGGTGAGGCGTGATTTTGAGAGAATATGAGCAAGCTCCCCTTCAGTGATTTTGGAGAGGGAAGTTATGGGGTTAGGGCATTGGTCTGGTATACAAAGGGGTTGTAGTGGTTTGACAACAAAGACTTGCCTTGTTTGGTCTACCTTATTTTTGAAGTGCGTCTTAAAGTCGAAAGTTTGGTTTTTGCAAACTGTAGAAAAATGGTATTTTGTTAAACTATGAAAAAATGATCCATTTATTTAGGGCGTAGGAGCAGGTTTCCTGTTTTAAAATGTTTTGGCTGCTCAAGAAACCATAGAAAAATTATCCCTATTACGGAATTTTAGGATCAGCACAAATTTGCAATTGCAAATTAATGAAATATTGGCTTTCTACCAAGCTGTCTAAAAATTATACCTTTTGCAAATTGAGGAAAAATGGTGTTTTGTTAAACCATGTGAAAATGATCCCTTTATTTAGGGAGTATGAACAGGTTTCTTGTTTTAAATTTGAAGCCATTGGAAAAATTATCCCTATTACGGTATTTTAGGATCAGCAACAAATTTGCAGTTGTAAATTAAACATATATTGGCTTTTTACCAAGCTGTCTAAAAATTATACTTTATGAGAGCACGAAGAAGTTTACTGTTTCAACAGCAATGCAAAAAAAATTGTCCTTTTTGGAGCGCAGCAACACATTTGCTTAATCAGACAGGATACACTTTCCAGCAGCAATTTAGTTTAGTTATGCAATACTTGAGTAGCAGAATATATTTGTGTCGACGAATGCCAGAGCAAGAAAATTTCATGAAATTCAACTGAAAGTCGATTCGTTCATCTCTAGATGTTACCCTTCTATATTGTTTTTTTTTATTCTTCATACAATTACTGCATGTATCTACTTTATTAGGAACAGTTGAATATTATTGCATCTTACTGTTCCTCTTCCCTTTTTTCAGCCATTTTTAACCTTATGTCCTTTTGTCTTATTTTTTTAAACATTTTCGATGTTCAATTGTTTATTACTAACGTTTTTTTTATTTTAACATGCCTACATTTTTGTGTATCTTTCTGGTTAGTGTTCACTTTTTCTTTGCGTGCTAGTCGATTGTGGCTTTTTCTATCCTACGCTCACTGGCGTCCTTACATTCTAAGTATTTTCTTCTAATATAGATAGGTTATATATGTATGTTTCATTTGTAGCTCGCCTATACAAACAGGAAGCCAAAGACTGCAGTGTGAAAATAGGAACCAGTCCATGGAACAAATGAAAGTAGGTTTACTCGTTCAAGAGAAGTATTAACGCCACAGACCCTGTGCAGAAGAACCTTGACATGCAGCTTCTACCATGAGCATGCTTCTCTTGCTGCTCGTAGTGCCGATTCTCAGCAGTATGGTCCTCAAAGCAGGTAAGATAATGAGCTTTTGGTGACAACCGCTCTGTACTGACTCCTGTAAAATCCAGGGCTCACATATACAATAGCACAAGATTTCATTATTATTATTATTACAGTATATTGTATAAGCTTTACATTGCTTTGTGTTCTATATGATATACAGTATATACACTAGACATGGCGGAGCTGAGTATGTTGGTGTGTAAGGTTGCCAGTGTCTCAGAGCGCCATCAAGAATACTGTATATTGTGCTGATATCATATTTGTGGTTTTATATACAGTTGTGCTCAAAAGTTAACATACCCCAACAGTATTTTTGCTTTCTTGGCAATTTTTCAGAGAATATGAATGATGGCACAAAACTTTTTCTCCACTCAAGATTAGTGGTTGTGTGAAGCCATTTATTGTCAAATTACTGTGTTTTCTCTTTTAAAATCATAATAACAACCCGAAACATCCAAATGGCCCTTATAAAAAGTTCACATACCCCATTTCTTAATGCCGTGTATTGCCCCCTCTAACATCAATGACATCTTGAAGTGTTTTGTGGTAGTTGTGGATGAGGTTCTTTATTTTCTCAGATGGTGAAGCTGCCCACTCTTCTTGGCAAAAAGTCTCCAGTTCCTGTAAATTCCTGGGCTGTCTAGCATGAACTGCGCGCTTGAGATCTCCCTAGAGTGGCTCAATGATATTGAGGTCAGGAGACTGAGAAGGCCACTCCAGAACCTTCACTTTGTTCTGCTGTAGCCAGCGACAGGTCGACTTGACCTTGTGTTTTGGATCGTTGTCATGTTGGAACGTCCAAGTACGTCCCATGCGCAGCTTCCGGGCTGATGATTACAAATTTGCCTCTAGTATTTGCTGATAACGTGCTGCATTCATCTTTCCTTCTACTTTGACCAAGTTCCCTGTGCTTTTGTAGCTCACAAGTCCCCAAAACATCAGCGATCAACCTCCATGCTTTACAGTAGGAATGGTGTTCCTTTCATCATAGGCCTTGTTGACCTCTCTCCAAATGTAAAGTTTATGGTTGTGGACAAAAAGTTCAATTTTGGTCTCATTACTCCAAATTACCTTGTTCCAGAAGTTTTGAGGCTTGTCTCTGTGCTGTTTTGCATATTGTAGGCGAGATACTTTGTGGCATTTGTGCAGTAATGGCTTTCTCCTGGTGACTTGACCATGCAGCCCATTTTTCTTCAAGCGCCTCCTTATTGTGCATCTTGAAACAGCCACACCGCTAGTTTTCAGAGAGTCCTGTATTTCAGCTCATGTTATTTGTGGATGTTTCTTTGCATCCCGAACAGTTTTCCTGGCAGTTGTGGATGAAATTTTTGTTGGTCTACCTGATGGTGGTTTTGTTTTTACAGAGTCCCTGACTTTCCATTTGTTAATCACAGTGTGAACACTGCTGACTGGCATTATCAATTCCTTGGATAAATTTTTGTATCCCATTCCTGGTTTATACAGTTCAACTACCTTTACCCATAGATCTGTTGGCAATTATTTTGCTTTCCCCATGACAATCCAGAAACATCAGTGTCTGGATGAAAGATGCAAGAGTCTATCTGGATCTCTGAAACTCACTCAACTTTTTTGCACACACACTGATTACAAGCAAACAGGTCACAGGTGAGGATGTTACCTTTAGTAGCCATTCAAACACATTTGTGTCAAGTTCTGTGCATGTTATCAGGCCAAAATCACCAGGGTATGTGAACTTTTGACCAGGGTCATTTGGATGTTTTGGGTTGTCATTATGATTTAAAAAGAGAAAACACAGTAGTTTGACAATAAATGGCTTCACCCAACCACTAACCATGAGTGGAGAAAAAGATTTGGTGCTATGATTCATATTCTCTGAAAAAAGGCCAAGATAGCAAAAATATCTATGTTGGTGACATTGCTATATCAATCAAAAGTAGACATTAATATTTGATGACTACTGGTGCAAATGGGTAACACCAGACTGGCAACTGTGGACTAGAATTAGGAAAATGTAAATATTATAACATTTTGTGTTTTCTCTGCTTAAGGGAATGTGTCATTAGAAAATGACTGCTATTTTGCTGATTTGTAGGGGCCTGGGAAAGGGGTTAAAAAAATAGATACTTAACTCGTTGCTCACTTGTCCAGCGCATGATGTCTTCTTCAAGCATCTTGAAGAGATCTACATAGGGGTTTCCAGATTCAATTAGGCCTCAGATATCTCAATGTGATGCCCAGCAAGTGTCTCTGGTCTGCTTTTAGAGACTTCAGTACATGTGTCCTGACATAAGAGGCCCTACTTTGAGTCGGAAGAACCAATGCAAAATGAAGATTCACAAAAAACTGAACTGCCTCTTTATTAGGCTAGGGTCACATTGCATTAGGGCAATGGACTACGCTAATGCAATGTCCCAAAAGGGATCGCGTTAGCCGAGCAGCGTTCGCGGTCCGTCATTCAAATGATGGCACATCGCTAGCGCACGCCCAATGTGGGCGTGCGCTAGCGATGCATTCGCCATTACAGGCAATGGCGGCGTTAACGGACTACGTTACACTGCGTTATGCCGCGGTGTAACGTAGTCCATTAAACGCGGTCACATAACGCAATGTGACCCTAGCCTAAGATGCTGGCTACAGAGGAAGACAATTGTGAAATGAGTGAAACTGGAAATGTTAATTTTTCAATTATTGTCCTTTCTAAACAGCCTGGCAATCACCCAACTAACTAGCAAAACCACTTAAAAACGAGGTTACTTATGAATCATAATTCTCGGTCTATAGAATCTATTAAATGTCCGCCAGCCTCAATGAAGCAGTGTACGTATGCCACTAGATATATCGTCTATTTAGAGATGACTGCGGCAAATTTTATTTGAATTTCATTAAATATTTAGATTATCCAGAATACAAAATAGTGACCTGCTCGTTTCTTTTAAGGGGTTAAACTTTTTTATATACAGTACAGACCAAAAGTTTGGACACACCTTCTCATTTGAAGAATTTTCTGTATTTTCACATCTCCTCGCGGTGTAAGGGCTATTTGACCAAGAAGGAGAGTGATGGGGTGCTACGCCAGATGACCTGGCCTCCACAGTCACCAGACCTGAACCCAATCGAGATTGTTTGGGGTGAGCTGGACCGCAGAGTGAAGGCAAAAGGGCCAACAAGTGCTAAGCATCTCTGGGAACTCCTTCAAGATTGTTGGAAGACCATTCCCGGTGACTACCTCTTGAAGCTCATCAAGAGAATGCCAAGAGTGTGCAAAGCAGTCATCAAAGCAAAAGGTGGCTACTTTGAAGAACCTAGAATATAAAACATATTTTCAGTTGTTTCACACTTTTTTATTAAGTATATAATTCCACATGTGTTAATTCATTGTTTTGATGCCTTCAGTGTGAATGTACAATTTTCATAGTCATGAAAATACAGAAAAATCTTTAAATGAGAAGGTGTGTCCAAACTTTTGGTCTGTACTGTATATTTTACTCATCTCTCACTTTTCCTGGCACAGCAGCTTCCCACTTGGTCCTCTTCTGGCTTGTGTCCTCTCTACCACACCAATCTTCTCTTCTGTCGTCACTCTTTGGATCCTCTAGATCAATTTTCGCAAAATTCACTCATCTCTACTTTTAATCATGACAAATAATTTTTAGTACTGGGTAGTTTCAATTTCTCGAATTTGTCTGCAAATTGAGATTCTGTTTTGGCTTTTATTCTAAGTCATATGGCAAGGCTCGTTAAAGGCTGGATATTGACTTTTAGGATTACTATTTCCAATAGGTGGCACTAGAGTTTAAGTCCTCTTCCTCTCTGAAGAGACAATTTATATATTTTAGGCAAGTGTATAAGACTATAAGACTCATATCAAGGCTGTCATAGACTTAAATTGAGAAAGCATCTTCCGGTCTTCACAGAGAGTCGGTGTTATGGTGATACCATGACAGAGAGGGGCCAGAAGACCGCGGTGTCAGGTTTCATGCACTCCTGCACTGGTTAGCTCTACAACATCGCATTAAACAGTGCAGGTTTTGTCTTTACCAGCAGTGCAAGGTTTAATCAGTTCAGTTGAAGCTCTGGAGATTTCCTATTTGGATTTTCTCAGCTGTTCAGTCTTGGCCACTTCCCTTTGCTATATATGCACTGGCACTTAGGAATTGCCAGTGCTAGCTCTTACTGCCTGGTTCTGGAGCTGGAGGTGTAGTTTGTGATTGGATTTAGTATTTCAAAATTGTTCAGGAGATTGTTGCCTGGAGTTTTGTTTCTATGCACATCCTCTCCTGTTTGGTTTCTCCCTTCTTTAACTCCCCTGTGTCCCATTCTGTTGCTTGATGTGAGTATTTTGTATGATTGCATTTTGATTTATCACTGTTTGTCTTCCCTGTTTGTGTGGTTAGTGTGTTTCTATACTCATCAGCTTCAAAAGGGATAGACCAGGGTAGATATAGGAGCATAGCAAGGTATGAGAACCCGTTATCTCCACTTTCAGGAGTAATCTCAGGGACTGGGATAGAACAGGATGCTCCTAATTCTAGGGACCTGGCTTTGCGTTTTCTTTTTCCCAGAGACATAACTTTTTTTATTTTTCTTTCTTTCAATGTTCTTTTTATTGAGAAATAACATATTACATATATTTTCATGAAAGAACCATAACAAAATACAGTTATTTGAATGCATTACAGGTAAAGTAAACATCTAGTGTCTATCACATAAAAACTGAATTACTGTACATTTATAATTTACGGTTACTTTCAATTTGTTGTAAGATATCATTAACATCACAGTAAGAGGAACAAACAGAAAAAATTAAAGGTGTGTGAGATAGAGAGAACAGGGAAAAGATGGGGGGGGGGTAGACAGGTGGGGAGTGTTGTGGAGGCACCATGGGATGAATAAATAATTATGCAGAAATTGCTGCAAAAAAGGTTGTCTGTGATCTGAACTGGGTCCATGGCGTCCAGACGCTAAGGAAATTAGCAGAGGTGTGATTGATCTTTGCAGCTAATTCTTCTACATGGTACAACTGTTCAATTTTGGAGTACAGTTGTTGGGTGGTGGGTATTATAGTTGATTTCCAATTTGACGGGATCAATGATTTCCCAGCCGCCATAATGAACTGAGCTATCTTAGTGGCACATCTATCATTAGGCCAAAATGGAAGATTTAGAAAAACGTTCTCCGGTTTCAAAGTGACACGCTTGCCCAGAAACTTTTGTATCATCGGGGACACCTCATTCCAAAACAGACCAAGCATCGGGCACGACCACCAGATGTGTATATAGCTTCCATCGTTAGCTCCACATCTCCAACAGTCAGTAGTTGAAGCCTGGTACCATTTGTGGATCTGCTTAGGTGTGATGTACCACCTGGTAATAATTTTGTAAGAGTTTTCCTGGATACGAACACAGTTCGAAGGGCCATGAGAGTTTTTAAAAATATGTTTGATCTGTAGTTCAGAAAAGAGGGAGCCTATGTCTCTTTCCCAATGGGCTAGAGGTTTGGGCGTTTCAGAGGTATATCCATTTTGAGTAAGGATTGACAAATTGTTGAGATAATTTTGGTAGGGGTCTTCGACTCGGCAAACAAAACCTCATAGGGGGTTAAAGGTCTATGTAAATCAATTGGATGATTCCGTTGGCAAAGAAGACGGGAGAGTTTTCCATGTTGAAGGAAAGTGAGGCCCGATAGCCCAGGGACTTTGTGTAGTTCTATCAGGGAGAGAAGCGTCCCATCTACTATATAATTGTCTAAGGGTCACTTCCATCTGTTTGTCTGTCCCGGATATTCATTGGTCGCGGCCTCTGTCTGTGATGGAAATCCAAGTCGCTGATTGGTCTCGCCAGCTACCTGTCATGGCTGCCGCGACCAATCAGTGACAGCCACAGTCCGATTAGTTCCTCCCTACTCCCCTGCAGTCAGTGCCCGGCGCCCACTCCATACTCCCCGCAGTCAGTGCCCACTCCATACCCCCCTCCAGTCACTGCTCACACAGGGTTAATGCCAGCGGTAACGGACCGCATTATGCCGTGGGTAACTCACTCCGTTACCGCCACTATTAACCTTGTGTGACCAAGTTTTTACTATTGATGCTGCCTATGCAGCATCAATAGTAAAAAGATCTAATGTTAAAAATAATAAAAAAAACAAAAAACCTGCTATACTCACCCTCCGTAGTCCGACGATGCGCTCGCGCCTGCCGCCAGCTTCCGGTCCCAGAGATGCATTGCGAAATTACCCAGAAGACTTAGCGGTCTCGTGAGACCGCTAAGTGATCTGGGTAATTTTGCAATGCATCCTGGGAACGCAAGATGGTGGCAACCACGCGCGCATCGCCAGAGGTTCGCTGGATCTACGCTGGATCCCGGAGGTGAGTATATAACTATTTTTTATTTTAATTATTTTTTTTAACAGGGATATGGTGCCCACACTGCTAAATACTATGTGGGCTGTGTTATATACTGCGTGGCTGCTATATACTACCTGGCCAGTGTTAGATACTATGTGGGCTGTATTCTATACTGGATCCGTAGAAGCGCTTTTGCGCGAAACGGCCGTCGTCCGGTCTCTCCACGCTCCCACTCCCTACTACAACTCTGCCGATGCCGCGTTATGTCCATAATGGCTGTTTGTGCTAAATAAAGGACACACATTTTTTGATGAAGATCGTGGCTGAGTGCTGCATTTTTTCTTTCTTCTTTCTCACAGTTGTGCTATATATTACGTGGGCTGTGTCATATATTATATGGCCAGTGTTACATACTACGTGGGCTGTGTTATATACTGCGTGGCTGCTATATACTGCGTGGCTGCTATATACTGTGTGGGCTGTGTTATATAGTACGTGGGCTGTGTTATTTACTGCGTTGCCTATATTAACACATCGGGTATTCTACAATATGTATGTATATAGCAGCCACATGGTATATACCACAGGCCACGTAGTACTCCTATATACTATGTGGCCTGTGCTATATACTATGTGGCTGCTATATACATACATACATATTCTAGAATACCCGATGCGTTAGAATCGGGCCACCATCTAGTCTTCAAATAATTGCTCAATCTGGATATGTGTGGCGCGGAGAGGGAGGGAGTCTATTAGGCCGGTGACTTTAGTTAATGGGGAGAAAGGAGGAGCTAAGGCACTGCCCAGTTTCTTTCAGGTTTTAATTGTAGCTAATGTGTGTATATTATTGTATTCGATTGGAGACGGGTCTCCATTGTGTCCTAGTAATATAGAGAGCAAGGGTAGAGGAAACATTGCTTCTTCTATGTTTAGCCACTGTTTATTCTCTGCGTTCCTGATCCAAAAGATTGTTCTAGTTAAATGAGCTGCCTGGTAGTATTTAACAATGTCCGGTGCACCCATCCTGCCCATATCCTTTGGTAAGGTAAGGGATTTAGAGTTAATTCGCGGTTTACACTTTTGCCAAATGTAGTTGAAGAACAGGGAATGAACTAGTTAAAAATGAGATGAGTATTTAAATTGGAAGCATGCTAAAAACGTAGATACATTTTGGAAATATTAGACATTTTAGGACGTTCTTCCTTCCTATCCAGTTTTTATTTTTCTTTCAATATCGCAGTGTGATGGCTTGTTTTTGCAGGATGATTGGTACTTTTGGAAGACTCTCTTGATTTTACTATAAAGTACTCTGGAAAACAGGAAAAAAGTTCCAAAAGCGTAGAAATTGCAAAAAAAAGTGCAATTCCACAATCGTTTTTTTTTTGTTACCATGTTCACTAAATTCTAAAACAGACCTGCCATTATGATTCCCCAGGTCATTATGAATTTGCAGATTCCAAACTTGTATGTATTCTTTTGCATTTAAGTTGTGAAGAAAAAAAAAAAAGTTTGTAAAAAATAAAAATTCACCATTTTACGATTCCAGTTGCATCTCCAGTTTTTCGTGAACTGGAGCTGGTTGAGGGATTATTTTTTTTGCGATGAGCTGATTTTTTTTTATACCGTATTGGGGTAGATAAGATGTTTCGATCGCCCGTTCTATTGCATTTGAATGAATTGTTACGGCAACCAAAGAACTGCAATTCTGGTGTTTAGATTTTTTTCTCATTACGCCGTTTATCGATTTAATTAATTCTTTTTAGATTTTAATAAATTTGGAATTTCTGAACTTGGCGATACCAAATATGTGTATTTTTTTTTATTATTTTAGTTTGAATACTGTAGACACAAAAGAGCACAGTGAGGTCAAAAATACTCTGTTGTAAAAAGAATCACAGTAATAAGCAAGTGCTAGTCAAAAGATGGAAAAACAGGGTATTTAGTTGATACGTTTTTTTGCAAAAAAATGTATACTAAGCTGCTAAACCAATCGTCAAGGTATACCCATATAGAGCAGTCCTATCTAATGTATATAATCCCTATCTGATGTATTTAAAAACCTGATCATCAGTATAGTACCTGTATAAGCAGGGTTCAGAGAGGGAATATCCATGTGGACATGCTGGATGGAATAGCTTTGATGCAAATGACCCATAAGGAGTGGTGGACTCCCTATACAGATGATCAGGTTTTTAAATACATCAGATAGGGATTATATACATTAGGTAGGACTGCTCTATATGGGTATACCTTGACGATTGGTGGAGCAGCTTAGTATACATTATTTTTGCAAAAAAAGTATCAACTAAATACCCTGTTTTTCCATCTTTTGACTAGCACTTGCTTATTACTGTGATTTTTTTTTTACAACAGAGTATTTTTGACCTCCCTGTGCTCTTTTGTGTCTTCAAGTTTCTTGGTGGTGTGTGAACAGGTTCCTACAGACTTGTTCATTGTGCAAGTAGCCCATGTGTTTCTGGTTCTTGAATACTGTAGGTCAAAAGAAGGTGATTTAAACTTTTTATGTTTTTTAAAAAAAATTTATAAACTTTTTTTTACACTTTTTAATTCCTTCAATAGTCTCCTTAGGAGACTTGCAGCTGTGATCGTCTTATTGCTTGTGCTCCATATAGCAGGGCTTTATAGGTCGTGAAGGAAGTTAAAGCCTCTAAGTAGATGAGATCCTTTGCTTCTATTATTATGTATTTCCAATTTATACATTATTGGCATATTTACAGGATTGGCTATAATTGTATGTATAAATACAGATCCCATCTCCGATTTCCAGTGGTGGAAAATGCCATACATAGGACATATAGCACCACATACTGTCCTCCTAGCGTCGTCTCCCTAACATAAGCATTAGTTGCTCTCCACGCATTGAAGCTGAAGGGAGCACATTTTTCCTTTTAAGCTGCGGTTTCGCTCATTGCATAATTACAGTAAATATAAGTGTTAGTGGTAAATATTACAGGTTAGTCATACAGAAAGCTGAATGTTCACTTTGCTATATCAATCACATGGAAATTAAATATAAAAAATCCCATGGTTCATGTCACCTATCTGCTCCACAAGCCGTCCTCCGCTGCAAGCTGCAATTCTTGTAAGCTGTAGGTGCAGCGTGAAGGTGAGTCGGTGGAAGGTTGTTGTGAAGATTACAGCCCGGGTATCGAAAAGGATTTCTCTAATCTCTAGATGACTGTTCGTCAGAACTAAAAATACTGCACATCGCATCTAAGGAGATGTGTGGGCATATGTAAACCAGTAGGTATTGTTTGTGGAGTTTCAGTTACAGTCACATATTTCATTTATGACGCTGCAAATAATGTAATACCTAAAAAAAAAACACATTTCTGCTCCAGATAAGCTATGCTGGAATGGAGTTTATTAAAATATCATACTCTCACTTTTTTAGCCAATGACATGTGATATAGGGAGAAAATGAAGGAAACACAGGCGTAATGATCGTGGAGGCAGAGGGTACGACCGATCCCTTGTGGGAGGGGGTCCTCAGACCCTAACGCCTATTTCATCTGGATATGCAAGTGCAGCGCCCCAGGGTCCTGGTCTTTGCAGTAATATCATTCTCCTCTAGGGGGGAGTAATGCTACGTTTGGAGGCAATAAAGGACATCTCACTACCAGGTAACACCAACACACAACACATCTCATACTCCAGTCCACCAGGGGGAGCTATGCTCCTATTTATTAGGGCACTCTTCACAATTAGGTAAAACGGGTGGTCTGGATAGAAAGTTAGGCAGATGCTAGCTGAGCTTCGCTCAGGCAGTTGCTGGCTGAGCTTCGGCTCAGGTAGTTGGTCCTTGACAGGGGTGGGACCCTGTTGTGAATTTTGTTGTCAGGCTCCCTCCTGTGGTCATGAATGGTACTTCAGCTGGTTCTGTCCATGGACTTCCTCTGGTGGCTGTGGGTGTTTCTGAGTTTCCTTCCACAGGTGACGAGGCTAAGTCGTTAGTGGGCCGCTCTATTTAACTCCACTTGGATCTTTGCCCCATGCCAGCTGTCAATGTTGTACTATTGGTCTAGTTTGCTCCTGGATCGTTCGGGCTACCTGTTTATTCCAGCAGAAGCTAAGTTCCTCTTTGCTATTTTCTTGTTTGCTATTTTTTCTGTCCAGCTTGCTATTGTGAATATTGCCTTGCTTGCTGGAAGCTCTGGGACGCAGAGGGGCGCCTCCGCTCCGTGAGTCGGTGCGGAAGGTTTTTTTTTCCCTGCTCACTCTGCGTGGCTTTTTGTAGGTTTTTGTGCTGACCGCAAAGTTACCTTTCCTATCCTCTGTCTGTTCAGTAAGTCGGGCCTCTCTTTGCTAAATCTATTTCATCTCTGTGTTTGTGATTTCATCTTACTCACAGTCAATATATGTGGGGGCTGCCTTTTCCTTTGGGGAATTTCTCTGAGGCAAGGTAGGCTTTATTTTCCTATCTTTAGGGCTAGCTAGTTATGAGGCTGTGACGAGTTGCATAGGGAGCGTTAGGAGCAATCCACAGCTATTTCATGTGTGTGTGATAGGATTAGGGCTTGCGGTCAGCAGAGTTTCCACTTCCCAGAGCTTGTCCTGTATTTTTGTAGCTATCAGGTCTTTCCGGGTGCTCTTGACCATCAGGTCCATTCTTGTCCTAACCACCAGGTCATAACAGTACAGCTGGCCCAAAGTATTAATGCATCTCAATAGAGGGATAAGAGAAGTTCTGAGACCATTTTTTTTTCTTTGCAGTGTGTTTTGTCTCTCTTTTCCCCTTTACCTCTGGGTGGTTCAGGACACAGGTGTAAACATGGACATTCAAGGTCTGTCCTCTTTGATGGATAATCTCACTACAAGGGTACAAAACATTCTAGATTTTGTGGGTCAGAATCCTATATTAGAGCCTAGGATTCCAATTCCTGATTTGTTTTTTTGGTGATAGATCTAAGTTCTTGAATTTCAAAAATAATTGTAAATTGTTTCTTGCCTTGAAACCTCGCTCCTCAGGTGACCCTGTTCAAGAAGTAAAGATCATTATTTCTTTGTTACGTGGTGACCCTCAAGACTGGGCATTTTCCCTTGCGCCAGGAGATCCGGCATTGCGTGATGTTGATGCGTTTTTCCTGGCGCTTGGATTGCTTTATGACGAACCTAATTCAGTGCATCAGGCAGAGAAAATCTTGCTGGCTCTGTGTCAGGGTCAGGATGAAGCGGAGATATATTGTCAGAAGTTTAGAAAGTGGTCTGTGCTCACTCAGTGGAATGAATGTGCCCTGGCAGCAATCTTCAGAAAGGGTCTCTCTGAAGCCCTTAAGGATGTCATGGTGGGATTTCCCATGCCTGCTGGTCTGAATGAGTCTATGTCTTTGGCCATTCAGATCGATCGACGCTTGCGTGAGCGTAAAGCTGTGCACCATTTGGCGGTACTATCTGAGCATTGGCCTGGGCCTATGCAATGCGATAGGACTTGGACCAGAGCTGAACGGCAAGAACACAGACGTCGGAATGGGCTATGTTTTTACTGTGGTGATTCCACTCATGCTATCTCCGATTGTCCTAAGCGCACTAAGCGGTTCGCTAGGTCTGCCACCATTGGTACGGTACAGTCTAAATTTCTATTGTCCATTACTCTGATTTGCTCTTTGTCATCCTATTCTGTTATGGCATTTGTGGATTCAGGCGCTGCCCTGAATTTGATGGACTTGGAGTATGCTAGGCGCTGTGGTTTTTTCTTGGAGCCCTTGCAGTATCCTATTCCATTGAGAGGAATTGATGCTACGCCTTTGGCTAAGAGTAAGCCTCAGTACTGGACCCAATTGACCATGTGCATGGCTCCTTCACATCAGGAGGATATCCGCTTTTTGGTGTTGCATAATCTGCATGATGTGGTCGTTTTGCATAATCTGCATGATGTGGTCGTTTTGGGGTTGCCATGGTTACAGGTTCATAATCCAGTATTGGACTGGAAATCTATGTCTGTGTCCAGCTGGGGTTGCCAGGGGGTACATGGTGATGTTCCATTTTTGTCAATTTCGTCTTCCACTCCTTCTGAAGTTCCAGAGTTTTTGTCGGATTATCGGGATGTATTTGATGAGCCCAAAGCCAGTGCCCTACCTCCTCATAGGGATTGCGATTGTGTAATTAATTTGATTCCTGGTAGTAAGTTTCCTAAGGGCCGATTGTTCAATTTATCTGTGCCAGAACACGCCGCTATGCGGAGTTATATAAAGGAATCCTTGGAGAAAGGCCATATTCGCCCGTCGTCATCACCGTTAGGAGCAGGGTTCTTTTTTGTGGCCAAGAAGGATGGTTCTTTGAGACCTTGTATTGATTACCGCCTTCTTAATAAAATTACAGTTAAATTTCAGTATCCTTTGCCGTTGCTGTCTGATTTGTTTGCTCGCATTAAAGGAGCTAGTTGGTTCACCAAGATAGATCTTCGAGGGGCGTATAATCTTGTGCGTATTAAACAGGGCGATGAATGGAAAACAGCATTTAATACGCCCGAGGGCCATTTTGAGTACCTGGTTATGCCATTCGGGCTTTCCAATGCTCCATCAGTATTTCAGTCCTTTATGCATGACATCTTCCGAGAGTACCTGGATAAATTCCTGATTGTGTATTTGGATGATAGTTTGGTCTTTTCGGATGATTGGGAGTCTCATGTGAAGCAGGTCAGAATGGTGTTCCAGGTCCTTCGTGCGAATTCCTTGTTTGTGAAGGGGTCAAAGTGTCTCTTTGGAGTTCAGAAGGTTTCATTTTTGGGGTTCATTTTTTCCCCTTCTACTATCGAGATGGACCCTGTTAAAGTCCAGGCCATTTACGATTGGACTCAGCCGACATCTGTGAAGAGCCTGCAAAAATTCCTGGGCTTTGCTAATTTTTCTCGGCGCTTCATCGCTAATTTTTCTAGTGTTGCTAAACCGTTGACTGATTTGACCAAGAAGGGTGCTGATGTGGTCAATTGGTTTTCTGCAGCTGTAGAGGCTTTTCAGGAGTTGAAGCGTCGTTTTTCTTCTGCCCCTGTGTTGTGCCAGCCAGATGTTTCGCTCCCGTTTCAGGTTGAGGTTGATGCTTCTGAGATTGGAGCAGGGGCTGTTTTGTCGCAAAGAAGTTCTGATGGCTCGGTGATGAAGCCATGTGCTTTCTTTTCTAGAAAGTTTTCGCCTGCTGAGCGCAATTATGATGTTGGTAATCGAGAGTTGTTGGCCATGAAGTGGGCATTCGAGGAGTGGCATCATTGGCTTGAAGGAGCCAAGCATCGCGTGGTGGTCTTGACAGATCACAAGAATTTGACTTATCTTGAGTCTGCCAAACGGTTGAATCCGAGACAGGCTCGATGGTCGTTATTTTTCTCCCGTTTTGATTTTGTGGTTTCGTACCTTCCGGGCTCTAAGAATGTGAAGGCTGATGCCCTGTCAAGGAGTTTTGTGCCTGACTCTCCGGGTGTCCCTGAGCCGGCAGGTATTCTCAAAGAGGGGGTAATTTTGTCTGCCATTTCCCCTGATTTGCGGCGGGTGCTGCAAAAATTTCAGGCTGATAGACCTGACCGTTGCCCAGCGGAGAAACTGTTTGTCCCTGATAGATGAACTAGTAGAGTTATCTCGGAGATTCATTGTTCAGTGTTGGCTGGGCATCTTGGAATCTTTGGTACCAGAGATTTGGTGGCTAGATCCTTTTGGTGGCCGTCTTTGTCATGGGATGTGCGTTCTTTTGTGCAGTCCTGTGGGACTTGTGCTCGGGCTAAGCCCTGCTATTCTCGTGCCAGTGGGTTGATTTTCCCCTTGCCGGTCCCAAAGAGGCCCTGGACGCATATTTATATGGATTTTATTTCGGATCTCCCCGTCTCTCAAAAGATGTTGGTCATTTGGGTGGTTTGTGATCGCTTTTCTAAGATGGTCCATTTGGTACCCTTGTCTAAATTGCCTTCCTCCTCTGATTTGGTGCCATTATTTTTCCAGCATGTGGTTCGTTTACATGGTATTCCGGAGAACATCGTTTCGGACAGAGGTTCCCAGTTTGTTTCGAGGTTTTGGCGATCCTTTTGTGCTAGGATGGGCATTGATTTGTCTTTTTCCTCGGCTTTCCATCCTCAGACAAATGGCCAAACCGAACGAACTAATCAGACTTTGGAAACATATCTGAGATGCTTTGTTTCTGCTGATCAGGATGATTGGGTGTCCTTTTTGCCGTTGGCTGAGTTCGCCCTTAATAATCGGGCCAGCTCAGCTACTTTGGTTTCGCCGTTTTTCTGCAATTCTGGTTTCCATCCTCGTTTCTCTTCAGGGCAGGTTGAGTCTTCGGACTGTCCTGGTGTAGATACTGTGGTGGATAGGTTGCAGCAGATTTGGACTCATGTGGTGGACAATTTGACATTGTCCCAGGAGAAGGCTCAACGTTTCGCTAACCGCCGGCGCTGTGTGGGTCCCCGACTTCGTGTTGGGGATTTGGTTTGGTTGTCATCTCGTTATGTTCCTATGAAGGTTTCCTCTCCTAAGTTTAAGCCTAGTTTCATTGGTCCGTATAAGATTTCTGAGGTTATCAATCCTGTGTCATTTTGTTTGGCCCTTCCAGCTTCTTTTGCCATCCATAATGTGTTCCATAGGTCGTTATTGCGGAGATACGTGGCGCCTGTGGTTCCATTCGTTGATCCTCCTGCCCTGGTGTTGGTTGAGGGGGAGTTGGAGTATGTGGTGGAGAAGATTTTGGATTTCCTATCTTTAGGGCTAGCTAGTTCTGAGGCTGTGACGAGTTGCATAGGGAGCGTTAGGAGCAATCCACGGCTATTTCTAGTGTGTGTGATAGGATTAGGGATTGCAGTCAGCAGAGTTTCCACTTCCCAGAGCTTGCCCTGTATTTTTGTAGCTATCAGGTCTTTCCGGGTGCTCTTGACCATCAGGTCCATTCTTGTCCTAACCACCAGGTCATAACAGGACCCTGTCAGAGGCCTAGACAGAAGGCCACGGAGCTGCGCCTGCCCCACGTGCGGCAGCTTCCAGAAAGAGACACGAACGGAGAACTGTATTGTGAGAAGAAGTCATAGCAAAAGGAGAGGGAACCAGAAGGAGTTCTGCCCTACATTGGCTGCCTCCTTCTGAGGCGCCGGATCCCGGTAGCCGGAACACCGAGGGAGCAACAGTTCTTTATGCCTTGCTCCAGAGACCGGCAGGACAGCTAATTCCATGTTACCTGCCCGCCCTATACCCAGGAGGCAAAGCGGCACCCACGAGAGGCTGGGGCGTGCTAGAGTCCCTGTAAAAAGCCTCACGTCACCGGTCACACGGGTTATGTCCTATCCATCTGGGGGACAGAGAGAGACACAACATCTAGAACATCTACAACAGTTGTGAGGACCTTATGAGAGGCTCAGCAGTAAGGTACTACAACACTCATGCACTAGAGGAAGGCTACTGATTTCCACCTGGATAAGGGGACTCTGGATTTGCCTCCACACTGGCCGGACTCTGCCTGCCCTGTGATCTGGTGCTCTGGACTGTGGATGCTGAAGCCATCAGTAAAAGGTAAAGAGACTGCAACCTTGTGTCCTCGTCCTTCTCTGTGCCTCACACCATTCACTACCTACAGACTGGGAAGCCCTGGGGACATAATTCACCTGTGGGAAGGTATACCATCTAGCTGCCATAACATCACCCCAGTGGACCCCTAAACAGCGTCGGTCACCCTGACCGAATACCACAGGTAGCGTCACAAACATTTCTCCTTTAAAGACCTTTCACTTATTTCAACGGACCTCCTGAAGGCCAGGGACCGGGTCAGACACCATGACATCCCCCTTGGGAACCGAAGGACCCAGTTCAGAGTACCCCTAGCCCTTGGGGGCGCTCCACAACCTAGGAGGCACATGCAGCTGAAATATACCCTGAAGGACCCATTGGCTCCCTGCACCGCAATACATGCTACCAGCCAATCAGAGGCCGGCAGTTAACCTCGGCTTGTCCTTCACGTCATGTGCTCCTCATTCTCACCTGCCAAAGTCTGCTGCTGAAACTATAGAAGATTGCATCGACATCATAGGAGCAGAGGAAGGTAAGAAGAGTCGTTTATTTAATTTAAAATGTGTTGGAAAAGCACAAGGAGCACAAGGAGCATTATTGCTGGAATGGGCCAAGGAATGGTGGACATTGTACCAGGAAGGAGCCAAGGATGGGGGACATTGTTATAGGATGGGGGCCTGGATGAAGGGGGTATTATTACAAGAAGGGGCCAAGAAGTAAAGCTGGATAGCACATACAGACAATCTGTACATACAGTTGTGCTCAAAAGTTTACATACCCTGACAGAATTTTGGCTTTCTTGGCCTTTTTTTCAGAGAATATGAATGATAACACCAAAACTTTTTCTCCACTCATCGTTAGTGGTTGGGTGAAGCCATTTATTGTCAGACTACTGTGTTTTCACTTTTTATCATAATCATAATGACAACCCAAAACATCCAAATGACCCTGATCAAAAGTTCACATACCCTGGTGATTTTGGCCTGATAACATGCATAGAAGTTGACACAAATGGGTTTGAATGGCTACTAAAGGTAACATCCTCACCTGTTAGGAAACTATCTGTAATCTGTTATTTCTTTTTAATTGTTGATGTATAAAGCAAAGGTCATACTGAGAAAAATGCTCATAAAAATAACACACAGATGAAAAATTATCAATTTTTTTGTGATGAAAAGTAATGGATTTTTCATATGCTCGTCTGAACCTGGCCTTAAATATAGCATTCATGCTTGTGACTAAGTGACTTGGACTTAGCAAAAGTTAACTCACTAAGTGCCAAATACCAAATGATTGCTAACTAGCGAAAGTGCTTGGATAAGGTATTATCCGCCATGCTCATGTGCTAATAGAGAATCTTCGGCATGCTCGAATACTATGTTCGAGTCCCTGCGGCTGCACGTCTCATGGCTTTTCAACAGTTGCAACACATGGATTACCTATTTGTTAGTCAATCCTTGACTGTATTGGCGCTGTTGAACAGCCGCAAGACATGCAGCCGTGGGGACGCGAACATAATATTCGAGAATGTCGAAGGTACTCTATTAGCACACGAGCATGGCGGATAACATCTTATCCCAGCACGTCCACTCATCACTATTGCTAATATCTCTGTAATGGACAGGGAAAATAAATGGTAAAAAAGAAGCCATTATCACATCATGTGTCCAGTTCAACATGAAAAATTTGGGGAAAGGTCTTCAACTTGGCACCATCTGGTGTCCACCTATCATGAGACTGCAATTACTGTGTATTTCAACATATCCCACATCAATGTATACCGTAAATGATGAAAAAACATTGACCTTCAGCTGTAATAATATTGTATAAAAGCATAAAACACAATGTATCTGTGCCTCATTATAGCTGTTCTTGTATACGGTGATCATTAATAATCTCATAAAAATGTTAACAACAACCGTAATCACCTTCTTTCACTTCCAGGCATGGTGACGGTGAGAAGAGGTGATCCTGCTGTTCTGCAGTGTGAGGTTGATCCTGGAGACACATTACTAGTAGTTACATGGAAGCTTCGTCTATATGATTCATCCTGTGTAATATCATATAAAATAGAGGAGGATAATATAAAGACGTCATACAGCTCCTGCAGCACAAGGATGAGAAGTGACCATTTATCACTGGCCATCAGTAACACTGAGATATCAGATGAAGGGACGTACGCTTGTGAAGTGGCGAATGATAATTACACGTTCTTCAGAAACTTTTCACTACAAGTATTAGGTGAGTTGTAATGTTCATCTATTGCACACCCTCATGATTGGGCTTTTGATACCTTTTTTAAACTAGGTGTCTAAGGGTGAAAGATGGTTGATGGAATGACATTGTCACGGGGCTACCGCGACAGAGAGGTTCCAGAGAACCGCAGCGCTTTGGGCCTCATTCACACACAATGAACAGAAGCTCTTCTCCTGAGTTCTGACCTGGCTGTCTTCTGCCAGCAGGGCAGGAGTTAAACCTTGTTACTGAAGTTACTGAGAGCTATGTCTCTCAGCTGATTTGCTTTTGGTAATCTCCGCTCCTATATAGACTCAGCTTTCTCTACAACTGTTGTCAGTGATCAGTTCTGCTGCCTGGCTTGGAGTGTGAAGGAGCGCAGTGTTGGAGCTTCGAGGTTTATTTACAGAGATTGATGTCTGCTGTTTTGGTTGCATGTTAAACCTGTTTTCCTTCCTAGTTTTTTCCCTTCTCTTCCCTTCTCTGTGTTTCCTCTCTGGTTGTGTGAGCATTTGGTGAGTTTGAGACTTTTAGTTATCTGTATACCCTGTTTATTGTTGTATTTATATACTGGTGCAGTCCACCTCCCTTGGGTGGAGAGGGGGCCACTGATAGGGCCTGCACAGGAGACAGGGATACGCTGGTGGCTCATGCCTCCTAACCATCATAGGTACCCCTGAGATAAGGGAAAGCCAGGACCCCATTATAGTGGCAGGGACAGGTGCGGGTCCCAGTAGGCCATCCTGCCCCTTTATCTCCATTAACGGCGTGACAGACATTGCTTGAAGACATTCACCAAAGTTTTATGCAGTACTATGCAAAAGTTTTAGACAAGTGTGAAAAAAAATGCTCCAAAGAATTTTGACAAAATAGAAGTGATACTAGTATTTATCAATTAACAAAATCCAAATATAATTAATAAAAGAAAATCAAAATCTGATGAATATATGTTGACCGCCATTTACTTTCAAGACAACATCAATTCTCCTCAGTCAATTCTCACTTGTACACAGTTTTTGAGTCAACTCAACAGGGAGGTATGTTGTGAATTCTGTGGCCGGGCTCCCTCCTGTGGTCGTGAGTGGTACTTCGGCTGGTTCTGTCTATGAGCTTCCTTTGGTGGATGGGAGTGGTACTGCGGCTTCTGGGTTTCCTTCCTCAGGTGATGAGGTTAAGTCGTTAGGTGCTGCTCTATTTAGCTCCACCTAGTGCTTTGATCCTGGCCTCCAGTCAATGTTCCAGTATTGATCTTGCTTTTTCCTGGATCGTTCCTGTGGCCTGTCTATCCTGCATAAGCTAAGTTTTGCTTGTTTTATTTTTGTTTGCTATTTTTTCTGTCCAGCTTGCTATATTGGTTTTTCTTGCTTGCTGGAAGCTCTGGGACGCAGAGGGAGCACCTCCGTACCGTTAGTCGGTGCGGAGGGTCTTTTTGCCCCCTCTGCGTGGTTGTTTGTAGGGTTTTGTGTTGACCGCAAAGCAATCTTTCCTATCTTCGGTCTGTTCAGTAAGTTGGGCCTCACTTTGCTAAATCTATTTCATCTCTGCGTTTGTATTTTCATCTCAACTCACAGTCTGTTAGGTCTCGAATTCCCGCTTCTGCACAGGGGGAATCTCGAGCCATCTCCGCTGCGGTCCCCCATTCTTATCCAGCCGCAGTGGAGTCTGCTCAGCAGGGACGTCGGTACCAGCGTCTTGCTCAGTCTCACTCTGTACAGAGAGTTACTGCTGCTTCTTCAGCTTCGGCCATTAAACCCAGTGCTGGTCAGCAGCGAGCGGACTTCTCTGGGACTAAGTCCTTGTCTGCACATACTGAGCATGCCCAGGGCAAGATCTCCCGTTGGAGATCGAGGGTCATGTGCTCAGGCTCTGCAGCACATTCCATTGGTCCTCTTGGCAGGTCCTGGAAGGGCAAAGTTTCCGTGGCCACTTCCTGTGCTGCAACTATATAAACTGCGCATGACCGCACGGCCATGCGCTAGTGTACAATTGAATACGTGTGTTTGTTGTGAGTGCAAGTCGTTCATTAAATACCCCTACCCTATTGTATGACTGTTCGCATATGGAGTATGGCTGCTATCTAGCGCCCGACAAATCACTCAACGTGTCACACACATATCAGCGTCTATTGCTGTGACCGCCAGTGCGGCGCCACGCGCCAGTAGTGCGCTTCCTGACCCACGTCTGGGTGCTTAGTGGTGCCTGCCAGCACGGCACAGTTCGCACTTCGGTACTCTAATTATAAGTGTTGCCTTTACACACCCAGTTGAGGTGTTGTGCCAGCAAGGGTCTAATCGGACTTCAATCCTAGTTGGGGTTAAGTTCGCTGACTGCTTGCTCGCCTTCTATGTGCGGTACCGCGATCCTGTGACGCAACAGGATCGCTTCCTTCACGTTGGGTGAGGTTTAACCCACGTGTGTATTCTTATGAGTACCGCCATATAGTCCGTCCTTACTTAGCAGCAGGTTCCATCTTTGCACGGTGGACCCCGGGCTGCGAACGCACCATACACTATCAGTCTTATTATTTGGTGCGTTCCGCTAGCCCTAACACAGTCATTATATGTGGGGGGCTGCCTTTTCCTTTGGGGTTTTTCTCTGAGGCAAGGTAGGCTTATTTTTCTTTCTTAGGGCTAGCTAGTTTCTCAGGCTGTGCTCGAGGCGCATAGGACTGGTCAGGAGCGCTCCACGGCTACCTTTAGTGTGGTTGGATAGGATTAGGGATTGCGGTCAGCAGAGTTCCCATGTCTCAGAGCTCGTCCTATGTTTTTGGTAATTGTCAGGTCACTTTGTGTGCTCTGAACTACAAGGTCCATTGTGGTTCTGAATCACCTGTTCATAACAGAGGTCCAAACAGAGGTATGTTGTGAATTCTGTGGCCGGGCTCCCTCCTGTGGTCGTGAGTGGTACTTCGGCTGGTTCTGTCTATGAGCTTCCTTTGGTGGATGGGAGTGGTACTGCGGCTTCTGGGTTTCCTTCCTCAGGTGATGAGGTTAAGTCGTTAGGTGCTGCTCTATTTAGCTCCACCTAGTGCTTTGATCCTGGCCTCCAGTCAATGTTCCAGTATTGATCTTGCTTTTTCCTGGATCGTTCCTGTGGCCTGTCTATCCTGCATAAGCTAAGTTTTGCTTGTTTTATTTTTGTTTGCTATTTTTTCTGTCCAGCTTGCTATATTGGTTTTTCTTGCTTGCTGGAAGCTCTGGGACGCAGAGGGAGCACCTCCGTACCGTTAGTCGGTGCGGAGGGTCTTTTTGCCCCCTCTGCGTGGTTGTTTGTAGGGTTTTGTGTTGACCGCAAAGCAATCTTTCCTATCTTCGGTCTGTTCAGTAAGTTGGGCCTCACTTTGCTAAATCTATTTCATCTCTGCGTTTGTATTTTCATCTCAACTCACAGTCTGTTAGGTCTCGAATTCCCGCTTCTGCACAGGGGGAATCTCGAGCCATCTCCGCTGCGGTCCCCCATTCTTATCCAGCCGCAGTGGAGTCTACTCAGCAGGGACGTCGGTACCAGCGTCTTGCTCAGTCTCACTCTGTACAGAGAGTTACTGCTGCTTCTTCAGCTTCGGCCATTAAACCCAGTGCTGGTCAGCAGCGAGCGGACTTCTCTGGGACTAAGTCCTTGTCTGCACACACTGAGCATGCCCAGGGCAAGATCTCCCGTTGGAGATCGAGGGTCATGTGCTCAGGCTCTGCAGCACATTCCATTGGTCCTCTTGGCAGGTCCTGGAAGGGCAAAGTTTCCGTGGCCACTTCCTGTGCTGCAACTATATAAACTGCGCATGACCGCACGGCCATGCGCTAGTGTACAATTGAATACGTGTGTTTGTTGTGAGTGCAAGTCGTTCATTAAATACCCCTACCCTATTGTATGACTGTTCGCGTATGGAGTATGGCTGCTATCTAGCGCCCGACAAATCACTCAACGTGTCACACACATATCAGCGTCTATTGCTGTGACCGCCAGTGCGGCGCCACGCGCCAGTAGTGCGCTTCCTGACCCACGTCTGGGTGCTTAGTGGTGCCTGCCAGCACGGCACAGTTCGCACTTCGGTACTCTAATTATAAGTGTTGCCTTTACACACCCAGTTGAGGTGTTGTGCCAGCAAGGGTCGAATCGGACTTCAATCCTAGTTGGGGTTAAGTTCGCTGACTGCTTGCTCGCCTTCTATGTGCGGTACCGCGATCCTGTGACGCAACAGGATCGCTTCCTTCACGTTGGGTGAGGTTTAACCCACGTGTGTATTCTTATGAGTACCGCCATATAGTCCGTCCTTACTTAGCAGCAGGTTCCATCTCTGCACGGTGGACCCCGGGCTGCGAACGCACCATACACTATCAGTCTTATTATTTGGTGCGTTCCGCTAGCCCTAACACAGTCATTATATGTGGGGGGCTGCCTTTTCCTTTGGGGTTTTTCTCTGAGGCAAGGTAGGCTTATTTTTCTTTCTTAGGGCTAGCTAGTTTCTCAGGCTGTGCTCGAGGCGCATAGGACTGGTCAGGAGCGCTCCACGGCTACCTTTAGTGTGGTTGGATAGGATTAGGGATTGCGGTCAGCAGAGTTCCCATGTCTCAGAGCTCGTCCTATGTTTTTGGTAATTGTCAGGTCACTTTGTGTGCTCTGAACTACAAGGTCCATTGTGGTTCTGAATCACCTGTTCATAACAGAGGTCCAAACAGAGGTATGTTGTGAATTCTGTGGCCGGGCTCCCTCCTGTGGTCGTGAGTGGTACTTCGGCTGGTTCTGTCTATGAGCTTCCTTTGGTGGATGGGAGTGGTACTGCGGCTTCTGGGTTTCCTTCCTCAGGTGATGAGGTTAAGTCGTTAGGTGCTGCTCTATTTAGCTCCACCTAGTGCTTTGATCCTGGCCTCCAGTCAATGTTCCAGTATTGATCTTGCTTTTTCCTGGATCGTTCCTGTGGCCTGTCTATCCTGCATAAGCTAAGTTTTGCTTGTTTTATTTTTGTTTGCTATTTTTTCTGTCCAGCTTGCTATATTGGTTTTTCTTGCTTGCTGGAAGCTCTGGGACGCAGAGGGAGCACCTCCGTACCGTTAGTCGGTGCGGAGGGTCTTTTTGCCCCCTCTGCGTGGTTGTTTGTAGGGTTTTGTGTTGACCGCAAAGCAATCTTTCCTATCTTCGGTCTGTTCAGTAAGTTGGTCCTCACTTTGCTAAATCTATTTCATCTCTGCGTTTGTATTTTCATCTCAACTCACAGTCTGTTAGGTCTCGAATTCCCGCTTCTGCACAGGGGGAATCTCGAGCCATCTCCGCTGCGGTCCCCCATTCTTATCCAGCCGCAGTGGAGTCTGCTCAGCAGGGACGTCGGTACCAGCGTCTTGCTCAGTCTCACTCTGTACAGAGAGTTACTGCTGCTTCTTCAGCTTCGGCCATTAAACCCAGTGCTGGTCAGCAGCGAGCGGACTTCTCTGGGACTAAGTCCTTGTCTGCACACACTGAGCATGCCCAGGGCAAGATCTCCCGTTGGAGATCGAGGGTCATGTGCTCAGGCTCTGCAGCACATTCCATTGGTCCTCTTGGCAGGTCCTGGAAGGGCAAAGTTTCCGTGGCCACTTCCTGTGCTGCAACTATATAAACTGCGCATGACCGCACGGCCATGCGCTAGTGTACAATTGAATACGTGTGTTTGTTGTGAGTGCAAGTCGTTCATTAAATACCCCTACCCTATTGTATGACTGTTCGCGTATGGAGTATGGCTGCTATCTAGCGCCCGACAAATCACTCAACGTGTCACACACATATCAGCGTCTATTGCTGTGACCGCCAGTGCGGCGCCACGCGCCAGTAGTGCGCTTCCTGACCCACGTCTGGGTGCTTAGTGGTGCCTGCCAGCACGGCACAGTTCGCACTTCGGTACTCTAATTATAAGTGTTGCCTTTACACACCCAGTTGAGGTGTTGTGCCAGCAAGGGTCGAATCGGACTTCAATCCTAGTTGGGGTTAAGTTCGCTGACTGCTTGCTCGCCTTCTATGTGCGGTACCGCGATCCTGTGACGCAACAGGATCGCTTCCTTCACGTTGGGTGAGGTTTAACCCACGTGTGTATTCTTATGAGTACCGCCATATAGTCCGTCCTTACTTAGCAGCAGGTTCCATCTCTGCACGGTGGACCCCGGGCTGCGAACGCACCATACACTATCAGTCTTATTATTTGGTGCGTTCCGCTAGCCCTAACACAGTCATTATATGTGGGGGGCTGCCTTTTCCTTTGGGGTTTTTCTCTGAGGCAAGGTAGGCTTATTTTTCTTTCTTAGGGCTAGCTAGTTTCTCAGGCTGTGCTCGAGGCGCATAGGACTGGTCAGGAGCGCTCCACGGCTACCTTTAGTGTGGTTGGATAGGATTAGGGATTGCGGTCAGCAGAGTTCCCATGTCTCAGAGCTCGTCCTATGTTTTTGGTAATTGTCAGGTCACTTTGTGTGCTCTGAACTACAAGGTCCATTGTGGTTCTGAATCACCTGTTCATAACAGAGGTCCAAACATCTCAGAAAACTAACCACAGACCCTTTGTGGATGTCACTTGTGCAGATCCTTCTGTTTCTTCTGAAAGACTGGATGATGTAAGGGCTCTATGGAGGCCAGATCATCACTTCTGGGACTCCGTTTTCTTAATGACATTGGCTGTATGTTTGGGGATGTTGTCCGGCTGAAGAACAAATGTGGAGCCGATAAGATGCCTTCTGATGGTATTTCATTATGATGAGTAAGTATATACTTGGATTTCTCAGCATTGAGGAGGACATCATTATTCCTGACCAAATCCCCATCTCCATTTGCTGAAATGCAGCCACAACCTTGAAGGACCCTCCACCATGCTTCACTGTTGCCTGTAGACCTTCATTATTATGCTGCTCTCCAGCCTTTCAGGAAAAAACCTTCTACAGTTACAGCATTTCAGTTCTGTATGTTTTTAACCATAGTTGAGTCACTTGTCATCGATTCCTTGAAGAAGGTAGGATTTTTAGCAGGAATTCTTCCATGAAGATGACTTCCAGTCACACTTTATCAAACAGTAGATGGATGTAGCTGGTTCCCACTGGTTGTTGTCAGTTCTGAGCAGATAATATCAATGTAGAAAAAAAGTAGAGGAATAAGGGGTCAATAAACCCAGTTATCATAGCTCTGTAGTGACGGGAGGTCCACATGACGTAAGAAAAAACATTATTTTAACGTTATCTTTGTAATAAAAACGAGTTTAACACATTTCATGGATCCATGATCGGGGAACATATTGATATCCGTGGGTAAAATCACAAAAGTGTTGATAGCTGGAGACCTACAAAAAAGCAATATCTTCAGAATTATGGATATATCATGTTTATGTCTTGTGTGGATAGAATTCTTGAATATGACCCAGAGTAGAAGTCGGGACAAAACTAAGGTTTAATCTCATTCATTCATTCAGACATTCTACTCTTACCTCAGCTGATGGACGAGTGAAGGGTCTGCGTAGACCCCTTATAACATCTCATCTACAGAGTATCATTGTTAATCCCCAAAGTGAAGCACCGAGCATTGCAGGTCTGTCTATATTTCCTGCGGCATTCTCCTCCGCCGAAAGCGCGTGGATCCAATTCATTAGATGTATCTGTATTTTATTTCTTATTTTATACTGTTTTGGGCTGTTTGTATCTCGTTTTATTATGTCATGTTTTTTAACCTTCTTAAGTACTTCTTTTTGTATATTAAATCTAACATTTAACCAGTTTGATCGTTGCTGCTATAAACGTACCTACAAATCATGAAGAGGATGCTTAGACCTTGGTTGTGTCACCCTGGGTATGCAGGACTGCCAGAAGAGTGCCCATCAGGTGCTTCATAAAGCTGGGTGTGCTTGTGTATGACCCCATGCAGGTGTCTAGCTGGCCTGTCAAAATGGCAAGTGGTGGCAGAAAAAAGTGTGGTGTGGATGTTTGAACTGGCTGTGGGGTGCGCTCAGCTCATGGTCAGTCTATTGCGATAGGTGAGTGGACGAGTAAGTGTTGAAAACAGAGCGCCCTGTAGAGTAGCATCCGAGGCACATGGGTCGCGGGCGAGAGGTGTTCACATAGTAATCACTCTCAGTATCCATGGTGTGTTTGATAGTCAATGAAAAACTTGTATTTTTGCTGTTGTCTCATTCTTAAAAGTAGTTAATTAATTTTTTTTCCCCAAAGTAATAGAAAACAATTGAAAAATATAGGAATACACATTTGTTCTTATAGACATTTATTTTCAACCAGTTCTGAATTAATGGCACTGCCTAGACATCTACTGATTTCGAAGAGAACTGTCATGCTGCTGCAGTGCAGTATAGCGCAACCTCCACCAAGGGGAGCTTGAGAGGGAAGTGAGACTGCATACACAGAGCAGCAGCAAAGATGCCACCAAGTGGCGAGAGAGTGGTCAGACAAGCCGAGTCAAAAACAGTCAGATGCAGAAGTACTAAAATAAGCAGCGGTACACGTGGTCAGGAACAAGCCAGGGGGTTCAGCAATGGTCAGAAGCAGATAAGACAAAGACAGAAGGCAGAAGCAAGTCCGAAAACGAGCCAAGTCAAAAACCAGAGAATCAAACCAACAAACAGGGAAACACTGGAAAAAGGGCAGGCAGAGGGAGTCAACAGACACAGGGCAAGTCAGGCATCACAGCAGGACAAATCAAGAGCTACCAGAGTCATGTACACACGCCGAAGGCAGATCTATAGCTGACACTGCCAGCAGGATGCATCGGAGCTAAATAGCAAACCTGAACCAGAATGAGGCAGAGCAAAGTTAACCCTTGACATGATCCGCCCGGAAAAAGGGAAGACAGGATTAAACCATGGAACAGATCATGATAAGAACAGAATTAAGTGCGATGTGTCTTTCGTCTATTGCCCTAGGGTTCCTTGGATGGCCAGATGGCCACTATGTTTATGGTTTTCAATGTTGTCCATCTTTTAGAGCTTCTTCAAAAAGAACTTGAACAGCACATCTTGAAACCCCAGTCTTTTTTTAAAATCTTTGGCTGGGAGAGACCTCACTGATGCAGTTCAACTACCATCTATCTGATTTTGTGCTTAGCCTTGCCACGGATTATGAACTGTGTCATAAAATCATCTTACATTACTTCACCTTTGTAATAGAGTTGCCTATTCCTCACCTAGTTTTAAGCCCCCTTAACTGTAATTTAATGAATTGATCTTTGATAGTGATGATTGAACGTCCTCGGAAAAGGTGTTATTTGTGCATGCTCGGGTGCTAACCGAGTATGTTCTACATGCTCGAAAAATATGTTCGAATCCACGTGGCTGCATGGATTGTGGCTGTTCGACAGGAGCAACATCTGCAGGGATGGTCTAACAAACAGGCAATCCCTACATGTATTCATGTACAAACATCTGTTAGCACCCGAGCATACTCGGATAACACTTTTTTTGATCATGTTATTATTATCAAAGGCGGTTGCTTGGTTATTGTAGGCTGTAGGCTTTTCTGAAGAGATGGGTTTTCAGTTTCAGGTTCTGTCTGAAGGATCCGAGGGTGGTGCATAATCGGATGTGTTGAGGCATGGAATTCCAGAGAATGGGGGATAATCTGGAGAAATCTTGGAGGTGGTTGTGTGAGGAACGAATAAGTGTGGAGGAGAGTAGCAGGTCTTGGGAGGATTGGAGATCACGTGTGGGAAGATATTGGGAGATTAGTTCAGAGATATAGGGAGGGGACAGGTTGTGAATGGCTTTGTAGATCAGTGTTAGTAGTTTGAACTGGATTCATTTGGGAATTGGGAGTCAGTGGAGGGATTTGCAGAGGGGAGTAGCGAGGAGAGAGGTGGATTAGCCGGGCAGCAGAGTTGAGGACAGACTGGAGTGGTGCAAGAGAGTTAGCTGGGAGGCCACAGAGGAGGGTGTTGCAGTAATCGAGGCGGGAGATGATGAGAGCATGCACAAGAGTTTTGGTAGATTGTGGGCTGAGGAAGGAACGGATTCCGGCAATAATTTTGAGTTGGAGGTGACAGGAGGTGGCAAGAGTTTGGACGTGAGATTTGAAGGACAGGGCAGAGTGGAGAGTTACCCCGAGGCAGCAGATTTCAGGTGCGGGAGAGAACGTGATGCCATTTACCATAATAGATAGGTCAGGTAGGGGGGATACGTGAGGTGGGGGAAAGATGATGAGTTCGGTTTTGTCTACATTGAGTTTTAGGAAGCGAGAGGTGAAGAAGGAGGATATGGCTGACAGACACTTCAGGATTCTGGACAGCAGAGAGGTGACACCTGGGCCAGAGAGGTAGATCTGAGTGTCGTCCGCATACAGGTGGTACTGGAAGCCAGGGGACTTTATGAGTTGTCCTAGGCCAAGGGTATAGATGGAAAAAAGTAGGGGCCCTAGGGCTCATCACTGATCATTATCACCTGTTTGGTATAATTGGTTACTCATACACCTGACTATAATCTTACAAAATCCCTGATTCTCTGCAGGGTTACCTAGAATTTATGCTGTTTTTAAGGCAAAAAAGCAGTCACCAAATATTAATGTAATTTAGACTTCTGTTACGTTCATTCACTTTCCATTTTGTTAATTGATAAAAATGAACTAGTAACACTTCTATTCTAGAGCGTATTTTTACAGCACTTTTTCTACATCTGCCTAAAACTTTTGCACAGTCCTCTACATACTCTTCAAATATATATATATATATATATATATATATATATATATATATATATTTATATATATATATATATATATATATATATATATATATATATATATATATATATAGTGAGATACATGAGGTATAGAGGCAACCTCTTTTGTGTTTAACACCTACTGCACTGACCACTTATATGTGATTTGCATATTTGCGGTTACATCCTGACCACTTTCTCTTCCGCTTTTCTCAAAGTTTCAAAGCTCCAAATCTGTACTGACTTCATGGCATGGGTTTTAATGGCCAAGCAGTGGCATGTAGCCTTACATCACCAAGAATAACGGGACTCTGGAGGAGACGTGTTCTGTGCATTGATAGATCACACTTCTCTATCTGCGTCTGATGGAGGAGTCTGGGTTTGGTGATTCCAGGAGAACGTTATCCCCTGACTAGAGATGAGCGGTGTTCGAGTCAAACTGCTCGCCAATTTCAAATTCGAGCTGTTTTGAGCGGTGTTCGAGTCGTTCGTCGAACTCGAACAATTTACTTAACCTCTTAAGCCCCGAGGGTGGTTTGCACGTTAATGACCGGGCCAATTTTTACAATTCTGACAACTATCTCTTTATGAGGTTATAACTCTGGAACGCTTCAACGGATCTTGGCGATTCTGACAATGTTTTCTCGAGAGATATTGTACTTCACGATAGTGGTAAAATTTATTCGATATAACTTGCGTTTATTTGTGAAAAAAATGGAAATTTGGCAAAAATGTTGAAAATTTCGCAATTTTCCAACTTTTAATTTTTATGCCCTTAAATCACAGAGATATGTAACACAAAATACTTAATAAGTAACATTTCCCACATGTCTACTTTTCATCAGCACAATTTTGGAACCCAAATTTTTTTTTTGTTAGGGAGTTATAATTAGAGTTGAGCGACCTTGACCTTTTTAGAGTCGAGCCGGGTTTTGCGAAACCCGACTATGTCCAAAGTCGGGTCGAGTGAAATCGGCCGATTATGACGTAAAGTCGGGATCGACCGAAACACGAAACCCAATGCAAGTCAATGGGGCAGCATAGTCGGCAGTGAGTGGGGGCCAGGAAAACACCTACAGTGCCCATTTTAATGTCAAAACCATCCATTCTTCTTAATGAAGCTTGTCAAGCGTAATTTACCTTATAATAATTGGAAGGCATTTGAAATTGGGGGTCATTTGGCTAAAGTTGTGGGGGGTAGGGCTGGTTCAAGTAATTAGTGGGCCCAGGAAATCTGGACCACGTCACGGCAGTGGAGCAGGGAGAGGTAAGTATTTCAACTTTGCAAGTGCTGTGAACCTGAGCAAGCAGGGGGGGCCCACTCGTTGGCATTGGCACTGGCACAGGGCCCCTCAAAGTACAGCGGTGTGTTTGCACGGCGGGGGCGCCTCCCACCGGCAGCAACACTTTTGCGTACTATGAGAGGCCCTGTGCCAGTGACGTCGCCAACTAGTATTCCTCCCCCCACCTGATGAAGGAACCTGCACTTTCATCTGCACCTTCCTCTTTGTCCCCGTGTAAGGTGGTATGGTATGCGGGAAGAGCAACCTGACTTTCAGCAGGGTCACAATGTTGTTGTGTAGCGTGCACGGGGAATGTTGCGTTATGGGTCAATGTACCAGCAGACTCATCTATCACTGGCTGGGCAATGGGCACGATGAAGTGGAAACACAGATATAGGCCCAAAGAAGAAAGTGGGCTAAATGCAGTTCAAAATTGGTAACACAGGAATAACCAGGGGGCATTGCAGTGGAGGACAACTGGAATGAGAGGCTGACACAGAGAGTAGGGCCAAATCAGTAAGTAGTCGAAATGCAGTTCAAAATTGGCAACCGTAGTAAACAGGCGGCACAGCTTTGTTCAGTGGAGGAGAACAGCAAGGAGTGGCAGACACCGATAGTAGGCCCCAAACCAACTAGTACGCCAAATGCAGTTGTTCCATTTAACCACAATTTAATGAGAGCCTGAAGATAGAAGCTCAGGAAAGGCAACCTGGGGAACACCTTGGAGTGTAACACACCATCTCTCTCCACCCCATACCCATTTTGTATGGCCTAATGCAGTGTACTTTTCTACAACTACTAAACGAGAGTCGGAAGACCGAAGCAATGGCAAGGAAACCTGGGGAACACCTTAGAGTGTAACACACCCTCTCTCTACACCCCATACCCAATTTGAAGGTCTAATGCAGTGTAGTTTCCAAGAACTACTAAACGAGAGCCGGAAGATCGAAGCTCAGGAAAGGCAACCTGGGGAACACCTTGGAGTGTAACACACCCTCTCGCTACACCCCATACCCAATTTGAAGGCCTAATGCAGCGTAGTTTCCAACAACTACTAAACGAGAGCCGGAAGATCGAAGCTCAGGAAAGGCAACCTGGGGAACACCTTGGAGTGTAACAAACCCTCTCTCTACACCCCATACCCAATTTGTAGGCCTAATGCAGCGTAGTTTCCGACAACTACTAAACGAGAGCATGAAGATCGAAGCTCAGGAAAGGCAACCTGGGGAACACCTTGGAGTGTAACACACCCTCTCTCTACACCCCATACCCAATTTGTAGGCCTAATGCAGCGTAGTTTCCGACAACTACTAAACGAGAGCCGGAATATCGAAGCTCAGGAAAGGCAACCTGGGGAACACCTTGGAGTGTAACACACCCTCTCTCTACACCCCATACCCAATTTGAAGGCCTAATGCAGTGTAGTTTCCAAGAACTACTAAACGAGAGCCGGAAGATCGAAGCTCAGGAAAGGCAACCTGGGGAACACCTTGGAGTGGAACACACCATCTCTCTACACCCCATACCCAATTTGAAGGCCTAATGCAGCGTAGTTTCCAACAACTACTAAACGAGAGCCGGTAGATCGAAGCTCAGGAAAGGCAACCTGGGGAACACCTTGGAGTGTAACACAACGTCTCTCTACACCACGGAAGGGATGATTCTTAGGAAGGAAGGCTGTTGGAAATAAGCATTGCGCGTCCGAGGGTGATTAGATTCTTATTAGGTATATACTCACCCTCGGACGCGCCCTGCTTCTTTATTTGGAATGAATGTTTATTTGCAATGTGGTGTTGACTTTCTCTATTATTTTGGTAATTAATGATTTTATTATTTTCATTATTTTGCATCTTCTCGGCAATAATATAAAGAAGACGCGACAGGACAACACTCGGTGGATGCCATATGTGTGTTTTCAATTTAAAAAAACTTTCAGTTAACTACTTGCAGGAGAAAGTAATTGTAGCTGGTGGCCATTTTTAGTACTGTACCAGATTTTAGTTGTGTGTTTGTTTTTAATGTTAAAATGTCTGCATTTGATATCTCACCAGTATTTTCTTTTTTATAAGCAAAATACTTATTTTTATATTTTCTGATGTTGGTTCCAGGGGTACACGGGCAGCAGTGGTGTGGTCAGTGGAGGCCTAGTGGAAGGAGTGACCGCAGACAGGCATCGAAGGCCTAAAATAATAACACATGGCTGTAGGCAATTTTAAATTGGTTCCAGGGGTACACGGGCAGCAGTGGTCTGGTCAGTGGAAGTCTAGTGGAAGGAGTGACCGCAGACAGGCTTCCAAGGCCTAAAATAATAACACATGGCTGTAGGCAATTTTAAATTGGTTCCAGGGGTACACGGGCAGCAGTGACCTGGTCAGTGTAGTAGTAGTTGAAAGAATGGACCGCAGACAGGCATCGAAGGCCTAAAATAAAAAAATTGGGCTGGCTGTAGGCAATTTTAAATTGGTTCCAGGGGTACACGGACAGCAGTGGTGTGGTCAGTGGAGGCCTAGTGGAAGGAGTGACCGCAGACAGGCATCGAAGGCCTAAAATAATAACACATGGCTGTAGGCAATTTTAAATTGGTTCCAGGGGTACACGGGCAGCAGTGACCTGGTCAGTGTAGTAGTAGTTGAAAGAATGGACCGCAGACAGGCATCGAAGGCCTAAAATAAAAAAATTGGGCTGGCTGTAGGCAATTTTAAATTGGTTCCAGGGGTACACGGGCAGCAGTGGTCTGGTCAGTGGAAGTCTAGTGGAAGGAGTGACCGCAGACAGGCTTCCAAGGCCTAAAATAATAACACATGGCTGTAGGCAATTTTAAATTGGTTCCAGGGGTACACGGGCAGCAGTGACCTGGTCAGTGTAGTAGTAGTTGAAAGAATGGACCGCAGACAGGCATCGAAGGCCTAAAATAAAAAAATTGGGCTGGCTGTAGGCAATTTTAAATTGGTTCCAGGGGTACACGGACAGCAGTGGTGTGGTCAGTGGAGGCCTAGTGGAAGGAGTGACCGCAGACAGGCATCGAAGGCCTAAAATAATAACACATGGCTGTAGGCAATTTTAAATTGGTTCCAGGGGTACACGGGCAGCAGTGACCTGGTCAGTGTAGTAGTAGTTGAAAGAATGGACCGCAGACAGGCATCGAAGGCCTAAAATAAAAAAATTGGGCTGGCTGTAGGCAATTTTAAATTGGTTCCAGGGGTACACGGACAGCAGTGGTGTGGTCAGTGGAGGCCTAGTGGAAGGAGTGACCGCAGACAGGCATCGAAGGCCTAAAATAATAACACATGGCTGTAGGCAATTTTAAATTGGTTCCAGGGGTACACGGACAGCAGTGGTGTGGTCAGTGGAGGCCTAGTGGAAGGAGTGACCGCAGACAGGCATCGAAGGCCTAAAATAATAACACATGGCTGTAGGCAATTTTAAATTGGTTCCAGGGGTAGACGGGCAGCAGTGACCTGGTCAGTGTAGTAGTAGTTGAAAGAATGGACCGCAGACAGGCATCGAAGGCCTAAAATAAAAAAATTGGGCTGGCTGTAGGCAATTTTAAATTGGTTCCAGGGGTACACGGACAGCAGTGGTGTGGTCAGTGGAGGCCTAGTGGAAGGAGTGACCGCAGACAGGCATCGAAGGCCTAAAATAATAACACATGGCTGTAGGCACTTTTAAATTGGTTCCAGGGGTACACGGGCAGCAGTGACCTGGTCAGTGTAGTAGTAGTTGAAAGAATGGACCGCAGACAGGCATCGAAGGCCTAAAATAAAAACACATGGCTGTAGGCAATTTTAAATTGGTTCCAGGGGTACACGGACAGCAGTGGTGTGGTCAGTGGAGGCCTAGTGGAAGGAGTGACCGCAGACAGGCATCGAAGGCCTAAAATAATAACACATGGCTGTAGGCAATTTTAAATTGGTTCCAGGGGTACACGGGCAGCAGTGACCTGGTCAGTGTAGTAGTAGTTGAAAGAATGGACCGCAGACAGGCATCGAAGGCCTAAAATAAAAAAATTGGGCTGGCTGTAGGCAATTTTAAATTGGTTCCAGGGGTACACGGGCAGCAGTGGTGTGGTCAGTGGAGGCCTAGTGGAAGGAGTGACCGCAGACAGGCATCGAAGGCCTAAAATAATAACACATGGCTGTAGGCAATTTTAAATTGGTTCCAGGGGTACACGGGCAGCAGTGACCTGGTCAGTGGAAGTCTAGTGGAAGGAGTGACCGCAGACAGGCTTCCAAGGCCTAACATAACAAACTTGGGCTGGCTGTAGGCACTTTTAAATTGGTTCCAGGGGTACACGGGCAGCAGTGACCTGGTCAGTGTAGTAGTAGTTGAAAGAATGGACCGCAGACAGGCATCGAAGGCCTAAAATAAAAACACATGGCTGTAGGCAATTTTAAATTGGTTCCAGGGGTACACGGACAGCAGTGGTGTGGTCAGTGGAGGCCTAGTGGAAGGAGTGACCGCAGACAGGCATCGAAGGCCTAAAATAATAACACATGGCTGTAGGCAATTTTAAATTGGTTCCAGGGGTACACGGGCAGCAGTGACCTGGTCAGTGTAGTAGTAGTTGAAAGAATGGACCGCAGACAGGCATCGAAGGCCTAAAATAAAAAAATTGGGCTGGCTGTAGGCAATTTTAAATTGGTTCCAGGGGTACACGGACAGCAGTGGTGTGGTCAGTGGAGGCCTAGTGGAAGGAGTGACCGCAGACAGGCATCGAAGGCCTAAAATAATAACACATGGCTGTAGGCAATTTTAAATTGGTTCCAGGGGTACACGGACAGCAGTGGTGTGGTCAGTGGAGGCCTAGTGGAAGGAGTGACCGCAGACAGGCTTCCAAGGCCTAACATAACAAACTTGGGCTGGCTGTAGGCACTTTTAAATTGGTTCCAGGGGTACACGGGCAGCAGTGACCTGGTCAGTGTAGTAGTAGTTGAAAGAATGGACCGCAGACAGGCTTCGAAGGCCTAACATAACAAACTTGGGCTGGCTGTAGGCACTTTTAAATTGGTTCCAGGGGTACACGGGCAGCAGTGGTCTGGTCAGTGGAAGTCTAGTGGAAGGAGTGACCGCAGACAGGCTTCCAAGGCCTAACATAACAAACTTGGGCTGGCTGTAGGCACTTTTAAATTGGTTCCAGGGGTACACGGGCAGCAGTGGTCTGGTCAGTGGAAGTCTAGTGGAAGGAGTGACCGCAGACAGGCTTCCAAGGCCTAACATAACAAACTTGGGCTGGCTGTAGGCACTTTTAAATTGGTTCCAGGGGTACACGGGCAGCAGTGGTCTGGTCAGTGGAAGTCTAGTGGAAGGAGTGACCGCAGACAGGCTTCGAAGGCCTAACATAACAAAATTGGGCTGGCTGTAGGCACTTTAAATTGGTTCCAGGGGTACATGGGCAGCAGTGTATGGTCAGTGGAAGTCTAGTGGAAGGAGTGACGGCAGACAGTCTTCGAAGGCCTAACATAACAAAATTGGGCTGACTGTAGGCACTTTTAAATTGGTTCCAGGGTAACACGGCCAGCAGTGGCCTGGTCAGTGTAGTAGTTGTAGAAAGAAGGGACCGCAGACAGGCTTCGAAGGCCTAACATAACAAAAATGTCAAAACAATGGTATTGTCAGTGCCAGGCATTGAAGGATGTCAGCGCCTAGACTACACATTGGTGAAGCTGTGAGAGATAATTTTGCTAGTGGTAGAGCACTGTTTGAGCTGGGGGGGGGAACTGTCTTGTGGCCGGCGTTACAGGCACAGGGCCCCTCATATTACAACGGTGTGTCTGACGTTGGGTGCGCACCACCACCGCCAGAGACACTTTATTGTACTATGAGGGACCCAGTGGCAGTGCCGTCGACCAAAAGCGGCCACACCCACCTCTTCAGACAAACAGCACTCTCAAGGGTCCAAGCGCAAAGTGGCGATAGCACGGGCCCGTGTGGGGAGTTTGGCCATTTCGTGAGGTGGAAACATGTCGTATGCTGGACAATCAGGTGAAGAAAATTACGAGATTGGAAAAGTCATTCAGAATAGTCCACAGGCAAGACCTTTTCATAGGAAAGCTAGGTGTCAGCCGGGCAGGGTGGGGCAAAAGATTTTGAAATCCAGTTGTGGTTCATTTTAATGAAGGTTAGATCATCTACATTTTGGGTAGCCAGACGAGTCCTTTTTTCTGTTAGTATTGAACCTGCAGCACTGAATACTCTTTCTGATAGGACACTAGCTGCCGGGCAAGCAAGCTCCTGCAATGCATATTCTGCCAATTCTGGCCAGGTGTCTAATTTGGATGCCCAGTAATCAAATGGGAATGACGGTTGAGGGAGAACGTCGATAAGGGATGAAAAATAGTTTGTAACCATACTGGACAAATGTTGTCTCCTGTCACTTTGAATTGATGCTGCAGTACCTGTCCTGTCTGCGGTCATAGAAAAATCACTCCACAACCTGGTCAGAAAACCCCTCTGGCCAACGCCACTTCTGATTTCTGCCCCTCTAACACCTCTGGTCTGCTGGCCCCTGGAGCTCGTGTGAGAACGATCACGGGCGCTGTGTGCAGGGAATGCCAGAAGCAAACGGTCAACAAGAGTTGATTGTTTTGTTGCTAATATTAGTTCCAAGTTCTCATGTGGCATAATATTTTGCAATTTGCCTTTATAGCGAGGATCAAGGAGGCAGGCCAACCAGTAATCGTCATCGTTCATCATTTTTGTAATGCGTGTGTCCCTTTTGAGGATACGCAAGGCATAATCCGCCATGTGGGCCAAAGTTCCCGTTGTCAAATCTGCGGTTGTGCTTGGTTGAGGGGCAGTTGCAGGCAAATCTACGTCACTTGTGTCCCTCAAAAAACCAGAACCCGGCCTTGCCACGCCACCAATTTCCCGTGCCCCCGGGAAAGCTTCCTCATTAAAAATATACTCATCCCCATCATCCTCCTCATCCTCCACCTCCTCTTCGCCCGGTACCTCGTCATGTACACTGCCCTGACCAGACAATCGCTGACTGTCATCAAGGCTTTCCTCTTCCTCTGGTGCAGACGCCTGATCCTTTATGTGCGTCAAACTTTGCATCAGCAGACGCATTAGGGGGATGCTCATGCTTATTATGGCGTTGTCTGCACTAACCAGCCGTGTGCATTCCTCAAAACACTGAAGGACTTGACACATGTCTTGAATCTTCGACCACTGCACACCTGACAACTCCATGTCTGCCATCCTACTGCCTGCCCGTGTATGTGTATCCTCCCACAAAAACATAACAGCCCGCCTCTGTTCGCACAGTCTCTGAAGCATGTGCAGTGTTGAGTTCCACCTTGTTGCAACGTCTATGATTAGGCGATGCTGGGGAAGGTTCAAAGAACGCTGATAGGTCTGCATACGGCTGGAGTGTACAGGCGAACGGCGGATATGTGCGCAAAGTCCACGCACTTTGAGGAGCAGGTCGGATAACCCCGGATAACTTTTCAGGAAGCACTGCACCACCAGGTTTAAGGTGTGAGCCAGGCAAGGAATGTGTTTCAGTTGGGAAAGGGAGATGGCAGCCATGAAATTCCTTCCGTTATCACTCACTACCTTGCCTGCCTCAAGATCTACAGTGCCCAGCCACGACTGCGTTTCTTGCTGCAAGAACTCGGACAGAACTTCCGCGGTGTGTCTATTGTCGCCCAAACACTTCATAGCCAATACAGCCTGCTGACGTATGCCAGTAGCTGCCCCATAATGGGAGACCTGGTGTGCAACAGTGGCAGGTGCGGATGGAGTGTTTGTGCGACTGCGGTCTGTGGACGAGCTCTTGCTTCTGCAGGAGGACGAGGAGGAGGAGGAGGAGGAGGGGGTGCGAACGGCTACAGACAACTGTTTACTAGACCGTGGGCTAGGCAGAACTGTCCAAAACTTGCTGTCCCCTGTGGACCCTGAATCCACCACATTTACCCAGTGTGCCGTGATGGACACGTAACGTCCCTGGCCATGCCTACTGGTCCATGCATCTGTTGTCAGGTGCACCTTTGTGCTCACAGATTGCCTGAGTGCATGGACGATGCGCTCTTTAACATGCTGGTGGAGGGCTGGGATGGCTTTTCTGGAAAAAAAGTGTCGACTGGGTAGCTCGTAGCGTGGTACAGCGTAGTCCATCAGGTCTTTGAAAGCTTCGCTTTCAACTAACCGGTAGGGCATCATCTCTAACGAGATTAGTCTAGCTATGTGGGCGTTCAAACCCTGTGTACGCGGATGCGAGGCTAAGTATTTCCTTTTTCTAACCATAGTCTCATGTAGGGTGAGCTGGACTGGAGAGCTGGAGATCGTGGAACTAGCGGGGGTGCCGGTGGACATGGCAGACTGAGAGACGGTGGGAGATGGTATTGTTGCCGCCGGTGCCCTAGATGCAGTGTTTCCTACTACGAAACTGGTGATTCCCTGACCCTGACTGCTTTGGCCTGGCAAAGATACCTGCACAGATACAGCAGGTGGTGCGCTAAATGGTGGTCCTACACTGCCGGAAGGGATGTTGCGTTGATGACTAGCTTCATTGGCCGAGGGTGCAACAACCTTAAGGGACGTTTGGTAGTTAGTCCAAGCTTTCAAATGCATGGTGGTTAAATGTCTATGCATGCAACTAGTATTGAGACTTTTCAGATTCTGACCTCTGCTTAAGGAAGTAGAACATTTTTGACAGATGACTTTGCGCTGATCAATTGGATGTTGTTTAAAAAAATGCCAGACTGCACTCTTTCTAGCATCGGATACCTTTTCAGGCATTGCAGACTGAGCTTTAACCGGATGGCCACGCTGTCCTCCACCAGGTTTTGGCTTTGCCACGCGTTTTGGGCAAGATACGGGCCCGGCAGATGGAACCTGTGGCGATGTTGATGCCTGCTGCGGCCCCTCCTCCTCCTCTGCTTCAGAACTGCTGCCGCCTGCACCCTGTTCCCCCAATGGCTGCCAATCGGGGTCAAGAACTGGGTCATCTAATAACTCTTCTTGTACCTCCTGCGCAACTTCGTCTGTGTCACCGTGTCGTTCGGTGGTATAGCGTTCGTGATGGGGCAACATAGTCTCATCAGGGTCTGATTCTTGATCAGCACCCTGCGAGGGCAATGTTGTGGTCTGAGTCAAAGGACCAGCATAGTAGTCTGGCTGTGGCTGTGCGTCAGTGCACTCCATGTCAGATTCAATTTGTAATGGGCATGGACTGTTAACTACTTCACTTTCTAAGCCAGGGACGGTATGTGTAAAGAGCTCCATGGAGTAACCCGTTGTGTCGCCTGCTGCATTCTTCTCTGTTGTTGTTTTTGCTGAAGAGGACAAGGAAGTGACTTGTCCCTGACCGTGAACATCCACTAACGACGCGCTGCTTTTACTTTTACCAGTTTCACGAGATGAGGCAAAAGAGCTAGAGGCTGAGTCAGCAAGATAAGCCAAAACTTGCTCTTGCTGCTCCGGCTTTAAAAGCGGTTTTCCTAATCCCAGAAAAGGGAGCGTTCGAGGCCTTGTGTAGCCGGACGACGAACCTGGCTCCACAGCTCCAGACTTAGGTGCAATATTTTTTCCCCCACGACCACCTGATGCTCCACCACTACCACTACCCTCATTACCAGCTGACAATGAACGCCCCCGGCCACGACCTCTTCCACTAGACTTCCTCATTGTTTTAAAAATGTAACCAAACTAACGTTATTTGTTGTAGTCACACAACTTACACGGTGAGCTATAACTTCAGTATGATTTAGCTACCCCTTTACAGGTTGGTGAGACCACAGCGAAAATCAGGCCCAATGTTACACACTCTTTTTTTGGTGGCTGCAAATTAGAGAGATGCCCCACACGCAGGACTGTCACTGAAGCACAAATGTTAATATTAATGTCACACTATTATTTTTTTTTTATTTTTATTTTTTTCAGGAACACTTTAGAAACCCCCCCAAAAAAAAAAAAAAGATTTTTGCAGGGAGAATTTAGAAAACAAATGTAACAAACTATATGCTTTCTATGGGCCACTGAGTGAGAGATGACGCACACAGGAATCAGGAGTGGCACACAAGCCCAGAGGCCAATATTTTTCTACCAATGATTGATGGAGTTATTTTCTCTGGTAGATTTTGGAACCCAAATCAAGGAAAAAAAATGTAGGCTTTCTATGGACCACAATTGGAGAGAGAGAGAGAGAGAGAGAGAGATGGCACACCCAGGAGTCAAGACTGGCACACAAGCAGAAAGGCCAATATTAATCTCCCACTGTTTTTTTTTTTTTTTTTCAGGGAGACTTTAGAAAAAAAAATAATAAAAAAAATATGATTTTATCAGGAAGAATTTAGAAACCAAATAAAATAAAATGATTTTTTCAGGGAGAATTTATAAAACAAATAAAAACAAAAATAGGCGTTCTATGGCCCACTGACTGAGAGATGACGCACACAGGAGTCAAGACTGGCACACAAGCAGAAAGGCCAATATTAATCTCCCACTGTGTTTTTTTTTTTTTTTCAGGGAGACTTTAGAAAAAAAAATAATAAAAAAAATGTGATTTTATCAGGAAGAATTTAGAAACCAAATAAAATAAAATGATTTTTTCAGGGAGAATTTAGAAAACAAATAAAACCAAAAATAGGCGTTCTATGGCCCACTGACTGAGAGATGACGCACCCAGGAGTCAAGACTGGCACACAAGCAGAAAGGCCAATATTAATCTCCCACTGTTTTTTTTTTTTTTTTTCAGGGAGACTTTAGAAAAAAAAATAATAAAAAAAATGTGATTTTATCAGGAAGAATTTAGAAACCAAATAAAATAAAATGATTTTTTCAGGGAGAATTTAGAAAACAAATAAAACCAAAAATAGGCGTTCTATGGCCCACTGACTGAGAGATGACGCACCCAGGAGTCAAGACTGGCACACAAGCAGAAAGGCCAATATTAATCTCCCACTGTTTTTTTTTTTTTTTTTCAGGGAGACTTTAGAAAAAAAAATAATAAAAAAAATATGATTTTATCAGGAAGAATTTAGAAACCAAATAAAATAAAATGATTTTTTCAGGGAGAATTTATAAAACAAATAAAAACAAAAATAGGCGTTCTATGGCCCACTGACTGAGAGATGACGCACACAGGAGTCAGGAGTGGCACACAAACCCAGAGGCCAATATTTTTCTACCAATGATTGATGTAGTTATTTTCTCTGGTAGATTTTAGAACCCAAATCAAGGAAAAAAAATATAGGCTTTCTATGGACCACAATTGGAGAGAGAGAGAGAGAGAGAGAGAGAGAGAGAGAGATGGCACACCCAGGAGTCAAGACTGGCACACAAGCAGAAAGGCCAATATTAATCTCCCACTGTTTTTTTTTTTTTTTTTCAGGGAGACTTTAGAAAAAAAAATAATAAAAAAAAAAAGATTTTATCAGGAAGAATTTAGAAACCAAATAAAATAAAATGATTTTTTCAGGGAGAATTTATAAAACAAATAAAACCAAAAATAGGCGTTCTATGGCCCACTGACTGAGAGAGAGAGAGAGAGAGAGAGATGGAACGCTTAGTACTGGCACACAAGCCCAAAGGGCAATATTAATCTCCCTTTTTTTTTCCAGGGAGAATTTCTAAAACCCAAAAAAAAAATAAAATAGGCTTTCTATGGCCCACTATTTGTGAGAGAGATGGGACGCTCAGGACTGGCACAGATGGCACGCTCAGGACTGGCACAGAAGCCCAGAGGCCAATATTAATCTCCCTTTTTTTCTGGGAGAATTTATAAAACCAAAAAAATATTTAAATAGGCTTTCTATGGCCCACTATTTGTGAGAGAGATGGCACGCTCAGGACTGGCACAGATGGCACGCTCACAACTGGCACACAAGCCCAGAGGCCAATATTAATCTCCCTTTTTTCAGGGAAAATTTATAAAACAAAAAAAAAAAATAAATAGGCTTTCTATGGCCCACTATTTGTGAGAGAGATGGCACGCTCAGGGCTGGCACAGATGGCACGCTCAGGACTGGCACACAAGCCCAGAGGCCAATATTAATCTCCCTTTTTTTCAGGGAGAAATTATAAAACCCCCAAAAAAAATAAAATAGGCTTTCTATGGCCCACTATTTGTGAGAGAGATGGGACGCTCAGGACTGGCACAGATGGCACGCTCAGGACTGGCACAGAAGCCCAGAGGCCAATATTAATCTCCCTTTTTTTCTGGGAGAATTTATAAAACCAAAAAAAAATTTAAATAGGCTTTCTATGGCCCACTATTTGTGAGAGAGATGGCACGCTCAGGACTGGCACAGATGGCACGCTCACAACTGGCACACAAGCCCAGAGGCCAATATTAATCTCCCTTTTTTCAGGGAAAATTTATAAAACAAAAAAAAAAATTAAATAGGCTTTCTATGGCCCACTATTTGTGAGAGAGATGGCACGCTCAGGGCTGGCACAGATGGCACGCTCAGGACTGGCACACAAGCCCAGAGGCCAATATTAATCTCCCTTTTTTTCAGGGAGAATTTATAAAACCAAAAAAAAAAATAAATAGGCTTTCTATGGCCCACTATTTGTGAGAGAGATGGCACGCTCAGGGCTGGCACAGATGGCACACTCAGGACTGGCACACAAGCCCAGAGGCCAATATTAATCTCCCTTTTTTTCAGGGAGAATTTATAAAACCCCAAAAAAAATAAAATAGGCTTTCTATGGCCCACTATTTGTGAGAGAGATGGCACACTCAGGACTGGCACACAAGCCCAAAGGCCAATATTAATCTCCCACTGTATTTTTATCAGGGAGAATTTATACACCCCACAAAAAAAAATACAGAAAAATGAAAAGGCTTTCTATGGCCCACTATGTGAGAGAGATGGCACACACAGGGATGGCACTCTAGCAGAAATGCCAAATTGCCAATCTTAATCTCCCACCAAAAAAAAAAAAAAAAAAAAAACAGGGAATGTCCTACAATTACTATCTCCCTGCCTGCAGTAATCTCAGCCAGGTATGGCAGGCAGCAATAAGGAGTGGACTGATGCACAAATGAAATAAAAAGTGTGGACAAACAAACAAGATAGCTGTGCAGAAAGGAAGGAACAAGAGGATTTGTGCTTTGAAAAAAGCAGTTGGTTTGCACAGCGGCGTACACACAGCAATGCAGCTATCAGGGAGCCTTCTAGGGCAGCCCAATGAGCTACAGCGCTGAGGGGAAAAAAAAAAAAAAAAAAACTTCCACTGTCCCTGCACACCGAGGGTGGTGTTGGACAGTGCAAATCGCTGCAGCACAAGCGGTTTTGTGGTTAATGGACCCTGCCTAACGCTATCCCTGCTTCTGACAAAGCGGCAGCAACCTCTCCCTAAGCTCAGATCAGCAGCAGTAAGATGGCGGTCGGCGGGAACTCCCCTTTATAGCCCCTGTGACGTCGCAGACAGCAAGCCAATCACTGCAATGCCCTTCTCTAAGATGGTGGGGACCAGGACCTATGTCATCACGCTGCCCACACTCTGCGTTTACCTTCATTGGCTGAGAAATGGCGCTTTTCGCGTCATTGAAACGCGACTTTGGCGCGAAAGTCGCGTACCGCATGGCCGACCCCGCACAGGGGTCGGATCGGGTTTCATGAAACCCCGACTTAGCCAAAAGTCGGCGACTTTTGAAAATGTTCGACCCGTTTCGCTCAACCCTAGTTATAATGGTTAAAAGTTGACCAGAAATTTCTCATTTTTACAACACCATTTTAGTTTAGGGACAACATCTCATTTGAAGTCATTTTGAGGGGTCTATATGATAGAAAATACCCAAGTGTGACACCATTCTAAAAACTGCACCCCTCAAGGTGCTCAAAACTACATTCAAGAAGTTTATTAACCCTTCAAGTGTTTCACAGGAATTTTTGGAATGTTTAAATAAAAATGAACATTTAACTTTTTTTCACACAAAATTTATTTCAGCTCCAATTTGTTTTATTTTACCAAGGATAACAGTAGAAAATGGACCACAAAAGTTGTTGTACAATTTGTCCTGAGTACGCTGATACCCCATATGTGGGGGTAAACCACTGTTTGGGCACATGGCAGAGCTCGGAAGGGAAGGAGCGCCGTTTGACTTTTCAATGCAAAATTGACTGGAATTGAGATGAGACACCATGTCACGTTTGGAGAGCCCCTGATGTGCCTAAACATTAAAACCCCTCACATGTGACACCATTTTGGAAAGTAGACCCCCTAAGGAACTTACCTAGATGTGATTTGAGAGCTTTGAACCCCCAAGTGTTTCCCTACAGCTTATAACGCAGAGCCGTGAAAATAAAAATTTTTTTTTCACAAAAATGATATTTTAGCCCCCAGTTTTGTATTTTCACAAGGGTATCAGGATAAATTGGACCCCAACTGTTGTTGGCCAATTTGTCCTGAGTACGCTGATACCCCATATGTGGGGGGGAACCACTGTTTGGGCACATGGCAGAGCTCGGAAGAGAAGGAGCGCCATTTGGAATGCAGACTTAGATGGATTGGTCTGCAGGCGTCACGTTGCATTTGCAGAGCCCCTGATGTACCCAAACAGTAGAAACCCCCCACAAGTGACCCCATATTGGAAACTAGACCTCCCAAGGAACTTATCTAGATGTGTTGTGAGAACTTTGAAGCCTCAAGTGTTTTACTACAGTTTATAACGCAGAGCCGTGAAAATTAAAAATCTTTTTTTCCCCACAAAAATGATTTTTAGCCCCCCATATTTTTATTTTCCCAAGGATAACAAGAGAACTTGGACCCCAAAAGTTATTGTCAAATTTGTCCCGAGTACGCTGATACCCCATATGTTGGGGTAAACCCCTGTTTGGGCGCATGGGAGAGCTCGGAAGGGAAGGAGCAGTGTTTTACTTTTTCAACGCAGAATTGGCTGGAATTGAGATCGGACGCCATGTCGCGTTTGGAGAGCCCTGATGTGCCTAAACAGTGGAAACCCCCCAATTATACCTGAAACCCTAATCCAAACACAACCCTAACCCTAATCCCAACGGTAACCCTAACCACACCCCTAACCCTGACACACCCCTAACTCTAATCCCAACCCTAATCCCAACCGTAAATGTAATCCAAACCCTAACCCTAACTTTAGCCCCAACCCTAACCCTAACCCTAACTTTAGCCCCAACCCTAACCCTAACTTTGGCCCCAACCCTAACCCCAACCCTAATCCTAGCCCTGACCCTAACCCTAGCCCTAACCCTAACGCTAATCCTAATGAGAAAATGGAAATAAATAATTTTTTTTAATTTTATTATTTTTCCCTAACTAATGGGGTGATGAAGGGGGGTTTGATTTTCTTTTATATTGTTTTTTTTATATCGGATTTTTATGATTGGCAGCTGTAACACACTAAAAGACGCTTTTTATAGCAAAAATGTTTTTGCGTCTCCACATTTTGAGACCTATAATTTTTCCATATTTGAGTCCACAGAGTCATGTGAGGTCTTGTTTTTTGCGGGACGAGTTGACATTTTTATTGGCAACATTTTCTGACACGTGACAGTTTTTGATCGCTTTTTATTCCGATTTTTGTGAGGCAGAATGACCAAAAACCAGCTATTCATGAATTTCTATTCGGGGAGGCGTTTATACCGTTCCACGTTTGGTAAAATGGATAAAGCAGTTTTATTCTTCGGGTCAGTACGATTACAGCGATACCTCATTTATATCATTTTTTTTATGTGTTGACGCTTTTATACAATAAAAGCTATTTATAGAAAAAATAATTATTTTGGCATCGCTTTATTTTGAGGACTATAACTTTTTTATTTTTTTGCTTATGATGCTGTATGGCGGCTCTTTTTTTGCGGGACAAGATCACGTTTTCAGCGGTACCCTGGTTATTTATAACCTATATTTTGCAGCACATCCAATGGATGGCTTACTTATTCATGGAGATCTTTAGAAACAGGGCAAAGATACAACCCCTTCATCTGATGTTCACAAATCTCATTGTAGTAATACCCAAATGTCATGTTCTTCCTCAGCTCAGCCATCTACATTCCTGAAATTAAACAATGACGGATCTCCTGAGTGTAGAGCCATCGGAGGAAATCCACCTGCGGAAATCTCCTGGATCCCACATTCAGATGATATAAACACTACAAAACTGGAAGATCCGGATCGGACATGGTCAGTGATCAGCACATTCATGAAAAAGAGAATTAATGGAACGTCGGTGACTTGTGTTGTGTCTCATCCAACGTTAAGAAATCCATGGAAGGAAGACATTTCGTTGAGTGGTGGTAAGTATTTACATCATATTTTTTCTTTATTTTAGGAAACTAATATCTAAAAGTGCTCAGCATAAATAAGTAGACCCCCTTTGAAAATTAAGAAGCAAGAAGAGTTTCTAAAACTTTGACTAGACTGATTTTCCATAGAACATTTTTTAATCCATAGAGTGAAACTAAGGTAATAACATAACTTTCATTACAAAACCTTTAGTTTTACTGAAATTAGTTAATGGAAAAAAACAACTACTTCTAGTATTTTTCTTTTTAGATCCTTTTAGATTATTTGGATGTGAAAAGAACAAGTTGGTGACATACTGCATCATCTTTTTTCATGCTCAAGAATGAGCTCTTTTAGAGCCTGGATGCTGGAGAGTGATGACAACTTGTCTCTTCAGGATCTCCATAGATGTTCAATTGGTTTCAGATCAGGAGATAATTGGCCACTGAATCACTTTCACCTCATTCTTCTTCGGAGATGCAACAGATGTTTTCATTGTCATGTTGGAAATGTGCACATCTACCAAGGGCCCAGAGTGTTGGTGGCATCTTCTCATTCAATATGGAGTAGTACATCTGTGACTTTACAATACCATCAATGAAATTGAGTGGTCAAGTGTTTCTTGATCTGACCCCAACCGAACACCCATGGGGATTTCTGAAGAGACAAGTTGTCATCATCACTCTCCATCCAGCGTCCAAGCTCTAAAAGAGGTCACTCTTGAAGAATGCAATACATCACCAACTTGTTCCTTCTAGTCCTAAAAGACTTGGCATTGTCCTTAAAAATCATGGAGGTCTACAAAATAGTAGATGTGGTAGTTTTTGATCTGGGCTGTACTCATTTTTGGCATCAAGTAAGTTGAGTAAAACTAAAGATTTTCTAATGAAAGTTATATTATTAACCTTACTCTCATGTTATGGGTTAAACATTTTTCTATGAAACTCAATCTTGTCAATAATTTGGAAATTATTCTTATGTTTAGTGACATATTTATTAAAATATTATTTTTTAAAGGGGTGTAATCATTTATGTTGACCACTGTAGACAACCAGCACAAGGAGGAGCTAGCTGTATCTTGTAGTCAGCATTTAGGGAACACAATGGGAGCAGTAGATATCTTCATGTTTTCCACTGCTCTGATAAATTCCACTAAAAAATTCCTAAAAATAGGTGACCTGAACTCTCAGAAGAGTCAGCAAATTTAGTAACCCGATGTTTACCCTGGTTACCAGTGAAGACATCGCTGAATCGGTGTCACACACGCTGATTCAGTGATGTGTTGTGAATTCTGTGGCTGAATTCACTCCTGTGGTCACAAGTGGTACTGCAGCTTCTGGGCTTCCTTCCTCAGGTGTTCTGGTGAGCTCATTAGCTGCTTCGTTACTTAACTCCACCTGATGCTGCTATCCTTGCTCCTAGTCAATGTTCCAGTGTTGGATCTGAGCTTCTCCTGATTGTTCCTGTGTCCTGCTGCTCTGTATACAGTTAGGGCCAGAAATATTTGGACAGTGACACAATTTTCGCGAGTTGGGCTCTGCATGCCACCACATTGGATTTGAAATGAAACCTCTACAACAGAATTCAAGTGCAGATTGTAACGTTTAATGTGAAGGGTTGAACAAAAATATCTGATAGAAAATGTAGGAATTGTACACATTTCTTTACAAACACTCCACATTTTAGGAGGTCAAAAGTAATTGGACAAATAAACATAACCCAAACAAAATATTTTTATTTTCAATATTTTGTTGCAAATCCTTTGGAGGCAATCACTGCCTTAAGTCTGGAACCCATGGACATCACCAAACGCTGGGTTTCCTCCTTCTTAATGCTTTGCCAGGCCTTTACAGCCGCAGCCTTCAGGTCTTGCTTGTTTGTGGGTCTTTCCGTCTTAAGTCTGGATTTGAGCAAGTGAAATGCATGCTCAATTGGGTTTAGATCTGGAGATTGACTTGGCCATTGCAGAATGTTCCACTTTTTGGCACTCATGAACTCCTGGGTAGCTTTGGATGTATGCTTGGGGTCATTGTCCATCTGTACTATGAAGCGCCGTCCAATCAACTTTGCAGCATTTGGCTGAATCTGGGCTGAAAGTATATCCCGGTACACTTCAGAATTCATCCGGCTACTCTTGTCTGCTCTTATGTCATCAATAAACACAAGTGACCCAGTGCCATTGAAAGCCATGCATGCCCATGCCATCACGTTGCCTCCACCATGTTTTACAGACGATGTGGTGTGCCTTGGATCATGTGCCGTTCCCTTTCTTCTCCAAACTTTTTTCTTCCCATCATTCTGGTACAGGTTGATCTTTGTCTCATCTGTCCATAGAATACTTTTCCAGAACTGAGCTGGCTTCTTGAGGTGTTTTTCTGCAAATTTTACTCTGGCCTGTCTATTTTTGGTATTGATGAATGGTTTGCATCTAGATGTGAACCCTTTGTATTTACTGTCATGGAGTCTTCTCTTTACTGTTGACTTAGAGACAGATACACTTACTTCACTGAGAGTGTTCTGGACTTCAGTTGATGTTGTGAATGGGTTCTTCTTCACCAAATTAAGTATGCGGCGATCATCCACCGCTGTTGTCATCCGTGGACGCCCAGGCCTTTTTGAGTTCCCAAGCTCACCAGTCAATTCCTTTTTTCTCAGAATGTACCCAACTGTTGATTTTGCTACTCCAAGCATGTCTGCTATCTCTCTGATGGATTTTTTCTTTTTTTTCAGCCTCAGGATGTTCTGCTTCACCTCAATTGAGAGTTCCTTTGACCGCATGTTGTCTGCTCACAGCAACAGCTTCCAAATGCAAAACCACACACCTGGAATCCACCCCTGACCTTTTAACTACTTCATTGATTACAGGTTAACGAGGGAGACGCCTTCAGAGTTAATTGCAGCCCTTAGAGTCCATTGTCCAATTACTTTTGGTCCCTTGAAAAAGAGGACGCTATGCATTACAGAGCTATGATTCCTAAACCCTTTCTCCGATTTGGATGTGGAAACTATCATATTGAAGCTGGGAGTGTGCACTTTCAGCCCATATTATATATATAATTGTATTTCTGAACATGTTTTTGTAAACAACTAAAATAACAAAACTTGTGTCACTGTCCAAATATTTCTGGCCCTAACTGTAGCTAAGTGCTTTTTTGCTATTTTGTTGTTTTTTTTTTCTGTCCAGCTTGTCTTTTGTTTTGCTGGAAGCTCTGAGACGCAAAGGGTGTACCGCCGTGCCGTTAGTCCGGCACGGTGGGTCTTTTTGCCCCCTTTGCGTGGTTTTTGCTTTAGGGTTTTTTGTAGACTGCAAAGTTCGCTTTACTGTCCTCGCTCTGTCTAAGATTATCGGGCCCCACTTTGCTGAATCTATTTCATCCCTACGTTTTGTCTTTTCATCTTACTCACAGTCATTATATGTGGGGGGCTGCCTTTTCCTTTGGGGTATTTCTCTGGGGGCAAGTCAGGCCTATTTTTCTGTCTTCAGGCTAGCTAGTTTCTTAGGTTGTGCCGAGTTGCCTAGGTAGTTGTTAGGCGCAATCCACAGCCACTTTTAGTTGTGTTTAGGATAGGATCAGGTGTGTGGTCTACAGAGTTTCCACGTCTCAGAGCTCGTTTCTTTGTTTTTGGGTATTTGTCAGATCACTGTGTGCGCTCTGATCGCTAGGCGCACTGTGTCTCTGGATTGCCTTCATAACACCTTTCATTAGCAGACATAACAGTACTAGGAGCCATCTAATGATTCTCAATAGAGGGAAAGAAAAAGTTCTGACATCATTTTTTTTTTTTTCCTCTGCTCTGTGTTCACTTTTTTTTTTTCCCCTAGACATTTGGGTGTTTCTGGACACAGGTGTGGACATGGATATTCAGGGTCTGTGCTCTTCAATGGATAATCTCGTTATAAATGTACAAAAGATTCAAGATACTATTGATCAGAAATATATGCTAGAACCAAGAATTCCTATTCCTGATTTGTTTTTTGGAGATAGAACGAAGTTTCTAAGTTTCAAAAATAATTGTAAGCTATTTCTGGCCTTGAAACCTCATTCTTCTGGTAATCCTAGTCAACAGGTTTTGATTATTATTTCTTTTTTGCGCGGCGACCCTCAAGACTGGGCATTTTCTCTTGCGCCAGGAGACCCTGCATTGAGTAGTGTCGATGCGTTTTTCCTGGCACTCGGATTACTGTACGATGAGCCTAATTCAGTGGATCAGGCTGAGAAAAATTTGCTGGCTTTGTGCCAGGGTCAGGATGATATAGAAGTATATTGTCAGAAATTTAGGAAATGGTCAGTACTCACTCAGTGGAATGAATCTGCGCTGGCAGCTTTGTTCAGAAAGGGTCTCTCTGAGGCTCTTAAGGATGTCATGGTGGGATTTCCTATGCCTGCTGGTTTGAATGAGTCTTTGTCTTTGGCCATTCAGATCGGTCGACGCTTGCGCGAGCATAAATCTGTGCACCATTTGGCGGTATTGCCTGAGGTTAAACCTGAGCCTATGCAGTGCGATAGGACTATGACCAGAGTTGAACGGCAGGAATACAGACGTCTGAATGGGCTATGTTTCTACTGTGGTGATTCCACTCATGCTATTTCTAATTGTCCTAAGCGCACTAAGCGGTCCGCTAGGTCTGCCGTCATTGGTACTGTACAGTCCAAATTCCTTCTGTCCATTACCTTGATATGCTCTTTGTCGTCGTTTTCTGTCATGGCGTTTGTGGATTCAGGCGCTGCCCTGAATCTGATGGATTTGGATTATGCTAAACGTTGTGGGTTTTTCTTGGAGCCCTTGCAGTGTCCTATTCCATTGAGAGGAATTGATGCTACACCTTTGGCCAAGAATAAACCTCAGTACTGGGCCCAGCTGACCATGTGTATGGCTCCTGCACATCAGGAAGTTATTCGCTTTCTGGTGTTGCATAATCTGCATGATGTGGTCGTGTTGGGGTTGCCATGGCTTCAAACCCATAATCCAGTATTGGATTGGAATTCCATGTCGGTATCCAGCTGGGGTTGTCAGGGGGTACATGGTGATGTTCCATTTTTGTCGATTTCGTCATCCACCCCTTCTGAGGTCCCAGAGTTCTTGTCTGATTATCAGGATGTATTTGAAGAGCCCAAGTCCGATGCCCTACCTCCGCATAGGGACTGTGATTGTGCTATCAATTTGATTCCTGGTAGTAAATTCCCTAAAGGTCGATTATTTAATTTATCCGTGCCCGAACACGCCGCTATGCGCAGTTATGTGAAGGAATCCCTAGAGAAGGGACATATTCGCCCATCGTCATCACCACTGGGAGCAGGGTTCTTCTTTGTAGCCAAGAAGGATGGTTCGCTGAGACCGTGTATTGATTACCGCCTTCTTAATAAGATCACTGTTAAATTTCAGTATCCCTTGCCATTGTTATCTGACTTGTTTGCTCGGATTAAGGGGGCTAGTTGGTTCACTAAGATAGATCTTCGTGGTGCGTATAATCTGGTGAGAATCAGGCATGGAGATGAATGGAAAACTGCATTCAATACGCCCGAGGGTCATTTTGAGTATCTAGTGATGCAGTTCGGACTTGCCAATGCTCCATCAGTGTTTCAATCCTTTATGCATGACATCTTCCGTGAGTACCTGGATAAATTCCTGATTGTTTACTTGGATGACATTTTGATCTTCTCAGATGATTGGGAGTCTCATGTGAAGCAGGTCAGAATGGTTTTTCAGGTCCTGCGTGCTAACTCTTTGTTTGTGAAGGGATCAAAGTGTCTCTTCGGTGTGCAGAAAGTTTCATTTTTGGGGTTCATCTTTACCCCTTCTACTATCGAGATGGATCCAGTTAAGGTCCAAGCCATCCAGGATTGGATTCAGCCGACATCTCTGAAAAGTCTGCAAAAGTTCCTGGGCTTTGCTAATTTTTATCGTCGCTTCATCTGTAATTTTTCTAGCATTGCCAAACCATTGACCGATTTGACCAAGAAGGGTGCTGATTTGGTTAATTGGTCTTCTGCTGCTGTGGAAGCTTTTCAAGAGTTGAAGCGTCGTTTTTGTTCTGCCCCTGTGTTGTGTCAGCCAGATGTTTCTCTTCCGTTCCAGGTCGAGGTTGATGCTTCTGAGATTGGAGCAGGGGCGGTTTTGTCGCTGAGAGGTTCTGATTGCTCAGTGATGAAACCATGTGCTTTCTTTTCCAGGAAGTTTTCGGCCGCTGAGCGTAATTATGATGTGGGCAACCGAGAGTTGCTGGCCATGAAGTGGGCATTCGAGGAGTGGCGTCATTGGCTTGAAGGAGCTAAGCATCGCGTGGTGGTATTGACTGATCATAAGAACTTGACTTATCTCGAGTCTGCCAAGCGCTTGAATCCTAGACAGGCCCGTTGGTCGTTATTTTTTGCCCGCTTCGACTTTGTGATTTCGTACCTTCCGGGCTCTAAAAATGTGAAGGCGGATGCTCTGTCTAGGAGTTTTGTGCCCGACTCTCCGGGTTTATCTGAGCAAGCGGGTATCCTCAAGGAAGGAGTCATTGTGTCTGCCATCTCCCCTGATTTGCGGCGGGTGCTGCAAAAATTTCAGGCGAATAAACCTGATCGTTGTCCAGCGGAGAAACTGTTCGTCCCTGATAGGTGGACTAATAAACTTATCTCTGAACTTCATTGTTCGGTGTTGGCTGGTCATCCTGGAATCTTTGGTACCAGAGAGTTAGTGGCTAGATCCTTCTGGTGGCCATCTCTGTCACGGGATGTACGTACTTTTGTGCAGTCCTGTGGGATTTGTGCTAGGGCTAAGCCCTCCTGTTCTCGTGCCAGTGGGTTGCTTTTGCCCTTGCCGGTCCCAAAGAGGCCTTGGACACATATTTCGATGGATTTCATTTCTGACCTTCCCGTTTCTCAAAAGATGTCAGTTATTTGGGTGGTCTGTGATCGCTTTTCTAAAATGGTCCATCTGGTGCCCTTGGCTAAATTGCCTTCCTCCTCTGATTTGGTACCTTTGTTCTTTCAGCATGTGGTTCGGTTGCATGGCATTCCTGAGAATATTGTTTCTGACAGAGGTTCCCAGTTTGATTCAAGGTTCTGGCGAGCCTTTTGTGGTAGGATGGGCATTGACCTATCCTTTTCCTCGGCTTTCCATCCTCAGACTAATGGCCAGACCGAACGAACCAATCAGACCTTGGAAACATATCTGAGATGTTTTGTTTCTGCAGACCAGGATGATTGGGTGTCCTTTTTGCCGTTGGCTGAGTTCGCCCTTAATAATCGGGCCAGCTCGGCTACCTTGGTTTCTCCATTTTTTTGCAATTCTGGGTTCCATCCTCGTTTCTCTTCAGGACAGGTTGAGTCTTCGGACTGTCCTGGTGTGGATTCTGTGGTGGACAGGTTGCAGCAGATCTGGACTCAGGTAGTGGACAATTTGACCTTGTCCCAGGAGAAGGCTCAACTTTTTGCTAATCGCAGACGCCGTGTGGGTCCCCGACTTCGTGTTGGGGATCTGGTTTGGTTATCTTCTCGTCATATTCCTATGAAGGTTTCCTCTCCTAAATTTAAACCTCGTTTTATTGGTCCGTATAGGATTTCTGAGATTCTCAATCCTGTGTCTTTTCGTCTGACCCTCCCAGACTCCTTTTCCATACATAATGTATTCCATAGGTCGTTGTTGCGGAGATACGTGGCACCTATGGTTCCATCTGTTGAGCCTCCTGCCCCGGTTATGGTGGAGGGGGAATTGGAGTATATTGTGGAGAAGATTTTGGATTCTCGTGTTTCTAGACGGAAACTCCAGTATCTGGTTAAATGGAAGGGTTATGCTCAGGAAGATAATTCCTGGGTTTTTGCCTCTGATGTTCATGCTCCCGATCTTGTTCGTGCCTTTCATGCGGCTCATCCTGGTAGGCCTGGGGGATCTGGTGAGGGTTCGGTGACCCCTCCTCAAGGGGGGGGTACTGTTGTGAATTCTGTGGCTGAATTCACTCCTGTGGTCACAAGTGGTACTGCAGCTTCTGGGCTTCCTTCCTCAGGTGTTCTGGTGAGCTCATTAGCTGCTTCGTTACTTAACTCCACCTGATGCTGCTATCCTTGCTCCTAGTCAATGTTCCAGTGTTGGATCTGAGCTTCTCCTGATTGTTCCTGTGTCCTGCTGCTCTGTATAGCTAAGTGCTTTTTTGCTATTTTGTTGTTTTTTTTTCTGTCCAGCTTGTCTTTTGTTTTGCTGGAAGCTCTGAGACGCAAAGGGTGTACCGCCGTGCCGTTAGTCCGGCACGGTGGGTCTTTTTGCCCCCTTTGCGTGGTTTTTGCTTTAGGGTTTTTTGTAGACTGCAAAGTTCGCTTTACTGTCCTCGCTCTGTCTAAGATTATCGGGCCCCACTTTGCTGAATCTATTTCATCCCTACGTTTTGTCTTTTCATCTTACTCACAGTCATTATATGTGGGGGGCTGCCTTTTCCTTTGGGGTATTTCTCTGGGGGCAAGTCAGGCCTATTTTTCTGTCTTCAGGCTAGCTAGTTTCTTAGGTTGTGCCGAGTTGCCTAGGTAGTTGTTAGGCGCAATCCACAGCCACTATTAGTTGTGTTTAGGATAGGATCAGGTGTGTGGTCTACAGAGTTTCCACGTCTCAGAGCTCGTTTCTTTGTTTTTGGGTATTTGTCAGATCACTGTGTGCGCTCTGATCGCTAGGCGCACTGTGTCTCTGGATTGCCTTCATAACACCTTTCATTAGCAGACATAACAGTGATGTCAGCGGGTGATCCAGCGACAAAATAAAGTTCTGGCCTTCTAGCTCCGACAGCGATCTCACAGCAGGATCCTGATCGCTGCTGCGTGTCAAACACAACGATATCGCTATCCAGGACGCTGCAACGTCACGGATCGCTAGCGATATCGTTGTAAAGTTGTTCAGTGTGAAGGTACCTTTATATAGACAGGTGTGCGCCTTTCCAAATCAAGTCCTATCAGTTTAGTAGAACCATCTCAAGGAGGATCACAAGGCAATGGACGGCATGTGACTTAAATATGAGTGTCTGAGCAAAGGGTCTGAATACTTATGGCCATGTGATATTTCAGTTTTTCTTTTTCAATAAAATTGCAAAATTTCTACATTTCTGTTTTTTTTTCAGTCAAGATGGGGTGCAGAGTGTATTAGGCTACGTTCAGATTAGCGTTTCCCGACGCTGCGTCGGGAAACGCAGCGGCGACGCACGCGTCATGCGCCCCTATGTTTAACATGGGGGACGCATGCGTTTTTCTTGTTGCGTTTTCCGACACGTGCGTCGTTTTTGACGCTAGCGTCGGACGCAAGAAAACGCAACAAGTTGCATTTTTCTTGCGTCCGATTTTCATCAAAAAACGCAGCGTTTTTGCGTGCGTCGTGCGTTGCGTCGCCGACGCAGCGGCGCGCAACGCTAATCTGAACGTAGCCTTAATGAGGAAAAATGAACTTTTTTGAATTTACCAAATGACTGCAATGAAACAAAGAGTGAAAAATTTAAAGGGGTCTGAATACTTTCCGTACTGACTGTACATTCTTATGTATACATACATTTATTCTTCTGTGTGGGACACAAACAATAATGGCGGAGTAGGGGGTAAGGCGCTTACCACGCCTGCATGCGATATATCGGGAGAATGTTGTGCCAGCAGCTTACCCCAGTGTCCCTGCTGAGCAAGTCTTAGTATTAATTCACGCATTTTTTTTAGCCAACTAACACCTCTCACAAATTCTTCTGACTCTTCTCATACCGTAGTGGGCCTCTGGACTTTCCTTGCTGCACAAAACCTTCCAGTTCCCAATCAAATAGCTTCTCATACGCCATTTCAGATACCGGCCACCTGTCGTACTTCATTGTTTATATAACCTTTTATCTTGATTTCTAGGATATAAATTTCGATTTGATAACATTATGAGATTGATTGTCACCGTAATCTTCACTGTACTCTTCATAGGATTTCTTCTATATCTAAAGATCAAGTGCCAGGTACTTATATTATACTCATACTAGGTGTTTCCAGCCAGCTAACGCTTATTCACAGTGTAAAATCAAAAACAAACTTCAGTAAGATGGTCATTGTTTATTCATTCCAGCATCTAAACAAATATCCTAACAAAACATAAATTAAGTTAAAAGTTCTCTGTAAACACAATTAAATGTATGGTCATTTTCATCATTTTCAAAGATCTTGCCTTGACTTCTACCAGGTACAATTTGATGTGTGGGGACGGGTGTTATGATCTGGCGGCCTTGGAGCAGCATGAGACGGACTCTGGAGAAGGTGGAACCTGTACTGACCGCAAACCCTGAACTTAACAGCGCAACTAGAAGTATCCGTGGGGGGTACCTAACACTCCCTAGACCCCTCGACACAGCCTAAGATCTAACTACCCCTAAAGACAGAAACAGGAAACCTATCTTGCCTCAGAGAAAATCCCCAAAGGAAAAACAGCCCCCCACAAATATTGACTGTGAGAAGAGAGGGAAATAACATACGCAGAAATGAAATCAGGATTTAGCATAGGAGGCCATACTAGCTAAAAAGAAAGAATAGATCAGAGTACTATGCGGTCAGTATTAAAACACTAGAAAATATCCACCACAGAAAATACAAAACACCACATCTGACTGCAAAAAATCCTTCACAGACTAAGCTGGACAAGACAAAAACATGAAAATGCACAGAACTATAAGGTCCACAGCAGGTGGACAGCAAAAACAAAGCCAGAACTTATCTTTGAAGAAAAGCACAGCAAACAGGAGAGACCAGAAGGGATGTGAATCCTCCAAAAACAATGGACAACTGGCACTGACTAAAGGATCAAGCAAGGCTATATAGCCCAGCCCAAATTGCAAAAAATAGATACACCTGATAAATGCTGCGATCCAACTACCGCAGCACTACCACTCATAACCACCGGAGGGAGCCCAAGAGCAGAATTCACAACAGTACCCAGAGCACGTTTAACAGGGCTATCTGAGACCGGCCGGTCTGATGGGCACATCCAGAGTTTCCTTCGCAGATGGAAATCAGTGCCTACCACTAGCGCCTGTGTGTTGTAGTCCTACCCTGCTGAGCATTCGGAATAGTCCTCACAACTGCTGTTCTCGTTTGTCATTCTCTACAGCTCTCTCTCTCTCTTTAGTTCCAGATGTTGCTAGTTTCTCGTCCCCCAGTATGTTTTTTGCTAGGACGCACCCGTATGACGGGAAGGCCAGGAGGTCTTCCAGGACCCTAGAGACACCCCTCTCCCACTGTTGCCCCCTATGTCTTCTTAGGAAATTTAAGGTAGATAGCCAACCTATAATTAACTGTCCTGCGGAGTTCGAAGTAAGGCCTAGAGTCAGTTACTCCCGCGGTGTTCCGGCCACCGGCTACGCGCCTCAGTAGGATGTTGCCTCGGTCTCACGGCACGACTCCTACTGGTTCTCCTTTTTGCTTGATCTCGTTTACACTGTTCCACAATATCCTTCCCTTCTTGTCTCTTTCTTAGGATACCGCCGCAAGGAAGTGCAGGCGCGGTTCCATTACGTTCTGCTCTGTTCGCTAGGCACCTGCCAGGTTCCCATGCCTGACAGGGACCCCCCTGTGTCTTCTCCCTGCAACACCCCCTGCCACAGGATGTTGCCTGAATCCAACCCAGTCAGCTTCTGACTAACTTCCTCCCCAACCTCTAGTTTTACCAGTGTGAGGAGTGGCCCAATAAATAAAGCCTTTTGCTCCCCCTAGTGGCCGGAGTGTGAAGTGTAATGTGTTCTGGTGATACCTGGTTAGGAGAATTCCTTTAGTGCCATCAGACGTACCATCACTCCCCTTAGCGGCAGAGCGACATTACTGCAACGACCAGATCTCTGGGGCGCTGCAGATGCACTGCTCTCTTCAGACTCTGGAGGGAGCTATTATTGCATTTATTCACTTTCTTTACGTGTACTATAGTAAACGCCTCCAGACAAAAATAGAAGATCCTGGAAATTATTGCAAGAGTAAAAATAAGACTATGGACCATCTATAATACTGGTGTCCTTAGATAAGGCAGAGGGTCTGTGAGACTCCAGAGGGTCGGTGAGACCATCAGACTCCAGGTCCTGGATGTGACTGCAGTCTCGGCATCCCCCAATGTTAGTCTCGAGCTCACCGATCCGATATGTTGTAATTATGTATCACACAGGATTATTTTACTGCTTTATGTTCTATTCAACAACACAGAGAACCTTCGATCAATTAATATTTGATGTACTAGAAAAATCAACATTTCTTTCTTGTGCTCCTGATTCTATAAGAACTCTGTTATTATTGCATTGAATGATTAATATTTTTATGTTTTATAACTGACAGAATATTCCCGGAGAGCAAAAGACTGAAGACCGATAACAAGAAACACGGATTGATGATGTTTCTATTGATTGGATTATCAGAAATGGATTTTACAATTTTTTTTAACTTCTTAAATCTTATTGTCTTTTTCTTGTTTTTGTTGTAAATTTTTTTATTTTCTTTTAGTAAAGTTTTTCTCATACTCTTTTGGTCGGATTTTATCCTTTTAGTCCTTCTTTAAATTCTTGATGAAATATTGAATGGTTCTAGATTTTCATTGCCCAGAGAAATTAAAAAATTACGCGCTAATGACCTGAGGGTTCTACCCAAAGAACCCCAATGACAACAACACCTCCAATAAGCAAGAAGATCTCTACTGGATCTCATCACTTCCTCTAACAGAATAACTCACAAATATACAGTTGTGGGAAAAAGTTTTTGCCCCCTTGATGATTTCCTATTCTTTTGCATGGTTGTCACACTTAAATGTTTCAGATCACCAAACATATATACCGTAAATATTAGACAAAGATAACACAATCACAAAATACAGTTTATAAATGAAGGCCTTTATTATTAAGATAAAAAGAAATCCAAACCTACAGGGCCCTGTGTAAAAAGTACTTGCCACCCCACCCCCTTAAACCATGAATTAACTGTGGTTTATCACATCTTTGGAAAGCTGAGTTCCAATTCACTATCCATACACAGACCTGAGTGATTACTGCCACTGATTAAGTGTGACAAACATGCAAAAGAATAGGAAATCAGAAAGGGGGCAAACACATTTTCATCCAACTGCATATTTATATACTGTAAGATACGTGGATAGAACTTTTTAGTAGTAAGATGGTAGATGGTGTAGCAAGAAACGGAGGACCCAAGCTGCAGTCTCTTTACCTCTTTACTGTAGTATTCAGGCAGCCACAGTCCAGGGTACCGGATCACAGGTGCTGGTATGGGCCGGCCGGCTTGGAAGCGAGTTGGGAATCTCACTTACTAGGTGGGGTTGGAAGCCTTCCTACTAGTGCTGTGGTGTAGTCCCTTGGTGCCTTAGGCCTCTCTCAAGGTCCTCACGTTTCTCTCTGCCCCCCTTGCAGGTAGGACACTAACCCTTATGACAGGTGGCTCAAGCCTTTTTACAGAATCTCTAACACGACCCAGGCTCTCTGTGCCACTGTGTCTTTGGGTGTTGAGGTTGTCAGGTGACTTGAAGTCCTGCTATCATGCCGGTTTCTGCTGTGAGATGTACTGCACAACCTCGGTCTTCCGGCTACCAGTATCTGCGCTTTAGCTCGGACGGAGCCCACTCGCAGCTCTCCTCCAGCTCCTTACTCTCCTTTGCTTCTTTTCCTCCTTCACGCTCTCTACAGCTCGTTCCTTCCTTTTTTTCTCTGCTTTCTAGGAGCTGCAGCACCTCACGTGGCTGCACGGCCCCACACTTTCCTCAAAGGAGCTGCAGATCCTCTCATCTGCACGCCCCCTTTCCTCTGTCTCTCTGACAGACTGACTGACTGACTGACTGACCATACTTTCCCTCCAGCCAGAACATATATATAGGGGATATAAACTGGATCAGAGCTCCCCCTTCTGGCCTGGAGTAAGAACATGTCGTATGCTTGTGATTACCTCATAAAAGAGATCTTTCTTCGCTTCCTGGCATGACATCACTCTCCCTATAAGGAAAGCAATGCCATTGTAACAACCAGGAACCTGGAGTGTTACATGTGAGCTACAAAGGCACAGGAAACTAGGTCAAAGTTGAAGGAAAAATGAATGCAGCACATTATCAGCAAATACTGGGTGAAAATTTGCACTTATAAGCCCGGAAGCTCCGCATGGGATGTACTTTGATGTTCCAACATGACAACGATCCAAAACACAAGGCCACGTTGACCTGTCATTGGCTACAGCAGAACATGAAGGTTCTGGAGTGGCCATCTCAGTCTCCTGACCTCAATATCATTGAGCCACTCTGGGGAGATCTCAAGCGCGCAGTTCATGCTAGACAGCCCAGGAATTTACAGGAACTGGAGGCTTTTTGTCAAGAAGAGTGGGCAGCTTTACCATCTGAGAAAATAAAGAACCTCATCCACAACTACCACAAAAGACTTCAAGCTGTCATTGATGTTAGAGGGGGCAATACACGGCATTAAGAAATGGGGTATGTGAACTTTTGATCAGGGTCATTTGGATGTTTTGGGTTGTCATTATGATTTAAAAAGAGAAAACACAGTAGTCTGACAATAAATGGCTTCACCCAACCACTAACCATGAGTGGAGAAAAAGTTTTGGTGTTATCATTCATATTCTCTGAAAAAAGGACAAGAAAGCAAAAATTCTGCCGGGGTATGTAAACTTTTGAGCACAGCTGTATTACACCTGTATATTCATGTATGCTCCACTACATGTGGAAATAAATAGCATGAAGCTGAGATTATTTGCCACATATTGAGGGAAAAACTCCTTCCCATTTCCAGATATGGAAAACAGAATAAATCCCTGAATCAACACCGTATCACACAATCAGATCCTCTTAACCATCGCTATTATATTTTTTGAGAAAGGCGTCCGGGCACTCTTGAACTTGTTCAGTGAATCGACTATTACATTATGTTGTAACAGTGAGCTCCATAGTGTTATTGCTCGTAAAGTAAAGAATCCATTGTCTCACTACTTGCACAGTAGTTAATACATCAATTTTTGTAAGAGATTTGACAGTCTCACTCCTTGTACAATAAAGGATCTATAGTTTGAAGGCTCGTACAGTTAGGAATCCAGTCACATTGAGCCCACAGTTAACCCTGTGTGAGCGGTGACTGCGGGGAGTATGGAGCGGGCGCCGGGCACTGATTGGACGGGAGTAGGGAGGGACTAATCAGACTGTGCCCGTCGCTGATTGGTCGCGGCAGCCATGACAGGCAGCTGGCGAGGCCAAGCAGCGATGCGGGATTTCCGTTACGGAAGTTGCAGACAGAAAGACGGAAGTACCCCTTAGGCAATTATATATATAGATATATATACATATATAGGTTAGGTGACACTTACACTGTTTTTTCCCAAAAAACTCAATAACACCAAGTTCGACAACCTGTTTTGGGTCTGCACCAGCTCTTTTTCACCTATGTCCAGTTTTAAGTAAGTGCTCAATATGTTATTGAGCGTCTCTGCCTCTTTTCATGCATCCCATTATTTCATTAGCCTTGGCAGCAGCTGCCTGACACTGGTCACTAAAGTTGAGTTTTCTCTCCACCTGTACACACAGGCCTTTTGAGTGACAGTTTCACATCCTATGAAATTTGCGTGAGAATATGGTCCTTGTCACACTTTATGAAGTGGAGAATTGCCTTATGAATAAACCCTCTAGGCAGGATTTTACTGTGACTATCCGGCACCAGATCCCCGCAGCACCGACCATTAAGGCTACCCTGTCCTGCTGGGCCCTATATCGGGTGTATGTCCCACTTACTAAAGTTACTACATGAAAATGTCAAAAAGTTTCGGAAATACTTTCAGCATCATCCTTTAAATGCAACTGAGGAACCGAGAGCCGGATACCTGATATTTGTGGGCTGCTGTACTTTATATTAAGGTTGCTCGACAGGAAGTTCAGTTACCGTATTTGCTGCTTTTCTCTTTCCTCCCACCGCAGATTTCAGAGATGGAGCCTCTGCGATCAGTCCGTCCTCTGATGGTTCTGGTTCTCTTGTATCCGGGAGCTGATTCCTCCGGTAAGTGTCCTCTATGTGCGGATGGGAGGTGGTAAAACTTGTGTCTCACACGCGGGAACATTTATTGCTGTAAATTTTTCTCCTTATTATTGATATAGTCCTTATTTTATTCTTCTAGTAAATTAGACCTTTTTTGCCCGTGTTCGTCAAACTGTTTTTGGGGAGTTTTCAGGTGAAAAACTGCTAAAAATGTCACAAAAATGCAAAAAATAACAACTTTTGCCATTTATACGCCTTTACTGGTTTTATAAAAGTTGGTGAGATGGGCAATGCCTAATTCCAGCTGACAAAACCATCAAACCATCAGAATTTATGTTAAAAATGTGACATAAGCTATAACAGAAATGTTCTCCAGACCTGGACTCACAGCTGCTGAAAGATGCAGCAAATTCATTAAGTGGCGCTTCATTCTGAATTAATTTGTGCTTCTTACTCCAGCGCGCTCTTCTTCAAGGCAGGTGTGCAGAAATCCGGTCCTAAAGGGGTTGTCCCGTTAAAACTGATAAGACTGCAGTCGCTCTGTGTGACTGCAGACTTAAGAATCCCCCCAGTGCAGGCACTGTTCGCTGGTTTCAGACCAGAGACCGGATGGTATGTATGAGGTATACATATCCCCCGCCAGTGGGTGTGGCCTTGTTCCATACACTTGTATTGAGCCAAGGCCCCGGCCCATCTAGTGACGTGGACGGCCAGTGGGCATGTCTGACTAGAGTACGCAGCCTCGCTGGCCAGTGGGCGTGTCTGACTAGAGTGCGCTGCCTTGCTGGCTAGTGGGTGTGTCTGACTAGAGTGCACTGCCTCGCTGGCCAGTGGACGTGTCTGACAATAGTGTGCTGCCTTGCTGGCCAGTGGGCGTGTCTGACTAGAGTGCACTGCCTCGCTGGCCAGTGGGCATGTCTGACAATAGTGTGCTGCCTTGCTGGCCAGTGGGCGTGTCTGACTAGAGTGCACTGCCTCGCTGGCCAGTGGGCATGTCTGACAATAGTGTGCTGCCTTGCTGGCCAGTGGGCGTGTCTGACTAGAGTGCACTGCCTCGCTGGCCAGTGGACGTGTCTGACTAGAGTGCGCTGCCTTGCTGGCTAGTGGGTGTGTCTGACTAGAGTGCACTGCCTCGCTGGCCAGTGGACGTGTCTGACAATAGTGTGCTGCCTTGCTGGCCAGTGAGCGTGGCTGACTAGAGTGCACTGCCTCGCTGGCCAGTGGGCGTGTCTGACTAGAGTGCACTGCCTCGCTGGCCAGTGGGCATGTCTGACTAGAGTGCACTGCATCGCTGGCCAGTGGGCGTGTCTGACTAGACTGTGCTGCCTCACTCCATAAACAGAGTGAGTCTACACCCACTGGTAGGGGGTATGTATAACTCATACATGCCCTCCGGTCCTGGGAGAGAAACAGCGCCTCCACAGCTTATTTTAATGCTTAGCGAGTCACAACACCTCTGTTTGTAAAGCGATCTCCTTGATCCTCCGTGTGTGATGTCAGGCTGCGTACATGAAATTACAGACATGTGCAGATCGTCACTGTCCTCGCTTCTCTACAGAGTTCTGCCTTTCTGTGGTCACTGGCTTCAATTTCCTGGGGTCTGAGAGGCGAAGGAAGAAATATCGACCATTGGGAGTTATTTTTATCTTTGCTTCCTGTTTTTAACAGTATCATTATCACAACATGTGGGAAAACAATGACTGATAACACCTCTATACCTCGCTCATAACTCAGAATCCTCCATTCACAATAGATAATGTCACAGCTCACCTCCTACTCCTGTAAAATGACTAGTAACACCTCTATATACAGTAGATAACACGGGATCCACCATTCACAATAGGTGATGTCACAGCTCACCTCCTCCTCCTGTAGAATGACTGATAACACCTCTATATACAGTAGATAACACAGGATCCACCATTCACAATAGGTGGTGTCACAGCTCACCTCCTCCTCCTGTAAAATGACTGATAACACCCCTATATACAGTAGATAACACAGGATCCACCATTCACAATAGGTGATGTCACAGCTCACCTCCTCCTCCTGCACAATGACTGATAACACCTCTATATACAGTAGATAACACAGGATCCACCATTCATAGTAGGTGATGCCACAGCTCACCTCCCCCTCTTGTACAATGACTGATAACACCTCTATATACAGTAGATAACAGAGGATCTACCATTCACGATAGTTGATGTCACAGCTCACCCCCTCCTGTACAATGACTGATAACACCTCTCTATATAGTAGATAACACAGGATACACCATTCACAATAGGTGATGTCACAGCACACCTTCTCCTCCTGTACAGTGACTGATAAGACCTCTATATACAGTAGATAACACAGGATCCACCATCCACAATAGGTGATGTCACAGCTCACCTCCTCCTCCTGTACAATGACTGATAACAACTCTATATACAGTAGATAACACAGGATACCCCATTCACAATAGGTGATGTCACAGCTCACCTCCTCCTCCTGTACAATGACTGATAACACCTCTATATACAGTAGATAACTCAGGATCCACCATTCACAATAGGTGATGTCACAGCTCACATCCTCCTCCTGTACAATGACTGGTAACACCTCTATATACAGTAGATAACACAGAATCCACCATTCACAATACGTGATGTCACAGCTCACCTCCTCCTCCTGTACAATGACTGATAACACCTCTATATACATTAGATAACACAGGATCCACCATTCACAATAGGTGATGTCACAGCTCACCTCCTCCTCCTGTACAATGACTGAAAACACCTCTATATACAGTAGATAACACAGGATCCACCATTCACAATAGGTGATGTCACAGCTCACCTCCTCCTCCTGTACAATGACTGATAACACCTCTATATACAGTAGAAGACAAAGGATCCATCATTCACAATACGTGATGTCACAGCTCACCTCCTCCTCCTGTACAATGACTGATAACACCTCTATATACAGTAGATAACATAGGATCCACCATTCACTATATGTGATGTCACAGCTCACCTCCTCCTCCTGTACAATGACTGAAAACACCTCTATATACAGTAGATAACACAGGATCCACCATTCACAATAGGTGATATCACAGCTCACCTCCTCCTCCTGTACAATGACTGATAACACCTCTATATACAGTAGATAACACAGGATCCCCCATTCACAATAGGTGATGTCACAGCTCACCTTCTCCTCCTGTACAATCACTGATAACACCTCTATATACAGTAGATAACATAGGATCCACCATTCACTATATGTGATGTCACAGCTCTCCTCCTCCTCCTGTACAGTGACTGATAACACCTCTATATAAGGTAGATAACACAGGATCCACCATTCATAATATGTGATGTCACAGCTCACCTCCTCCTCCTGTACAATGACTGATAATACCTCTACATACAGTAAATAACACAGGATCCACCATTCACAATATGTGATGTCACAGCTCACCTCCTCCTCCTGTACAATGACTGATAACACCTTTATATACAGTAGATAACACAGGATCCACCATTCACAATAGGTGATGTCACAGCTCACCTCCTCCTCATGTACAATGACTGATAACACCTCTATATACTGTAGATAACACAGGATCCACCATTCACAATAGATGATGTCACAGCACACCTTCTCCTCCTGTACAGTGACTGATAACACCTCTATATACAGTAGATAACACAGGATCCACCATCCACAATAGGTGATGTCACAGCTCACCTCCTCCTCGTGTACAATGACTGATAACACCTCTATATACAGTAGATAACATAGGATCCACCATTCACTATAGGTGATGTCACAGCTCTCCTCCTCCTCCTGTACAGTGACTGATAACACCTCTATATAAGGTAGATAACACAGGATCCACCATTCACAATATGTGATGTCACAGCTCACCTTCTCCTCCTGTACAATGACTGATAACACCTTTATATACAGTAGATAACACAGGATCCACCATTCACAATAGGTGATATCACAGCTCACCTCCTCCTCCTGTACAATGACTGATAACACCTCTATATACAGTAGATAACACAGGATCCACCATTCACAATAGATGATGTCACAGCACACCTTCTCCTCCTGTACAGTGACTGATAACACCTCTATATACAGTAGATAACACAGGATCCACCATCCACAATAGGTGATGTCACAGCTCACCTCCTCCTCGTGTACAATGACTGATAACACCTCTATATACAGTAGATAACAAAGGATACCCGACTCACAATAGGTGATGTCACAGCTCACCTCCTCCTCCTGTAAAATGACTGATAACACCTATATACAGTAGATAACACAGGATCCACCATTCATAATAGGTGATGTCACAGCTCACCTCCTCCTCCTGTACAATGACTGATAACACCTCTATATACAGTAGATAACACAGGATCCACCATTCAAAATAGGTGATGTCACAGCTCACCTCCTCCTCCTGTATAATCACTCATAACACCTCTATATACAGTAGATAACACAGGATCCACCATTCACATTGGGTGATGTCACAGCTCACCTCCTCCTTTGCCTTTTATAATGACATTTAATCACACAACACACTGATTAGAGGTTTCATTACATAGTATAGGGTTTACCTATAAAGATGTTTTCTATTTCTTCTCCAAAAATCCATTCAAGCTTTTTTTTTTCTTCCCCACCATAACATTTTTCTCGGTCTTGTTGTCTGAGAACTTTGAGTTTTGGACACTTCCTGTGATACCTTTGTTATAAAGAGGCGCTATCTTGTGCCGGCGCCATAGAGTAACTGGAGGGGGAGTGGGGGGGATTAGAAAGGCAGCAGTGCGGTGGGATGAAAGGAGCAAATAATCGGCTTAAGATCCAGCACAGGGAATTATGGAATTGCGGCAACTTGAAAATTGACACAGCAAGAAGTGTATCTTATATGTACCCACGCCTGGAGCTGTGGCATCTGAATGCAAGGGAGAAAGGCACAAACGAGCAAAAAAAAAAAAATGCTGTTTGGGAAACTTAAAAAAAAAAAAAATAATTAAAAAAAAAATAACACTGAGATATCGGATGAAGGGACGTACACTTGTCAAGTGGTGAATGATTTTGCCAAAATTACCCAATACTTTTTACTACAAGTATTAGGTGAGTAAGACCTGGTGCCATTCCTTGTACTATAAGGCTGTCGCACATTTTGCCTTTGATAGGATCATTCCTGTACACGTCGCAGAATACATCATCATCCGCTGTGTAAATAATATTCTATAATAATTCTTGTCCATGGAAACTTCCCACTGTCATGAGAATAGTGTGAGTATTCTTTAGTAATGATGGGCAAGCCCAAACGGCAAAGTTCGGGGTCCGTACTCGATACTCAGAGTCCGAACACAGACTTTTCCAGGACGCTGCGTTCCTGTTTAGAATCGGCAGCACAAACAAAGCTTGTCAAGTATTAGCATGATTGTGATTGGCTGACGCAGTATGTAAAAAAATAAATAATAAAAAAAAAGACGTGGGGTCTCCTCTATTTTTGATAACAAGCACAGGTAAAGCCGACAAATGTGGGCTGCAGCCTGCAACTGTCAGCTTTATCTCGGCTGGTTAACAAAAATAGAGGTGTCTCCATGACGTTTTATTAAAATGATTTAAATAAATAATTTTAAAAAAATGTCGTGAGGTCACCTTAATTTTTGATAACTAGCTGAGCGAAAGCAAACAGCTGGGGGCTGGTATTCTAAGGCTGGGAATGGGCCATGGATATTGGCCCTCCCCAGCCTAAAAATTGCAGCCCAAAAAAGGCGCATCCATAAGATGCAGTAATTCTGGCACTTTGCCTGGTTCTTCCCACTTGACCTGGTGCGCTGGCAAGTGGGGTAATAGTTTTGGGGTTGATGTCAGCTGTTTTATGTCCGCTGACACCAAGCCCAAGGGTTAGTAATAGAGAGGAGTCCATTAGACACCCCCATTACTAACCTCATAATCAAAAGTAAGCTCCTACAACTTATCGTCTGCTGCCTTTGTAAGACAGTGATGCAGTGTCATTGAACAATGGATGTTTGAGTCAGCGGAAGGTTCAGACTCTGTAATTTTGCACCATCTTGGACATTTAGCTGGGACTGTTCTATCTGTTATTTGCCGGTTTTATGGTTCAATAAAGTATTACCACACTGTTTTACCCTTACCCTGTATTGTTTAAGTAGTATTACGCCCTCAGTAAAAGGAGAGCCGGCGTTAGGTGGGATGGTCCATGTGGTTTCGGCTAGTGGACTAGGGCACCTGTTGACCCCCTGTGTATCCACACCCTCTTTTACCCATTTATTAATGTAAAAATAAAAATAAAACATCACATTGATATTCACCTGTCTGCCGATAATCCATAATGCTGATGACCCATGACGATTCCCAAAACCATTTCCCACACTTGTCAACGCACTATGGCACGTGACAAGAGCCAAGGCTAAGAGCCAGAATTGGTGCATCTAATAAATGCGCCATTTCTGGGACGGCTGAAGGTTTGTGTTAGTAGACTGGTAGGGGGCCAACATCTATGGCCCCTTCCAAGCCATTTAACATCAGCTTGTTGCTGTTTGTTTAGCCTTTGCTGGTTATTAAAAATAAGAAGGACCCAATGCTGTTTTATTTAAATAAATTTAAAAACAACAGTGTTTAGTTTCCACATTTTTTATAAGCAACCAAGCTAAGGCAAACAGCTGGGGTCTGGTATTCTAAGGCTGGGAAGGTCCATGGATATTTGGCCCTCCACAGCCTAAATATAGCAGCCTGCAGCCACCCCAGAAACAGTGGAGTCCCCATTTTTAATAACCAGTAAAGGCTATGCAGACAGCTGTTATCTAATATTAATATCCTACAAAGCTTCAGGCCTTCTGCCCCAATAATGACACCAGCCCCCCGCTGCCGACTTTACCTCAGCTGGTTAGGAAAATTAAAAGGGAATGTGTGAGCAGCAGCAGACAATAGCAGAGTTTTAGCTCCAGCACGAAAACCCAACTTCACCACCAATGAGTGGGGCTCCATGCAGGATATGTGTGATGTGTTGCGCTGCTTGGAATATTCGAGCAACATGGCCAGCGCTGATGACCCCATCCTCAACGTTATAATACCACTTGTATGCCTACTGGAAACGTCACTTCAAGCCACGATGCATGAGGTAGTGGCACAGGAGGAAAAGGAGAAAGAGGAACAGTGACCATTTTCATTGTTTTCCACCCATGGCTCGGAGGGTGGGTTGTTATACCAATCGCGGACAGGAACACAAGTGTCCAGCCAGGGCACAGTTTTGGAGGATAAGGAGGAGGAGGAACAGCTGTGTTCACAGCAGGGTGGCACTCAGAGCAGCATCTCTGGAGTGTGGCTGGGAGGCCAGTGAGGACTAGAGATGGGCGAACGTCTGGATGTTTGGGTCTGGTGGGTTAGGCCGAAAATTTAAAAAAAATTTGAGAATGGTACCCGAGCTCGAACCTGAACCCGGACCCCATTCAAATGAACATCGGGTGCTTACCACTCAGTCATCTGTGTGACAGAAGAAGAAACACAGGCTCTGACCGGTGGTTAGTTCGCTACTGCCGGTCAGAACGCTGCGGTTCCCACGCTGTCACACAGATGACAATGTGTGAGGCAACAGCTGTGACCAGCAGTAAAAAGTGCTGGCTGAGAGTCTGATGTGAGCACTACTTTCATCATGCTACACCTGGTCTCGCTGATAACAGCGAGAGCAGGTGTACGATAATGGGAGTATTCACCAGCCGGCGCGTGGGCACTTAATAAATAAATAATAAAAAAATATTATCTGCTGACCCCTCGATTTTTGACCACCAGCACAGGCAAAACCAAAAGCCCTCTGCTGTCAGTGTTATCTTGGCTGGTTGTCAAAAATAAGGTTGTTCGCCATGTCGCTTTTTAAAATAATTTAAATAAATAATAAAAGAAATGGCTGATGATGAGCATGATGAGAGTAGTACTCTCATTGGCTGATGCCTGTGACCGACCATCAGAATTCTGACTCACATGCTGTCATCTGTATGACAGTGTAGGAACAGCAGTTCTCTGACTGGCGGTATTAAATTACTGCTGATCAGAGTCGGTGTTTCTTGCGCTGCCACACAGATTAAAGCGTGGAAAACACCTGATGATTGAGCTGCCGAACCCAAACAGTAACACAGACTTCCAGGAGAAGTTTGTGTTCATGGCCCATGCACGGACACTACAGTGAAGGAAATAGATATTTGATCCCTCAACTCGTTGCCTGCGTAAAGGCAGCTGTCTTACATAGTCACCTTCATAAAAGACTCCTGTCCACAGACTCAATTAATCAGTCAGACTCTAACCTCTACAACATGGGCAAGACCCAAGAGCTTTATAAGGACGTCAAGGACGAGATCATAGACCTGCACAAAGCTGGAATGGGCTACAAAACCATAAGTAAGACGCTGGGTGGGAAGGAGACAATTGTTGGTGGAATGATAAGAAAATACTTACGACCATGTGATATTTCAGTTTTTATTTTTTTTTAAATTTGCAAAAATTATTACATTTCTCTCTTTTTTCAGACAAGATGGGGTGCAGAGTGTACATTAATGAGAGAAAAAATGAACTTTTATGAATTTACCAAATGGCTGCAATGAAACAAAGAGTGAAAAATTTAAAGGGGTCTGAATACTTTCCGCACCCACTGTATGTTGTGCCTCTCACGTGCTCCCATAAATGTAGTAAATGAAATCCTAAAGCATAGTGTAAATGAAGTTACAGACATTTTCCAAGAGGTGCAATGCTTCTTATAAATAAATAGCATTTTTTTGTCTGTTTGTGGGTGAGAAATTGAAATGTTTGGCAGCTAAGCGATGGCACAGATCTCAGTTACAATGTACTCTGGGTTTCCTTCATACGTTATATTTGAAATAAATCTTTTTAAAATCTACCTCAGTAACAAGTGAGTGTGGCTATGGTAACATTGTAGTAGATCCCTTTGGTTGTAGCAGGTTTGGGTATGTCAGGTCGTAGAGACCAACAATATGGTACTAGCGCAGATACCAAACTACCTGAATACTCAGGTAGTGGCGCCTAAGCCAGCCTATAAGAACCTAATGCCTGACATCACAGGTGATTGTGTCATGCAGCTGCAGTGCAGTACAGCACAACCTCCACCAGGGGGAGCTTGGTAGGGAAGCCAGACTGCACATACAGAGCAACTGAACAGACGCCACCTAGTGGCGAGAGCAAGGTCAGGAAAGCCGAGTCAGATTACAAGACCGCACAATAGTACAAATGGAGTTAGACAGAAAGAATAGTCAGGACATGGCAAGGGATAAGTAAACCAGGATGGGCAAAATACGGTACAATAGCGACAAACTGAAACAGAGTCAAAGAGTCAAGCCAAGATCATAACCAGGGAGTCAAGCAGATATACAAACAAACAAAGAGACACTGGGAAAGGGCAGGCAGGGGGAGATAACAGACACAGGACAGGGGCACAGTAGGGGTCAGGGTTCACAGTAGGACAAACCAAGGGCTTCCAGAGTCAGGTTCACACGCCAAAGACAGAGCTATAGCTGACACCACCCTCAGGATACCTGGGAGCTAAGTAGCAAACCCGAGCCCAGAATGAGGCAGATCAAAGTTAACCCTTGACTTGATCCAACCAGAGAAAGAGCAGACAGGACTAAACTCCGGAACGGATCATGACAGATTGCTTGCTGAGGGGAAGGAGGTTGTAAAGCAGACATTGGTGAGAGGTGACGTAAATAACCCTAACAATATCACCACTCTGTACTGTTCAGATTTTACTCCAAGATTGACCAAGCAATGAGTCAGTTCTGGGTGTGATTCCCATTGGATTCACCCATACCTGAAGCACTGAGATTATGAACAATTTTTCCATGACTGCTCTCTAGTGACATATAGTCTCTAACAGCTTAATAAAAGAGCCTTTCATCCTTTTTCCAGCTCAGCCATCTACTTACCTAAATTTAAGCAGTGACGGATCTCCAGAATGTGGAGCCATCGGTGGGAATCCACCTGCGGAAATCTCCTGGATCCCAAATGCAGATGATATAAACATTACAAAATTGGAAGATCCGGACGGGACGTGGTCAGTGATCAGCACAATCAGTATTAGGAGAGTGTCCGAGACGTCAGTGACTTGTGCTGTGTCTCATCCAACATTTGTAATTCCACATAAAGCAGACATTACACTAAGTGGTAAGTATATACTATATATATATATATGTGTGTGGGTGTGTGGATTATAGCAAATCTCCACTTTATAACATTTTACATCTATAACAAAAAATTACAGGAAAGAAAAATCAGAAAATTTTTGGGAATTGAATCATAATGTGAGGTTCATAATGTGAGGAGTAAAGTTAAAAAGTAACTGTACTTATGAGTAAGTTTTCAGAATAAGCTGTTAGGCATGGGTAATAATAACACTATTTCTGGCCATGATATCACTTTACATCCTGCATTTTCTACTCTGTAGGTTCTTCATTTGCTGTTAACTCAGAGCTGGTGGGTGGAGATTAAACTACTATAATGTCTGCCGCACAATACACACAGAGAGAAATTCCTGATCTTAATTCCTTAGTTGACACATAGAGAGAAGCAACAAAGGGATGGAGAAGATTATTCAAGTACTAAGCAATATAGATTTGAAAGCAGAGGTAAAAGACTTGTTAGAAAGCTCAACACCATCTTTCTGTGTCTTTCTGGCTTTTTTTCTTACCCTGCTCTTCACTCCTCCACCAATCTACTATATAACTGTCCTAGGGTCACTTCCGTCTTTCTGTCTGTCTGTCTGTCACAGATATTCATTGGTCGCGGCCTCTGTCTGTCATGGAAATCCAAGTTGCTGATTGGTCGTGGCAAAACAGCCACGACCAATCAGCGACGGGCACAGTCCGGCGGCAAAATGGCCGCTCCTTACCCCCGCAGTCAGTGCCCGCTCCGTACTCCCCTCCAGTCAGCGCTCACACAGGGTTAATGGCAGCGCTAATGGACCGCGTTATGCTGTGGTGTAATGCACTCCATTAACGCTGTTATTAACCCTGTGTGACCAACTTTTTACTATTGATGCTGCCTATGCAGCATCAATAGTAAAAAGATCTAATGTTAAAAATAATTAAAAAAAAATAAAAAATCGTTATATACTCACCGTCCGTCAGCCCCTCGGATCCAGAACAGGCCTTTCCTGCTCCTTGCAACTCTCCGGTGACCGCTCCATGCATTGCGATCTCGCGAGATGATGGCGTAGTGGTCTCGCGAGACTGCTACGTTATCATCTCGCGAGACCGCAATGCACTCTTCAGTCCGGAGCGCGCGAGGAGCGTCGGTAACTGCTTCGATCCGGGGGCCAACGGAAGGTGAGTATATAACTATTTTTTATTTTAATTCTTTTTTTTAACAGGAATATGGTGCCCACATTGCTATATACTACGTGGGCTGTGCAATATACTACATGGGCTGTGCAATATACTATGTGGCTGTGCAATATACTACGTAGGCTGTGCAATATACTACGTGGGCTGTGCAATATACTACGTGGGCTGGGCAATATACTGCATGGGCTGTGCAATATACTACGTGGGCTATGCAATATACTACGTGGGCTGTGCAACATACTACGTGGGCTGTGCAATATACTATGTGGGCTGGGCAATATACTACGTGGGCTGTGCAATATACTACGTGGGCTGGGCAATATACTACATGGGCTGTGCAATATACTACGTGGCTGTGTTATATGCTATGTGGGCTGTTATACACTCCGTGGGCTGTGCTATATACTATGTGGCTGTGCTATATACTCCGTGGGCTGTGCTATATACTACATGGCTGTGCAATATACTACGTGGCTGTGCAATATACTACGTGGGCTGTTATATACTACGTGGCTGTGCTATATACTATGTAACTGTGCTATATACTACGTGGCCGGCCGCAAACAATCAGCGACAGACGCAGTCCGGCCGCGAATTGGCGCGGGATTTGAACCACGCTTCGCTAATTGGTCGCACCCGGCCGGCTGAATCCTGTGTATTCATTGCATTATTCTGAAATCTTCATAAATAAACTACATACATATCTAGAATACCCGATGCATTAGAATCGGGCCACCATCTAGTACAGTATAATAATCTCCCATGACACTTCACTGACGTGGCAGTCCAATTTGCTTGTCTTGCCTTGAGCAAGATACACATGAGCTGTTTATGAGTGGATGGGGAGTTTAGGAGTTAAGGAGACAGGGGGGAGGCTGCTAAGTGGAGAAAGAAGCCTATGACTCTCATAAGACATAAAGTATGCTGAACGTACAATCTCTTTTTTAACAAATTTGTCTCAGGATAGATATTGGTTGTATACCTTGATAGTTTCTTATAACATAAGACTCCTTTTTATTGAACCATTTCTTTATGAAATACTTCATATTTTGGTCCTACTTTTTATTTAGGCCACCTACAAGCAATCTTCCTTGTGGATTGTTTGCACTCTTGTGGTCTACTCAGCACAGATGCTGCATGACAGTCCTTCACACTCAGGCATCAGTCTCCACCTGTCTCTAATGACTTGTTCTCACTCATGGGCATCCAACTTCTTATCTAGTTGATGTACAGTCATAATAAGCCGCAATACACCCCTCGGCTGTGGCAGTTCTTCTAATGGTGGTACTCACATGTAGGAGGGGTGGACTGGCTTCAGCTCAGGATGGACTTCTAAACAAGCTTCTATGGCCCTTACTTAGCCCAAACGAGTGCTCCATAATATCAAGTGCTACTCACTACCAAGAGTCAGTGAATCGATTCTAAACAAATCAAATTCATTTAGAATTTCTCAAAATAAATTTTGGGGTATTAGATTTGCATGAATCTAATAAAATAGTGAAGACCTGGCCGCCATTTTGTTGGTTTCAATTGGGCCGCAGAGACCTCCCCACGCCGCACAGAGATCCCCCCACGCCGCACAGAGACTCCCCCACGCCGCAGAGACCCCCCACGCCGCACAGAGACCTCCCCACGCCGCACAGAGACCCCCCACGCCGCACAGAGATCCCCCACGCCGCACAGAGACTGCCCCACGCCGCAGAGACCCCCCACTCCGCACATAGACCCCCCCACGCCGCACAGAGATCCCCCCACGCCGCACAGAGACCCCCCCACGCCGCAGAGACCCCCACACGCCGCACAGACCCCCCCACTCCGCACAGAGACCCCCCCACGCCGCAGAGACCCCCCCACTCCGCACATAGACCCCCCCACGCCGCACAGAGATCCCCCCACGCCGCACAGAGACCCCCCCACGCCGCAGAGACCCCCACACGCCGCACAGACCCCCCCACTCCGCACAGAGACCCCCCCACGCCGCAGAGACCTCCCCACGCCGCACAGAAATCCCCCACACGGCACAGAGATCCCCCACGCCGCACAGACCCCCCCACTCCGCACATAGACCCCCCCACGCCGCACAGAGATCCCCCCACGCCGCACAGAGACCCCCCCACGCCGCAGAGACCCCCACACGCCGCACAGACCCCCCCACTCCGCACAGAGACCCCCCACGCCGCAGAGACCTCCCCACGCCGCACAGAGATCCCCCCACGCCGCACAGAGACTCCCCACGCCGCAGAGACCCCCCACACCACACAGAGACCCCCCACGCTGCACAGAGACTCCCCCACGCCGCAGAGACCCCCCACGCCGCACAGAGACCCCCTCTTGCCGCACAGAGACCTCCCCACGCCACACAGAGACCCCCCACGCCACACAGAGACCCCCCGACGCTGCAGAGACCCCCCCACGCCGCACAGAGACCTCCCCACGCCGCATAGAGACCCCCCCACGCCGCACAGAGACCTCTCCACGCCGCACAGAGACCCCCCACGCCGCACAGAGACCCCCCCACGCCGCACAGAGACCCCCCCACGCCGCACAGAGAGGGAGAGCGACACAGGGGGAGAGTGCAATTTACCGGAGATCACTGGGACTCTGTGCAAGTGGGGAGGCGGAGACAGAGCAGGGGGAAGCACATGGCAGAGTGTGAGAGCAGAGGATGTCTGCCCAGAACCTGCAGTGCCTGGAGTACAGAGGAGCAGTCAGGGCTTCTTCTCTCCTGTGATAGAGAGTAAGTGGAGCTCGGCAGATAGCACAGGGCTCTAATAAAATGGCAGCTAGTCACACCTACAGCAGTGAGTTGTGCAGCCCACAGTGGCATGCCCAGCTCACTGCTAATGCTGCTGCAATGTTACAGATAGGAGATAATAGACCGGCTCGGACCCTATGTCCATGGGGTGCCGTAATCTGACACTGATAGTGACGTGCTACTGCTGCAAAACCAAGATGTCAGCCACGAGTGCATTCTTTCTACTCATATAACACACGGAATCTGTTTTACATGCATTCAAATCTGGGTTATAACAGCATGTTATGCTACATTACATTGATTAATTAATGATCTACAAACGCGGTACCTTCCCTTTAAAGGGACACTGTCACCTGAATTTGGAGGGAATAATCTTCAGCCATGGAGGCGGGGTTCTGGGGTTTTTGATTCACCCTTTCCTTACCCGCTGGCTGCATGCTGGCTGCAATATTGGATTGAAGTTCATTCTCTGTCCTCCATAGTACACGCCTGCGCTGTGCAAGGCAAGATTTCCTTGTGCAGGCGTGTACTACGGAGGACAGAGAATGAACTTCAATCCAATATTGCAGCCAGCATGCAGCCAGTGGGTAAGGAAAGGGTGAATCAAAAACCCCAGAACCCCGCCTCCATGGCTGAAGATTATTCCCTCCAAATTCAGGTGACAGTGTCCCTTTAAAGAACAAAAAGTTCATAGTCAGCCATCCTCTTACGTGTCCTATCTGCTGTGCTGGACTTCGAGTCCCCCGTTGGTGTTGAAGGTGCCGGCTAGGTCATGATGCACTTTCTGACACCATGATGTGTACTGCCCCACTAGGGGGCAGAGAAGACCAGTGGAGGAACGGTAACGACAGGTGAGGAACTAGGGGAGAATTAATTTTTAGTGTTTTTTAACCCCTTCTCAGACTATCTCTTTATTATGCTTTCCAGCCCTCAGAGCTTAACAAACTGCTGTTTTTAATGGCTATTCAATTTTTCCATAGAATATTTTTTTTTGCAAATTTCCTGGCCCATTTTGAGAGAGTCTGCTGAATTCAAATTTTCAAGGATTTGCTCATTTAGATACCATCATTTGCTACCTAGATATGGTTCAGGCAGTTTTCCCTGCTGCACAGCTCCTCCTCTCCTCCACCATTCTGCGCCATCTTTGTGTGTCTGACTGCTGCAGGCGTCAGTGCAGGAGCATAATAATTTTAGGGCTGCTGACTCGAGTTTCAACCTTAATGATACGTTTAGAGTAAAATCAGAAAAATCATCAGATATCCACACACTGTCTTTCCTCACAATATATAAATGCATTTTTTCTTGGCTTCTAGGATATAAACTTCGATTTGATAACATCTTGTTAATAATCGTCACAGTTGTCATCACCGCACTCTCCGCGGGAATTCTTCTGTACCTGAAAATCACGTGCCAGGTACTAATATTATCATACTAAGTATTGATATAATGATGGAACAACCCAACATAATATCACAGTCTAGGGGGAATGCTTTAATGCTTACAGTGATGCTTGAAGGATTGTGAACCCTTCAAAATTTTGTATTTTTCTGCACAAATTTGTCCCAAAATTACATCAGATTCGAAAACTATACAAAGAGAACAAATTCAAACAAATGAAATTTTTTTAAATGAGGAAAAGGATCCAAAATCAAATGTCTATGTGTCTATGAGTGGTTAAAGTATGTGAACCTTTGCTCTCGGTGTTTGATGTGACCCCTTGTGCAGCAATAACTGAATCTAAATGTTTCCGGTAATTGTTGATTAGTCCGGCACATTGACTTGTAAAGAAAAAACTATAGACATAAGGTTCAGCTGTACAAAGAGAACTGTTTGCAATTTTATAATAATGCAAATTACATAAGTCTTTGGGCTTAAATATAGATATTTAGTAAGGGCATTTTATTTATTGGGCAACCTTTTTAATTTCCTCTGACTGTGGATTGCTGGAGTCGAAACTCTTTAGCGATGGCTTTCTAACCAGCCCTGATACAATTCCACAAACGTGTATTCTGAATTTCTCTAGTTCTTTAAATAAAACAGGTCGCCCACTCACATTTGATTGTCATCCCATTGATTGAAAATATCAGACTATAATTTAATCTTCAAGACTATCTACTAATGTCACGGGTGTGTCAGATGCCACAGGCAGTCGCTCTATATCTGGCTGCAGAAGGTCTCTGCATTTGGCATTGCAGACGCCTTCTTAATCCTTCTGACTGTTGGACCCAGCGGCAACCTCCCTCTGGCTCTAGTTGACACACCTGGACCTTGGTGTTTATAAACTCCCAGCCTGCTTCAAGGAGTCGCCGGTGATATTCACTTTTTTCCTTGTGAAGGCTTGGAGCTGGAGCTGTCAGCTAGCTTCCTCTCTGATGCTCTTGGAGGACGGTACCTTTACAAATGTAATCAAATCCACAGAGCCATTGTCACATCTCACACTACCGGTTCAGGACAATGCCCGGCCTCATGTGGTCAAAGTGTTTAGGCAGTTCAAGGATGATTGAAATATTGATGCCATTGACTGTTGCTCAAGTTTCGAGTCCATCTCCATCCATAAGTGGCATCATAAGAAGACTGTCTGACTCAGACAATCTCAAGAGCAAGGAGAAAATACATGACGCAGGCCACATTCATGTAGGGTCACATAAACTTCCATCTCGTGGCCAACCATACCTTGACAAATGTAATCAAATCAACAGAAACATTGTCAAAACTTACACTGGTGCAGTGGCCTGGGTCCTCCTGGTTCAGGAAAATGCCCGGGCTCATGTGTGAGGGATGATGAAAGCATTGATACCTTGTACTGTTGATCAGATTTCCCAAACACAAATCCAATTGGGAACCTCTAGGACTTTATGCATCAGTTCATCCAATATTACTATGTAAGACCACAGATCAAGAGCCTCTGACGTCCTGATCCAGATCTCAGAGGAGATTCCCCAGGACACCATCATAGGTCCTATCAGGAGCATGCACAAACATTCACATAGCCATGTGGGGGCCATACACAATACACGTGATAAATTGCCGTGATGAAATTCTCGTAAATTGAATGATTTTGATGATTTAAATTCCTGATTTTTATTGACCTCTGATAATGAATTACACAAGTTATATCGGGAAAGATTTTCAACTTTAATCTTTCGTTTATCAAGATCCAACGTGTGATTTATGTTTTCCATTAATTTTTAGAGCAGTGACCGCTGGGTCCCATTGGGACACTGGGGGCTGGGGAAGACGGTGACCTCAGCAGCCTCATTTTGACACGTCTTCTTGCCTCCATACTTGCGGATCTTCTATTCTATTCATATAGAGTGCTCAGAGCTCAGATATTTCTGACATAATTTACTTTTTCATCGATATCTATTATTGTACGCAAATTTGAATGTTGTTACCATTCTTCTCATTTCATAAAATCTTTCTTACTATTACATTGAGTAAATTATATATTTTTTTCTTTTTAAAGGGATAAAATATTCCTGGAGATGAAAGTAATGAAGACTGATGATAAGAAATAAGGAAATCTATTCTATCGAGACATTAACCCTCCGTCACATACAATATTCGGACTAACGAGTTCACATACAATGTGCCTGTCAGGCGCCTGCTGGAAAAATACCTATAATATCTAATGTTTGCAATTTTAGTGCTCTAAAAGTGATCAGTGACCTTCATAGGGATGTAATAAAAGAGACTACACATAATCAGTTGCAAAAAAAAACCATTTACTTAACGTAAAACTAATAACTATGAAATACAAACTTATCAAAACTCCCGCCAAATAGTCCCCAGTTCGACTCTCTCAAAAAAATGTACAAAGAAAATTTTTGAACACAAACTTAATTTTAAGGTACCTTAAGTACTATTAAAAACATATTCAATCAGAAGTAGATGCTGAGGTTTCCCCAGAAAAGTCACACTTGCAGAGCAAATAGCAAGAATTACACACCATTTTTGCATGTGTCAGGCAAATTGCTTTATGACATTTGAGACATTCATAATTTGAAAGCCTTCTGGTTCCGCTTTCCGTTTGGCAGGTGGTGCATCTCCTTCTTTTGTGAGGTGGTGCAGATGGTGACTTTTCACCATCATCTTCTGGGCGGAACCTTTTGAGCTGAACTTGAAGGCGAGAGGGGATACCGATTGTTTTCACGCTTCTCCTGCGTAGCTCTCCAAGTACTAGTTCATGGGCCAATTTTTTCAGATACAATCGTCTACGGAGTGGTTCAAGCTTGTTTTCAAGATAAATTACTTGTGAATTTATACCACCCAAATTCAACATAGCAAAAAATATGACCATTGGCCAGCGTTTGATGTTTCTGCTGACGTTGAAAGTGGAGCACATCTGATCTGCTGTATCCACACCCCCTTTGGTGGCATTGTAAAATGTAATTATCTCCGGTTTTTTTTCTGCCCCAGTCCCAGGATCGATGGCAGCATCATCATGAAGTGTGAGGTCTCTATCATCTAACAGCATGTTTGTTACTTCCTCAACATCAAGTTGTTTGGATAAATTGTACATTTTCCTCTCCATTTCAGCAGATAATCTGAAGCAAGAGAAGGAATATGTTAGGGAACTACTGTATATGCCTGAGCAGCACACTTTCTTTTATAAAATCTCCCTTATTTCTATGAAATATCCTCACATTTTGTGCTATACATTCATAAAACAAGCTAAATAAACTATTGTGATGAATAAAAACATAAAATACCAACCTTACTGAATGTGACGTATTCACATACATTGAGCCTGAGAGATCTGTTCAGCTATATCCTCTCCCCTGAAGCTTTGAAATCCAACTGTGATATCAGGTTTCACAGACCTTCAAGAGACAGGAGACTACCTGGAGGGAGGGGGTTTCCTCACAATCTGGTGAGGAAGGAGAAATGAAAGTAAAAGAGAAGCGCCTGTCAGATCAGTTGTATGTGACGGAGGGTTAAATGATCCCGGATGATCTTTTCTTGAAACTCTCATCATTACTTATTTTTCTTTAATTTCTCTACCTGTAAATTTGTATTTTCTTCAGTAAAGATTTGTAAATTCTTTTAGTGTCGATCATTTATAAAATCGCTGGTCAGGAATCAATGGAATTTTCGGTACAATCTTTAATTCTTGTTTCATTATAAATAAGAGACCGGCAAATTTATTTAATTGGAATTGAATTTTACTTTAATCTTAAAAAAAAAAAAAAAAAAAATTTTTTTCTTCAGAATGTGGATTTTTTGTACTACAGGTCTGCACGAATTCAGCAAAATGGTGACTGGCCAGCAAAAGGTAAAACAATTCTTTCACAGCTCTCCGTTCTGGACACCTCTTCTGCTTGGGTTCCACTAGTCAGTCTGGAACATATCTTGTTACCATTGGCGCTCTCTGCAACTTCACCGGGAAATCTAGCCACAACTCTTTTCCGAACAACACCACAAGTGGGCAGGGTCATCTTGAGTCTATTTGTTGCACAATGTCACTGCAAGTTTACAATGGGCATGGACATTGACGTTACGTACGGAGTTGCACACTTTCAGCTGGGCCTTCCCTCTGCTACATAATGTCACGACATGTGTCACAACTTTACAACACACTCTCTAGGTCTGGACTTCCGGCTGCCACTAGGCTGAAGATGACCATGTGCATGCGCAAGGTTTCCCAAGCCTGGTCAAAGCCGGGACTTTTAGCCTAGCGTAAAGATGCAACTCACAACAGTAAGAAAGTGTGGTTGAGCCAGGGAGCCAAGTGGCAGATGCCCTCTGGGCTGGTCACCTACTGACTGACTGTTCATGGTCGCACAACCACCAGCCGTAAAGCAAATTAAAACAAAACCTCTCTGAAGCAGCTGTAATGGACTCTGAAAGGACCTGACTTTATAGCAAAGTTGGGCCACAAATTTTTGTGTTGTGGAATTCCGGCATGCGGAGTGGAATCTCACAACATCAATATTTCTGCTCTCGTGGTGAAAGAGCGAGATCTCACCTGATCTTTGTTTTTCCACTAATCCAGCACTGCTGCATACATTCAAAACCCCTTATTGATCGGGCTATTTTCATTTTTTTTTTTTCATTTTAGTTTTTTCCTCCACTCCTTCCAAGAGCCATAACTTTTTTACTTTTCCATCCACATGACCGCATGAAGACTTGTTTATTGTGGAATGAGTTGTACTTTTCAATGATTTCATTATATAATGCACCGGAAAGTGAGAAAAAAATCTTATATTCAGGAAAAAGACATTTTCTTTTCCCGCAATTTTACGAGATTCGTAACGTTTAGAGATGAGCAAACCTTTCAAGGTTCGGTTTGGATTCGGCAAACAGCCCGATGTTCGCTGAACAGTTTACCAAATGGTTCGTCGAACATATCTGAACCCCACTGAATTCAATGGGAGGCAAAACTAAACGCATAGACAACACCTGCAGGGGGGCCAAAAAGCCTCTAAAACAGTTCAAATTAGAGGCAGACACCAGGAAAAATGACATCAATTGACCCAGAGTATAAAATAGTATAATTGCTCAGGATGGATGCCTGGGACTTGGGCTTGGAGCAGCATTTCCAGCTGAAATATTGATCAGTAACACGTGGATGAGTGACAGGTGTTAGGCCTGGTGCTCTGAGAGGTCTGACAAATCCAGGCAACACACATGAAGGAGACCCAACATGGAGTAGAAACATAACATATAAGATAAGGAGATCTTGGACAAGATAAGGAGATCTTGTAATGATTGGAGGTTGCTTGCAGGTAAGTAAAGGCAGACTATGTCACAGATGTATTGACAAGATAGGTTGTGGATGGCTTTCTATACCATGCTTAGTGTTTTGAGTAGGAGTCTCTGAACAATGGGGAGCCAGTGCAGCAGGGATTGACAGAGGGGAGAAGCTGGGAAATAACGGTGTGACAGGTGGATTAGTCGGGCCTCAGAGTTTTGGATAGATTGGAGGGGTGCAAGTGTTTTAGAAGGGAGGGCACAGAGCAGGAGGTTGCAGTAGGCAAAGCGAGAGATGATGAGGTTATACACTAATGTTTTTACTAATTCATGGTTGAGGAATGTGCTTACCCGGGAGATATTTTTGAGTTGAAGTCGGCAGGAATTGGAAAGGGTTTGTATTTCAGATTTGAACAAGAGATCAGAAGATAGGAGTCAAGCTTGTGGGACTGGGGACAACAGACAGCCATTGACTTTGATGGATAGGTCAGTTGGGGGTTGAATGAGATTGTGGACTCAAGGTTCATCCTAATCCAACCCCCCTCCCCCCCACCCCTATCTTACCTCTATCTCTCTCTGTTCCCCCCTATACCTTCTCATCTCTCTAAATCTATAAGGTTACTCCCGTATTAACAATTTTGAACGAGTTGTTAGACTCATTTCCTTTAAAAGTATATGGACTTATTAGTGTCAGTTGGCCTGAGTTTATATCGCTAACTTGTCACATGTTCTTTTGCACTTTGATATGCTCATTCGTAGTTCTTGATGTTCTACTTGTCTGTAATTATTAAAACTTCAATAAAAAGAAAATTGAAAGAAAGAAAGAATGAGATTGTGGAAAGATAATTAAATTGGTTTTATCCATTTTAAGTTTTAGAAATCTAGCAGAGAAGAAAGATGAACTAACAGACAGACATTGAGGGATTCTGGTTAGTAAGGAGGTGATATCAGGTCCATAAAGGTAGATATGTGAGTCAATGGCATAGAGTTACTGAAAGGCATGAGACTCCATGAGCTGTCCTAGGCCGAAGGTGTAGATGGAGCAGTGCAAGGATCCTTGAACTGGACCCTGGGGGACAACGACAGGTAGGGGTTGAGATAAGTAGGTGGTATGTGAGTGGGAGGCACTGAATGTCCTGTCTGTTAAGTATGAGGAGATCCAAAATAGGTCTAAGTCTGTGATGCCAAGAGATGATAGAGTCTGTAGTAAGAGCTAATGGTCCACTGTGTCAAGGGCAAATGCCAGGTCCAGGAGAAGGAGGAGGACAAATTAGCATCGCTTGGATTTGGCGGTTAGTAGGTTGGAAGCCAGATTGTTAGCGGTCAAAGAGGTACCAAGAGGAGAAGTGGGAAGACAGTTCAAAATGGACTTGTTGTTCCAGTAGTTTAGAAGCATAGGAGAGAAGTTAGATGGGGCGATAGCTAGACACAGAGGATGGGTCAAGGGAGGGCTTTTTGAGGATGGGTGTGATCGAGCTACATTTGAATCATGAGGGGAAGGCACCAGTTGTTAGTGATAGGTTGAAGAGGTGGTTTAGGCTTGGGATATAGACTGTTCTAAGGTTTGGAATGAGGAGAGAAGTTATTGGGTCAAGTTCACAAGTGGTGAGACGTGATTTGGAGAGTAAAGTTGATCTTCCGTGATGGTGAAGTTAGTTTTGGAGGAGGAGAGTTGAGTACTTATGAGAAGGGGCCGTGGGGACTTTAGTTCCACCATTACCACATATCGGGAAAAATTGGTAACAACTATTTACTTCAGAAAAACGACACATGTTGAAACTCAACGGTTATGTGTGAAGATGCAAGTTTTCTTATGTTATCTTCTAGACTACATATTTGGAGTTTCTAACAGCTGGAGAATAATCACCACAGTGATCTTCATCGTACTCATGGGAGGACTTCTTCTGTGTGTAAAAATCCGGTGCCAGGTACCTGTTAGACTTTGTATTGCGGGCAGCGTCCACTCTCCTACTGTACCAGTTGTGACTTCTATTGATTAAGATTATCGTACTTGTTTTTTTATTATGTATACCCCTTCTCACATGTAAAGCACTATGGAATAAATGGCGCTATAATAATAATAAATAATAATAATAATAATAAAAAAAAAGATATCCTATAGGATTTTGTTTGAATAAGCTTAAAGGGAATCTGTCACCTCATTTTGGCCCAATAAGCTGCGGCCACTGCCATCAGGGGCTTATCTACAGCATTCTGTAAAGCATTCTGTAATGCTGTAGATACGCCCTAGATGTAACCTGAAAGATAAGAAAAACATGTTAGATTATACTCACCAGGGGGTGGTCTCTGTTTGGGTCCGATGGGCGTCGTAGGTCCAGGTCCACCGCCTCCCATCTTCATACGATGTCGTCATGTTCCTTGCTTCTGTCGCGGCTCCTGCGCAGGTGTAATTCTCTGTCCTGTTGAGGGCAGCGTAAAGTCCTGCAGTGTGCAGGCGCTGGGCCCCTCTGACCTTTCCCGCCTTCTGCACACTGCAGTACTTTACTCTGCCCTCAACAGGGCAGAGAATTACGCCCCTGCGTGAGTATTATCTAACTTGTTTTTGTTATCTTTCAGGTTACATCGGGGGCTTATCTACAGCTTATAGGGCCAAAATGAGGTGACAGATTCCCTTTAATCTGGCTATACAAATAGGAATATGATTGGCCAGATTGAGTCCATAAGATCATTCATACAAAGGACCCACTGACAGATTAGGATGTAGAGTAGATTAGTTGAAATGTACAACCATCAGTCGCATTCGACCAGTCCTGCCATACTCTTGTTTTCTCAGCCAAAAACGATGAAGAACATGAAACCTGACTAGTGATGAGCGAATCAAACTCGCATTGAATTTTACAAATTCGGATTCACTAACATTGGGTTTCAATTTGCTCAAGTCCAGCAAAATTGTTTTCCCTTCACACTGGCCCTCACCAAAGCGTTGTTTTCAACAATGCATCATAGGATTAATCTCACATTTTATTTTCCAAAGCTTTTTCCAGGTCCTATAAAATAAGAATTGTCTGATACTGCATTTTGTGAATTATATTTTCATCTCTTTTTAAAGGGACAAATTATTCCACAATCAAATTTATGAAGACTGAAAAATATGGAATTACATGGTAGTGATCATCCAGGGTGTACTTTGCGTTTTATCGAACTGCTCATTATTATTGTCTGATTTTCTTAGGGTTTTTTTCTGTAGATTTGGTATTTTTCTTCAGTAAAGTTTTGTGTTTGATTTTTTTTTCAATCATTGTTGCTCAAGAAGAAATCAATTTTATATAACAATCTTTCTTCAACGATTTGCTCCGCTGGATACGAGCGGTACAAAATTGGTATAAGCAATAGCAAAAAAAAAAAAATCTAGCAATCCCAAAAGAAAAAATGTTACATATCAAAATAAAATCAATTCAAAACATTTTGAAGAGGAATTAGAAAAGGGGACATGAAAAATTAGAGAAAGGATGACTCGTTTCGAATCAGCATGACTCGTTTCGAACCAGCGGCACAATATTGGTGTACGGTATCAACATAGTTGTGCTGTGTGCTTGATGGAATAACGCCATCATGCAATGCCCACCTATTTTACCAGCTATGTAATTAGACCAGCCTCTACCACATGTGGTATCTTCTGAACCCCTTCTACACATGTGGACCCTGGCATTTATGTATATTTACCTATTTTTGTGCTGAAGGGTTAATTTGATATTATCCGTAATATGGTTAGGGTTAATAGTAATATTACTACTTCTATTGTTACGGTACTTACTAAGGTTGAGCGAAATGGATCGTTCATTTTCAAAAGTCGCCGACGTTTGGCAAAGTCGGGTTTCATGAAACCCGACCCGATCCCTGTGTGGGGTCGGCCATGCGGTACGCGACTTTCGCGCCAAAGTTGTGTTTCGTATGATGCGCTTGGCGCCATTTTTTCAGCCAATGAAGGAGCGTGGGCAGAGTGATGACATAGGTCTTAGGGGCGTGGACGCCTATCGTCAACTTGTTGATTGTGCGCAGTAGCGATTTGCAATGTGTAACACCAGTTTTTCTGTTCAGGGAGAGAGAGAGAAAAAAAACAAAAAAACAAAAATAAAAAAATCCCCGACTTTTCGCCATAATCGGCCGATTTCACTCGACTCGACTTTAGAGATAGTCGGGTTTCGCGAAACCCGACTCTACCCTAAAAAAGTAAAAGTCGCTCAACCCTAGTACTTACTATTGCTACTATCTTCACTGTTAAAACTACTAATACTATTCATATGAATATTATTCTTCTTACTGTACTGTTTTATTATTCTTTATACTATGGGCACCACCAGGACTTCACAATGATCATTATTATTATTATTTTATTATTATTATTATTATTATTATTATTATTATTATTTTATTATGATTACTATAACTATTATCACTGCAATCACTAATACTGCTATTACTATGTCTCCATTCTGAGTAATACGGTGGAACCTCTTACTGATCATCTTTAAAAAAAATCCCCAACCAAATAAACATCCGGTTTCCTGTGGAGATCGGAGATACTCATGAGTTTGATGTCTGAGTTGGAGGTCACTCTTTAGTTATGAATAGAGATGAGTGAATTTGTTCGGAAAATGATCGCCACACATAAATTTGGCATGAATATTCGGATTCGTGATTGTAAATCCGAGCAAAATTTCATAAAATCGGTAAAAAAAAATCGGTAACGTTCGGTAAAAGTGCAGGAAAATATTTGCGTTGCCATGAAAATATTTTCCTCACTTTAGCAACGATAATAGTGGTGTATCATGAGAGCTTGGTATTTGTTTGATGAAGGGAGGCCGTTTGCAGAACTCAGAGGCGTGAAGTGTGATTTCATTTATTTTGATAGATAGATCAGGTAGGGAAGATATGCGAGATGGAGGAAAGATAATGTTAGGGCTGGCGGAATGCACCGAGTAAATATAGAGATGTTATTTGGTGCGTTCGCAGCCCGGGGTCCACCGTGCAGGAAAAGAACCTGCTGCTGGCAAACAGCGGCACAATATGGCGGTAGAAGCGAACTCTGTTGCTTCACAGAGTCGCTATAAGGAAAGGACTGTGTCCAGTTAAACTCCACAGGAATACACAGTAACTGCTGAGCAGATAGCAGCTTGTGGTCACGCAGTCCAGGAGGCAAACATACAATCTCCTCACCGGAGGAGCCGGTATTCTAGTGGCTTATTTCAGCCAGGGCCCTGTAACCAAACACACAATCTCCTCACCGGAGGTGCCGGTATTCTAGTGGCTTATTTCAGCCGGGTCCCTGAATACACACAAGCGTGACCACACTGGCGCAAAACTCATGTCATGCATTGATACTAGCGCATGGCCGTGCGGCCATGCGAGCCTTATATAGCTGCAGCAAGTAAAAGACCTTCCTAGAAGGACCAATGAGAGACTGCCATACCTGAGCATGTGACCCTAGATCTCCACTGAGAGATCTTACCCTGGGCATGCCCAGTGTGTGAAAAGCAGGAGTTAGTCCTAGCAGCTATAGGACCTTCCTACCATGTGACTTAGTCGCAAAAGCGTTTGCTCGCCGCTGCCCAGCACTGACTTCAATGGCAGAAGCAGGAAAGGCAGCAGTAACTCTTTGTACAGAGTGGGACTGAGCAAGATGCTTGGACTGGCGTCTCCGCTGAGCAGGCTCAACTGCGGCAGGAGAGGAATGGGAGACCGCAGCGGAGATGGCCCGAGATTCCCCCTGTGCAGAGGCGGGAACTCGACCCCTAACAGATAATTAGTTCAGATTTGTCCACATTGAACTTGAGGAAGCGAGAGGAGAAGAAGGAGGATATGGCTGATTGACACTCGGATTCTGGACAGCAGGGAGGTGACATCTGGGCCAGAGAGGTAGATCTGAGTGTCATCAGCATATAGATGGTACTGGAAGCCATAGGACCTTATGAGTTGTCCCAGGCCGAGTGTATAGCTTGAGAAGAGTAATGGCCCTAGTACAGAGCCTTGAGGGACACCGACAGAGAGGGGGCGAGATGAAGAGGTAGTATGGGAGTAAGAAACGCTAATTGTGCGGTTGGTAAGGTACGAGGAGATCAAGGATAGGGTGAGGTCTTTGACACCAAAGGAAGAGAGGATCTGTAGTAGGAGGCAGTGGTCAACTGTGTCGAAGGCAGAGGACAGAGTCAAGAAAGAAAAAAGTCAAAACTGCACCCTTTTTTTTTCTTAAGGTCTCAGCGGACACAGGGGAACACGTCCAGAGCCAGGGAGCCCATCCCGGACAACGTACCAAGACTTCAGAGAAAAAAGACAGCGCCACACTGGATGGTGAAAAAATAGAGACTCATATTTATTCTGTGCAGTGCTTGATAAAGGTCTGTTGACCGAAACGTCGCTACAGAAGGCAGAATAAATGTGAATCTCTATTTTTTCACCATCCATTGTGGCGCTGTCTTTTTTCTCTGAAGTAAAGGCAGAGGACAGGTCTAGAAGGAGGAGTATAGAGAGTTGTCTGTTAGTTTTGGCTGTAAGTAAGTCGTTAGTAATTTTGGTCAGGGCAGTCTCACTGGAATGGTGGGGATGGAAGCCAGATTGTAGGTTGTTGAAGAGAGAGTTAGATGCAAAGTGAGAGGAAAGTTCAGCATGGACGTGCTGCTGAAGGAGTTTGGAAGCAAATGGGAGCAAAGATATGGGTTGATAGCTGGACATAACGCTCGGGTCAAGGGATGGCTTTTTGAAGATAGGTGTGATTGTGGCATGTTTGAAGGCAGAAGGGAAGGTACCAGTTAGGGATGGGATTAGTATAGTGGTGAGGTTGAGGAGGAGGTGGGATGGGATGGGGTCAAGTGCACAAGTGATGAGGTGTGATTTTGAGAGAATATGAGCAAGCTCCCCTTCAGTGATTTTGGAGAGGGAAGTTATGGGTTTAGGGCATTGGTCTGGTATACAAAGGGGTTGTAGTGGTTTGACAACAAAGACTTGCCTTGTTTGGTCTACCTTATTTTTGAAGTGCGTCTTAAAGTTGAAAGTTTGGTTTTTGCAAACTGTAGAAAAATGGTGTTTTGTTAAACTATGAAAAAATGATCCATTTATTTAGGGCGTAGGAGCAGGTTTCCTGTTTTAAAATGTTTTGGCTGCTCAAGAAGCCATAGAAAAATTATCCCTATTACGGTATTTTAGGATCAGCAACAAAGTTGCAGTTGCAAATTAATGAAATATTGGCTTTCTACCAAGCTGTCTAAAAATTATACTTTATGAGAACACGAAGAAGTTTACGGTTTCAACAGCAATGCAAAAACAAATTGTCCTTTTTGGGGCGCAGCAACACATTTGCTTAAACAGACAGGATACACTTTCCAGCAGCAATTTAGTTTAGTTATGCAATACTTGAGTAGCAGAAAATATTTGTGTCGACGAATGCCAGAGCAAGAAAATTTCATGAAATTCAACTGAAAGTCAATTCGTTCATCTCTAGCTGTTACCCTTCTACATTGTTTTTTTTATTCTTCATACAATTACTGCATGTATCTACTTTATTAGGAACAGTTGAATATTATTGCATTTTACTGTTCCTCTTCCCTTTTTTAAGCCATTTTTAATCTTATGCCCTTTTGTCTTATTTTTTTAAACATCTTCGATGTTCAATTGTTTATTAATAACGTTTTTTTTATTTTAACATGCCTACATTTTTGTGTATCTTTCTGGTTAGTGTTCACTCTTTCTTTGCGTGCAAGTCGATTGTGGGTTTTTCTGTCCTACGCTCACTGGCGTCCTTACATTCTAAGTATTTTCTTCTAATATAGATAGGTTATATATGTATGTTTCAGTTGTAGCTCGCCTATACAAACAGGAAGCCAAAGACTGCAGTGTGAAAATAGGAACCAGTCCATGGAACAAATGAAAGTAGGTTTACTCGTTCAAGAGAAGTATTAACGCCGCAGACCCTGAGCAGAAGAACCTTGACATGCAGCTTCTACCATGAGCATGCTTCTCTTGCTGCTCGTAGTGCCGATTCTCAGAAGTATGGTCCTCAAAGCAGGTAAGATAATGAGCTTTTGGTGACAACCGCTCTGTACTGACTCCTGTCAAATTCAGGGCTCACATATACAATAGCACAAGATTTAATTATTATTATTACAGTATATTGTATAAGCTTTACATTGCTTTGTGTTCTATATGATATACAGTATATACACTAGACATGGCAGAGCTGAGTATGTTGGTGTGTAAGGTTGCCAGTGTCTCAGAGCGCCATCAAGAATACTGTATATTGTGCTGATATCATATTTGTGGTTTTATATACAGTTGTGCTCAAAAGTTAACATGCCCCAACAGTATTTTTGCTTTCTTGGCAATTTTTCAGAGAATATGAATGATGGCACAAAACTTTTTCTCCACTCATGGTTAGTGGTTGGGTGAAGCCATTTATTGTCAAATTACTGTGTTTTCTCTTTTAAAATCATAATAACAACCCGAAACATCCAAATGGCCCTTATAAAAAGTTCACATACCCCATTTCTTAATACAGTGTATTGCCCCATCTAACATCAATGACATCTTGAAGTCTTTTGTGGTAGTTGTGGATGAGGTTCTTTATTTTCTCAGATGGTAAAGCTGCCCACTCTTCTTGGCAAAAAGTCTCCAGTTCCTGTAAATTCCTGGGCTTTCTAGCATGAACTGCGCGCTTGAGATCTCCCCAGAGTGGCTCAATGATATTGAGGTCAGGAGACTGAGATGGCCACTCCAGAACCTTCACTTTGTTCTGCTGTAGCCAACGACAGGTCGACTTGACCTTGTGTTTTGGATCGTTGTCATGTTGGAACGTCCAAGTAAGTCCCATGCACAGCTTCTGGGCTGATGATTACAAATTTGCCTCTAGTATTTGCTGATAACGTGCTGCATTCATCTTTCCTTCTACTTTGACCAAGTTCCCTGTGCCTTTGTAGCTCACAAGTCCCCAAAACATCAGCGATCAACCTCCATGCTTTACAGTAGGAATGGTGTTCCTTTCATCATAGGCCTTGTTGACCTCTCTCCAAATGTAAAGTTTATGGTTGTGGACAAAAAGTTCAATTTTGGTCTCATTACTCCAAATTACCTTGTTCCAGAAGTTTTGAGGCTTGTCTCTGTGCTGTTTTGCATATCGTAGGCGAGATACTTTGTGGCATTTGCGCAGTAATGGCTTTCTTCTGGTGACTCGACCATGCAGTCCATTTTTCTTCAAGCGCCTCCTTATTGTGCATCTTGAAACAGCCACACCGCTAGATTTCAGAGAGTCCTGTATTTCAGCTCATGTTATTTGTGGATGTTTCTTTGCATCCCGAACAGTTTTCCTGGCAGTTGTGGATGAAATTTTTGTTGGTCTACCTGATGGTGGTTTTGTTTCTACATAGTCCCTGACTTTCCATTTGTTAATCACAGTGTGAACGCTGCTGACTGGCATTATCAATTCCTTGGATATATTTTTGTATCCCATTCCTGGTTTATACAGTTCAACTACCTTTACCCATAGATCTGTTGGCAATTATTTTGCTTTCCCCATGACAATCCAGAAACATCAGTGTTTGGATGAAAGATGCAAGAGTCTATCTGGATCTCTGAAACTCTCTCAACTTTTTTGAACACACACTGATTACAAGCGAACAGGTCACAGTTTACCTTTAGGAGCCATTCAAACACATTTGTGTCAACTTCTATGCATGTTATCAGGCCAAAATCACCAGGGTATGTGAACTTTTGACCAGGGTCATTTGGATGTTTTGGGTTGTCATTATGATTTAAAAAGAGAAAACACAGTAGTTTGACAATAAATGGCTTCACCCAACCACGAACCATGAGTGGAGAAAAAGATTTGGTGCTATGATTCATATTCTCTGAAAAAAGGCTAAGATAGCAAAAATATATATGTTGGTGACATTGCTATATCAATCAAAAGTAGACATTAATATTTGATGACTACTGGTGCAAATGGGTAACACCAGACTGGCAACTGTGGACTAGAACTAGGAAAATTTAAATATTATAACATTTTGTGTTTTCTCTGTTTAAGGGAATGTGTCATTAGAAAATGACTGCTATTTTGCTGATTTGTAGGGGCCTGGGAAAGCGGTTAAAAAAATAGATACTCAACTCGTTGCTCACTTGTCCAGCGCATGATGTCTTCTTCAAGCATCTTGAAGAGATCTACATAGGGGTTTCCAGATTCAATTAGGCCTCAGATATCTCAATGTGATGCCCAGAAAGTGTCTCTTGTCTGCTTTTAGAGACTTCAGTACATGTGTCCTGACATAAGAGGCCCTACTTTGAGTCGGAAGAACCACTGCAAAATGAAGATTCACAAAAAACTGAACTGCCTCTTTATTAGGCTAGGGTCACATTTCATTAGGGCAATGGACTACGCTAACGCAATGTCCCAAAAGGGATCGCGTTAGCCGAGCAGCGTTCGCGGTCCGTCATTCAAATGACGGCACATCGCTAGCGCACGCCCAATGTGGGCGTGCGCTAGCGATGCATTCGTCATTACAGACAATGGCGGTGTTAACGGACTACGTTACACTGCGTTATGCCGCGGTGTAACGTAGTCCATTAAACGCGGTCACATAACGTAATGTGACCCTAGCCTAAGATGCTGGCTACAGAGGAAGACTTATTGTCCTTTCTAAACAGCCTGGTAATCACCCAACTAACTAGCAAAACTACTTAAAAACGAGGTTACTTATGAATCATCATTCTCGGTCTCTAGAATCTATTAAATGTCCGCCAGCCTCAATGAAGCAGTGTACGTATGCCACTAGATATATCGTCTATTTAGAGATGACTGCGGCAAATTTTATTTGAATTTAATTAAATATTTAGATTATCCAGAATACAAAATAGTGACCTGCTCGTTTCTTTTTAGGGGTTAAACTTTTTTATATACAGTACAGACCAAAAGTTTGGACGCACCTTCTCATTTGAAGTTGTTTCTGTATTTTCACATCTCCTCGCGGTGTAAGGGCTATTTGACCAAGGAGGAGAGTGATGGGGGGCTATGCCAGATGACCTGGCCTCCACAGTCACCAGACCTGAACCCGACCAAGATGGTTTGGGGTGAGCTGGACCGCAGAGTGAAGGCAAAAGGGCCAACAAGGCTAAGCATCTCTGGGAACTCCTTCAAGATTGTTGAAAGACCATTCCCGGGGACTACCTCTTGAAGCTCATCAAGAGAATGCCAAGAGTGTGCAAAGCAGTCATCAAAGCAAAAGGTGGCTACTTTGAAGAACCTAGAATATAAAACATATTTTCAGTTGTTTCACACTTTTTTGTTAAGTATATAATTCCACATGTGTTAATTCATTGTTTTGATGCCTTCAGTGTGAATGTACAATTTTCATAGTCATGAAAATACAGAAAAATCTTTAAATGAGAAGGTGTGTCCAAACTTTTGGTCTGTACTGTATATTTTACTCATCTCTCACTTTTCCTGGCACAGCAGCTTCCCACTTGGTCCTCTTCTGGCTTGTGTCCTCTCTACCACACCAATCTTCTCTTCTGTCTTCACTCTTTGGATCCTCTAGATCAATTTTCTCAAAATTCACTCATCTCTACTTTTAATCATGACAAATAATTTTTAGTACTGGGTAGTTTCAATTTCTCGAATTTGTCTGCAAATTGAGATTCTGTTTTGGCTTTTATTCTAAGTCATATGGCAAGGCTCGTTAAAGGCTGGATATTGACTTTTAGGATTACTATTTCCAATAGGCGGCACTAGAGTTTAAGTCCTCTTCCTCTCTGAAGAGACAATTTATATATTTCAGGCAAGTCTATAAGACTATAAGACTCATATCAAGGCTGTCATAGACTTAAATTGAGAAAGCATCTTCCGGTCTTCACAGAGAGTCGGTGTTATGGTGATACCATGACAGAGAGGGGCCAGAAGACCGCGGTGTCAGGATTCATGCACTCCTGCACTGGTTAGCTCTACAACATCGCATTAAATAGTGCAGGTTTTGTCTTTACCAGCAGTGCAAGGGTTAATCAGTTCAGTTGAAGCTCTGGAGATTTCCTATTTGGATTTTCTCAGCTGTTCACTGTTGGCCACTCCCCTCTGCTATATATGCACTGGCACTTAGGATTTGCCAGTGCTAGTTCATACTGCCTGGTTCTGGAGCTGGAGGTGTAGTTTGTGATTGGATTTAGTATTTCAAAATTGTTCAGGAGATTGTTGCCTGGAGTTTTGTTTCTATGCACTTCCTCTCCCGTTTGGTTTCTCCTTTCTTTAACTCCCCTGTGTCCCATTCTGTTGCTTGATCTGAGTATTTTGTATGATTGTATTTTGATTTATCACTGTTTGTCTTCCCTGTTTGTGTGGTTAGTGTGTTTCTTGTTGTGAATTCTGTGGTAGAGCTCCCTCCTGTGGTCACAAGTGGTACTTTGGCTGGTTCTCTCTGTGACCTTCTGTTGGTGGAGGAAAGTGGTGCTGCGGCTTCTGAGTTTCGTTCCTCAGGTGATGTGGTGAAGTCGTTAGGTGCTGCTTTATTTGACTCCACCTAGTGCTTTGATCCTGGCCTCCAGTCAATGTTCTAGTATTGGACCTGTCTCCTCCTGGATCGTTCCTGTGGCCTGCTGCTCTGCATAGCTAAGTTCCTCTTTGCTATTTGTTGCTGTATTTTTCTGTCCAGCTTGTCTATTTGATTTTTTCTGCTTGCTGGAAGCTCTGGGACGCAGAGGGTGTACCTCCGTGCCGTTAGTTCGGTACGGAGGGTCTTTTTGCCCCCTTTGCGTGGTTTTTGTAGGGTTTTGTGTTGACCGCAAAGTTACCTTTCCTATCCTCGCTCTGTTCAGAAAGTTGGGCCTCGCTTTGCTAAATCTATTTCATCTCTACGTTTGTCTTTTCATCTTAACTCACACTCATTATATGTGGGGGGCTGCCTTTTCCTTTGGGGATATTTCTCTGAGGCAAGGTAGGCTTATTTTCTATCTTCAGGCTAGCTAGTTTCTCAGGCTGTGCCGAGTTGCATAGGGAGCGTTAGGCGCAATCCACAGCTGCCTCTAGTTGTGGTTGGAGAGGATTAGGGATTGCGGTCAACAGAGTTCCCACGTCTCAGAGCTCGTTCTTGTTTTTTGGGTTATTGCCAGGTCACTGTATGTACGCTGACCTCTATGTCCATTGTGGTACTGAATTACCTTTCATAACAGTACTGGAGGCCAAAAGTACTAATGATTCTCAATAGAGGGAAAAAAGAAGTTCTGAGACCATTTTTTTTTTCTTTGCACTGTGTTTTGACTTTTTTTTCCCCTAGACATTTGGGTGGTTCAGGACACAGGTGTAGCAATGGACATTAAAGGTCTGTCTTCATGTATGGATCAGCTCACGGCAAGAGTACAAAGTATTCAAGACTTTGTGGTTCAGAATTCTATGTTAGAACCGAGAATTCCTATTCCTGATTTGTTTTTTGGAGATAGAACTAAATTTCTGAGTTTCAAAAATAATTGTAAACTATTTCTGGCTTTGAAACCTCGCTCCTCTGGTGACCCAGTTCAACAAGTTAGGATCGTTATTACTTTTTTGCGTGGCGACCCTCAGGACTGGGCATTTTCTCTTGCGTCAGGAGATCCTGCATTAAGTAATATCGATGCATTTTTCCTGGCGCTCGGATTGCTGTACGATGAGCCTAATTCTGTGGATCAGGCAGGGAAGAATTTGCTGGCTCTGTGTCAGGGTCAGGATGAAATAGAGGTATATTGTCAGAAATTTAGAAAGTGGTCCGTACTCACTCAGTGGAATGAAGGTGTGCTCGCAGCTATTTTCAGAAAAGGTCTCTCTGAAGCCCTTAAGGATGTCATGGTGGGATTTCCTATGCCTGCTGGTCTGAATGAGTCTATGTCTTTGGCCATTCAGATCGGTCGACGCTTGCGCGAGCGTAAATCTGTGCACCATTTGGCGGTATTACCTGAGCTTAAACCTGAGCCTATGCAGTGCGATAGGACTTTGACCAGAGTTGAACGGCAAGAACACAGACGTCTGAATGGGCTGTGTTTCTACTGTGGTGATTCCACTCATGCTATCTCTGATTGTCCTAAGCGCACTAAGCGGTTCGCTAGGTCTGCCACCATTGGTACGGTACAGTCAAAATTTCTTCTGTCTGTTACCTTGATCTGCTCTTTGTCATCATATTCTGTCATGGCATTTGTGGACTCAGGCGCTGCTCTGAATTTGATGGACTTGGAGTATGCTAGGCGTTGTGGGTTTTTCTTGGAGCCCTTGCAGAGTCCTATTCCATTGAGAGGAATTGATGCTACGCCTTTGGCCAAGAATAAGCCTCAGTACTGGACCCAGCTGACCATGTGCATGGCTCCTGCACATCAGGAGGTTATTCGCTTTCTGGTGTTGCATAATCTGCATGATGTGGTCGTGTTGGGGTTGCCATGGCTACAAGTCCATAATCCAGTATTAGATTGGAAATCCATGTCTGTGTCCAGCTGGGGTTGTCAGGGGTACATGGTGATGTCCCATTTCTGATTATTTCGTCATCCACCCCTTCTGAGGTTCCTGAGTTCTTGTCTGATTACCGGGATTTATTTGATGAGCCCAAGTCCGATACCCTAACTCCGCATAGGGATTGTGATTGTGCTATCGATTTGATTCCTGGTAGTAAATTCCCAAAAGGTCGACTGTTTAATTTATCTGTGCCTGAGCACGCCGCTATGCGGAGCTATGTGAAGGAGTCTTTGGAGAAGGGGCATATTCGCCCGTCATCGTCGCCATTAGGAGCAGGGTTCTTTTTTGTAGCCAAGAAGGATGGTTCACTGAGACCTTGTATAGATTACCGCCTTCTTAATAAGATCACGGTTAAATTTCAGTACCCCTTGCCATTGTTATCTGATTTGCTTGCTCGGATTAAGGGAGCTAGTTGGTTCACCAAGATAGATCTTCGTGGTGCGTATAATCTTGTGCGTATTAAGCGAGGCGATGAGTGGAAAACTGCATTTAATTCGCCCGAGGGCCATTTTGAGTATCTAGTAATGCCGTTCGGACTTGCCAATGCTCCATCAGTGTTTCAGTCCTTTATGCATGACATCTTCCGAGAGTACATGGATAAATTCCTGATTGTGTACTTAGATGACATTTTGATCTTCTCGGATGATTGGGAATCTCATGTGAAGCAGGTCAGAACGGTGTTTCAGGTCCTGCGTGCTAATTCTTTGTTTGTGAAGGGATCAAAGTGTCTCTTTGGTGTTCAGAAGTTTTCATTTTTGGGGTTCATCTTTTCCCCTTCTACTATCGAGATGGACCCTGTTAAGGTCCAAGCCATCCATAATTGGACTCAGCTGACATCTCTGAAAAGTCTGCAAAAGTTCCTGGGCTTTGCTAATTTTTATCGTCGCTTCATCTGCAATTTTTATAGTATTGCTAAACCATTGACCGATTTGACCAAGAAAGGTGCTGATGTGGTCAATTGGTCTTCTGCTGCGGTGGAAGCTTTTCAAGAGTTGAAGCGTCGTTTTTGTTCTGCCCCTGTGTTGTGTCAACCAGATGTTTCGCTTCCGTTCCAGGTCGAGGTTGATGCTTCTGAGATTGGAGCAGGGGCTGTTTTGTCGCAGAGAAATTCTGGTTGCTCGGTGATGAGACCATGCGCCTTCTTTTCCAGGAAGTTTTCGCCTGCTGAGCGAAATTATGATGTGTGCAATCGAGAGTTGCTGGCCATGAAGTGGGCATTCGAGGAGTGGCATCATTGGCTTGAAGGAGCTAAACATCGCGTGGTGGTCTTGACTGATCATAAGAACTTGACTTATCTCGAGTCCGCCAAGCGGTTGAATCCTAGACAAGCTCGTTGGTCATTGTTTTTTGCCCGTTTTGACTTTGTGATTTCATACCTTCCGGGCTCTAAAAATGTGAAGGCGGATGCTCTGTCTAGGAGTTTTGTGCCCGACTCTCCGGGTGTATCTTAGCCGGCGGGTATCCTCAAAGAGGGAGTAATTGTGTCTGCCATCTCCCCTGATTTGCGGCGGGTGCTGCAAAAATTTCAGGCTAATAAACCTGATCGTTGCCCAGCGGAGAGACTGTTTGTCCCTGATAGGTGGACGAATAAAGTTATCTCTGAGGTTCATTGTTCGGTGTTGGCTGGTCATCCTGGAATCTTTGGTACCAGAGAGTTAGTGGCTAGATCCTTTTGGTGGCCATCTCTGTCGCGGGATGTGCGTGCTTTTGTGCAGTCTTGTGGGATTTGTGCTCGGGCTAAGCCCTGCTGTTCTCGTGCCAGTGGGTTGCTTTTGCCCTTGCCGGTCCCGAAGAGGCCTTGGACACATATCTCTATGGATTTTATTTCAGATCTTCCCGTCTCTCAAAAGATGTCAGTTATTTGGGTGGTCTGTGATCGCTTCTCTAAGATGGTCCATTTGGTACCCTTGTCTAAATTGCCTTCCTCCTCTGATTTGGTGCCATTGTTTTTCCAGCATGTGGTTCGTTTACATGGCATTCCAGAGAATATCGTTTCTGACAGAGGTTCCCAGTTTGTTTCGAGGTTTTGGCGAGCCTTTTGTGGTAGGATGGGCATTGACTTGTCTTTTTCCTGGGCTTTACATCCTCAGACTAATGGCCAGACCGAACGAACCAATCAGACCTTGGAAACATATCTGAGATGCTTTGTTTCTGCTGATCAGGATGACTGGGTGTCCTTTTTGCCTTTGGCTGAGTTCGCCCTTAATAATCGGGCCAGCTCGGCTACCTTGGTTTCACCGTTTTTCTGCAACTCTGGGTTCCATCCTCGTTTCTCTTCAGGGCAGGTTGAGTCTTCGGACTGTCCTGGTGTGGATACTGTGGTGGACAGGTTGCAGCAGATTTGGACTCATGTAGTGGACAATTTGACTTTGTCCCAGGAGAAGGCTCAACGTTCCGCTAATCGCAGACGCTGTGTGGGTCCCCGACTTCGGGTTGGGGACTTGGTTTGGTTATCTTCTCGTCATATTCCTATGAAGGTTTCCTCTCCTAAGTTTAAACCTCGTTTTATTGGTCCGTATAGGATTTCTGAGGTTCTTAATCCTGTGTCTTTTCGTCTGACCCTTCCAGATTCTTTTTCCATACATAACGTATTCCATAGGTCATTGTTGCGGAGATACGTGGCACCTATGGTTTCATCTGTTGATCCTCCTGCCCCGGTTTTGGTGGAGGGGGAGTTGGAGTATATTGTGGAGAATATTTTGGATTCTCGTGTTTCAAGGCGGAAACTCCAGTATCTGGTTAAGTGGAAGGATTATGCTCAGGAAGATAATTCCTGGGTCTTTGCCTCTGATGTCCATGCTCCCGATCTTGTTCGTGCCATTCATATGGCTCATCCTGGTCGCCCTGGGAGCTCTGGGGAGGGTTCGGTGACCCCTCCTCAAGGGGGGGGTACTGTTGTGAATTCTGTGGTAGAGCTCCCTCCTGTGGTCCCAAGTGGTACTTCGGCTGGTTCTCTCTGTGAGCTTCTGTTGGTGGAGGAAAGTGGTGCTGCGGCTTCTGAGTTTCGTTCCTCAGGTGATGTGGTGAAGTCGTTAGGTGCTGCTTTATTTGACTCCAGATTCTTTTTCCATACATAACGTATTCCATAGGTCATTGTTGCGGAGATACGTGGCACCTATGGTTCCATCTGTTGATCCTCCTGCCCCGGTTTTGGTGGAGGGGGAGTTGGAGTATATTGTGGAGAAGATTTTGGATTCTCGTGTTTCAAGGCGGAAACTCCAGTATCTGGTTAAGTGGAAGGGTTATGCTCAGGAAGAGAATTCCTGGGTCTTTGCCTCTGATGTCCATTCTCCCGATCTTGTTCGTGCCTTTCATATGGCTCATCCTGGTCGTCCTGGGAGCTCTGGGGAGGGTTCGGTGACCCCTCCTCAAGGGGGGGGGTACTGTTGTGAATTCTGTGGTAGAGCTCCCTCCTGTGGTCACAAGTGGTACTTCGGCTGGTTCTCTCTGTGAGCTTCTGTTGGTGGAGGAAACTGGTGCTGCGGCTTCTGAGTTTCGTTCCTCAGGTGATGTGGTGAAGTCGTTAGGTGCTGCTTTATTTGACTCCACCTAGTGCTTTGATCCTGGCCTCCAGTCAATGTTCTAGTATTGGACTTGTCTCCTCCTGGATCGTTCCTGTGGCCTGCTGCTCTGCATAGCTAAGTTCCTCTTTGCTATTTGTTGCTGTATTTTTCTGTCCAGCTTGTCTATTTGATTTTTTCTGCTTGCTGGAAGCTCTGGGACGCAGAGGGTGTACCTCTGTGCCGTTAGTTCGGTACGGAGGGTCTTTTTGCCCCCTTTGCGTGGTTTTTGTAGGGTTTTGTGTTGACCGCAAAGTTACCTTTCCTATCCTCGCTCTGTTCAGAAAGTTGGGCCTCGCTTTGCTAAATCTATTTCATCTCTACGTTTGTCTTTTCATCTTAACTCACAGTCATTATATGTGGGGGGCTGCCTTTTCCTTTGGGGATATTTCTCTGAGGCAAGGTAGGCTTATTTTCTATCTTCAGGCTAGCTAGTTTCTCAGGCTGTGCCGAGTTGCATAGGGAGCGTTAGGCGCAATCCACAGCTGCCTCTAGTTGTGGTTGGAGAGGATTAGGGATTGCGGTCAACAGAGTTCCCACGTCTCAGAGCTCGTTCTTGTTTTTTGGGTTATTGCCAGGTCACTGTATGTGCGCTGACCTCTATGTCCATTGTGGTACTGAATTACCTTTCATAACAGTTTCTATACTCATCAGCTTCAAAAGGGATAGACCAGGGTAGATATAAGAGTATAGCAAGGTATGAGAACCCGTTATCTCCACCTTCAGGAGTAATCTCAGGGACTGGGATAGAACAGGATGCTCCTAATTCTAGGGACCTGGCTTTGCGTTTTCTTTTTCCCAGAGCCATAACTTTTTTTATTTTTCTTTCTTTCAATGTTCTTTTTATTGAGAAATAACATATTACATATATTTTCATGAAAGAACCATAACAAAATACAGTTATTTGAATGCATTACAGGTAAAGTAAACATCTAGTGTCTATCATATAAAAACTGAATTACTGTACATTTATAATTTACGGTTACTTTCAATTTGTTGTATGATGTCATAAACATCACAGTAAGAGGAACAAACAGAAAAGATTAAGGTAAAGGTGTGTGAGATAGAGAGAACAGGGAAAAGGGGGGTGGACAGGCGGGGAGTATTGTGGAGGCACCTTGCGATGAATAAATAATTATGCAGAAATTGCTGCGAAAAAGGTTGTCTGTGTTCTGAATTGGGTCCATGGCGTCCAGACGCTAAGGAAATTAGCAGAGGTGTGATTGATCTTTGCAGCTAATTCTTCTACATGATACAACTGTTCAATTTTGGAGTACAGTTGTTGGGTGGTGGGTATTATAGTTGAGTTCCAATTTGACGGGATCAATAATTTCCCAGCCGCCATAATGAACTGAGCTATCTTAGTGGCACATCTATCATTAGGCCAAAATGGAAGATTTAGAAAAACGTTCTCTGGTTTCAAAGTGACACGCTTGCCCAGTAACTTTTGTATCAATGAGGACACCTCATTCCAAAACAGATCAAGCCGCGGGCACGACCACCAGATGTGTATATAGCTTCCATCGTTAGCTCCACATCTCCAACAGTCAGTAGTTGAAGCCTGGTGTATCCGCTTAGGTGTGATTACCACCTGGTAATAAATTTGTAAGAGTTTTCCTGGATACGAACACAGTTCGAAGGGCCATGAGAGTTTTTAAAAATATGTTTGATCTGTAGTTCAGAAAAGAGGGAGCCTATGTCTCTTTCCCAATGGGCTAGATATGCCCGTTTCAGAGGTATATCCATTTTGCGTAAGGATTGGTAAATTGTTGAGAGAATTTTGGTAGGGGTCTTCGACTCGGCACACAAAACCTCATAGGGGGTTAAAGGTCTATGTAAATCAATTGGATGATTCCGTTGGCAAAGAAGACGGGAGAGTTTTCCATGTTGAAGGAAAGTGAGGCCCGATAGCTCAGAGATTTTGTGTAGTTCTATCAGGGAGAGAAGCATCCCATCTACTATATAATTGTCTAAGGGTCACTTCCGTCTGTCTGTCTGTCCCGGTTATTCATTGGTCGCGGCCTCTGGCTGTGATGGAAATCCAAGTCGCTGATTGGTCTCGCCAGCTGCCTGTCATGGCTGCCGCGACCAATCAGCGATGGCCACAGTCCGATTAGTCCCTCCCTACTCCCCTGCAGTCAGTGCCCGGCGCCCGCTCCATACTCCGTGCATTCAGTGCCCACTCCATACTCCCCTCCAGTCACCACTCACACAGGGTTAATGCCAGCGGTGACGGACCGCATTATGCCGTGGGTAACTCACTCCGTTACCGCCACTATTAACCCTGTGTGACCAAGTTTTTACTATTGATGCTGCCTATGCAGCATCAATAGTAAAAAGATCTAATGTTAAAATTAATAAAAAAAACAGAAAAAACCTGCTATACTCACCCTCCGTAGTCTGACGATGCGCTCGCGCCTGCCGCCAGCTTCCGGTCCCAGAGATGCATTGCGAAATTACCCAGAAGACTTAGCGGTCTCGTGAGACCGCTAAGTGATCTGGGTAACTTTGCAATGCATCCTGGGAACGCAAGATGGTGGCAACCACGCGCGCATCGCCAGAGGTTCGCTGGATCTACGCTGGATCCCAGAGGTGAGTATATAACTATTTTTTATTTTAATTATTTTTTTTAACAGGGATATGGTGCCCACACTGCTAAATACTATGTGGGCTGTGTTATATACTGTGCGTGGCTGCTATATACTACCTGGCCAGTGTTAGATACTATGTGGGCTGTATTTTATACTGGATCCGTAGAAGCGCTTTTGCGCGAAACGGCCGTCGTCCGGTCTCTCCACGCTCCCGCTCCCTACTACACCTCTGCCGATGCCGCGTTATGTCCATAATGGCTGTTTGTGCTAAATAAAGGACACACACTTTTTGATGAAGATCGTGGCTGAGTGCTGCATTTTTTCTTTCCTCTTTCTCACAGTTGTGCTATATATTACGTGGGCTGTGTCATATATTACATGGCCAGTGTTACATACTACGTGGGCTGTGTTATATACTGCGTGGCTGCTATATACTGCGTGGCTGCTATATACTGTGTGGGCTGTGTTATATACTACGTGGGCTGTGTTATTTACTGCGTTGCCTATATTAACACATCGGGTATTCTACAATATTTATGTATGTATATAGCAGCCACATGGTATATACCACAGGCCACGTAGTACTCCTATATACTATGTGGCCTGTGCTATATACTATGTGGCTGCTATATACATACATACATATTCTTGAATACCCGATGCGTTAGAATCGGGCCACCATCTAGTCTTCAAATAATTGCTCAATCGGGATATGTGTGGCGCGGAGAGGGAGGGAGTCTATTAGGCCGGTGACTTAAGTTAATGGGGAGAAAGGAGGAGCTAAGGCACTGTCCAGTTTCTTTCAGGTTTTAATTGTAGCTAATTTGTGTATATTTTTGTATTCGATTGGAGACGGGTCTCCATTGTGTCCTAGTAATATAGAGCGCAAGAGTAGAGGAGACATTGCTTATTCTATGTTTAGCCACTGTTTATTCTCTGCGTTCCTGATCCAAAAGATTGTTCTAGTTAAATGAGCTGCCTGGTAGTATTTAACAGTGTCCGGTGCACCCATCCTGCCCATATCCTTTGGTAAGGTAAGGGATTTAGAGTTAATTCGCAGTTTACGCTTTTGCCAAATGTAGTTGAAGAACAGGCAATGAACTAGTTAAAAATGAGATGAGTATTTGAATTGGAAGCATGCTAAAAACGTAGATACATTTTGGAAATATTAGACATTTTAGGATGTTCTTCCTTCCTATCCAGTTTTTATTTTTCTTTCAATATCGCAGTGTGATGGCTTGTTTTCTTGCAGGATGAGTGCTACTTTTGGAAGACTCTATTGATTTTACTATAAAGTACACTGGAAAACAGGAAAAAAGTTTAAAAAGCGTAGAAATTGCAAAAAAAAGTGCAATTCCACAATCGTTTTTTTTTTTTTTTACCATGTTCACTAAATGCTAAAACTGACCTGCCATTATGATTCTCCAGGTCATTATGAATTTGCAGATTCCAAACTTGTATATATTCTTTTGCATTTAAGTTGTGAAGAAAAAAAAAACAAAGATTGCAAAACATAAAAATGCACCATTTTACGATACTGCCCCCCCCCCCCCCGAAGAAGCCCGCAACGCGAAACGCGTGTCGGGGCATGTTGTATGCACAGTGACTGCGCTATCACCCCCTGACATGGGTAAGTCATGTCCCTAACCGCTGCTGTCTTGCACAATTGCACTTTAGCATGAGCACCTTTTTTTTAGGATGGCATGAGTACAGCTCTACTTATTTGATCGCGGCCAGACGTCTACAGAGATCTGGGATGTTTACCCGATCTGCATTATACTCTTCCCTTGACCTTTGGTCGTGTGGCTTATTGTTATGGGTATATGGCCAACATTATGGTGGTATAGATCCTTCCTGACCCATCTCTTAGAGCTGATTTCTTGCAGCTACTGCGCATACTGTCTTTTGCTCTTTAACCCCTTTTTAGACACTCGTCCATAGAAATTTATGTGTATGTATATTGGACCATTGTGTTCTTCTTTCTCTTTTTGTAACCTATGTATTGCTGTCCATGTTGGATTAAATAAAATTTATACCTTTTTATATTTATGGTTGGCCCTGTGTAATTAAATGAGTCTTGAGCTCCCTTCCCCCATATAGGTATTATGTTCCCAGTAGGAGTGACTCTTATTGCTTAATGCAATTTCAGATGTTATGAGGATATCCGCTATGTCAGTCCTTGTTAATCATTTTACGATACCAGTTGCGTCTCCATTTTTCATGAACTGGAGCTGGTTGAGGGCTTATTTTTTGTGCGATGAGCTGACTTTTTTTTATACCGTATTGGGGTAGATAAGATGTTTTGATCACCCGTGATTGCGTTTGAATGCATTGTTACGGCGACCAAAGAACTGTAATTTTGGTGTTTAGATTTTTTTTCTCTCATTACGCCGTTTATCGATTTAATTAATTCTTTTTAGATTTTAATAAATTTGGAATTTCTGAACTTGGCGATAACAAATATGTGTATTTTTTTATTATTTTAGTTTGAATACTGTAGACACAAAAGAGCACAGTGAGGTCAAAAATACTCTGTTGTAAAAAAAATCACAGTAATAAGCAAGTGCTAGTCAAAAGATGTAAAAAACAGGGTATTTAGTTGATACGTTTTTTTGCAAAAAAATGTATACTAAGCTGCTAAACCAATCGTCAAGGTATACCCATATAGAGCAGTCCTATCTAATGTCTATAATCCCTATCTGATGTATTTAAAAACCTGATCATCTGTATAGTACCTGTATAAGCAGGGTTCAAAGAGGGAATATCCATGTGGACATGCTGGATGGAACAGCTTTGATGCAAATGACCCATAAGGAGTGGTGGACTCCTTATACAGATGATCAGGTTTTTAAATACATCAGATAGGGATTATATACATTAGGTAGGACTGCTCTATATGGGTATACCTTGATGATTGGTGGAGCAGCTTAGTATACATTATTTTTGCAAAAAAAGTATCAACTAAATACCCTGTTTTTCCATCTTTTGACTAGTAGTTGCTTATTACTGTGATTTTTTTTACGACAGAGTATTTTTGACCTCACTGTGCTCTTTTGTGTCTTCAAGTTTCTTGGTGGTGTGTGAACAGGTTCCTACAGACTTGTTCATTGTGCAAGTAGCCCATGTGTTTCTGGTTCTTGAATACTGTAGGTTAAAAGAAGGTGATTTAAACTTTTTATGTTTTTTAAAAAAATTTATAAACTTTTTTTTACACTTTTTAATTCCTTCAATAGTCTCCTTAGGAGACTTGCAGCTGTGATCGTCTTATTGCTTGTGCTCCATATAGCAGGGCTTCATAGGTCGTGAAGGGAGTTAAAGCCTCTAAGTAGATGAGATCCTTTGCTTCTATTATTATGTATTTCCAATTTATACATTATTGGCATATTTACAGGATTGGCTATAATTGTATGTATAAATACAGATCCCATCTCCGATTTCCAGTGGTGGAAAATGCCATACATAGGACATATAGCACCACATACTGTCCTCCTTGCGTCGTCTCCCTAACATAAGCATTAGTTGCTGTCCACGCATTGAAGCTGAAGGGAGCACATTTTTCCTTTTAAGCTGCGGTTTCGCTCATTGCATAATTACAGTAAATATAAGTGTTAGTGGTAAATATTACAGGTTAGTCATACAGAAAGCTGAATGTTCACTTTGCTATATCAATCACATGGAAATTAAATGTAAAAAATCCCATGGTTCATGTCACCTATCTGCGCCACGAGCCATCCTCCGCTGCAAGGTGCAATTCTTGTAAGCTGTAGGTGCAGCGTGAAGGTGAGTCGGTGGAAGGTTGTTGTGAAGATTACAGCCCGGGTATCGAAAAGGATTTCTCTAATCTCTAGATGACTGTTCGTCAGAACTAAAAATACTGCACATCGCATCTAAGGAGATGTGTGGGCATATGTAAACCAGTAGGTATTGTTTGTGGAGTTTCAGTTACAGTCACATATTTCATTTATGACGCTGCAAATAATGTAATACCTAAAAAAAAACACATTTCTGCTCCAGATAATCTATGCTGGAATGGAGTTTATTAAAATATCATACTCTCACTTTTTTAGCCAATGACATGTGATATAGGGAGAAAATGAAGGAAACACAGGCGTAATGATCGTGGAGGCAGAGGGTACGACCGATCCCTTGTGGGAGGGGGTCCTCAGACCCTAACGCCTATTTCATCTGGATATGCAAGTGCAGCGCCCCAGGGTCCTGGTCTTTGCAGTAATATCATTCTCCTCTAGGGGGGAGTAATGCTACGTTTGGAGGCAATAAAGGACATCTCACTACCAGGTAACACCAACACACAACACATCTCATACTCCAGTCCACAAGGGGGAGCTATGCTCCTATTTATTAGGGCACTCTTCACAATTAGGTAAAACGGGTGGTCTGGATAGAAAGTTAGGCAGATGCTAGCTGAGCTTCGCTCAGGCAGTTGCTGGCTGAGCTTCGGCTCAGGTAGTTGGTCCTTGACAGGGGTGGGACCCTGTTGTGAATTCTGTTGTCAGGCTCCCTCCTGTGGTCATGAATGGTACTTCAGCTGGTTCTGTCCATGGTCTTCCTCTGGTGGCTGTGGGTGTTTCTGAGTTTCCTTCCACAGGTGACGAGGCTAAGTCGTTAGTGGGCCGCTCTATTTAACTCCACTTGGATCTTTGCCCCATGCCAGCTGTCAATGTTGTACTATTGGTCTAGTTTGCTCCTGGATCGTTCGGGCTACCTGTTTATTCCAGCAGAAGCTAAGTTCCTCTTTGCTATTTTCTTGTTTGCTATTTTTTCTGTCCAGCTTGCTATTGTGAATATTGCCTTGCTTGCTGGAAGCTCTGGGACGCAGAGGGGCGCCTCCGCTCCGTGAGTCGGTGCGGAAGGTTTTTTTTTCCCTGCTCACTCTGCGTGGCTTTTTGTAGGTTTTTGTGCTGACCGCAAAGTTACCTTTCCTATCCTCTGTCTGTTCAGTAAGTCGGGCCTCTCTTTGCTAAATCTATTTCATCTCTGTGTTTGTGATTTCATCTTACTCACAGTCAATATATGTGGGGGCTGCCTTTTCCTTTGGGGAATTTCTCTGAGGCAAGGTAGGCTTTATTTTCCTATCTTTAGGGCTAGCTAGTTATGAGGCTGTGAAGAGTTGCATAGGGAGCGTTAGGAGCAATCCACAGCTATTTCATGTGTGTGTGATAGGATTAGGGCTTGCGGTCAGCAGAGTTTCCACTTCCCAGAGCTTGTCCTGTATTTTTGTAGCTATCAGGTCTTTCCGGGTGCTCTTGACCATCAGGTCCATTCTTGTCCTAACCACCAGGTCATAACAGTACAGCTGGCCCAAAGTATTAATGCATCTCAATAGAGGGATAAGAGAAGTTCTGAGACCATTTTTTTTTCTTTGCAGTGTGTTTTGTCTCTCTTTTCCCCTTTACCTCTGGGTGGTTCAGGACACAGGTGTAAACATGGACATTCAAGGTCTGTCCTCTTTGATGGATAATCTCACTACAAGGGTACAAAACATTCTAGATTTTGTGGGTCAGAATCCTATATTAGAGCCTAGGATTCCAATTCCTGATTTGTTTTTTTGGTGATAGATCTAAGTTCTTGAATTTCAAAAATAATTGTAAATTGTTTCTTGCCTTGAAACCTCGCTCCTCAGGTGACCCTGTTCAACAAGTAAAGATCATTATTTCTTTGTTACGTGGTGACCCTCAAGACTGGGCATTTTCCCTTGCGCCAGGAGATCCGGCATTGCGTGATGTTGATGCGTTTTTCCTGGCGCTTGGATTGCTTTATGATGAACCTAATTCAGTGCATCAGGCAGAGAAAATCTTGCTGGCTCTGTGTCAGGGTCAGGATGAAGCGGAGATATATTGTCAGAAGTTTAGAAAGTGGTCTGTGCTCACTCAGTGGAATGAATGTGCCCTGGCAGCAATCTTCAGAAAGGGTCTCTCTGAAGCCCTTAAGGATGTCATGGTGGGATTTCCCATGCCTGCTGGTCTGAATGAGTCTATGTCTTTGGCCATTCAGATCGATCGACGCTTGCGTGACCGTAAATCTGTGCACCATTTGGCGGTACTATCTGAGCATTGGCCTGGGCCTATGCAATGCGATAGGACTTGGACCAGAGCTGAACGGCAAGAACACAGACGTCGGAATGGGCTATGTTTTTACTCTGGTGATTCCACTCATGCTATCTCCGATTGTCCTAAGCGCACTAAGCGGTTCGCTAGGTCTGCCACCATTGGTACGGTACAGTCTAAATTTCTATTGTCCATTACTCTGATTTGCTCTTTGTCATCCTATTCTGTTATGGCATTTGTGGATTCAGGCGCTGCCCTGAATTTGATGGACTTGGAGTATGCTAGGCGCTGTGGTTTTTTCTTGGAGCCCTTGCAGTATCCTATTCCATTGAGAGGAATTGATGCTACGCCTTTGGCTAAGAATAAGCCTCAGTACTGGACCCAATTGACCATGTGCATGGCTCCTTCACATCAGGAGGATATCCGCTTTTTGGTGTTGCATAATCTGCATGATGTGGTCGTTTTGCATAATCTGCATGATGTGGTCGTTTTGGGGTTGCCATGGCTACAGGTTCATAATCCAGTATTGGACTGGAAATCTATGTCTGTGTCCAGCTGGGGTTGCCAGGGGGTACATGGTGATGTTCCATTTTTGTCAATTTCGTCTTCCACTCCTTCTGAAGTTCCAGAGTTTTTGTCGGATTATCGGGATGTATTTGATGAGCCCAAAGCCAGTGCCCTACCTCCTCATAGGGATTGCGATTGTGTAATTAATTTGATTCCTGGTAGTAAGTTTCCTAAGGGCCCATTGTTCAATTTATCTGTGCCAGAGCACACCTCTATGCGGAGTTATATAAAGGAATCCTTGGAGAAAGGCCATATTCGCCTGTCGTCATCACCGTTAGGAGCAGGGTTCTTTTTTGTGGCCAAGAAGGATGGTTCTTTGAGACCTTGTATTGATTACCGCCTTCTTAATAAAATTACATTTAAATTTCAGTATCCTTTGCCGTTGCTGTCTGATTTGTTTGCTCGCATTAAAGGAGCTAGTTGGTTCACCAAGATAGATCTTCGAGGGGCGTATAATCTTGCGCGTATTAAACAGGGCGATGAATGGAAAACAGCATTTAATACGCCCGAGGGCCATTTTGAGTACCTGGTTATGCCATTCGGGCTTTCCAATGCTCCATCAGTATTTCAGTCCTTTATGCATGACATCTTCCGAGAGTACCTGGATAAATTCCTGATTGTGTATTTGGATGATAGTTTGGTCTTTTCGGATGATTGGGAGTCTCATGTGAAGCAGGTCAGAATGGTGTTCCAGGTCCTCCGTGCGAATTCCTTGTTTGTGAAGGGGTCAAAGTGTCTCTTTGGAGTTCAGAAGGTTTCATTTTTGGGGTTCATTTTTTCCCCTTCTACTATCGAGATGGACCCTGTTAAAGTCCAGGCCATTTACGATTGGACTCAGCCGACATCTGTGAAGAGCCTGCAAAAATTCCTGGGCTTTGCTAATTTTTCTCGGCGCTTCATCGCTAATTTTTCTAGTGTTGCTAAACCGTTGACTGATTTGACCAAGAAGGGTGCTGATGTGGTCAATTGGTTTTCTGCAGCTGTAGAGGCTTTTCAGGAGTTGAAGCGTCGTTTTTCTTCTGCCCCTGTGTTGTGCCAGCCAGATGTTTCGCTCCCGTTTCAGGTTGAGGTTGATGCTTCTGAGATTGGAGCAGGGGCTGTTTTGTCGCAAAGAAGTTCTGATGGCTCGGTGATGAAGCCATGTGCTTTCTTTTCTAGAAAGTTTTCGCCTGCTGAGCGCAATTATGATGTTGGTAATCGAGAGTTGTTGGCCATGAAGTGGGCATTCGAGGAGTGGCATCATTGGCTTGAAGGAGCCAAGCATCGCGTGGTGGTCTTGACAGATCACAAGAATTTGACTTATCTTGAGTCTGCCAAACGGTTGAATCCGAGACAGGCTCGATGGTCGTTATTTTTCTCCCGTTTTGATTTTGTGGTTTCGTACCTTCCGGGCTCTAAGAATGTGAAGGCTGATGCCCTGTCAAGGAGTTTTGTGCCTGACTCTCCGGGTGTCCCTGAGCCGGCAGGTATTCTCAAAGAGGGGGTAATTTTGTCTGCCATTTCCCCTGATTTGCGGCGGGTGCTGCAAAAATTTCAGGCTGATAGACCTGACCGTTGCCCAGCGGAGAAACTGTTTGTCCCTGATAGATGAACTAGTAGAGTTATCTCGGAGATTCATTGTTCAGTGTTGGCTGGTCATCCTGGAATCTTTGGTACCAGAGATTTGGTGGCTAGATCCTTTTGGTGGCCGTCTTTGTCATGGGATGTGCGTTCTTTTGTGCAGTCCTGTGGGACTTGTGCTCGGGCTAAGCCCTGCTATTCTCGTGCCAGTGGGTTGCTTTTCCCCTTGCCGGTCCCAAAGAGGCCCTGGACGCATATTTATATGGATTTTATTTCGGATCTCCCCGTCTCTCAAAAGATGTTGGTCATTTGGGTGGTTTGTGATCGCTTTTCTAAGATGGTCCATTTGGTACCCTTGTCTAAATTGCCTTCCTCCTCTGATTTGGTGCCATTATTTTTCCAGCATGTGGTTCGTTTACATGGTATTCCGGAGAACATCGTTTCGGACAGAGGTTCCCAGTTTGTTTCGAGGTTTTGGCGATCCTTTTGTGCTAGGATGGGCATTGATTTGTCTTTTTCCTCGGCTTTCCATCCTCAGACAAATGGCCAAACCGAACGAACTAATCAGACTTTGGAAACATATCTGAGATGCTTTGTTTCTGCTGATCAGGATGTTTGGGTGTCCTTTTTGCCGTTGGCTGAGTTCGCCCTTAATAATCGGGCCAGCTCAGCTACTTTGGTTTCGCCGTTTTTCTGCAATTCTGGTTTCCATCCTCGTTTCTCTTCAGGGCAGGTTGAGTCTTCGGACTGTCCTGGTGTAGATACTGTGGTGGATAGGTTGCAGCAGATTTGGACTCATGTGGTGGACAATTTGACATTGTCCCAGGAGAAGGCTCAACGTTTCGCTAACCGCCGGCGCTGTGTGGGTCCCCGACTTCGTGTTGGGGATTTGGTTTGGTTGTCATCTTGTTATGTTCCTATGAAGGTTTCCTCTCCTAAGTTTAAGCCTCGTTTCATTGGTCCGTATAAGATTTCTGAGGTTATCAATCCTGTGTCATTTTGTTTGGCCCTTCCAGCTTCTTTTGCCATCCATAATGTGTTCCATAGGTCGTTATTGCGGAGATACGTGGCGCCTGTGGTTCCATTCGTTGATCCTCCTGCCCTGGTGTTGGTTGAGGGGGAGTTGGAGTATGTGGTGGAGAAGATTTTGGATTTCCTATCTTTAGGGCTAGCTAGTTCTGAGGCTGTGACGAGTTGCATAGGGAGCGTTAGGAGCAATCCACGGCTATTTCTAGTGTGTGTGATAGGATTAGGGATTGCAGTCAGCAGAGTTTCCACTTCCCAGAGCTTGCCCTGTATTTTTGTAGCTATCAGGTCTTTCCGGGTGCTCTTGACCATCAGGTCCATTCTTGTCCTAACCACCAGGTCATAACAGGACCCTGTCAGAGGCCTAGACAGAAGGCCACGGAGCTGCGCCTGCCCCACGTGCGGCAGCTTCCAGAAAGAGACACGAACGGAGAACTGTATTGTGAGAAGAAGTCATAGCAAAAGGAGAGGGAACCAGAAGGAGTTCTGCCCTACATTGGCTGCCTCCTTCTGAGGCGCCGGATCCCGGTAGCCGGAACACCGAAGGAGCAACAGTTCTTTATGCCTTGCTCCAGAGACCGGCAGGACAGCTAATTCCATGTTACCTGCCCGCCCTATACCCAGGAGGCAAAGCGGCACCCACGAGAGGCTGGGGCGTGCTAGAGTCCCTGTAAAAAGCCTCACGTCACCGGTCACACGGGTTATGTCCTATCCATCTGGGGGACAGAGAGAGACACAACATCTAGAACATCTACAACAGTTGTGAGGACCTTATGAGAGGCTCAGCAGTAAGGTACTACAACACTCAGGCACTAGAGGAAGGCTACTGATTTCCACCTGGATAAGGGGACTCTGGATTTGCCTCCACACTGGCCGGACTCTGCCTGCCCTGTGATCTGGTGCTCTGGACTGTGGATGCTGAAGCCATCAGTAAAAGGTAAAGAGACTGCAACCTTGTGTCCTCGTCCTTCTCTGTGCCTCACACCATTCACTACCTACAGACTGGGAAGCCCTGGGGACATAATTCACCTGTGGGAAGGTATACCATCTAGCTGCCATAACATCACCCCAGTGGACCCCTAAACAGCGTCGGTCACCCTGACCGAATACCACAGGTAGCGTCACAAACATTTCTCCTTTAAAGACCTTTCACTTATTTCAACGGACCTCCTGAAGGCCAGGGACCGGGTCAGACACCATGACATCCCCCTTGGGAACCGAAGGACCCAGTTCAGAGTAGCCCTAGCCCTTGGGGGCGCTCCACAACCTAGGAGGCACATGCAGCTGAAATATACCCTGAAGGACCCATTGGCTCCCTGCACCGCAATACATGCTACCAGCCAATCAGAGGCCGGCAGTTAACCTCGGCTTGTCCTTCACGTCATGTGCTCCTCATTCTCACCTGCCAAAGTCTGCTGCTGAAACTATAGAAGATTGCATCGACATCATAGGAGCAGAGGAAGGTAAGAAGAGTCGTTTATTTAATTTAAAATGTGTTGGAAAAGCACAAGGAGCATTATTGCTGGAATGGGCCAAGGAATGGTGGACATTGTACCAGGAAGGAGCCTAGGATGGGGGACATTGTTATAGGATGGGGGCCTGGATGAAGGGGGTATTATTACAAGAAGGGACCAAGAAGTAAAGCTGGATAGCACATACAGACAATCTGTACATACAGTTGTGCTCAAAAGTTTACATACCCTGACAGAATTTTGGCTTTCTTGGCCTTTTTTTCAGAGAATATGAATGATAACACCAAAACTTTTTCTCCACTCATCGTTAGTGGTTGGGTGAAGCCATTTATTGTCAGACTACTGTGTTTTCACTTTTTATCATAATCATAATGACAACCCAAAACATCCAAATGACCCTGATCAAAAGTTCACATACCCTGGTGATTTTGGCCTGATAACATGCATAGAAGTTGACACAAATGGGTTTGAATGGCTACTAAAGGTAACATCCTCACCTGTTAGGAAACTATCTGTAATCTGTTATTTCTTTTTAATTGTTGATGTATAAAGCAAAGGTCATACTGAGAAATATGCTCATAAAAATAACACACAGATGAAAAATTATCAATTTTTTTGTGATGAAAAGTAATGGATTTTTCATATGCTCGTCTGAACCTGGCCTTAAATATAGCATTCATGCTTGTGACTAAGTGACTTGGACTTAGCAAAAGTTAACTCACTAAGTGCCAAATACCAAATGATTGCTAACTAGCGAAAGTGCTTGGATAAGGTATTATCCGCCATGCTCATGTGCTAATAGAGAATCTTCGGCATGCTCGAATACTATGTTCGAGTCCCTGCGGCTGCACGTCTCATGGCTTTTCAACAGTTGCAGCACATGGATTACCTATTTGTTAGTCAATCCTTGACTGTATTGGCGCTGTTGAACAGCCGCAAGACATGCAGCCGTGGGGACGCGAACATAATATTCGAGAATGTCGAAGGTACTCTATTAGCACACGAGCATGGCGGATAACATCTTATCCCAGCACGTCCACTCATCGCTATTGCTAATATCTCTGTAATGGACAGGGAAAATAAATGGTAAAAAAGAAGCCATTATCACATCATGTGTCCAGTTCAACATGAAAAATTTGGGGAAAGGTCTTCAACTTGGCACCATCTGGTGTCCACCTATCATGAGACTGCAATTACTGTGTATTTCAACATATCCCACATCAATGTATACCGTAAATGATGAAAAAACATTGACCTTCAGCTGTAATAATATTGTATAAAAGCATAAAACACAATGTATCTGTGCCTCATTATAGCTGTTCTTGTATACGGTGATCATTAATAATCTCATAAAAATGTTAACAACAACCGTAATCACCTTCTTTCACTTCCAGGCATGGTGACGGTGAGAAGAGGTGATCCTGCTGTTCTGCAGTGTGAGGTTGATCCTGGAGACACATTACTAGTAGTTACATGGAAGCTTCATCTATATAATTCATCCTGTGTAATATCATATAAAATAGAGGAGGATAATATAAAGACGTCATACAGCTCCTGCAGCACAAGGATGAGAAGTGACCATTTATCACTGGCCATCAGTAACACTGAGATATCAGATGAAGGGACGTACGCTTGTGAAGTGGCGAATGATAATGACACGTTCTTCAGAAACTTTTCACTACAAGTATTAGGTGAGTTGTAATGTTCATCTATTGCACACCCTCATGATTGGGCTTTTGATACCTTTTTTAAACTAGGTGTCTAAGGGTGAAAGATGGTTGATGGAATGACATTGTCACGGGGCTACCGCGACAGAGAGGTTCCAGAGAACCGCAGCGCTTTGGGCCTCATTCACACACAATGAACAGAAGCTCTTCTCCTGAGTTCTGACCTGGCTGTCTTCTGCCAGCAGGGCAGGAGTTAAACCTTGTTACTGAAGTTACTGAGAGCTATGTCTCTCAGCTGATTTGCTTTTGGTAATCTCCGCTCCTATATAGACTCAGCTTTCTCTACAACTGTTGTCAGTGATCAGTTCTGCTGCCTGGCTTGGAGTGTGAAGGAGCGCAGTGTTGGAGCTTCGAGGTTTATTTACAGAGATTGGTGTCTGCTGTTTTGGTTGCATGTTAAACCTGTTTTCCTTCCTAGTTTTTTCCCTTCTCTTCCCTTCTCTGTGTTTCCTCTCTGGTTGTGTGAGCATTTGGTGAGTTTGAGACTTTTAGTTATCTGTATACCCTGTTTATTGTTGTATTTATATACTGGTGCAGTCCACCTCCCTTGGGTGGAGAGGGGGCCACTGATAGGGCCTGCACAGGAGACAGGGATACGCTGGTGGCTCATGCCTCCTAACCATCATAGGTACCCCTGAGATAAGGGAAAGCCAGGACCCCATTATAGTGGCAGGGACAGGTGCGGGTCCCAGTAGGCCATCCTGCCCCTTTATCTCCATTAACGGCGTGACAGACATTGCTTGAAGACATTCACCAAAGTTTTATGCAGTACTATGCAAAAGTTTTAGACAAGTGTGAAAAAAAATGCTCCAAAGAATTTTGACAAAATAGAAGTGATACTAGTATTTATCAATTAACAAAATCCAAATATAATTAATAAAAGAAAATCAAAATCTGATGAATATATGTTGACCGCCATTTACTTTCAAGACAACATCAATTCTCCTCAGTCAATTCTCACTTGTACACAGTTTTTGAGTCAACTCAACAGGGAGGTATGTTGTGAATTCTGTGGCCGGGCTCCCTCCTGTGGTCGTGAGTGGTACTTCGGCTGGTTCTGTCTATGAGCTTCCTTTGGTGGATGGGAGTGGTACTGCGGCTTCTGAGTTTCCTTCCTCAGGTGATGAGGTTAAGTCGTTAGGTGCTGCTCTATTTAGCTCCACCTAGTGCTTTGATCCTGGCCTCCAGTCAATGTTCCAGTATTGATCTTGCTTTTTCCTGGATCGTTCCTGTGGCCTGTCTATCCTGCATAAGCTAAGTTTTGCTTGTTTTATTTTTGTTTGCTATTTTTTCTGTCCAGCTTGCTATATTGGTTTTTCTTGCTTGCTGGAAGCTCTGGGACGCAGAGGGAGCACCTCCGTACCGTTAGTCGGTGCGGAGGGTCTTTTTGCCCCCTCTGCGTGGTTGTTTGTAGGGTTTTGTGTTGACCGCAAAGCAATCTTTCCTATCTTCGGTCTGTTCAGTAAGTTGGGCCTCACTTTGCTAAATCTATTTCATCTCTGCGTTTGTATTTTCATCTCAACTCACAGTCTGTTAGGTCTCGAATTCCCGCTTCTGCACAGGGGGAATCTCGAGCCATCTCCGCTGCGGTCCCCCATTCTTATCCAGCCGCAGTGGAGTCTGCTCAGCAGGGACGTCGGTACCAGCGTCTTGCTCAGTCTCACTCTGTACAGAGAGTTACTGCTGCTTCTTCAGCTTCGGCCATTAAACCCAGTGCTGGTCAGCAGCAAGCGGACTTCTCTGGGACTAAGTCCTTGTCTGCACACACTGAGCATGCCCAGGGCAAGATCTCCCGTTGGAGATCGAGGGTCATGTGCTCAGGCTCTGCAGCACATTCCATTGGTCCTCTTGGCAGGTCCTGGAAGGGCAAAGTTTCCGTGGCCACTTCCTGTGCTGCAACTATATAAACTGCGCATGACCGCACGGCCATGCGCTAGTGTATAATTGAATACGTGTGTTTGTTGTGAGTGCAAGTCGTTCATTAAATACCCCTACCCTATTGTATGACTGTTCGCGTATGGAGTATGGCTGCTATCTAGCGCCCGACAAATCACTCAACGTGTCACACACATATCAGCGTCTATTGCTGTGACCGCCAGTGCGGCGCCACGCGCCAGTAGTGCGCTTCCTGACCCACGTCTGGGTGCTTAGTGGTGCCTGCCAGCACGGCACAGTTCGCACTTCGGTACTCTAATTATAAGTGTTGCCTTTACACACCCAGTTGAGGTGTTGTGCCAGCAAGGGTCTAATCGGACTTCAATCCTAGTTGGGGTTAAGTTCGCTGACTGCTTGCTCGCCTTCTATGTGCGGTACCGCGATCCTGTGACGCAACAGGATCGCTTCCTTCACGTTGGGTGAGGTTTAACCCACGTGTGTATTCTTATGAGTACCGCCATATAGTCCGTCCTTACTTAGCAGCAGGTTCCATCTCTGCACGGTGGACCCCGGGCTGCGAACGCACCATACACTATCAGTCTTATTATTTGGTGCGTTCCGCTAGCCCTAACACAGTCATTATATGTGGGGGGCTGCCTTTTCCTTTGGGGTTTTTCTCTGAGGCAAGGTAGGCTTATTTTTCTTTCTTAGGGCTAGCTAGTTTCTCAGGCTGTGCTCGAGGCGCATAGGACTGGTCAGGAGCGCTCCACGGCTACCTTTAGTGTGGTTGGATAGGATTAGGGATTGCGGTCAGCAGAGTTCCCATGTCTCAGAGCTCGTCCTATGTTTTTGGTAATTGTCAGGTCACTTTGTGTGCTCTGAACTACAAGGTCCATTGTGGTTCTGAATCACCTGTTCATAACAGAGGTCCAAACATCTCAGAAAACTAACCACAGACCCTTTGTGGATGTCACTTGTGCAGATCCTTCTGTTTCTTCTGAAAGACTGGATGATGTAAGGGCTCTATGGAGGCCAGATCATCACTTCTGGGACTCCGTTTTCTTAATGACATTGGCTGTATGTTTGGGGATGTTGTCCGGCTGAAGAACAAATGTGGAGCCGATAAGATGCCTTCTGATGGTATTTCATTATGATGAGTAAGTATATACTTGGATTTCTCAGCATTGAGGAGGACATCATTATTCCTGACCAAATCCCCATCTCCATTTGCTGAAATGCAGCCACAAACTTGAAGGACCCTCCACCATGCTTCACTGTTGCCTGTAGACCTTCATTATTATGCTGCTCTCCAGCCTTTCAGGAAAAAACCTTCTACTGTTACAGCATTTCAGTTCTGTATGTTTTTAACCATAGTTGAGTCACTTGTCATCGATTCCTTGAAGAAGGTAGGATTTTTAGCAGGAATTCTTCCATGAAGATGACTTCCAGTCACAATTTATCAAACAGTAGATGGATGTAGCTGGTTCCCACTGGTTGTTGTCAGTTCTGAGCAGATAATATCAATGTAGAAAAAAAGTAGAGGAATAAGGGCACTCCCGTTAATTGTAGCGCTGGGTCAATAAACCCAGTTATCATAGCTCTGTAGTGACGGGAGGTCCACATGACGTAAGAAAAAACATTATTTTAACGTTATCTTTGTAATAAAAACGAGTTTAACACATTTCATGGATCCATGATCGGGGAACATATTGATATCCGTGGGTAAAATCACAAAAGTGTTGATAGCTGGAGACCTACAAAAAAGCAATATCTTCAGAATTATGGATATATCATGTTTATGTCTTGTGTGGATAGAATTCTTGAATATGACCCAGAGTAGAAGTCGGGACAAAACTAAGGTTTAATCTCATTCATTCAGCCATTCTACTCTTACCTCAGCTGATGGACGAGTGAAGGGTCTGCGTAGACCCCTTATAACATCTCATCTACAGAGTATCATTGTTAATCCCCAAAGTGAAGCACCGAGCATTGCAGGTCTGTCTATATTTCCTGCGGCATTCTCCTCCGCCGAAAGCGCGTGGATCCAATTCATTAGATGTATCTGTATTTTATTTCTTATTTTATACTGTTTTGGGCTGTTTGTATCTCGTTTTATTATGTCATGTTTTTTAACCTTCTTAAGTACTTCTTTTTGTATATTAAATCTAACATTTAACCAGTTTGATCGTTGCTGCTATAAACGTACCTACAAATCATGAAGAGGATGCTTAGACCTTGGTTGTGTCACCCTGGGTATGCAGGACTGCCAGAAGAGTGCCCATCAGGTGCTTCATAAAGCTGGGTGTGCTTGTGTATGACCCCATGCAGGTGTCTAGCTGGCCTGTCAAAATGGCAAGTGGTGGCAGAAAAAAGTGTGGTGTGGATGTTTGAACTGGCTGTGGGGTGCGCTCAGCTCATGGTCAGCCTATTGCGATAGGTGAGTGGACGAGTAAGTGTTGAAAACAGAGCGCCCTGTAGAGTAGCATCCGAGGCACATGTGTCGCGGGCGAGAGGTGTTCACATAGTAATCACTCTCAGTATCCATGGTGTGTTTGATAGTCAATGAAAAACTTGTATTTTTGCTGTTGTCTCATTCTTAAAAGTAGTTAATTAATTTTTTTTCCCCAAAGTAATAGAAAACAATTGAAAAATATAGGAATACACATTTGTTCTTATAGACATTTATTTTCAACCAGTTCTGAATTAATGGCACTGCCTAGACATCTACTGATTTCGAAGAGAACTGTCATGCTGCTGCAGTGCAGTATAGCGCAACCTCCACCAAGGGGAGCTTGAGACTGCATACACAGAGCAGCAGCAAAGATGCCACCAAGTGGCGAGAGAGTGGTCAGACAAGCCGAGTCAAAAACAGTCAGATGCAGAAGTACTAAAATAAGCAGCGGTACACGTGGTCAGGAACAAGCCAGGGGGTTCAGCAATGGTCAGAAGCAGATAAGACAAAGACAGAAGGCAGAAGCAAGTCCGAAAACGAGCCAAGTCAAAAACCAGAGAATCAAACCAACAAACAGGGAAACACTGGAAAAAGGGCAGGCAGAGGGAGTCAACAGACACAGGGCAAGTCAGGCATCACAGCAGGACAAATCAAGAGCTACCAGAGTCATGTACACACGCCGAAGGCAGAACTATAGCTGACACTGCCAGCAGGATGCATCGGAGCTAAATAGCAAACCTGAACCCAGAATGAGGTAGAGCAAAGTTAACCCTTGACATGATCCACCCGGAAAAAGGGAAGACAGGATTAAACCATGGAACAGATCATGATAAGAACAGAATTAAGTGCGATGTGTCTTTCGTCTATTGCCCTAGGGTTCCTTGGATGGCCAGATGGCCACTATGTTTATGGTTTTCAATGTTGTCCATCTTTTAGAGCTTCTTCAAAAAGAACTTGAACAGCACATCTTGAAACCCCAGTCTTTTTTTTAAATCTTTGGCTGGGAGAGACCTCACTGATGCAGTTCAACTACCATCTATCTGATTTTGTGCTTAGCCTTGCCACGGATTATGAACTGTGTCATAAAATCATCTTACATTACTTCACCTTTGTAATAGAGTTGCCTATTCCTCACCTAGTTTTAAGCCCCCTTAACTGTAATTTAATGAATTGATCTTTGATAGTGATGATTGAACGTCCTCGGAAAAGGTGTTATTTGAGCATGCTCGGGTGCTAACCGAGTATGTTCTACATGCTCGAAAAATATGTTCGAATCCACGTGGCTGCATGAATCGTGGCTGTTCGACAGGAGCAACATCTGCAGGGATGGTCTAACAAACAGGCAATCCCTACATGTATTCATGTACAAACATCTGTTAGCACCCGAGCATACTCGGATAACACTTTTTTTTATCATGTTATTATTATCAAAGGCGGTTGCTTGGTTATTGTAGGCTGTAGGCTTTTCTGAAGAGATGGGTTTTCAGTTTCAGGTTCTGTCTGAAGGATCCGACGGTGGTGCATAATCGGATGTGTTGAGGCATGGAATTCCAGAGAATGGGGGATAATCTGGAGAAATCTTGGAGGTGGTTGTGTGAGGAATAGTGTTGAGCATTCCGATACCGCAAGTATCGGGTATCGGCCGATATTTGCGGTATCGGAATTCCGATACCGAATTCCGATACTTCCCGCGTATCGGATACCGGAATCGGAAGTTCCCAGAATTCAAATTGAACGCAGCAGCCAATGAGGAATGATTGGAAGTGTGGGCACATCCTGTTTAGCATGGTGGGCATGTAAGTACTGGCAAGGCTGGGATTGGCTGCTGAAATGATGTCACTCTGCACTATAAAAAAGCGCTGCCGCCATTTTGCGCTCACTCTGCTGTGATTTCAGTTAGGGACAGGACGCTGTGTTCTAACTGAGGGCCAGTTGAGCTTGCTAATTGCTTTATTTTCCTTTCCAAAGGCTAATTTAGCAAAACGCTGTGTGTTCTTCACTGTTCACCTTGCTCTTGCCTTGCAGCGCTGTTTTAACAGCGTTCTGCAAGGTCTCTGTGTGTGTGTGTGTGTGTGTGCAGCTCACTCTGTAGTCTGTGTGCAGCCATATACCCGGTTGTATTCAGCTCAGGGGGGGTTCACACTGCCTCACACAGTTGTTCTTTTTTGCTCTTAGTGCAGCCTGCTGCACATTTTTTCTCAAATTTCCTATTAGTGTTTTTCCACCAGTCTCCAGCTCTATTGTGGAAAAACACTACATAGGATAACCTAGAGGAGGGTTTTTGGGCCTTGCAGCGCCGTTTACGGCTGTCTGCACGGTCTCCGTGTGAGCCCAGCTCGCCCTGTAGTCTGTGTGCAGCCATAGCCGGTTGGATTCAGCTCAGGGTTCGTTACTGGCTCATACCTTGAGAAAAATTTTCCTTTTTTTTCAAATAGTGCAGCCTGTTTAAAATTTGAAAAAAAAAAATTCCTATTAGTGTCTTTCCACTCGTATCCAGCTAAATAGTGGAAAAACACTATATAGGATAACCTAGAGGAGGATTTTTTGGCCTTGCAGCGCCGTTTACGGCTGTCTGCACGGTCTCCGTGTGAGCCCAGCTCGCCCTGTAGTCTGTGTGCAGCCATAGCCGGTTGGATTCAGCTCAGGGTTCGTTACTGGCTCATACCTTGAGAAAAATTTCCTTTTTTTTCAAATAGTGCAGCCTGTTTAAAATTTGAAAAAAAAAAATTCCTATTAGTGTCTTTCCACCAGTCTCCAGCTCAATTGTGGAAAAACACTACATAGGATAACCTAGAGGGGTTTTTTTGGGCCTTGCAGCGCCGTTTACGGCTGTCTGCACGGTCTCCGTGTGAGCCCAGCTCGCCCTGTAGTCTGTGTGCAGCCATAGCCGGTTGGATTCAGCTCAGGGTTCGTTACTGGCTCATACCTTGAGAAAAATTTTCCTTTTTTTTCAAATAGTGCAGCCTGTTTAAAATTTGAAAAAAAAAAATTCCTATTAGTGTCTTTCCACTCGTATCCAGCTAAATAGTGGAAAAACACTATATAGGATAACCTAGAGGAGGATTTTTTGGCCTTGCAGCGCCGTTTACGGCTGTCTGCACGGTCTCCGTGTGAGCCCAGCTCGCCCTGTAGTCTGTGTGCAGCCATAGCCGGTTGGATTCAGCTCAGGGTTCGTTACTGGCTCATACCTTGAGAAAAATTTCCTTTTTTTTGAAATAGTGCAGCCTGTTTAAAATTTGAAAAAAAAAAATTCCTATTAGTGTCTTTCCACCAGTCTCCAGCTCAATTGTGGAAAAACACTACATAGGATAACCTAGAGGGGTTTTTTTGGGCCTTGCAGCGCCGTTTACGGCTGTCTGCACGGTCTCTGTGTGAGCGCAGCTCGCCCTGTAGTCTGTGTGCAGCCATAGCCGGTTGGATTCAGCTCAGGGTGCGTTACTGCCTCATACCTTGAAAAAAATTTCCTTTTTTTCAAATAGTGCAGCCAGTTTAAAATTTGAAAAAAAAAATTCCTATTAGTGTCTTTCCACTTGTATCCAGCTAAATAGTGGAAAAACACTATATAGGATAACCTAGAGGAGGGTTTTTTGGCCTTGCAGCGCCGTTTACGGCTGTCTGCACGGTCTCCGTGTGATTTAAACTAGCTCTGTAGCCCGATCTGCACCAAAAAAAAAGTTAAGTTCACCAAACACAACTTAACACTTGTGTAGGCCACATTTGAAAAATAATAAAGTTTAGTCCACAATTTACAACATTAGTGTTTCTTACACCTGTTAGGAGGAGCATTACAGGAATAAGCACACTAAGGCCTTAGTACTTTTCTGCTTATCTTTATCTGTCAACCAAGATGAAGAGGGCAGGGAGTAAGGCACGTGGGCGTGGGCGCGGAGCAGGGAGAGGAGCAGGGAGAGGACGTGGTGATTCTGTGCCTGCTGCGGGCGCCGGTGACTCGTCGTCACTCAGTTTCAGCAGGGAACAGTCCTTCATGCGCAGCTTTGTCGGAGAGCGCCGTGCACCGCTGCTGCGTGAAGACCAAATTGAAGCCGTTGTCGGGTGGATGGCAGCTAACGCCTCGGCATCGACTTCAGTTAGTGCCACATCCTCTCAGGCACAGAGCACTGGAGAGCAGCCATCTGTCTCTTCACCACCTGCCAAATTGGCCAGGCAGTCAGAGAGCCCAGGACAGGAGCCGTCTCTACTTCTGTTCTCTGAATCTCTTGGCTTGGAAACAGGGGGCCAGCCAAGCAGCATTGGAGAAATGGAAGAAGAGGCAGTGTGCAGTGATGCCCAACACCTTTTTCTCTCTGACTCTGAAGAGGCAGGTGGGCCAGTGCCTCCGGTGACCACAGCGCAGTACGCATCTGATGATGAAACTCAGGTGCCGCTTTCTCATGCGTACTGTGCTGCTGAGACTACCCAGGAGGAGCAGTTGGTGGCAGAGGGTAGTGGAGATGATGAGGTCCTTGACCCATCGTGGCGTGAGGAACAGGAAGGTGGTGGGAGCAGCTCAGAGGAAGAGCTTCCTCTTACGGGCCAAAGAGGGAGAGGGAGGGGGAAGACTGCGGAGCCTGTAGCCTCCACTTTGGCACCCGTTAGGAGCCTGTCTCTTTCCAAAGCCAAAAAGGGCGCTCCCAAGACTTGCAGTGCCTGGTCCTTTTTTAACACAGTTGCAGATGACATTTGTTTTGTCAAATGCAAGCTGTGTCATCAGAAAGTAAAAAGAGGGAAAAATGTCAGCAACCTCAATACCACAAATATGTGGAAACATGTGCGGACCAGGCACGCGGTGGAGTTACAGAAACACACTGAAGATGTAGGCCAACCAACAGCGGCAGCTACCACCTCTTCAGCTCGTGTTGCCTCTTCCTCCAGCTCACGTACAGCTGGTTTGGCTTCCTCCCAGAGACCTTGTGTAATTCCACCCACAGCACCACCTTCCCAGTCATCCTCACACTCCCAGCCTAGTCTACAGCCATCGGTAGTACAGGCATGGGAGAAAAGGCGGGCATTCTCGGCAAACCACCCCCGAGCACAGGCTCTGAATGCAGGCATTGCCAAACTGTTGTCCCTGGAAATGCTCTCGTTCAGGCTGGTGGAGACTGACAGCTTCCGTGACTTGATGGCATTGGCAGTCCCACAGTACAAGGTGCCCAGCCGCTTTTACTTCAGCAGGCAGGCTGTCCCTGCCCTGCACAGGCATGTTGAGGCAAACATAAAACATGCACTACTGAACGCCGTCAGTAGCAAGGTCCACCTCACCACCGATGCGTGGACCAGTCAGCATGGACAGGGGCGATATGTTTCCCTCACTGCCCATTGGGTTAATGTTGTTGAGCCAGGTACAGATCGTGCGAGTGGCGCAGGACGTGTCCTGCCCACTCCAAGGATTGCAGGAATCCAGTCTGTACGCATCGACTCCTCCTCTTACACCAGTTCCTCTGATTCCTCTCTGCAGGATCCGTCACAGTCCACCCCCACATGGACCCGTGAACGTTTACCTATGACCGACATGAGCACAGCCGTGGCCAAACGTCAGCAGGCCGTCTTGAAACTAGTTTCATTGGGGCATCGAAGCCACACAGCGCAGGAGCTCTGGAATGCCATCAAGCAGGAGAGCGATGTGTGGTTACTGCCAGCGAATCTCCAGCCAGGCATGGTAGTGTGTGACAATGGCCGAAATCTGGTGGCAGCTTTGGCCCTTGGCAACCTCACTCACATCCCATGTCTGGCACATGTGCTCAATTTGGTTGTGCAGAGTTTTCTGAGGGACTATCCGGATCTTGATGCCCTGCTGCACAAGGTCCGCCTAGAGTGTGCTCACTTGCGGCGTTCCAGCTTGGCCAGATCCCGCATTGCTGCTCTGCAGCGCAGATTCCGCCTTCCGGAACACCGCATCATATGTGACCTACCTACCCGGTGGAATTCCACGTTACATATGTTGGAGCGGTTGTGTGAGCAGCAGCAAGCAGTTATGGAGTACCAGCTGCATCAGGCGCAAAGAAGTCGCAGTCAGCGCCGATCAGACTTCACAACCACAGAGTGGGCCACTCTGAAGGACGTCTGCCAGGTTTTGCGTCCTTTTGATTATTCCACGCAGATGGCAAGTGCAGATGATGCACTAGTCAGCATGACTGTCCCCCTTATCTGCCTGCTTCAGCAAACTTTGCAAGGGTTAAGGGATGATGTGGTGGAAGAGGTGGAGGATGAGGAGTCACCTTTTCCATCAGCTTCTGGAGAGTCAGCGCCACGTGGTTCCTCACAAAGGGGTACGCAGGGGCCAATTTGTGAGGAGGATGAGGAGGAGTCAATGGACGAGGAAGAGCTCCGTCCAGAGGAGGGAGCAACACAATTGTCCAGTGGTCAGTGTGTACAGCGAGGGTGGGGTGATGACGAGCGGGCAGAGATCATGTCTCAAGCAGGGGACAGCGTTTCTGGGCCGGTTGGCACTCTGCAGCACATGGTGGATTTTATGCTGCAGTGCCTGAGAAACGACCGCCGCATCGACCACATTCTCAACATGCCTGATTATTGGGTGTTCACCCTCCTCGATCCTCGCTACCGGGACAACGTCCAAAACCTCATCCCTGCGTTGACCCGGGAGCGTAAATTGCGGGAGTACCACGACACACTGGTGAATTCCATCATCTTCTCCTGTCCAACTGAGAGGAGTGCTGCTAGTGCTTTACAAAGCAGCTCAGTGCGTCGAGGCAGTGGGGGAGGCTCTGCCCAAAGAGGGAGCAGAAGCAGTGCCTCTGCCCAAGGCAAGCCCAGTATGGCACAACTCTGGCACACTTTTGTGTGCCCGCCCCAAATGTCTACACCATCACCGGCGGCTCCAGTCAGCAGGAGGCAACGGTTCCGTCAGATGGTGACAGACTACATGGCTTGCCCTCTTACTGTACTCCCCGACGGCTCTTCCCCGTTCAAGTTTTGGGTCTCTAAGCTGGATACATGGCCAGAGCTAAGTCAGTATGCATTGGAGGTGCTGGCTTGCCCTGCGGCTAGTGTCTTATCGGAACGTGTCTTTAGTGCCGCAGGTGGTGTACTAACAGACCGTCGCATGCGACTATCCTCCGATAACGTTGACCGGCTTACTTTCCTGAAAATGAACCAGGCCTGGATCTCGCAGGAATTTGCCACTCCTCTGCCTGATTAATTAATTGGGTGCCATCCAGGTCTTCTGCTGTGTTCATCTTTCTACCACCTGAAATGCTATTCCTGGGCTCCAACACCGCCAGTTGCGGCTCAGAAGTGCAGGCTGCACAGTCAAAACATACGACCCAGTGTTATTGGGTTTCAGTAACGTCAGCTGATCCCCAGCTGTGTAGCCGGCAATGTGTCCTGCGACCGCTACGCTGGCACAACAACCTGAATGTAAGGGAACCTGCCCCCCCCCGTCGTTTGTTACTGAAAGAGCCATCTTGTGCAGCAGTAATGCTGCACAAGGAAAAGGTAGCTATTTTTTTTGGGCTCCTTGCACACGCAGAACTTAACACTTATAAAATGTGTTCACTGATACCGTTATACCGTCCCAGAGCTGGGACTTTCCTTCGTAATGTGACGCAGCACAGCCGTCATTCCTACCCCCTTGGTGCCATGCGCTGCCTCCTCAGCGTTGTTTTAAGCTGTCACGGAGCCTGCGCTGTTCTGTTATCCCTTGGCCATGCCCTATTTGCGCTGCCTGTCTTCTGACATAATTTGGTGTCAGGCTGGCTGCGCCTGTGCGGCCGCGCTGCCATAGATCCCGCCTCGCAGTGTCTTCTGATTGAGTCACACTGCGGGCCTGGGATCCATGGGCATGCGCAGTGCATATCTTCCCCTCGGGCTCTCGCTCATTTCCCTCCGCCTTCTTTAGACTGTGCGCCGTCAGCTGATCCCTAATAGCATGCCACGGCCGTGACAACGCACAGTCTGAAGAAGAGGGAAGGAGGGGAGTGAGAGTCGAGGATATGCACTGTGCATGCCCATGGATCCAAGGCCCGCAGTGGGATTACGTTAGACGAGACTGCGAGGTGGGATGTGGAGCAGCGTGGACGCACAGGCACTGACAGCCTGACACCAAATTATGTCAGAAGACAGGCAGCGCTAATTGGGCATGGCCAAGGGCTAACAGAACAGCGCAGGCTCCGTGACAGCTTAAAACAACGCTGAGGAGGCAGCACACGGCACCAAGGGGATAGGAATGACAGCTGTGCTGTGTCCCATTACGAAGGAAATTCGCACCTCCGGGACGGTTTAACGGTATAAGGGGACACATTTTTAGTGTTTACTTCTGTGTTTGCAAGGAGCATAATTAAAAGAGCAACCTTTTCCTTTTGCATCCTTAGCGCTGCACAAGATGGCTCTTTCAGCTACAAACGTCTTGGGGGGGGGTTAAAGGTTCCCTTTCAACTTGCTCCAATCAGGCTTCGGCCTACACTCTGTTCCTCTGCTCCTCCTGCTGTCCCTGGGCTCTAACACCGCCAGTTGGTGCCTGGAAGTGCTGTGTGCACAGTCAACAGTCGCTCCTCTGTTATTGGGGTTCAGTAACATCAGCTGATCCCCAGCTGTGTGTGCGGTAATACCTCCAATCTGCTCCTCCTGCTGTCCCTGGGCTCTAACAACGCCAGTTGGTGCCTGGAAGTGCTGTGTGCACAGTCAACAGTCGCTCCTCTGTTATTGGGGTTCAGTAACGTCAGCTGATCCCCAGCTGTGTGTGCGGTAATACCTCCAATCTGCTCCTCCTGCTGTCCCTGGGCTCTAACACCGCCAGTTGGTGCCTGGAAGTGCTGTGTGCACAGTCAACAGTCGCTCCTCTGTTATTGGGGTTCAGTAACGTCAGCTGATCCCCAGCTGTGTGTGCGATAATACCTCCAATGTGCTCCTCCTGCTGTCCCTGGGCTCTAACACCGCCAGTTGGTGCCTGGAAGTGCTGTGTGCACAGTCAACAGTCGCTCCTCTGTTATTGGGGTTCAGTAACGTCAGCTGATCCCCAGCTGTGTATCCGGCAACGTGTCATGCGACCGCCACGCTGGCACAACTAAAATGTAAGGGGACCTGTCCCCCCCCCCCCCCCCTAGGCGTTTGTTACTGAAAGAGCCACCATGTGCAGCACTAATACTGCACAAGGGAAAGGTCGCTCTTGAAATTATGCTCCTTGGAAGCGCTGAACTACACACTCATGTAATGTGTCCCCTCACACCGTCCAACCGTCCCAGAGGTGGGACTTTCCTTTGTAATGTGACGCAGCACAGCCGTCATTGCTACCCCCTTGGCACCGTGCGCTGCCTCCTTAGCGTTGTTTGATTCCGTCATGGACCCTGCACTGTTATGTTCTCCCTTGGCCATGCACAGTTTGCGCTGCCCGTCCTCTGACATCATTTGTTGTCGTCCTGGCTGCGCCTGTGCGTCCACGCTGCCCGAAATCCCACCTCGCAGTGTCGTCTAATGTGATCCCACAGTGGGCCTGGTATCCATGGCCATGCGCAGTGCATATACTAGCCTCTCATTCCCCTTCTTCATGCTTCTTCAGACTAGGCAGCGTCAGCTGATCCCTAATAGCATGCCACGGCCGTGACGCCGCACAGTCTGAAGAAGCATGAAGGAGGTTAGTGAGAGGCGATGATATGCACTGCGCATGCCCATGGATCCCTGGCCCGCAGTGGGATTACATTTGATGACACTGCAAGGTTGGATCTCGGGCAGCTTTGACGCACAGGCACTGCCAGCCTGACACCTAAATGATGTCAGAAGACGGGCACCGCTAACTGTGCATGGCCAAGGGATAACATTACAGCGCGGGCTCCGTGACAGAACCAAACAACGTTGAGGAGGTGGCGCACGGCACCAAGGGGGTTGGAATGACGGCTGTGCTGTGTCACATTACAAAGGAAAGTCCCACTTCCGGGATGGTTTGACGGTGTGAGGGGACACATTATATGAGTGTGTACTTCAGCGTTTGCAAGGAGCATTATTTTCGGAGCCACCATTTTCCATGTGCAGTATTACTGCTGTACAAGATGGCTCTTTCAGCAACAAATGCCTGGGGGGGGGGGGGGGTTAAAGGTTCCCTTTACACTTGCTCCACTGCAGGCTTCGGCCTACACTCTGCTCCTCTTTGATTCCCTGGGTTTCAACACTGTCAGTTGACACCTGGAAGTGTTGTCTACGCAGAAAAAACACTAGGTGATGTGTCAGTGGGGTTCAGCACCGCCAGCTGTTCCCCTGCTGTGTAGTCGGCATCGTGTCCAGCACAAGCCACGCTGGCACAACCGACCAAAAGCTTCCACCAGTGCAGGCTTCGGCCTACACTTTGCTCCTCTCCTCCTCCTGCTGACCCTGGGCTCAAACACCGCTAGTTTTTGCCCGGAACTGCTAGCTGCACAGAGAAAAACACCAGCTAATGTGTTAGTGGGGTTCAGCAACGCCAGCTGTTCCCCTGCTGTGTAGCTGGCAACGTGTCCTGCAAACGCCACGCAGGCACATGAACTGAAATTGAAGGGAGCCTGGCCCCCTCTCCCCCAGGTGTTTCTATGTATAACAGCCACCTTGTACAGCAGTACTGCTGCATTTGTACAAGGTGGCTGACTTTTTCTCCTTGCCCACGTGGAACTCAACACGTACAAAATGTGTCTCTTTGAGACCATTCCACTGTCCCTGAGGTGTGACTTTCCTTTCTAATGATACGCAGCACCCCCCTTGGTAGCGCTTCCCGTCTTCTGACATCATCGGTTGGCTAGTTGCGCCTGTGCGTCCGCCCTGCCTGAATAAAATGCTCCTCGTTGTCTTAATTATTTTGACTGCGAGGGTGTGATTGATGGGCACGAGCAGTGCATATCTTCGCCTGTCTTAACTCATCTCCTTCCGCCTTCTTCAGACTGTGCAGCCTCATGGCCGCGGCATGCGAGAAGGGATCAGATGAGGCCGCCCAGTCTGAAGCAGGTGTAAGGACATGTGTGAGCGGCAAACATATTTAGTGCACCAGGGCACGAATCCCAGCACCGCAGTGTGATTTTTTGAAAACACACTGTGGGTCTGGGATTCATGTCCATCGCTAACCGCAACGGCCAACATAACATGAGGTCAGAAGACAGGAAGCGCTCACAGCGCATGGCCAAGGGATCACACAATAGCGCAGACTCCTGTACAGCAACTAACAACGCTCAGGAAGCTGCGCCCATGCAAAAAGGTGTTGTTTTCGACACCTGTGCTGCTTTTCTTTAAAAAGACAAGTCACGCCTCCACTACTGTTTAACAGTATAATGGGCTACATAGTGTACGTGTTGCATTCAGCGTGTGCAAGTAGACAAATTAAGAGAGCAACCTTTTACTTGTGCAGCATTAATGCTGCAGAAGGAGTGGCTCTTGTACTTTGTAACACCTGAGGGGGGGTTAAAGGTAACCTTTGAAATTGGTTCAACTAGGCTTCGGCCTACACTCTGCTCCTCTCCTCCTCCTGCTGACCCTGGGCTCTAACAACGCTAGTTTTTGCCCGGAAATGCTAGCTGCACAGAGAAAAACACCAGCCAATGTGTTTGTGGGGTTCAGCAACGCCAGCTGTTTCCCTGCTGTGTAGCTTGCATCGTGTCCAGCACAAGCCACGCTGGCACAACCGACCAAAAGCTGCCACCAGTGCAGGCTTCGGCCTACACTTTGCTCCTCTCCTCCTCCTGCTGACCCTGGGCTCTAACACCGCTAGTTTTTGCCCGGAAATGCTAGCTGCACAGAGAAAAACACCAGCCAATGTGTTAGTGGGGTTCAGCACCGCCAGCTGTTCCCCCGCTGTGTAGCCGGCATCGTGTCCAGCACAAGCCACGCTGGCACAACCGACCAAAAGCTGCCACCAGTGCAGGCTTCGGCCTACACTTTGCTCCTCTCCTCCTCCTGCTGACCCTGGGCTCTAACACCGCTAGTTTTTGCCCGGACATGCAATCTGCACAGAGAAAAACACCAGTCAATGTGTCAGTGGGGTTCAGCAACGCCAGCTGTTCCCCTGCTGTGTAGCTTGCAACGTGACCTGCAAACGCCACGCAGGCACATGAACTGAAATTGAAGGGAGCCTGCCCCCCACCCCCAGGTGTTTCTATGTATAACAGCCACCTTGTACAGCAGTACTGCTGCATTTGTACAAGGTGGCTGACTTTTTCTCCTTGCCCACGTGGAACTCAACACGTACAAAATGTGTCTCTTTGAGACCATTCCACTGTCCCTGAGGTGTGACTTTCCTTTGTAATGACACGCAGCACCCCCATTGTTAGCGCTGCCCGTCTTCTGACATCATTGGTTGGCTGCCTGTGCCTGTGCGTCCGCCCTGCCCGACACAACGCCCCTCGTTGTCTCATATTTTGGATGCGAGGGTGTTATTGATGGGCATGTGCAGTGCATATGTTTGCCTGTTTTAAGTCACCTCCTTCCGCCTTCTTCAGACTGGGTGTCCTCATGGCCGCGGCATGCGATAAGGGATCAGATGAGGCCGCCCAGTCTGAAGCAGGTGTAAGGACATGTGTGAGCGGCAAACATATTTAGTGCACAAGGGCACGAATCCCAGCACCGCAGTGTGATTTTTTTAAAAAACACTGTGGGTCTGGGATTCATGTCCACCGCTAACCGCAACGGCCAACATGAAATGAGGTCAGAAGACAGGAAGCGCTCACAGCGCATGGCCAAGGGATCACACAATAGCGCAGACTCCTGTACAGCAACTAACAACGCTCAGGAAGCTGCGCCCATGCAAAAAGGTGTTGTTTTCGACACCTGTGCTGCTTTTCTTTAAAAAGACAAGTCACGCCTCCACTACTGTTCAACAGTATAATGGGCTACATAGTGTACGTGTTGCATTCAGCGTGTGCAAGTAGACAAATTAAGAGAGCAACCTTTTACTTGTGCAGCATTAATGCTGCAGAAGGAGTGGCTCTTGTACTTTGTAACACCTGAGGGGGGGTTAAAGGTAACCTTTGAAATTGGTTCAACTAGGCTTCGGCCTACACTCTGCTCCTCTCCTCCTCCTGCTGACCCTGGGCTCTAACAACGCTAGTTTTTGCCCGGAAATGCTAGCTGCACAGAGAAAAACACCAGCCAATGTGTTTGTGGGGTTCAGCAACGCCAGCTGTTTCCCTGCTGTGTAGCTTGCATCGTGTCCAGCACAAGCCACGCTGGCACAACCGACCAAAAGCTGCCACCAGTGCAGGCTTCGGCCTACACTTTGCTCCTCTCCTCCTCCTGCTGACCCTGGGCTCTAACACCGCTAGTTTTTGCCCGGAAATGCTAGCTGCACAGAGAAAAACACCAGCCAATGTGTTAGTGGGGTTCAGCACCGCCAGCTGTTCCCCCGCTGTGTAGCCGGCATCGTGTCCAGCACAAGCCACGCTGGCACAACCGACCAAAAGCTGCCACCAGTGCAGGCTTCGGCCTACACTTTGCTCCTCTCCTCCTCCTGCTGACCCTGGGCTCTAACACCGCTAGTTTTTGCCCGGACATGCAATCTGCACAGAGAAAAACACCAGTCAATGTGTCAGTGGGGTTCAGCAACGCCAGCTGTTCCCCTGCTGTGTAGCTTGCAACGTGACCTGCAAACGCCACGCAGGCACATGAACTGAAATTGAAGGGAGCCTGCCCCCCACCCCCAGGTGTTTCTATGTATAACAGCCACCTTGTACAGCAGTACTGCTGCATTTGTACAAGGTGGCTGACTTTTTCTCCTTGCCCACGTGGAACTCAACACGTACAAAATGTGTCTCTTTGAGACCATTCCACTGTCCCTGAGGTGTGACTTTCCTTTGTAATGACACGCAGCACCCCCATTGTTAGCGCTGCCCGTCTTCTGACATCATTGGTTGGCTGCCTGTGCCTGTGCGTCCGCCCTGCCCGACACAACGCCCCTCGTTGTCTCATATTTTGGATGCGAGGGTGTTATTGATGGGCATGTGCAGTGCATATGTTTGCCTGTTTTAAGTCACCTCCTTCCGCCTTCTTCAGACTGGGTGTCCTCATGGCCGCGGCATGCGATAAGGGATCAGATGAGGCCGCCCAGTCTGAAGCAGGTGTAAGGACATGTGTGAGCGGCAAACATATTTAGTGCACAAGGGCAAGAATCCCAGCACCGCAGTGTGATTTTTTAAAAAAACACTGTGGGTCTGGGATTCATGTCCACCGCTAACCGCAACGGCCAACATGAAATGAGGTCAGAAGACAGGAAGCGCTCACAGCGCATGGCCAAGGGATCACACAATAGCGCAGACTCCTGTACAGCAACTAACAACGCTCAGGAAGCTGCGCCCATGCAAAAAGGTGTTGTTTTCGACACCTGTGCTGCGCTTCTTTAAAAAGACAAGTCACGCCTCCACTACTGTTTAACAGTATAATGGGCTACATAGTGTACGTGTTGCATTCAGCGTGTGCAAGTAGACAAATTAAGAGAGCAACCTTTTACTTGTGCAGCATTAATGCTGCAGAAGGAGTGGCTCTTGTACTTTGTAACACCTGAGGGGGGGTTAAAGGTAACCTTTGAAATTGGTTCAACTAGGCTTCGGCCTACACTCTGCTCCTCTCCTCCTCCTGCTGACCATGGGCTCTAACACCGCTAGTTTTTGCCCGGAAATGCTAGCTGCACAGAGAAAAACAACAGCCAATGTGTTAGTGGGGTTCAGCACCGCCAGCTGTTCCCCCGCTGTGTGGCCGGCATCGTGTCCAGCACAAGCCACGCTGGCACAACCGACCAAAAGCTGCCACCAGTGCAGGCTTCGGCCTACACTTTGCTCCTCTCCTCCTCCTGCTGACCCTGGGCTCTAACACCGCTAGTTTTTGCCCGGAAATGCTAGCTGCACAGAGAAAAACACCAGCCAATGTGTTAGTGGGGTTCAGCAACGCCAGCTGTTCCCCTGCTGTGTAGCTTGCAACGTGACCTGCAAACGCCACGCAGGCACATGAACTGAAATTGAAGGGAGCCTGGCTCCCTCTCCCCCAGGTGTTTCTATGTATAACAGCCACCTTGTACAGCAGTACTGCTGCATTTGTACAAGGTGGCTGACTTTTTATCCTTGCCCACGTGGAACTCAACACGTACAAAATGTGTCTCTTTGAGACCATTCCACTGTCCCAGAGGTGTGACTTTCCTTTCTAATGATACGCAGCACCCCCCTTGGTAGCGCTTCCCGTCTTCTGACATCATTGGTTGGCTAGTTGCGCCTGTTCGTCCGCCCTGTCTGAATAAAATGCTCCTCGTTGTCTTACTTATTTTGACTGCGAGGGTGTGATTGATGGGCACGAGCAGTGCATATCTTCGCCTGTCTTAACTCATCTCCTTCCGCCTTCTTCAGACTGTGCAGCCTCATGGCCGCGGCATGCGAGAAGGGATCAGCAGAGGCCGCCCAGTCTGAAGCAGGTGTAAGGACGTGTGTGAGCGGCCAAAATATTTACTGCTCAAGGCCACGAATCCCAGCACCGCAGTGTGGCTTTATGAAAAGACACTGTGGGTCTGGGATTTATGGCCATCGTTAACCGCACCGGCCAACATGAAATGATGTCATAAGATGGACAGCGCTAACAGGGCATTGCCAAGGGATAACACAAGAGCGCAGACTCCTGTACAGCAAGTAACAACGCTCAGGAAGCTGCGCCAAGCACCAAGGCGTTATTTTGGACACCTGTGCTGCGTCTCATCAAAAAACCAAGTCACGCATCCACTACAGTTTGACTGTAAAATGGGGTAAATTGTGTACGTCTTTCATTCAGCGTGTGCAAGTAGACAAATTAATAGAGCAACCTTTCACTTGTGCAGCATTAATACTGCACAATGTGTGTCTCTTGTACTTTGTAACACCTGAGGGGGGGGTTAAAGGTTTCCTTTGAAATTGGTTCAACTAGGCTTCGGCCTACACTCTGCTCCTCTCCTCCTCCTCCTGCTTCAACACGGGCTCTAACATCGCTAGTTTTTGCCCGCAAGTGCTAGCTGCACAGAGAAAAACACACGCCATTGTGTTTGTGGGGTTCAGCAACGTCAGTTGTTCCCCCAGTGTGTAGCCGGCAAAGTGTCCTGCAAACGCAACGCAGACACAAAGCTGCCTCCAGTGCAGGCTTCAGCCTACACTCATCTCCCCCTGCTTACCCTTTGCTCCAACACCGCTAGTTGGGGCTCTAGGAAGACAATCTTTAATAGGCAAGGCAACGCATCTGGGTTCCAGCACCGCCAGCTGGTTCTCGGCAGTGTTCTTGTCACAGGTACTCCCTCGTGCCAAGCCTGGTTTCAGCACCGTCAGCTGTTTCTGGGTTGTGTCAACCTCACTGAGACGCCTATGCTTGCCCCGTCGTGGTGCGGTCGGGTTAGCCAACTCCAGGGTGCCTCCAGTTTAGGAGCTTCCTATGTGGGCTGCGTGAACTGGTAGTCAAGGCTGGTTCTGTAGTGCCAGTAGGCCCAGCTCCCCCTGTAGGACTGTTGGGGTTCGGTAACTGCGGCTGCCTCGCGGCCTAGCTGTTCTCTCCTCTCCAGTGGACCTTCGGGTCCACCACCTGGTTCCAGCACCGTCAGCTGGTTCCGGGCCGAGCCTTTGGCTTAGGTGCCTCCTCCTGGGTATCCGAGGTCCGCCAACGCCAGGCGGTCCTTGGTAGTGCTTTTAAGCGCGGGCACCTACAGCTTAGTAACCGGGTTCCAGCACCGTCAGCTGGTCCTCGGTCGTGCCATTGGCTCTTGCACACTGGGGCAACGCATCTGGGTTCCAGCACCGCCAGCTGGTTCTCGGCAGTGTTCTTGTCACAGGTACTCCCTCGTGCCAAGCCTGGTTTCAGCACCGTCAGCTGTTTCTGGGTTGTGTCAACCTCACTGAGACGCCTATGCTTGCCCCGTCGTGGTGCGGTCGGGTTAGCCAACTCCAGGGTGCCTCCAGTTTAGGAGCTTCCTATGTGGGCTGCGTGAACTGGTAGTCAAGGCTGGTTCTGTAGTGCCAGTAGGCCCAGCTCCCCCTGTAGGACTGTTGGGGTTCGGTAACTGCGGCTGCCTCGCGGCCTAGCTGTTCTCTCCTCTCCAGTGGACCTTCGGGTCCACCACCTGGTTCCAGCACCGTCAGCTGGTTCCGGGCCGAGCCTTTGGCTTAGGTGCCTCCTCCTGGGTATCCGAGGTCCGCCAACGCCAGGCGGTCCTTGGTAGTGCTTTTAAGCGCGGGCACCTACAGCTTAGTAACCGGGTTCCAGCACCGTCAGCTGGTCCTCGGTCGTGCCATTGGCTCTTGCACACTGGGGCAACGCATCTGGGTTCCAGCACCGCCAGCTGGTTCTCGGCAGTGTTCTTGTCACAGGTACTCCCTCGTGCCAAGCCTGGTTTCAGCACCGTCAGCTGTTTCTGGGTTGTGTCAACCTCACTGAGACGCCTATGCTTGCCCCGTCGTGGTGCGGTCGGGTTAGCCAACTCCAGGGTGCCTCCAGTTTAGGAGCTTCCTATGTGGGCTGCGTGAACTGGTAGTCAAGGCTGGTTCTGTATTGCCAGTAGGCCCAGCTCCCCCTGTAGGACTGTTGGGGTTCGGTAACTGCGGCTGCCTCGCGGCCTAGCTGTTCTCTCCTCTCCTGTGGGCCTTCGGGTCCACCACCTGGTTCCAGCACCGTCAGCTGGTTCCGGGCCGAGCCTTTGGCTTAGGTGCCTCCTCCTGGGTATCCGAGGTCCGCCAACGCCAGGCGGTCCTTGGTAGTGCTTTTAAGCGCGGGCACCTACAGCTTAGTAACCGGGTTCCAGCACCGTCAGCTGGTCCTCGGTCGTGCCATTGGCTCTTGCACACTGGGGCAACGCATCTGGGTTCCAGCACCGCCAGCTGGTTCTCGGCAGTGTTCTTGTCACAGGTACTCCCTCGTGCCAAGCCTGGTTTCAGCACCGTCAGCTGTTTCTGGGTTGTGTCAACCTCACTGAGACGCCTATGCTTGCCCCGTCGTGGTGCGGTCGGGTTAGCCAACTCCAGGGTGCCTCCAGTTTAGGAGCTTCCTATGTGGGCTGCGTGAACTGGTAGTCAAGGCTGGTTCTGTAGTGCCAGTAGGCCCAGCTCCCCCTGTAGGACTGTTGGGGTTCGGTAACTGCGGCTGCCTCGCGGCCTAGCTGTTCTCTCCTCTCCAGTGGACCTTCGGGTCCACCACCTGGTTCCAGCACCGTCAGCTGGTTCCGGGCCGAGCCTTTGGCTTAGGTGCCTCCTCCTGGGTATCCGAGGTCCGCCAACGCCAGGCGGTCCTTGGTAGTGCTTTTAAGCGCGGGCACCTACAGCTTAGTAACCGGGTTCCAGCACCGTCAGCTGGTCCTCGGTCGTGCCATTGGCTCTTGCACACTGGGGCAACGCATCTGGGTTCCAGCACCGCCAGCTGGTTCTCGGCAGTGTTCTTGTCACAGGTACTCCCTCGTGCCAAGCCTGGTTTCAGCACCGTCAGCTGTTTCTGGGTTGTGTCAACCTCACTGAGACGCCTATGCTTGCCCCGTCGTGGTGCGGTCGGGTTAGCCAACTCCAGGGTGCCTCCAGTTTAGGAGCTTCCTATGTGGGCTGCGTGAACTGGTAGTCAAGGCTGGTTCTGTAGTGCCAGTAGGCCCAGCTCCCCCTGTAGGACTGTTGGGGTTCGGTAACTGCGGCTGCCTCGCGGCCTAGCTGTTCTCTCCTCTCCTGTGGGCCTTCGGGTCCACCACCTGGTTCCAGCACCGTCAGCTGGTTCCGGGCCGAGCCTTTGGCTTAGGTGCCTCCTCCTGGGTATCCGAGGTCCGCCAACGCCAGGCGGTCCTTGGTAGTGCTTTTAAGCGCGGGCACCTACAGCTTAGTAACCGGGTTCCAGCACCGTCAGCTGGTCCTCGGTCGTGCCATTGGCTCTTGCACACTGGGGCAACGCATCTGGGTTCCAGCACCGCCAGCTGGTTCTCGGCAGTGTTCTTGTCACAGGTACTCCCTCGTGCCAAGCCTGGTTTCAGCACCGTCAGCTGTTTCTGGGTTGTGTCAACCTCACTGAGACGCCTATGCTTGCCCCGTCGTGGTGCGGTCGGGTTAGCCAACTCCAGGGTGCCTCCAGTTTAGGAGCTTCCTATGTGGGCTGCGTGAACTGGTAGTCAAGGCTGGTTCTGTAGTGCCAGTAGGCCCAGCTCCCCCTGTAGGACTGTTGGGGTTCGGTAACTGCGGCTGCCTCGCGGCCTAGCTGTTCTCTCCTCTCCAGTGGACCTTCGGGTCCACCACCTGGTTCCAGCACCGTCAGCTGGTTCCGGGCCGAGCCTTTGGCTTAGGTGCCTCCTCCTGGGTATCCGAGGTCCGCCAACGCCAGGCGGTCCTTGGTAGTGCTTTTAAGCGCGGGCACCTACAGCTTAGTAACCGGGTTCCAGCACCGTCAGCTGGTCCTCGGTCGTGCCATTGGCTCTTGCACACTGGGGCAACGCATCTGGGTTCCAGCACCGCCAGCTGGTTCTCGGCAGTGTTCTTGTCACAGGTACTCCCTCGTGCCAAGCCTGGTTTCAGCACCGTCAGCTGTTTCTGGGTTGTGTCAACCTCACTGAGACGCCTATGCTTGCCCCGTCGTGGTGCGGTCGGGTTAGCCAACTCCAGGGTGCCTCCAGTTTAGGAGCTTCCTATGTGGGCTGCGTGAACTGGTAGTCAAGGCTGGTTCTGTAGTGCCAGTAGGCCCAGCTCCCCCTGTAGGACTGTTGGGGTTCGGTAACTGCGGCTGCCTCGCGGCCTAGCTGTTCTCTCCTCTCCTGTGGGCCTTCGGGTCCACCACCTGGTTCCAGCACCGTCAGCTGGTTCCGGGCCGAGCCTTTGGCTTAGGTGCCTCCTCCTGGGTATCCGAGGTCCGCCAACGCCAGGCGGTCCTTGGTAGTGCTTTTAAGCGCGGGCACCTACAGCTTAGTAACCGGGTTCCAGCACCGTCAGCTGGTCCTCGGTCGTGCCATTGGCTCTTGCACACTGGGGCAACGCATCTGGGTTCCAGCACCGCCAGCTGGTTCTCGGCAGTGTTCTTGTCACAGGTACTCCCTCGTGCCAAGCCTGGTTTCAGCACCGTCAGCTGTTTCTGGGTTGTGTCAACCTCACTGAGACGCCTATGCTTGCCCCGTCGTGGTGCGGTCGGGTTAGCCAACTCCAGGGTGCCTCCAGTTTAGGAGCTTCCTATGTGGGCTGCGTGAACTGGTAGTCAAGGCTGGTTCTGTAGTGCCAGTAGGCCCAGCTCCCCCTGTAGGACTGTTGGGGTTCGGTAACTGCGGCTGCCTCGCGGCCTAGCTGTTCTCTCCTCTCCAGTGGACCTTCGGGTCCACCACCTGGTTCCAGCACCGTCAGCTGGTTCCGGGCCGAGCCTTTGGCTTAGGTGCCTCCTCCTGGGTATCCGAGGTCTGCCAACGCCAGGCGGTCCTTGGTAGTGCTTTTAAGCGCGGGCACCTACAGCTTAGTAACCGGGTTCCAGCACCGTCAGCTGGTCCTCGGTCGTGCCATTGGCTCTTGCACACTGGGGCAACGCATCTGGGTTCCAGCACCGCCAGCTGGTTCTCGGCAGTGTTCTTGTCACAGGTACTCCCTCGTGCCAAGCCTGGTTTCAGCACCGTCAGCTGTTTCTGGGTTGTGTCAACCTCACTGAGACGCCTATGCTTGCCCCGTCGTGGTGCGGTCGGGTTAGCCAACTCCAGGGTGCCTCCAGTTTAGGAGCTTCCTATTTGGGCTGCGTGAACTGGTAGTCAAGGCTGGTTCTGTAGTGCCAGTAGGCCCAGCTCCCCCTGTAGGACTGTTGGGGTTCGGTAACTGCGGCTGCCTCGCGGCCTAGCTGTTCTCTCCTCTCCTGTGGGCCTTCGGGTCCACCACCTGGTTCCAGCACCGTCAGCTGGTTCCGGGCCGAGCCTTTGGCTTAGGTGCCTCCTCCTGGGTATCCGAGGTCCGCCAACGCCAGGCGGTCCTTGGTAGTGCTTTTAAGCGCGGGCACCTACAGCTTAGTAACCGGGTTCCAGCACCGTCAGCTGGTCCTCGGTCGTGCCATTGGCTCTTGCACACTGGGGCAACGCATCTGGGTTCCAGCACCGCCAGCTGGTTCTCGGCAGTGTTCTTGTCACAGGTACTCCCTCGTGCCAAGCCTGGTTTCAGCACCGTCAGCTGTTTCTGGGTTGTGTCAACCTCACTGAGACGCCTATGCTTGCCCCGTCGTGGTGCGGTCGGGTTAGCCAACTCCAGGGTGCCTCCAGTTTAGGAGCTTCCTATGTGGGCTGCGTGAACTGGTAGTCAAGGCTGGTTCTGTAGTGCCAGTAGGCCCAGCTCCCCCTGTAGGACTGTTGGGGTTCGGTAACTGCGGCTGCCTCGCGGCCTAGCTGTTCTCTCCTCTCCTGTGGGCCTTCGGGTCCACCACCTGGTTCCAGCACCGTCAGCTGGTTCTAGGCAGTGTCTTTTGCTCTTGTACCTTCTGCTCCCCATCCTGGTTCCAGTAACGTCAGCTGGTTCCGGGCAGAGCCTTTGGCTTAGGTGCCTCCTTCTGGGTATCCAAGTTCCACCAACGTCAGGTGGTCCTTGGTAGTGCTTTCAGGCACGGTTACCTCCTGCTTAGTAACCGGGTTCCAGTAACGTCAGCTGGTCCTCGGTAGTTCCATTGGCTCTTGGACCTTCGGCTACCCATCCGGGTTCCAGTACCGTCAGCTGGTTCTCGGCAGTGTCTTTTGCTCTTGTACCTTCTGCTCCCCATCCTGGTTCCAGTAACGTCAGCTGGTTCCGGGCAGAGCCTTTGGCTTAGGTGCCTCCTTCTGGGTATCCGAGTTCCGCCAACGTCAGGCGGTCCTTGGTAGTGCTTTTTAGCACGGGTACCTCCTGCTTAGTAACCGGGTTCCAGTAACGTCAGCAGGTCCTCGGTAGTTCCATAGGCTCTTGAACCTTCGGGTAGCCATCCGAGTTCCAGTTCCATCAGCTGGTTCTTGGCATTTTCACAGCCTTCTTGTACCTTCTGCTACATTTCCAAGTTTAAGACCCTAAAGTCGACGACCCGGAAGACCACCCCGATGACGACGACGACGACCCGGAAGACCACCCCGATGACGACGACGACGGCGGCGGAGACGACGACGGCGGAGACGACGACGACGGCGGAGACGACGACGGCGTAGACGACGACGGCGGAGACGACGACGGCGGAGATGACGACACTGAAGACGACGACCCTGGAGACGACGACATGGAAGACCGAGAAGCAGAAGAACAAGAGGCTGCAGAACAAAGAGCAGAAGAACATTAAGCATAAGACTTAATATCAGAGCAAAAGATATTATCTAAATTATATGCAGAAGAAGACTAAGCAGTGTATGGGGGTGAGTCCGTTCCTCCTCGTGGTGCCCCTGGATAAAGCCTGATGCTGCAGGCCAAACTGAACGCGGACAAATGTAACTTTTGTGACTGGCAGAACGGAAGGTGTAATCTTCCAACTTTTATAGATAACAACTACGGGAATGCCTGAGGCTGTCACAAATGAGAATATGATGAAGAAGTAGAATAGGAAGAACAATAACAGTGGAATAAAAAGAATATGTAGAATAGGAAGAATAATAATAGTTGAAGAAAATGAATATGAAGAATGTAATAAAAAAAAAAAAATAGGTAGAAGATGAAGAAGATGAATAAGGTGAAGAAGTTGATGTCAAAGATGCTGATGATGATGAAGATGAAAGTGTGGGAAAAGGAAAAAAAGAAGGGGAAGGTCGTGGAATAGTGAAACATCAATATCTGACAAAATAAAAAAAAATTTACATAGTCAATATCTTTTTCAATCCGAACGTCTTTAAAAAAAAAAAAATCATGCTATTCTATTTGATTGGGCTAATCCTCATTGCCTTTAATGTCTCCGCCACCTCCCCCAATACATCCTACATTATTCTTAGTTGTTTTCCTTCATGTAGAATGAACCTACAAGGAAAGAAAGGGTTTATTTTAATTCCGATATTTTGGTCCCATTGACTTGCATTGGGATCGGGTATCGGTATCGGCGATATCCGATATTTTTTGAATATCGGCCGATCCAAACCGATACCGATACTTTCCAATATCGGAAGGTATCGCTCAACACTAGTGAGGAACGAATAAGTGTGGAGGAGAGTAGCAGGTCTTGGGAGGATTGGAGATCACGTGTGGGAAGATATTGGGAGATTAGTTCAGAGATATAGGGAGGGGACAGGTTGTGAATGGCTTTGTAGATCAGTGTTAGTAGTTTGAACTGGATTCATTTGGGAATTGGGAGTCAGTGGAGGGATTTGCAGAGGGGAGTAGCGAGGAGAGAGGTGGATTAGCCGGGCAGCAGAGTTGAGGACAGACTGGAGTGGTGCAAGAGAGTTAGCTGGGAGGCCACAGAGGAGGGTGTTGCAGTAATCGAGGCGGGAGATGATGAGAGCATGCACAAGAGTTTTGGTAGATTGTGGGCTGAGGAAGGAACGGATTCCGGCAATAATTTTGAGTTGGAGGTGACAGGAGGTGGCAAGAGTTTGGACGTGAGATTTGAAGGACAGGGCAGAGTGGAGAGTTACTCCGAGGCAGCAGATTTCAGGTGCGGGAGAGAACGTGATGCCATTTACCATAATAGATAGGTCAGGTAGGGGGGATACGTGAGGTGGGGGAAAGATGATGAGTTCGGTTTTGTCTACATTGAGTTTTAGGAAGCGAGAGGTGAAGAAGGAGGATATGGCTGACAGACACTTCAGGATTCTGGACAGCAGAGAGGTGACATCTGGGCCAGAGAGGTAGATCTGAGTGTCGTCCGCATACAGGTGGTACTGGAAGCCAGGGGACTTTATGAGTTGTCCTAGGCCAAGGGTATAGATGGAAAAAAGTAGGAGCCCTAGGGCTCATCACTGATCATTATCACCTGTTTGGTATAATTGGTTACTCATACACCTGACTATAATCTTACAAAATCCCTGATTCTCTGCAGGGTTACCTAGAATTTATGCTGTTTTTAAGGCAAAAAAGCAGTCACCAAATATTAATGTAATTTAGACTTCTGTTACGTTCATTCACTTTCCATTTTGTTAATTGATAAAAATGAACTAGTAACACTTCTATTCTAGAGCGTATTTTTACAGCACTTTTTCTACATCTGCCTAAAACTTTTGCACAGTCCTCTACATACTCTTCAAATATATATATATATATATATATATATATATATGTATATATATATATATATATATATATATATATATAGTGAGATACATGAGGTATAGAGGCAACCTCTTTTGTGTTTAACACCTACTGCACTGACCACTTATATGTGATTTGCATATTTGCGGTTACATCCTGACCACTTTCTCTTCCGCTTCTCTCAAAGTTTCAAAGCTCCAAATCTGTACTGACTTCATGGCATGGGTTTTAATGGCCAAGCAGTGGCATGTAGCCTTACATCACCAAGAATAACGGGACTCTGGAGGAGACGTGTTCTGTGCATTGATAGATCACACTTCTCTATCTGCGTCTGATGGAGGAGTCTGGGTTTGGTGATTCCAGGAGAACGTTATCCCCTGACTAGAGATGAGCGGTGTTCGAGTCAAACTGTTCGCCAATTTCAAATTCGAGCTGTTTTGAGCGGTGTTCGAGTCGTTCATCGAACTCGAACAATTTACTTAACCCCTTAAGCCCCGAGGGTGGTTTGCACGTTAATGACCGGGCCAATTTTTACAATTCTGACAACTATCTCTTTATGAGGTTATAACTCTGGAACGCTTCAACGGATCTTGGCGATTCTGACAATGTTTTCTCGAGAGATATTGTACTTCACGATAGTGGTAAAATTTATTCGATATAACTTGCGTTTATTTGTGAAAAAAATGGAAATTTGGCAAAAATGTTGAAAATTTCGCAATTTTCCAACTTTTAATTTTTATGCCCTTAAATCACAGATATGTAACACAAAATACTTAATAAGTAACATTTCCCACATGTCTACTTTACATCAGCACAATTTTGGAACGCAAATTTTTTTTTTGTTAGGGAGTTATAATGGTTAAAAGTTGACCAGAAATTTCTCATTTTTACAACACCATTTTTGTTTAGGGACCACATCTCATTTGAAGTCATTTTGAGGGGTCTATATGATAGAAAATACCCAAGTGTGACACCATTCTAAAAACTGCACCCCTCAAGGTGCTCAAAACTACATTCAAGAAGTTTATTAACCCTTCAAGTGTTTCACAGGAATTTTTGGAATGTTTAAATAAAAATGAACATTTAACTTTTTTTCACACAAAATTTATTTCAGCTCCAATTTGTTTTATTTTACCAAGGATAACAGTAGAAAATGGACCACAAAAGTTATTGTACAATTTATCCTGAGTACGTTGATACCCCATATGTGGGGGTAAACCACTGTTTGGGCGCATGACAGAGCTCGGAAGGAAAGGAGTGCCATTTTACTTTTCAATGCAAAATTGACTGGAATTGAGATGGGACGCCATGTTGCGTTTGGAGAGCCCCTGATGTGCCTAAACATTCAAACCCCCCACAAGTGACACCATTTTGGAAAGTAGACCCCCTAAGGAACTTATCTAGATGTGTGGTGAGCACTTTGACCCACCAAGTGCTTCACAGAAGTTTATAATGCAGAGCCGTAAAAATAAAAAATCATATTTTTTCACAAAAATGATCTTTTCGCCACCAATTTTTTATTTTCCCAAGGGTAAGAGAAGAAATTAAACCCCAAAAATTGTTGTGAAATTTGTCCTGTGTACGCTGATACCCCATATGTGGGGGTAAACGACTGCTTGGGCACATGGCAGAGCTCGGAAGGGAAGGAGCGCCGTTTGACTTTTCAATGCAAAATTGACTGGAATTGAGATGGGACACCATGTCACGTTTGGAGAGCCCCTGATGTGCCTAAACATTAAAACCCCCCACAAGTGACACCATTTTGGAAAGTAGACCCCCTAAGGAACTTACCTAGATGTGATTTGAGAGCTTTGAACCCCCAAGTGTTTCACTACAGCTTATAAAGCAGAGCCGTGAAAATAAAAAAAATGTTTTCACAAAAATGATTTTTTAGCCCCCAGTTTTGTATTTTCACAAGGGTATCAGGATAAATTTGACACCAATTGTTGTTGGCCAATTTGTCCTGAGTACGCTGATACCCCATATGTGGGGGGGAACCACTGTTTGGGCACATGGCAGAGCTCAGAAGAGAAGGAGCGCCATTTGGAATACAGAATTAGATGGATTGGTCTGCAGGCGTCACGTTGCATTTGCAGAGCCCCTGATGTACCCTGTTGTGAATTCTGTGGCAGAGCTCCCTCTTGTGGTAACAAGTGGTACTTCGGCTGATTCTCTCTGTGAGCTTCCGTTGATGGAGGAAAGTGGTACTGCGGCTTCTGAGTTTCCTTCCTCAGGTGATATGGTGAAGTCGTTAGGTGCTACCCTATTTAACTCCACCTGGTGCTTTGATCCTGGCTTCCAGTCAATGTTCTAGTATTGGACCTGTTTCCTTCTGGATTGTTCCTGTGGCCTGCTGCTCTGCATAGCTAAGTTCCTCTTTGCTATTTGTTTGCTGTTTTTTCCTGTCCAGCTTGTCAATTTATTTTTTCTGGTTGCTGGAAGCTCTGGGACGCAGAGGGTGTACCTCCGTGCCGTTAGTTCGGTACGGAGGGTCTTTTTGCCCCCTTTGCGTGGTTTTTGTAGGGTTTTGTGTTGACCGCAAAGTTACCTTTTCTATCCTCGCTCTGTTCAGGAAGTTGGGCCTCACTTTGCTAAATCTATTTCATCTCTACGTTTGTCTTTTCATCTTAACTCACAGTCAATATATGTGGGGGCTGCCTTTTCCTTTGGGGTATTTCTCTGAGGCAAGGTAGGCTTATTTTCTATCTTCAGGCTAGCTAGTTTCTCAGGCCGTGCCGAGTTGCATAGGCAGCGTTAGGTGCAATCCACGGCTGCCTCTAGTTGTGTTGGAGAGGATTAGGGATTGCGGTCAACAGAGTTCCCACGTCTCAGAGCTCGTTCTTATTTTTTGGGTTATTGCCAGGTCACTGTATGTGCACTGACCTCTATGTCCATTGTGGTACTGAATTACCTTTCATAACAGTACCCAAACAGTAGAAACCCCCCACAAGTGACCCCATATTGGAAACTAGACCTCCCAAGGAACTTATCTAGATGTGTTGTGAGAACTTTGAAGCCTCAAGTGTTTCACTACAGTTTACAACGCAGAGCCGTGAAAATTAAAAATCTTTTTTTCCCCACAAAAATGAATTTAGCCCCCATATTTTTATTTTCCCAAGGATAACAAGAGAACTTGGCCCCCAAAAGTTATTGTCCAATTTGTCCCGAGTACGCTGATACCCCATATGTTGGGGTAAACCCCTGTTTGGGCGCATGGGAGAGCTCGGAAGGGAAGGAGCAGTGTTTTACTTTTTCAAAACGCAGCATTGGCTGGATTTGAGATCGGACGCCATGTCGTGTTTGGAGAGCACCTGATGTGCCTAAACAGTGGAAACCCCCCAATTATAACTGAAACCCTAATCCAAACACACCCCTAACCCTAATCCCAACGGTAACCCTAACCACACCCCTAACCCTGACACACCCCTAACTCTAATCCCAACCCTAATCCCAACCGTAAATGTAATCCATACCCTAACCCTAACTTTAGCCCCAACCCTAACCCTAACTTTAGCCCCAACCCTAACCCTAACTTTAGCCCCAACCCTAACCCTAACTTTAGCTCCAACCCTAGCCCCAACCCTAATCCTAGCCCTAACCCTAACCCTAGCCCTAACCCTAATCCTAATGAGAAAATGGAAATAAATATTTTTTTTTAATTTTATTATTTTTCCCTAACTAATGGGGTGATGAAGGTGGGTTTGATTTTCTTTAATATTGTTTTCTTATATCGGATTTTTATGATTGGCAGCTGTAACACACTAAAAGACGCTTTTTATAGCAAAAATGTTTTTGCGTCTCCACATTTTGAGACCTATAATTTTTCCATATTTTGGTCCACAGAGTCATGTGAGGTCTTGTTTTTTGCGGGATGAGTTGACATTTTTATTGGTAACATTTTCTGACACGTGATAGTTTTTGATCGCTTTTTATTCCGATTTTTGTGAGGCAGAATGACCAAAAACCAGCTATTCATGAATCTCTATTCGGGGAGGCGTTTATACCGTTCCACGTTTGGTAAAATGGATAAAGCAGTTTTATTCTTCGGGTCAGTACGATTACAGCGATATCTCATTTATATCATTTTTTTTATGTGTTGATGCTTTTATACAATAAAAGCTATTTATAGAAAAAATAATTATTTTGGCATCGCTTTATTTTGAGGACTATACCTTTTTTATGTTTTTGCTTATGATGCTGTATGGCGGCTCTTTTTTTTGCGGGACAAGATCACGTTTTCAGCGGTACCCTGGTTATTTATAACCTATATTTTGCAGCACATCCAATGGATGGCTTACTTATTCATGGAGATCTTTAGAAACAGGGCAAAGGTACAACCCCTTCATCTGATGTTCACAAATCTCATTGTAGTAATACCCAAATGTCATGTTCTTCCTCAGCTCAGCCATCTACATTCCTGAAATTAAACAATGACGGATCTCCTGAGTGTAGAGCCATTGGAGGAAATCCACCTGCGGAAATCTCCTGGATCCCACATTCAGATGATATAAACACTACAAAACTGGAAGATCCGGATCGGACATGGTCAGTGATCAGCACATTCATGAAAAAGAGAATTAATGGAACGTCGGTGACTTGTGTTGTGTCTCATCCAACGTTAAGAAATCCATGGAAGGAAGACATTTCGTTGAGTGGTGGTAAGTATTTACATCATATTTTTTCTTTATTTTAGGAAACTAATATCTAAAGTGCTCAGCATAAATAAGTAGACCCCCTTTGAAAATTAAGAAGCAAGAAGAGTTTCTAAAACTTTGACTAGACTGATTTTCCATAGAACATTTTTTAATCCATAGAGTGAAACTAAGGTAATAACATAACTTTCATTACAAAACCTTTAGTTTTACTGAAATTAGTTAATGGGAAAAAACAACTACTTCTAGTATTTTTCTTTTTAGATCCTTTTAGATTATTTGGATGTGAAAAGAACAAGTTGGTGACATACTGCATCATCTTTTTTCATCCTCAAGAATGAGCTCTTTTAGAGCCTGGATGCTGGAGAGTGATGACAACTTGTCTCTTCAGGATCTCCATAGATGTTCAATTGGTTTCAGATCAGGAGATAATTGGCCACTGAATCACTTTCACCTCATTCTTCTTCGGAGATGCAACAGATGTTTTCATTGTCATGTTGGAAATGTGCACATCTACCAAGGGCCCAGAGTGTTGGTGGCATCTTCTCATTCAATATGGAGTAGTACATCTGTGACTTTACAATACCATCAATGAAATTGAGTGGTCAAGTGTTTCTTGATCTGACCCCAACCGAACACCCATGGGGATTTCTGAAGAGACAAGTTGTCATCATCACTCTCCATCCAGCGTCCAAGCTCTAAAAGAGGTCACTCTTGAAGAATGCAATACATCACCAACTTGTTCCTTCTAGTCCTAAAAGACTTGGCATTGTCCTTAAAAATCATGGAGGTCTACAAAATAGTAGATGTGGTAGTTTTTGATCTGGGCTGTACTCATTTTTGGCATCAAGTAAGTTGAGTAAAACTAAAGATTTTCTAATGAAAGTTATATTATTAACCTTACTCTCATGTTATGGGTTAAACATTTTTCTATGAAACTCAATCTTGTCAATAATTTGGAAATTATTCTTATGTTTAGTGACATATTTATTAAAATATTATTTTTTAAAGGGGTGTAATCATTTATGTTGACCACTGTAGACAACCAGCACAAGGAGGAGCTAGCTGTATCTTGTAGTCAGCATTTAGGGAACACAATGGGAGCAGTAGATATCTTCATGTTTTCCACTGCTCTGATAAATTCCACTAAAAAATTCCTAAAAATGGGTGACCTGAACTCTCAGAAGAGTCAGCAAATTTTTGGGTGTCATCAAGCATCAATTCAAAATGGAGAGTTGTGCTTGATCTCTAGGTGCTTGACATTCAGGTGGGCAAAAAAGAGGGCTGGAAAGGTGCAGCAAAGAAATGTAGGGACATTAATAAGAATGACTGTGGGGAAAAATATTGGTGGCACGTAAAGCATGACACAATTAACGCCCTCCTGAGAGGGAACCACTAAAAATTGTAAAAAAAAATGTGATAAATGTCTCCAAAAGCTGAGCACTTAAAGTACAAATATCTGCAAAGACGTAATTATAGCAAATGGAGGATTCTCTGATTAACCCCCTCATGACCTTGCAATTTTCTGTTTTCGAGCTTTTGTTTGTTTTTTCCTCCCTTTCTTCCGAGAGTCATAACTTGTTTTATCTTTATGTCCACATAGCCATAAGAGGGCTTGTTTTTTGCAGGACAATTCCACAGTTGTTCAGACAACATCATTCTTCAGGTCAATCCAAGTACGCAGATGCCAAAATATGTGTAGTTTTTTTATTTTATTTAAGTGGTGAAATCTTTTTTTACATTTGTAAGAAAAAACAGTTTTGCTTATGTAGCAATTTTTCAAGACCTATAACGCTTTTAATTTTAATTTCTGGGGCTGAGTAAGAGCTTATTTTTTGAACCCTGAGCTGATGTTTTTACTGATACCATTTTGGTGTAGATACGATGTTTTGTTCGCCTTCCATAGCCCCCTTAGGAGATTTGAAGTTGTGATCATCTGATCGCTTGTACTATACATAGAAGGGCTTCAGCACTACTGCAATGTATAGTAGAAATCACGATTTCCTATGAATGCCGGCTACGAGCCGGCTTTCACAGGAGGATCGTAATATAAGGCATGGGGTCATCAACAGACACCAGGCTGTCATGAAGACCTTTATAGCAAAGAAGAAAAAAAAATGTTTTCAGCTCATCCATTCAAAGGATCCTCTATGGCAACTTGTACACATCACAGCAGTCTGCTGATGGACCAGATGGTAAGCATGGCCACCACAATGTGGTTAATCCTTGTAAAGCCCTCTTTTGTTCAATTCTCATCAAATTCTGGAGTTATCCCTTCAGTGTAGAGATGTTCCCCTGGCTACGTATTCCATCTTGGACTGTAACCCAGTTTAACTTCATTGGGATTGCCTTATTCCTGAGAGATGTGAGGAAATGCTTCTTGCAATTTCATCCAGCTTTGCTCATTACTTGCCTTCTTCTGAGGAAAACCTGTGTGTCCACACCCAGCGCACGGAGTTGCCCAGGTCCAGGCAGAGACAATCAAAAATGGTGAATCCAGCGCTCGAAAAAGCAAGTATTTGTTATTTTAAAATATGTAAAAAATTCACCATTTTTGATCATGAAGACCTTTGGCACCCCAGGATCACGTGACAGGTGCACCGTTAGGCGGGATGAATGACACTCTTCCAGCCAGCCCACCGACAGTGGGATTTAACTGGTTAGCAACCACGGGAAGAGCACCACTCCACCTTCAGCTGTTAGAGCCACATGATGACTGATTAAATCAGCCATCATGTACAGGGAAAGACGCAGTGACACAACTTTTGATGTGAAAATACGTCAAAGTTTGTGAAGGGGTTAATGCACTAACTATAATTGTTAGTCAATTTACAAAATCATGGTATCAATTAAAAAGTTTTTTTGGGGGGATTCAATACCTATATTAGAACCGCCATTTCTTCATTCTCTGCCTGTACGGGGGTCCCGAAGATCGGATCTCAACAGATATTCAAACAAAATGCCATCACTTAATAAGATGAGAATCTCTTAAAAAAGAAAAAGAAAAGAAAGATGAAACTGAAAGTCTGAAAATTAAAAATGTAAAGAAAACTTACATTGAAAAATCATTTTATTTGGACTTAAATTCTAAGCATTTCTTAGCCTTTAAGTGATTGGACTTGTAAAATTATTTATATTTTTATTAGTGATGAGCAAATATACTCGTTATTCGAGATTTCTCGAGCACGCTCGGGGGTCCTCCGAGTATTTTTTAGTGCTTGGAGATTTAGATTTTATTGCCGCAGATGAATGATTTACATCTGTTAGCCAGCATAACTACATGTGGGGGTTGCCTGGTTGCTAGGTAATCCCCACATGTAATCAAGCTGGCTAATAGCTGTAAATCATTCAGCTGCGGCAAAGAAAACTAAATCTCCGAACACTAAAAAATACTTGGAGGACCCCCGAGCGTGCTCGAGAAATCTCGTGTAATGAGTATATTCGCTCATCACTAATTTTTATCATAAACCTTTAATATTTGTAAACTCCAGTCATTCTGAAATCTTCGGCTGTTTTTTCCTACAGGGAAAAAATGGATTACTACTTACGTGGTTCTGGGATTTGTGATCAGCGTCGTCCTAATCCTAGCATGTCTTCTCATCTGGAAACTGTCATATCTCAGGTAATACTACAAAGTCTCTTCAGAGAAGTAGAGGACAGAAACTCAAGGATTTCGACTTGGATGTAACAATCCTATACATCAGTATTGATATTTAGGATTGCAACCAGATGGCACCTTTCCTCTTTCTCTATAAAGAGGATATTTGCATAAAATTGCATGGCCTGTAAGTCTCCTTACACCAACTTGGTGCTCTCCACAAGGAGAAACTTGACCTCTTTGTCCTTCTTGTTTTACCGTAACATTGATGTAAATTATTTTATATTGTTTGGTTTCTCATTTTGGAAAACATGATGGTGGTGGTGTGGGATGGGGCATTGGTAAAGAACCTTTTAGAATTACAATGACAATCCGTGTTCAAATTGGTTCAAACACTTGGCCTCAAGCTCTCTAATGGATGAATAAGTTCAGGGGTCAATAGAGTTGAGCAGCAATACCATGCACAACCCACAAATACTATACATACGTTATTTTTTTATCATTTTTTTTACATCTTAAGTAATGCCTATGTATTTGGGGTTGGAAGAACTTATCTTCTTTGTACAGATATATCAATCTTCTTGCTTACCTTTATTCTTGACTCAACATGTTCGTATGTATGTATGTATGTGTGTGTTTGTAATGTATGTGTGATTCATATGTATGTATATTTTGTGTATATATCTTTGTGTAATTTGAGTTTAATGTGTGTGTATGATTTCATAGTTCAATATCTACATGTATATAGTATGGGTATGTATGTCTTATGTGTATATATATATTTATATATAAAAATCCGCAAATGAAGGCAGCACTCCAAGTCCTTACGAAGGTAAAAATGTGTCTTTTATTGAACCCACATCTCTGTGCGACGTTTCGGCTCACACTGAGCCTTTTTCAAGGCTTGAAAAAGGCTCAGTGTGAGCCGAAACGTCGCACAGAGATGTGGGTTCAATAAAAGACACATTTTTACCTTCGTAAGGACTTGGAGTGCTGCCTTCATTTGCGGATTTTTGTGTTTATGTGGGCAGATGAGTGGACCATTCTGCCCGGGAGGCCAGGCACCCACCGGTGAGCATTGTGCTGTTCCAATTTTTATGGTTTATATTTATATATATATATATATATATATATAGATATATATATATATATATATACTAGCTATTGAACCCGTTCTACGCCCGGGTGGCGAGCATTTATATTGGTATATGGTCTCCATCCTGGTATGTGCTGCTCCATCCTGCGTCCCCATCCTGTCATGTGCTGCACCCATCCTGCGTCCCCATCCTGTCATGTGCTGCACCCATCCTGCGTCCCCATCCTGTCATGTGCTGCTCCCATCCTGCGTCCCCATCCTGTCATGTACTGCACCCATCCTGCGTCCCCATCCTGTCATGTGCTGCACCCATCCTGCGTCCCCATCCTGTCATGTGCTGCACCCATCCTGCGTCCCCATCCTGCGTCCCCATCCTGTCATGTGTTGCTCCCATCCTGCGTCCCCATCCTGTCATGTGCTGCACCCATCCTGCGTCCCCATCCTGTCATGTGCTGCACCCATCCGGGGGCCTGAGCAGGCGGGGACACCGGCGCGCTGTGGGGGTCAGGTGCCGGTATCGCCACCAGCTCAGGCCCCCCCAGCACTTACTATATTCACCTGTCCCCGTTCCACTGCTGGGCGCCGCCATCTTCCCGGTCTCCTGGCTGTGACTGTTCAGTCAGAGGGCGGCGCCGGCGCGCATTAAGCGTGTCATCGCGCCCTCTGAACTGAAGGTCACAGGCCGAAGACCGGGAAGATGGCGGCGCTCAGCGGTGGAACGGGGACAGGTGAATATGGCCAATGCTCACCCTCCTGACGGTCTCTGCTTCTCTGTTGGAGATCGCGGTGTGCGTTCAGTGTGAACGCATACCGCGATCTCCTGGGAGCGTCATTCTGTGAGGCCCAGACTGCGCCGGCACCGGCGCTTGCGCAGTCTATAAAGGCTTCGGGCAGAGTGACGCTCCCAGCGTTATATTATAGATATATATATATATGTAACATGTGTATGTATGCATTGTGGTAGATCGACTTGCTCAGCTGCTCAAAGAGGTAATCACAAGGACACTTTCCATTTAAGTTTTCAACTGGTTTATTAGAAATGTACTGCATAAACCAGTGCATTAATTAGGCAAACAAGCACAGCCCTTCTGGCATAACGAGAAAATAAAATAGCATACAGTACAGTCTATGTGGCTGCTGGGATCCATTCACTGGGGGTAGGAAACAAGGGTCAGGTCTCTTTAACACGAGTACAGCTTTGGAGATCTAATCTCCAGACACACTGAGGACTAAATGAGTCCCAAGGCTTCACATTTACCTTCTGGACCACACCATGTGGTGGAGATATGGTGAGGTGAGCAGCCTCCCACCCAGCTGTCCACAAAAACCCATCCCTTTATATGGCTGATTAACCCTTCTCAGTACATAGTAGTATGCTCGAGCATTTTTCCAGGTTCATATCACTGAGGCTAACTTCCTCAGTGATACATATCTCACATAGTATTTTACCAGTGACCTTCTCACGGCATGTACTGTCTATATACAGTATGTGTGTAATGTGTTAATGTGTATGTATGTATGTATAGTGCAATATCTATATGTATGTATCAATATGTATGTCTTATGTGCATATGTTATGTGTATATTCATGCAAGTATTGTCTATATACATACATATGTAATGTGTGTTTAATGTGTGTATGGGTACATAGTGCAATATTTATATGTATGTATGGGTATGTATGTATTATTCGTATTTGTATATGTAATGTGTGTATGTATGTGTGTGTTGTGTATACATGTGTTTAATGTGTGTATGTATGTGTGAATAATGCAATATGTATATGTAGTATTATGTATGTATGTCTTATGTGTATACCATATGTTTATGTAAAATGTGTATGTATACATGGATTGTGTATTAATGTGTGTAATGTTAGGGCAGCACGGTGGCTCAGTGGTTGGCACAGTGGTTGGCACAGCAGCCTTGCAGCGCTGGGGTCCTGGGTTCAAAACCCACCCAGGTCAACATCTGCAAGGGCTTTGTATGCTCTCCCTGTGCTTGCCTGGGTTTACTCTGGGAACTGCGGTTTCCTCCCACACTCCAAAAACATACTGATAGGGAATTTAGATTGTGAGCGCTGCAGAATAAGATAACGCTTTATAATAAATAATTAATGTATGTTTATTGTGTATGTATGGGTATGTCTGTATATCTTATATGTATTGTGTATATACATTTGTATTATCTGTATGTACTGTATTTTATATAATAATAATAATAATTTTTATTTATATAGCGCCAACATATTCCGCAGCGCTTTACAAATTATAGAGGGGACTTGTACATACAATAGACATTACAGCATAACAGAAATACAGTTCAAAACAGATATCAAGAGGAGTGAGGGCCCTGCTCGTAAGCTTACAAACTATGAGGAAAAGGGGAGACACGAGAGGTGGATGGTAACAATTGCTATAGTTATTCGGACCAGCCATAGTGTAAGGCTTGGGTGTTCATGTAAAGCTGCATGAACCAGTTAATTAATTTTTTTTTTTTTTTTTTTTTTTTTTTAATATAGGCCACACAGGGATCGTTAGGTTAATGCATTGAGACGGTAGGCCAGTCTGAACAAATGAGTTTTTAGGGCACGCTTAAAACTGTGGGGATTGGGGATTAATCGTATTATCCTAGGTAGTGCATTCCAAAGAATCGGCGCAGCACGTGTAAAGTCTTGGAGACGGGAGTGGGAGGTTCTGATTATTGAGGATGCTAACCTGAGGTCATTAGCGGAGCGGAGGGCACGGGTAGGGTGGTAGACTGATACCAGGGAGGAGATGTAGGGTGGTGCTGAGCCATGGAGTGCTTTGTGGATGAGGGTAGTAGTTTTGTACTGGATTCTGGAGTGGATGGGTAGCCAGTGTAATGACTGGCACAAGGTAGAGGCATCGGTGTAACGGTTGGTGAGGAATATGATCCTGGCAGCAGCATTCAGGACAGATTGGAGCGGGGAGAGTTTGATAAGAGGGAGGCCGATTAGTAGAGAGTTACAATAGTCCAGACGAGAATGAATAAGTGAAACAGTAAGAGTTTTTGCAGAGTCGAAAGTAAGAAAAGGGCGAATTCTAGAAATGTTTTTGAGATGCAGGTAAGAAGAGCGAGCCAGTGATCGGATGTGGGGGGTGAATGAAAGGTCAGAATCAAGGATGACCCCAAGGCAGCGGGCATGTTGCTTTGGAGTAATGGTGGAACCGCAAACGGAGATGGCAATGTCAGGCAAAGGTAGGTTAGTAGAGGGAGAAAACACGAGGAGTTCAGTTTTTGACAGGTTTAGTTTCAGATAGAGGGAGGACATGATGCTAGAGACAGCGGTAAGACAATCACTGGTGTTTTCTAATAAGGCAGGCGTGAGATCAGGAGAAGAAGTGTATAGTTGGGTGTCGTCAGCATAGAGATGGTACTGGAAGCCAAATCTACTGATTGTTTGTCCAATAGGGGCAGTATACAAAGAGAAGAGGAGGGGGCCTAGGACTGATCCTTGAGGAACCCCAACAGTAAGGGGAAGGTGAGAGGAGGAGGAACCAGCGAAACATACAGTGAAGGATCGGTCAGAGAGATAGGAGGAGAACCAGGAGAGAACGGTGTCCTTGAGGCCGATGGAGCGGAGCATAGTGAGGAGGAGCTGATGATCCACAGTATCAAATGCTGCAGAGAGATCCAAGAGAATTAGCATGGAGTAGTGACCATTAGATTTAGCTGTTAGTAGGTCATTAGAGACTTTAGTGAGGGCAGTTTCAGTAGAGTGTAAAGAGCGGAAACCAGATTGAAGAGGGTCGAGAAGAGAGTTATCTGAGAGATAGCGGGTAAGACGGGAGTGGACCAGGCGTTCGAGGAGTTTAGAGATGAAGGGAAGATTAGAGACAGGTCTATAATTAGCGGCACAGTTTTGGTCGAGGGATGGTTTTTTAAGTAATGGATGTATGATGGCATGCTTAAATGAGGAGGGAAAAATACCGGAAGTGAGGGAAAGGTTGAATATTTTTGTTAGGTGAGAGGTGACAGCCGGGGAAAGGGACTGGAGGAAATGTGACGGAATGGGGTCACTGGTGCAAGTGGTCGGGCGAGAAGATGCAAGGAGCCTGCTTACTTCTTCTTCTGTAACTGGTTCAAAGTCAGAGAGTGAACTAGATGCAGTGGGGGAGGGAGGACAGTGCATGGTATGAAGAGATTGGGAGATGATTTCCTGTCGAATATGGTCAATTTTTTCTTTGAAGTAATTGGCCAGATTGTCAGCACGGAGATCCGTGGTTGGGGCCTGCGCTCTTGGGTTGAGTAGGGACTGGAACGTGTCAAACAGACGTTTAGGGTTATTGGACAGGGAGGTGATGAGGGTGTTGAAGTAGGTTTGTTTGGAGAGGTGAAGGGCAGAATTGTATGTCTTTAGCATGAACTTATAATGGATGAAATCTTCGGGTAGATTAGATTTTCTCCACAGACGTTCTGCGCACCTGGAGCACCGCTGCAGGAAACGTGTTTGCAGCGTGTGCCACGGTTGTTGCCGTCTGTGCCGAGTTGTTTTATGTATAGGAGGAGAAGCTTCATCCAGGGCACTTTGCAGGGTTTCATTGTAATGCTTCAGAGCAGAATCAGGACATGAGATGGAGGAGATTGGGGCCAATGAGGACTGCAAGTTCTTCATAAGTTCCTGGGTGTTAATGGCCTGTATGTTTCTATAAGTGTGGAAAGTGGGGGTGACCTGAGCGGGATGGCAGTTCTTGATAGAGAATGAAAGAAGGTGGTGGTCAGAGAGTGGGAGAGGGGAGTTTGTGAAATCATCCACTGAGCAAAGCCGGGAGAAGACCAAGTCAAGGGAGTTTCCATCTTCATGTGTTGGCGAGTTAGTATGCTGCGAGAGGCCGAAAGAGGAGGTTAGAGCCAAAAGGTGAGAAGCAGATGGGGAGAGGGGAGAGGCAATAGGGATGTTGAAATCACCCATGATAAGGGTGGGGGTGTCACAGGAAAGAAAGTGTGGAAGCCAGGTGGCAAAGTGATCCAGGAACTGATGAGAGGGGCCGGGAGGACGATACACCACCACCACTCGCATGGAGAAGGGGACGTAGAGTCTGACCACATGGACCTCAAAGGAAGGGAAGACAAGTGAGGGTACTTGGGGGATAACTTGGAAAGTACATTTTGGTGAAAGGAGCAGACCAACGCCTCCACCTGCTCTGTTGTCCGATCTTGGGGTATGAGAAAAGTGTAGTGCACCATATGAAAGAGCAGCAGCAGCAGTGGTGTCTGACTGCTGGATCCAGGTTTCAGTAAGAGCCAGGAGATTAAGAGAATTAGAAAGGAAGAAGTCATGAATGAAGGAGAGTTTATTACACACAGAGCGAGAATTCCAAAGGGCACAATTCAAAGAGACAGAAGGCATGCAGGGAATATTAATAAGGTTAGAGGGGTTTCTGGGTGTAGCAATTGGGAGGTTGGACTGGCTATAACATGGGGGGCCGGGGTTTGGAGATATGTCTCCAGCAACTAGGAGGAGGAGGATCGAAAGAGTGAGCAGATGGTTAAGTGATTTGTGAGAGCGTCTCTTGTGTTGGATGGTGGGACTGAATGGATCTGCGCTGCTAAGCAATGTGAACAGAGCATGAGTGCTATACATAGGAGAGGCAAGGACAGAGGGGCCGATATGGATGGAGTGTAGAGAGTTAATGCAAGGGCGGTGAGTGTGAGTGAATGCAGCAGCCAGGATATAGAATATGCAAATAAATATGGTGAGTATTTGTGTTGTTTCAAGTGAATAGGGAATAGATTTAGATTGTCTTACCTGTCTCCTGCCCTGTCTAACTGCCATGTTATAACTGCCGAGTACTTAGAAAAAAAAAGTACTTTGAATAAAAATACACGAATACAAGTGCACGAATGCACCCCTGCACATTTATATGAATGTATTGTATATACTGTATGCACCCCTGCACATTTATGTATTGTATATACATGTATTGTATATACATGTATTGTACATACATACATGTATTGTATATTTATGTATTGTATATACATGTATTGTATATACATGTATTGTATATACATTATGTATTGTATATACTGTATGCACCCCTGAATGCACCCCTGCACATTTATATGAATGTATTGTATATACTGTATGTGTCTGTAATGTGTATTTAATGTGTGTGTATTTATATGCAATATGTGTATGTATGCATTGTGTATGTATGGGTGTTTAATGTGTATGGATGTTTGCATAGTGCAATATCTATATGATTGACATATGGTATGTATATATTGCATATGCCCATTTATGTAATGTGTGTGTATGTATTGTGTATACAGTATATATGTGTGTATTGTCTATGGGTATGCACTGTATGTACGTGATAGTTTTAAAATGATCTTTCACTGAGACAAAATTGGCCAGGTTTGTTGTTTCTAATTTTATACCTGCTCTTTCCTTTTTTTAAACCATCTATACATTTGGAAATATACAAATGTAATGTATATTTCGTTGTGTATTATATATACAGGTAATATAGATAAACTGCATTTGACTATTTTTGTATCGCAGGTCACGCTTCAAAGCAATGGTCCACACAGACTCTCAGCTAACCCACATTCATGGTGAAGAGGTAATCAATAGATGAGCAGAGAAACGTATAATGGTCTGCTTTTCGAAGTTCTGAATCATTCATTTTAGCATATAATGTACTTGAAAACAGGGAAAAAATTCTATGTGCAGTGAAAAGTTAAACATACACATTTTTACCCTTAGGCTGTGTACACACGTTGAGGATTTTTTGCATTCCGTAATTTTTGTGCACATGATGCGTTTTTTTCCGCAAAAAAAACGCATCGTGGTAAAAAAAGCATCATGTTCATTAATTTTGTGGGTTTTTTCACGTTTTTCCTGCTATTTAATGCATTGGGAAGCTCCGGACAAAAATGCAAAAAAAAAAAAACGCACAAAAAACGTGTCAAAAATGCGACAAAACCGCTAGAAAAACATATGCGGATTTCTTGCAGAAAATGTCCGGTTTTGCTCAGGAAATTTCTGCAAGAAATCCTGAACGTGTGCACATAGCCTTACTGTGCAGAAAATAATAAGCCAGGAACGTGATTCTTCAAGTCGATACGATTACGGAGATACCAAACTTTTAAAGGTTTTTATTATTTTACCGGTGAAATGAAACGCCTCCAAAGAAAGCAAAAAAAAGTTTTGAGTCCTGGAAAATGATGGCACAAGCCAAATTTTTATTTTAAAGGAAGCACACTAATCAAAATTTTTATCCTCTTAATATAGTGCAGTCATTATATTATATAGCACTGTGCACTTACAATTGCTCATTTTGCCTTTCTACCCAGATAATTCTTCTCTTTTTCATTAGGTCTGTGACATCACCTGATTAATTACTGATGAGCTAAATCCTTCTAAGCTCTATGTAGAAACAGGAGGTCAATTTTCTCTGCACAATTCACGAGTCACTGAAAAAGTGAGCAGCTGGGTCTGGAGGTGAAGAAGGGAATGATTTATGCAGGGAAACAAGTCTTCCTGTTTCTACATAGAGCAGAGAAAAGAGAAGAATAAGAGAAAAATTTAATAAAAAGTTGTATGTATCATCAGAAACCAGAAGAATAAAACCTACAGATTACTCTGCAAAATAAAAAAAAATCCCCCACACAGCTCCATGTATTTAAAAGCAAAAAAAGGTCAAGAAATAGTGACGTAAACCATTTTTATAGAAGTTCAGAGTTTATTTAAAGTATTAAAAGCTGCAAAAAAAAAGTCTCAAGTTTGGTGTCGCTATAATTATACAGACCTGAAAAAATCATATTGCCAGGTTATTTTTGCTGAAACTTGAATGACATAAAAATTATACCCAAAAAATAATGGGGGAATTTTGTGCCTTTCACCATTTCACCTCATTTTAAATGTTGTTACTTGGTTTCCAGTAATCTATTTAGTAAATTGAATTGTGTAGTTTAAAACTGCAAAGTGTCCAGAAAAAAATAAAACATGCCCTCATATGGCTATCTCCATGGAAAAAGAAAGTTATGGCTCCTGGAAGAAAGGGATGAAGAAAAAGAAAGGGCAAAAATGAAAAATTGCTTTGTAAAGGGGTTGTAAGATGGCAGCTGGACAGATCCAGGGTGGAAGATAATAAGTGTCACCGAGTTGGCTAGCCTGTTGTGAATTCAGCTTTTGGGCTCCCTCCGGTGGTTGTGGAGGGTAATGCAGTTGTGCCTGGACTGCAGGAGTGGACAGGTGTATCTACTAATTGCAAAACTGACTGGGGTATATAGCTTTGCAGGATCCTTTAGTCAGTGCCAGTTGTCCATTGTTCTGGAAGGATTCACTTCCATGCTGGTCTCTCCAGTTTGCTGTTCTTTTCTACAAAGATAAGTCCTGGCTTTGTTTTTGCTGTCCACCTGCAGTGGACCTTATAGTTCTGTGCTTTTTCATGTTTTTGTCTTGTCCAGCTTAATCTGTGAAGGATTTTTTGCAGCCTAGCTATTTCTCTGGAGATGCAGATATACCCCCCATGTCTTTAGTCAGATGTGGTGATCCGTATTTTCTGCGGTGGATATTTTCTAGTGTTTTTATACTGACCGCATAGTACTCTGTTCTATTCTTTCTTTTTAGCTAGTATGGCCTCCTATGCTAAAATCTGATTTCATATCTGCGTATGTTATTTCCCTCTCCTCTCACAGTCAATATTTGTGGGGGGCTATCTATCCTTTGGGGATTTTCTGAGGCAAGATAGGTTTCCTGTTTCTGTCTTTAGGGGTAGTTAGATCTTAGGCTGTGCCGAGGGGTCTAGGGAGTGTTAGGTACCCCCCATGGCTACTTCTAGTTGCGCTGCTAGGTTCAGCATTTGAGGTCAATACAGGGACCACCTTTTCCAGAGTCCGTCTCATGCTGCTCCTAGGCCACCAGATCGTAACAGTACAACTGGCCTACAATGAGTTAATTGCATCTCAGAAGAAGAGCGGGAAGCTTTTGAGCCATTTTTTTTCCTTAGCCTGTTTGGTATTTTCCTCCCTCTTTACCTCTGGGTGGCTACGGAGTCTAGTATTAACATGAATGTTCAGGAGTTAGTTTCTCGGGTGGATCAGCTTACTGCTAGGGTACAGGGTATTTCAGATTTCATTGTTCAAACTCCTGCCTTAGAACCTAAGATTCCCACTCCTGATTTATTCTTTGGTGACAGATCCAAATTTTTGAGTTTCAAAAATAACTGTAAACTGTTTTTTGCATTAAGACCCCGGTCTTCTGGTGATCCTATTCAGCAGGTTAAAATCATCATATCTCTGCTGCGTGGTGACCCACAGGATTGGGCATTTTTCCTGGAATCTGGCAATCCTGCTTTGCTTAATGTTGATTCGTTCTTTCAGGCATTGGGGTTGTTGTATGATGAGCCTAATTCTGTGGATCAGGCTGAGAAAATCTTGTTAGCCCTGTGTCAAGGTCAAGAAGCGGCAGAATTGTATTGCCAGAAATTTAGAAAATGGTCTGTACTGACTAAATGGAATGAGGATGCCTTGGCGGCAATTTTCAGAAAGGGTCTTTCTGAATCCATTAAAGATGTTATGGTGGGGTTCCCCACGCCTGCTGTTCTGAGTGATTCTATGTCTCTGGCCATTCAGATTGATCGGCGCTTGCGCGAGTGCAGAGTTGTGCACACTTTGGCGTTGCCCTGTTAGCGGAGCCCTGAGCCTATGCAGTGTGATAGGATTTTGTCTGGAGCTGAACGTAAAACATTCAGGCGTCAGAATAGGTTGTGTTTTTACTGCGGCGATTCTGCTCATGTTATTTCTGATTGCCCTAAGCGTACTAAGAGAATCGCTAGTTCTGTTGCCATCAGTACTATACAACCTAAATTTCTGTTATCCGTGACCTTGATCATATCGACGCACAAGACAGGGCGCAGGGGACGCTACTTGTAGCGTTTTCCCTGCGCCGAAATTCCCGATCTGTAGGATCTTATGCCTCGCAAAATGCTGCGTTGTGTACATGCGTTGTTGGTTGCGTCGCGTCGCCGATGCTGCGCCCAACAACGCAAATGTGAACGTAGCCTAAGTTATTAAAGAGAATCGGTTGGTCTGTTTTCACATATGGCAGTCGGAGGTTCGGCTGTATAGACTTTTATCATTCCATAAAAATGATCCCCGATTTGTAGAGGTCAGATGTGTCAGTCATGAGAAATCTAGCATAGAAGCCATATGCAAATCAGTCCGAAAGAGCACAGGGGGTGTGTCAATGCACTTGGAAGAAAACAAGTTAACGCCTATCCACAGGAAGAGGGCTCACCGCAGAGACTTGTACCGATCAGGAGAATCGGAAACTTTTACCTCTGTTACAATGGAGCAACATTGCAGATGCAGGGATTGTAATAAAACAACAAAATAAGTTATATTTTCCAACTCTAACCCCCCCCCCCCCCATCACGCCAGTGCTGGCTTCTCGTATAGTCTCTGTTGGAACAGGAAAACAATGAAGATCTCTTATTGTGCCATCTGATCACCGACGTTGCAGCCAATAGGTGACTGCATCGGTCATCATTGAATGTGCCTTTTTTAAATGGAACCTCATAAAAGTGATAAGTTTTTTTCTCACTGACATGTTCCCTTCCCACCTCCCAAAAATAGATCTAGATTTTTTAAACATCTCGTGGCTCAAAATGGTAAAAACCTTAAAACTTTAACCCATATACAAAGCACTGTATACAGTAGATAACAATGTATAGAAAAAGTTAAAATGACAGCAAAACAAAAAAAGCCTTTCCTGAATAATCAGTTCTATTTAGGACAGAGAGGGAGGAGGGAGATGCAGCTGCAGTACCTCTGTGCATGTGAAGGCAGCTATAAAGCTGTGTGTATGGGCAAATTCAGAGGTACAGAATTCTGAGATGTTTAAGCAACGCATAAAGATGCAACAAAGAGCCAACATTTCTCACTGCATTTTATCTAGTTCACATCTCCTGCTGCCTAAAATGTTTTTTATTAATTTTCTCTCTATTTTTTTACTTTACAGGAAAAACAAGATTTTGAACCTTACGTGACCTACACCCAAAGAGAGAATGTTATTTATTGCATGGCAACAAAATTTGTTGCCCTTGATGCTGCTGACTCTGCCCAGGTCACAGACCATGTCTGCAACGCTGTCCCATAGAAGTCAATGAACATCAGACGATTGTTTTCTATCAGCATTAATGCCATTAAGAGAACCTGACAAAAATATTTTATTTAGTGTTAATTCCGCTGTTCTCCTCAGCTCGGTGTCGTTGGTTTTTTGGTTTCTGTGTCTTTTTACTCCTGAGATATCGCCCCCTTCTTCACTGTATATAAATGGCAAAAAGACACCCACACATAAGAGTTTGAGACCACTCCCACTTGTATAAAAAAGACTAGATTTATATACAGGGAAAAGAGAGTCATATAACAGGAACAGGAACAGAGAGGTGCAGAAGGAATAACAACGATGGATTCAGGAGAAAAGAGACATTTACTCCACATTAAAAAAAAAAACATTTTTATGGCAAGTGACATTCCTTTTCGATAACTGATAAAGTTTGGTTTATAAGGACTGGAAGAATATTTTAGATGTTGCCATGAAAAGATATTTTGTCAGCCATAAGATTTCCATTTTTCAAGACTACAAACCTGTTTTTGTGAGACATGTTGCAAAATTTCCTGGTATCGTTTGGGGGCATGTACTTCTTCCCCTGCATGATGTTGACCAATCATAAGCAGGAGGAATCATGCAGGGGAGAAAATATCTTGAGCAGGGCTGAGTGTGCTTACACCTTCAGGTTTCCTCTCATGGCAGTCAGTGTGGGGGGAGGGGAAACAGGTGAGCTGACAGCCTTGTAGGAGTAGATGTGCCACTGCAGAGGTGTTTGTAAACACACTCAGCTGTGCTCTATACTACACAATATGTACAGAGATCAGGGCTGAGAGAAGGGCTGCTTATCCTTCCATGTCAAAACAGAAATAATATTCTCCTGACCTTCTTGGGGCATGTTCTCTTTTCCCCTGCATAACACCTTCTGCTTATAATTCGTCAACATCATGCAGGAGTAAAATTACACATCCCCAAAGACAATTCTGGGGAAAGGTCCTTGTGAAGAAACCAGATCATATCTTAATTACCCAGACAACTATGTTTAGCAAACCAAGAAGAATGGACTTTTTACCTGTATGTTGGCTTTTGAATGTAAGTGTTGATTTCTGGTTGGTCAAGAAAACAGACTTTTGTTTGTGTAAGCCTGGAATATTGACTTGTAAGCTGATATTTGATATAACATAGTGTGCTCTTATCCTTGATGAATAGTGAGGTCTACTTCTATACTAATTATACATTGTCTAGCCAAGATAGTTTGTTGCTTTTTAAAACAGAGGAGGAAATTCTATACAAATAGATTCCAAACAAGGCAACTTGGACATCACCATTCTTCATCTTATCTGTGAGGGTGGACTGAAAGACACTGGGTAAATCTAAAAATAGGTGTCATGCCTATGTATAAAGAGACTCAGACAGAGAGACGGGGAGAGAGACAGCCAGAGATTCTGCCAAGACATATTCATCCAAAGGATCAGAGACAAGACAGCTGTCAATGTGGGTTATTGCTGCTTAATAAACCAGCTTTAAGCAAAGGAAAAATAATCAGCCTTCCATGCAATCAAAACAAAGTAAACTGTTATTTGACAAAGTCTCGTAAGAAGCAGTCCTGATCACACAGGCTTGATAGCATCCAGTATACTGCTCAGGTCGGGATATAGCACACAGGAGACCTTCTTCCTCCACATACACACCATGTGTCAAACAACAGATGCAATCTTAACATGTTAAACACACCCAGAGTTGGGGTCTGTGGGCAGCCAGACCCACACATCTCTCAGGCTACCTGTAATACCTGACCCAGATGCACCAAACAATCCTCTTAGTGCTATGTGCACTAGAGCAATACTCCAGGATTACATCAATGATGACATCCACCTCTGTGACACATACCTTCCATCAACTATGTGTCCGGTAGCTGCCTTACAATGGGTATAAGTATTGTACAGGTTTTATTTTAATTTTTTTGAAAGGGTGAAAAAAACAGTAATTCTGTCATTACTTTCTTTTGGACTGCATTTAATGAGCGGTTTTGAATCAAATTAATATAGTTTCTTTTGTTTTTCTGCTCCTGGCAGCAAAATATTGCTTTTTGTTTAGTGACGTGTAGTTATTTTTGTCCCATTTTGAGATATATACAACGTAATTGCTTTTCATTCTATTTTAGGGAGCGTTTCTGATATTAAATTTTAGTTAAAGTGGTTTTCCGAGAACCCTATATTCAGGAGCTCACTATTCCCCTGCTTCCCGACTTCCTACTTTTCTGCTGGCGGTGCACTTCTGATGATTTACAGTTTGGGGCCACAGCATCTGAGCATGAGCTTTTGGCCCAAACTGTGCACTGAAGATGTCAGAATTCAGCCATCTGGCCAGTTTAAAGTACAACAATTGCTATATTCATAGCAAGCATTGTGCAAGAAATTGGCCACCTCAGCGATACTCTTGGCAACAAGCTGTAAAATTAAAAATGGAAAGGATTTTTAATAAGAGGTAAACTGCAAAGTTGATTGTTTTTACAAGCACGTTTCAGTTTGAGTTTGCTCATCTCTATGCATTACATCTCATCTGCCATGAAAACTTTTTGCATGCAAACTTTAATTATATATTTTAAATGAATTATTAATGCACTAGAAATCAATAGCAAGTCAGCACAATATTTTTTACAGATTTTTTTAAATAAAATTAATGTTAGTTGAAGACAGTGTGCCTATGTCCTTGCTCGTTACAAATTACTGTACAGAGTTTTTAACTTTCTTGTGCAATACTTTTTGTAAAGGGAAATGATTGTTTTTAAAGTTACAAAAGAAAATTCCCCCAATTCCTGACATTTAACAGTGACTATCTACATCATAATTTGTGCATGTAGCAAGAAATCTGTTATACTAGTCAAATTTTACACGCCACACCAACACAGAACCCTATTGCAGATGTTGTAAAAAAATTTAAGGAAAATGAAGAGGTAAAGTCAACAGACAGGCAGTGTAAAACAAAAATAAAAAAGATAACATGGCAAAGAATGTGGGAGTAGCAGCAGAAGCAACACCACCACCACTGGCACAGCACCGATCTTACGGGCATTAGTGCTACCAAATGCAGGACACAGTTGTTCTCCTTTGCCCCTGGCACGCTTATTGTGAGGAATTGGAGGACGTTATTGAATAATAGGGATAAAATAATAATAATAATAATAATAATGAGGGATAATTTTTGGACCTTTTTTAAAATTTAAAAATAATGAAAAGTCTGTCAGTGCACTGTGGGCGTGTGATTAACACTGGGTTAGCATCCATTACTGTTGTGATGTCAATTTGACAATACTAAGACTGTGTTTGTGCTAAAGAGCTTGAAAAAGATTGGATAGAGTCGTAGAAGCCCATGATTCACATGTATTTTAGGGGCAAATGGAGTCATTCCAGTATTTCAATATGCAGCAAATCAATTTGCTGCAAATAAAACTTTAAGGAAAAATGGCTTGAACCTTGTGAAATCAAATTTCAAAAGACTCGATCATCTCTCGTTAATAAACTTATGGATTATTATGAATGTGAGGATATTGTATATTTATGGGGGGGGGGGTAATGTTTAGGATTTTAATATTTAATTGCAAATGATTATTTAAAAAATGTTTCTAATTTGAAATTAATTTTAATTGTTAACATTTATTTTAACATTAGGTAAAAATTATGAATTAGGATTTCTACGTTCAAATGCAGCATAATAAAATTATATGATCCTACAAATTACTGTAATAATTTTATAATGTATTGTACATCAACAGAATATATGTAAAATGTTTATTGACAAAATGAAAGTTTGCTGAGGTCTAACCACCAGGCTAGAAGTTTAGAGGCCCATTAGGATTTAGCTCCATTCAAACTAAGGAGCCTCAGCCAAAATTTAATAAGCAATGCCATAGGATTATCCCTCCTCCACCAAATCTTATAGCAGGTGGGTAACATTCCCCTAAAAATCACCAAAGACTTGCCAATCAGATGCCAGATAGAGAAGTGTGATCCGTCACGGCACAGAATACGTCTCCTCAAGAGTCCAGTGGTGGCGGCTTTACACCACGCCATCCGGCGGCATTGTGCTGAGTGATTTATGGCTGCATCCAACTGCTTAGCCGGCGGGTCGTAGTGTTTGTGCCGATGTTAATGCCAAAGGTGTGGACTCTTCAGTTATGTTGTCAACAGGGCATTGGTTATTTTTCTGCCCTCTACTTCTCAACACTCAGCCATCTGCTCTCTAACGTTACGGGGTCTCCACTTCGTGGCTGAGTTGCTGCGGTTCCTTCCACTTCTCAATAATATCACTCACAGGTGATGGGGGAAAATTCAAGAGGAGGAAATATCGCGAGCGGACTTGCTTCACCAGTGGCTCCAATTACAGGACCTTTCTGGTATCAGTGAGCTCTGGTCCACCGGCCGTTCTGTCATGTTAGTAAAGGCGGACGGTGTGGCGAGGGACGAATGTTGTACTCCACGAGGCTGGTGGGCTGGATGTCATACACCGGGGACAGGGGACAGATGTTATATACCGGGGTTGAGTGGCCTTATGTTATACACTGGGGGCGAGGGGCTGGAGGTTATACATCTGGGTGCAATGAGGGCAGATGTTATACATGAAGAGGCAAAGGAACTGAAACTTGAATTTAGTGATTAAGACTTGTATCCAAAATACTTTTCTTTGTTTTGTGTAAATATAAATGAATTCTATACTTACAGTTAGATGTGACACAGTTAAGAGCAAAACCACAAAACCTGAACTCTGCGCTTACAAAGAAAAGAAGCGTGTGGGCAGAAAGCAGAGGCAGAACAAAAAAATGTTAAGCTTAATGCTTTACTACAATATTCCAAAACATTTGGAACAAAGGACGTCGTCCGACTCATGGTTTTTAGATCATTTACCGTAGATGTTTCTGTGCATAATGAAATACAATTATCAGAATTTCCAAAAAGTTTAAACTTCTATTGACAAATAAATGTAAAGACTCAATAGTTCCAGTGTTGACCTTATTTTTCACGACTTCTACAATCCGCCCTGCCAACTGGATTTCAGCATCTGGGCCATATCCTGACTGACATAAATCCATTTTTCCAAATCAGTTTTTGAAGTTCATCGCAATTTCTGTGTTTTTCTTTGTCCTCTCACTTTTTGACGTTTGACCAAAGGTTCTGAATAGGATTAAGATATGAGGAATTTCCTGTCATGGAGTTAAAATGTCAAGATTTTGTTCATCGGGCCACTTAATTATCAATTTGTCTTGTGACATAGTCACCATCATGCTTGGAAAATAATTGTTAATTATCATCTATAGATGAAATCTACGGGTAGATTAGATTTTCTCCACAGGTGTTCGGCGCACCTGGAGCACCGCTGTAGGAAACGTGTTTACAGCGTGTGCCACGGTTGTCGCCGTCTGTGCCGAGTTGTTCTATGTATAGGAGGTGCAATTTCATCTAGGGCACTTTGCAGGGTTTCATTGTAATGCTACAGAGCAGAATCAGGACATGAGATGGAGGAGATAGGGGCAATTATGACTGCAAGTTCTACATAAGTCTTTGGGTGTTAATGGCCTGGATAGTTCTATAAGTGTGGAAAGTGGCGGTGACCTGAGTGGGATGGCAGTTCTTGATAGAGAATAAAAGAAGGTTGTGGTCAGAGAGCGGGAGAGGGGAGTTTGTGAAATCATCCACTGAGCAAAGCCTGGAGAAGACCAAGTCGAGGGAGTTTCCGTCTTCATGCTTTGGAGAGTTAGTATGCTGCGAGAGGCCGAAAGAGGAGGTTAGAGATAAAAGGTGAGAAGCAGATAGGGAGAGGGGAGAAGCAATGGGGATGTTGAAATCACCCATGATGAGGGTGGGGATGACACAGGAGAGAAAGTGTGGAAGTCAGGTGGCAAAGTGATCCAGGAACTGATGGGAGGGGCAGGGAGGACGATACACCACCGCCACTCGCAGGGAGAAGAAAGGTACATTTGGGAGATAGGAGCAGATCAATGCCTCCACCTGCTCTGTTGTCCGATCTTGGGGTATGAGAGAAGTGTAGTCCACCATGTGAGATAGCAGCAGCAGCGGTGGTATCTGACTGCTGGATCCAGGTTTCAGTAAGAGCTAGAAGGTTAAGAGAATCAGAAAGGAAGAAGTCATGGATGAAGGAGAGTTTATTACAAACTGAGCGAGAATTCCAAAGGGCACAATTGAAAGAGGCATAAGGCATGCATGGGATATTAATAAGGTTAGAGGGGTTTCTGAGTGTAGCAGTTGGGAGGTTTGACTTGCTATAAAATGGGGGCTGGGGTTGGGAGAGATGTCTCGGGTGACTAGGAGAAGGAGGATAGAAAGAGTGAGCAGATGGTTAAGTGATTTGTGAGAGCGTCTCTTGTGTTGGATGGTGGGACTGAATGGATCTGCGCTGTTAACCAATGTGAACAAAGCGCGAGTGCTGTACATAGGAGGGGAGAAAACAGAGGGGCTGATATGAATAGAGTGTAAAGAGTTAATGCAAGGGCGGTGAATGTAAGTGAATGCAGCAGCCAGGATATATATGAGACAAATGCATATAGTGAGTATTTTTTGTGTTCCAAAAGTACAGGGAATCTACTATATACAGTGGGGCAAAAAAGTATTTAGTCAGTCAGCAATAGTGCAAGTTCCACCACTTAAAAAGATGAGAGGCGTCTGTAATTTACATCATAGGTAGACCTCAACTATGGGAGACAAACTGAGAAAAAAAAATCCAGAAAATCACATTGTCTGTTTTTTTAACAATTTATTTGCATATTATGGTGGAAAATAAGTATTTGGCCAGAAACAAAATTTCATCTCAATACTTTGTAATATATCCTTTGTTGGCAATGACAGAGGTCAAACGTTTTCTGTAAGTCTTCACAAGGTTGCCACACACTGTTGTTGGTATGTTGGCCCATTCCTCCATGCAGATCTCCTCTAGAGCAGTGATGTTTTTGGCTTTTCGCTTGGCAACACGGACTTTCAACTCCCTCCAAAGGTTTTCTATAGGGTTGAGATCTGGAGACTGGCTAGGCCACTCCAGGACCTTGAAATGCTTCTTACGAAGCCACTCCTTCGTTGCCCTGGCGGTGTGCTTTGGATCATTGTCATGTTGAAAGACCCAGCCACGTTTCATCTTCAATGCCCTTGCTGATGGAAGGAGGTTTGCACTCAAAATCTCACGATACTTGGTCCCATTCATTCTTTCATGTACCCGGATCAGTCGTCCTGGCCCCTTTGCAGAGAAACAGCCCCAAAGCATGATGTTTCCACCAACATGCTTTACAGTAGGTATGGTGTTTGATGGATGCAACTCAGTATTCTTTTTCCTCCAAACACGACAAGTTGTGTTTCTACCAAACAGTTCCAGTTTGGTTTCATCAGACCATAGGACATTCTCCCAAAACTCCTCTGGATCATCCAAATGCTCTCTAGCAAACTTCAGACGGGCCCGGACATGTACTGGCTTAAGCAGTGGGACACGTCTGGCACTGCAGGATCTGAGTCCATGGTGGCGTAGTGTGTTACTTATGGTAGGCCTTGTTACATTGGTCCCAGCTCTCTGCAGTTCATTCACTAGGTCCCCCCGCGTGGTTCTGGGATTTTTGCTCACCGTTCTTGTGATCATTCTGACCCCACGGGGTGGGATTTTGCGTGGAGCCCCAGATCGAGGGAGATTATCAGTGGTCTTGTATGTCTTCCATTTTCTAATTATTGCTCCCACTGTTGATTTCTTCACTCCAAGCTGGTTGGCTATTGCAGATTCAGTCTTCCCAGCCTGGTGCAGGGCTACAATTTTGTTTCTGGTGTCCTTTGACAGCTCTTTGGTCTTCACCATAGTGGAGTTTGGAGTCAGACTGTTTGAGGGTGTGCACAGGTGTCTTTTTATACTGATAACAAGTTTAAACAGGTGCCATTACTACAGGTAATGAGTGGAGGAAAGAGGAGACTCTTAAAGAAGAAGTTACAGGTCTGTGAGAGCCAGAAATCTTGATTGTTTGTTTCTGACCAAATACTTATTTTCCACCATAATATGCAAATAAATTGTTAAAAAAACAGACAATGTGATTTTCTGGATTTTTTTTTCTCAGTTTGTCTCCCATAGTTGAGGTCTACCTATGATGTAAATTACAGACGCCTCTCATCTTTTTAAGTGGTGGAACTTGCACTATTGCTGACTGAATAAATACTTTTTTGCCCCACTGTAACTGTCCTAGGGTCACTTCCGTCTTTCTGTCTTTCTGTCTGTCTGTCTGTCTGTCACAGATATTCATTGGTCGCGGCCTCTGTCTGTCATGGAAATCCAAGTTGCTGATTGGTCGTGGCAAAACAGCCACGACCAATCAGCGACGGGCACAGTCCGGCGGCAAAATGGCCGCTCCTTACCCCCCGCAGTCAGTGCCCGCTCCGTACTCCCCTCCAGTCAGCGCTCACACAGGGTTAATGGCAGCGCTAATGGACCGCATTATGCTGCGGTGTAATGCACTCCATTAACGCTGTTATTAACCCTGTGTGACCAACTTTTTACTATTGATGCTGCCTATGCAGCATCAATAGTAAAAAGATCTAATGTTAAAAATAATTAAAAAAAAATAAAAAATCGTTATATACTCACCGTCGGTCAGCTCCTCGGATCCAGAACAGGCCTTTCCCGCTCCTCGCAACTCTCCGGTGACCGCTCCATGCATTGCGATCTCGTGAGATGATGACTTAGCGGTCTCGCGAGACTGCTACGTCATCATCTCGCGAGACCGCAATGCACTCTTCAGACCGGAGCGCGCGAGGAGTGTCGGTAACCGCTTCGATCAGGGGGCCAACAGAAGGTGAGTATATAACTATTTTTTATTTTAATTCTTTTTTTTAACAGGAATATGGTGCCCACATTGCTATATACTACGTGGGCTGTGCAATATACTACATGGGCTGTGCAATATACTATGTGGCTGTGCAATATACTACGTAGGCTGTGCAATATACTACGTGGGCTGTGCAATATACTACGTGGGCTGGGCAATATACTGCATGGGCTGTGCAACATACTACGTGGGCTGTGCAATATACTATGTGGGCTGGGCAATATACTACGTGGGCTGTGCAATATACTACGTGGGCTGGGCAATATACTACATGGGCTGTGCAATATACTACGTTGCTGTGCTATACACTACGTGGGCTATGTTATACACTATGTGGCCTGTGTTATATACTGCGTGCGTGGGCTGTTATATACTACCCGGCTGTGTTATATGCTATGTGGGCTGTTATACACTCCGTGGGCTGTGCTATATACTATGTGGCTGTGCTATATACTCCGTGGGCTGTGCTATATACTACATGGCTGTGCAATATACTCTGTGGGCTGTTATATACTACGTGGCTGTGCTATATACTCCATGGGCTGTGCTATATACTCCGAGGGCTGTGCTATATACTATGTGGCTGTGCAATATACTACATGGCTGTGCAATATACTACGTGGCTGTGCAATATACTACGTGGGCTGTTATATACTACGTGGCTGTGCTATATACTATGTGGCTGTGCTATATACTACGTGGCCGGCTGCGAACAATCAGCGACAGACGCAGTCCGGCCGCAAATTGGCGCAGGATTTGAACCACGCTTCACTAATTGGTCACGCCCGGCCGGCTGAATCCTGTGTATTCATTGCATTATTCTGAAAGCTTCATAAATAAACTACATACATATTCTAGAATACCTGATGCATTAGAATCGGGTCACCATCTAGTAGATTTATATAATTGTCTTACCTGTCTCCTGTCCTGTCTAACTGCCATGTTGTAACTGCCAGCACTTTGATGAAATGTATAAATATATAAATATATTGTGTGGGCTGTGCTATATACTAAGTGGCTGTGTTATATACTACGTGGGCTGTGTTATACACTACTTGGGCTGTGCTATATACTACGTGGGCTGTGTTATATACTGCGTGGGCTGTGTTATATACTGCGTGAGCTGTGCTATATACTACTGCTATATACTACGTGGGCTGTGCTATATACTATATGGGCTGTTCTATGTACTGCGTGGGCTGTTCTATATACTACGTGGCTCTGCAATATACTACGTGGCTGTGCTATATACTACGTGGCTGTGTTATATACTACGTAGCTGTGCTATATACTATGTGCCTGTGCTATATACTACATGGCCGGGCTATATACTACGTGGCTGCTATATACTACGTGGCGGTGCTATATACTACCTGGCTGTGTTATGTACTATGTAGCTGTGCTATATACTACGTGCCTGTGCTATATACTACGTGGCTGTGCTATATACTATGTGGGCTGTGAGACTCTTTCGCCCGGGCCCTCAAAAGCCTGCAGCTGGCCTTGGCTTCACTGATTGGTCACGGCCATCCGCGAACAATCAGCGAGAGGCGCAGTCCAGCCGTGAATTGGCATGAGATTTGAACCACGCTTCGCTAATTGGTCGCTCCCGGCCGGCCGAATCCTGTGCATTCATTGCATTATTCTGAAATCTTCATAAATAAACTACATACATATTCTAGAATACCCGATGCGTTAGAATCGGGCCACCATCTAGTAGATTTATATAATTGTCTTACCTGTCTCCTGTCCTGTCTAACTGCCATGTTGTAACTGCCAGTACTTTGATGAAATGTATAAATATATAAATATATTTATACAGTATTATTAAAGGCTAAGTAATTTTAAGACTAGGAAAAGACTAATGACGCACATCTTAAAACTTGTACCTTTAACCACAAAGTATCACCTATTTCTGCTTCTATTACACGAGTACTGTACAATCTAGACTGTGCCGTATACTGCGCAGTGCATGCAATACATGGTACTACACATAAATAGTCATGCACAGAGATCAATTGAGGAAAAAGTGTTTGTCAAGTACAAAATGTTTTAATGGCACTTTTTCTGCTTTCATGAACAGTTTTAAAAAAAGATTCAGAGAAAAAGGAATTGCTGACAAAAGTCAACTTTTTGGGAAGAACAGCAAAATAATGAAATTCAATCTCACGATTTGATGTTTCCACAATTTTGTATGACATTGACTGCATCCTATTATTATTGAATCAGACATTTTTTTTGTTATCTTACCATTTTGTGGAATATAACAAATATAACAATTGGCATAATGCAAATATATATACCGTACTAATAGCTACCCTGTCTCCCAGCAGTCACCCACATCCTTCACACACTGCAGAGGTCACATACTGACAAAGAGCTTTCCTGTGTTGGCACGTGACTGGGGCATGCAGGGGTAAAGAACCGGGACTGGAGCAGATAAAGGAGGGAATGAGACAATGACGGCAATAACATATATTTCTAATATAGTTTTAAAGTGATTGTATCACCAGAAGATGACCTACTGTGTAAATCAGGTTTTTGTATTAAATACATATATACAGTACAATAGCACAATGGTGGATCCTGTGTTATCTACTGTATATTTACACTGTCTATAACCTTATACATAGACGAGATTGTGGCCTGATTCTAATGCATCGGGTATTCTAGAATATGCATGTCCCCGTAGTATATGGACAATGATGATTCCAGAATTCGCGGCAGACTGTGCCCGTCGCTGATTGGTCGAAGCAACTTTATGACATCATCGTCGCCATGCTGTGCCCGTCGCTGATTGGTCGAGGCCTGGCGGCCTCGACCAATCAGAGACGCGGGATTTCCAGGACAGACAGACAGACAGAAAAACCCTTAGACAATTATATATATAGATGATAACAAAGTTCACCAATCATAATATATCATGTCACAGCTCACCACCTCCCCTTCCTGTATAATGACTGATAACACCTCTATATACAGTAGATAACACAGGATCCACCATTCACAATAGATGATGTCACAGCTCACCTCCTCCTCCTGTACAATGACTGATAACATCTCTATATACAGTAGATAACACAGGATCCACCATTCACATTAGGTGATGTCACAGCTCGCCTCCTTCTCCTGTACAATGACTGATAACACCTCTATATACAGTAGGTAACACAGGATCCACCATTCACATTAGGTGATGTCACAGCTCACCTCCTCCTCCTGTACAATAACTGATATCACCTCTATGTACAGTAGATAACACAGGATCCACCATTCACAATAGGTGATGTCACAGCTTACCTCCTCCTCCTGTACAATGACTGATACCTCTATGTACAGTAGGTAACACAGGATCCACCATTCACAATAGGTGATGCCACAGCTCACCTCCTCCTCCTGTACAATGACTGATAACACCTCTATGTACAGTACATAACACAGGATCCACCATTCAAAATAGATGATGTCACAGCTCACCTCCTCCTCCTGTACAATGACTGATAACACCTCTATATAGAGTAGATAACACAGGATCCACCATTCACAATAGATGATGTCACAGCTCACCTCCTCGTCCTGCATATTGACTGATAATACCTCTATATACAGTAGATAACACAGGATCCACCATTCACAATAGGTGATGTCACAGCTCACCTCCTCCTGTACAATGACTGATAACACCTCTATATACAGTAGATAACACAGGATCCACCATTCACAATAGGTGATGTCACAGCTCACCTCCTCCTCCTGTACAATGACTGCCAACACCTCTATGTACAGTAGATAACACAGGGTCCACCATTCACAATAGGTGATGTCACAGCTCACCTCCTCCTCCTGTACAATGACTGATAACACATCTATATACAGTAGATAACACAGGATCCACCATTCACAATAGGTGATGTCACAGCTCACCTCCTCCTCCTGTACAATGACTGATAACACCTCTATATACAGTAGATAACACAGGATCCACCACTCATACTAGGTGATGTCACAGCTCACCTCTTCCTGTAGAATGACTGATAACACCTCTATATACAGGAGATAACACAGGATCCACCATTCACAATAGATGATGTCACAGCTCACCTCCTCCTCCTGTACAATGACTGATAACACCTCTATATACAGTAGATAACACAGGATCCACCATTCACAATAGGTGATGTCACAGCTCACCTCCTCCTCCTGTACAATGACTGATAACACCTCTATATACAGTAGATAACACAGGATCCACCATTCACAATAGGGGATGTCACAGCTCACCTCCTCCTCCTGTACAATGACTGATAACACCTCTATATACAGTAGATAACACAGGATCCACCATTCACAATAGGGGATGTCACAGCTCACCTCCTCCTCCTGTATAATCACTGATAAAACCTCTATATACAGGAGACAACACAGGATCCACCATTCACAATAGGTGATGTCACAGCTCAAAATTTGCTGAAACAATTGGCCGACCTCATGTCCTGTTTGGAGAACCTCTGATGTGCCTAAACAGTGAAAATCCTCCACAAGTGACACCATTTTGGAAACTAGACCCCTCAAAGAATGTATTTAGGTGTGTGGTGAACACCTTGAACCCTCAGGTGCTTCACAGAAGTTTATAACGTTGAACCCTGAAAATAAAAAAAATAACATTATCTCCCAAAAGGTTTTGTTTTGGTTCCACATTTTGAATTTTCAATACAATTTGTTGTGCAATTTCCCCTGATATGCTGATACCCCATATGCGGGGGAAAACTACTTTTGAGGCACATTGCAAAGCTCAGAAGGGAAGAGGCGCCATATTGGAGTTCAGATTTTGCTGGACTGGTTTCAGGGTGCCATGTGACACTGGCAGAGCCACTGAGGTGCCAGAACAGCAGAAACCCTCCATATGTGACCCCATTTTACAAACTACACCCCCGATGAACTCATCTAGGGGTGCAGTGATCATATTGACACCACATGCGCCTCACAGAATTTTATACCACTGAGAGATGAAAGAATAAATTACATTTTTACCACTAAAATGTTGTTTTAGTCGCACAGTATCATGGCCCCAACAGCCTCCCTCCCTACAGTATAATGGCCAACACGTACAAAACTGCAATCAGGTGGTCTGTTAACCCTTTAAATACTTTTCAGGAATTTAAGCAAATTGGAATGCATGAATTAAAAAATATATTTTTTTATCACTAAATTGTTGCTAACTGGCCTTGGATTGACATGGCAATCGCAAACTGGGGGTGCCAGTGGGGTTAAAGAGGGAACCTCCCCAAGCACTGTTAACCTATAAATGCTGCTGAAACTATTGACAGCAGTATCTAGGGGATAACATGGTCGGTGCCAACACCAATGGTGGCTGATAAAGCATGGGGATAGCTACAGTGTTCAGCTGACCGATGCTGCATTTTAACCCTTCGGGAGGCGTTATTCACTTATATCTCAACTTAGTAAAAAAAAAAGTATTGGTGGTCATTAAAAGGTTAAAGCCTAAATATGAAATGAATAAACAAAAGAGTAGTATGAATCTAAATCTTTATATTTCCTCTATGCTAACGTGACTTTAAAAAAAAAAAAAAATCTGCTGTAGATTTAAAGGGTTTTATTTTTGTACTTGCTACCAGCAGAAGTAGTTTCTGCTAAATGTTGGATTTTCAATTCATTTTTTATTTTATTTCAGGCAGCACAAAGGTTCGCTGCAACCCTGGTGATTGACGCAGACACAGCAGAGTTAAACTGAAGTTAGATTTTAGATTTTACTCCAACTTGATGCAGGTCAGTTTTTAATGAGGGAACTAAGGAAACTTGGTATAAATCCTAGAATTTACATTAAATACGAAGGCACTGAGCTTTGTAGTCACATAGCAATCATAGTACAGATCGTGTAAGTTCACTAAAGTACTAAGGCTAAGAGCTTCATGGTCACAGAAACGTGATACAAATCGTTGAGGTTGCACTACAGTACTAAGGCATTGAGCTTGGTGGTTACAAACAAACATGGTCCAGATCATGGAGGCTACACTACAGTAGGAAGGCACTGAGCTTGGTGGTTATACACAAACATGGTCCAGATCGTGGAGGCTACACTACAGTAGGAAGGCACTGAGCTTGGTGGTTAACACAAACATGGTCCAGATCATGGAGGCTACACTACAGTAGGAAGGCACTGAGCTTGGTGGTTAACACAAACATGTTCCAGATCGTGGAGGTTGCACTACAGTACTAAGGCACTGAGCTTGGTGGTTATACACAAACATGGTCCAGATCGTGGAGGCTACACTACAGTGGGAAGGCACTGAGCTTGGTGGTTAACACAAACATGGTCCAGATCATGGAGGCTACACTACAGTAGGAAGGCACTGAGCTTGGTGGTTAACACAAACATGTTCCAGATCGTGGAGGTTGCACTACAGTACTAAGGCACTGAGCTTGGTGGTTATACACAAACATGGTCCAGATCGTGGAGGCTACACTACAGTAGGAAGGCACTGAGCTTGGTGGTTAACACAAACATGGTCCAGATCGTGGAGGCTACACTACAGTAGGAAGGCACTGAGCTTGGTGGTTATTCACAAACATGGTCCAGATCGTGGAGGCTACACTACAGTAGGAAGGCAATGAGCTTGGTGGCTATACACAAACATGGTCCAGATCGTGGAAACTACACTAAAGTTTGAAGGCACTGACCTTGGAGGTTATGCACAAACATGTTCCAGATTGTGGAGGTTGCACTAGAGTACTAAGGCACTGAGCTTGGTGGTTATACACAAACATGGTCCAGATCATGGAGGCTACACTACAGTAGGATGGCACTGAGCTTGGTGATTATACACAAACATGGTCCAGATCGTGGAAGCTACACTATGGTATGAAGGCACTGAGCTTGGTGGTTATACACAAACATGGTCCAGATCGTGGAAGCTACTCTACAGTACTAAGGCACTGAGCTTGGTGGTTATACACAAACATGGTACAGATCGTGGCTGCTACACTACAGTAGGAAGGCACTGAAGTTGGTGGTTATACACAAACATGGTACAGATCGTGGAGGTTGCACTACAGTACTAAAGCACTGAGCTTGGTGGTTATACACAAACATGGTCCAGATCATGGAGGCTACACTACAGTAGGAAGGCACTGAGCTTGGTGGTTATACACAAACATGGTCCAGATCTTGGAAGTGTGACGCCCAAGAGACCGGGATACCCAGCACCGGACCAATGGGGTCTGTCTCTTGAGGGGGGTGTCACGGGTGGCTTGACCCGGTGCTGTGGCCTCAGGCAATGCACAGTGTAAAGGGTATCGTGAGGGAACAGGCACTTACTTGATCAGCAGCAGGTTCTCCCAGCGGTGATGATCCCAATCCTGGATAGATGGCTATTGTCCAAATGAAAGACTGAGGAAGTGAAACGTTTAACCAGTTTACTTTAACAAAAAAGGATTTACAACCAGTCCTGTCACCGGAGTCTGTATGGGAACTCTGAGTTACTTTGACCCTGCCGGGGTCTTCGCCTCTTATTGTACGCAATATCTGTGTGGCCCTGCTGCTGTATGTGAACTGGCTGCCGGCCCAATCTGTCCCCTCCGGGTCCTGGTTCGACGGGCAACCCGAGTCCTTTTATCGGCTTACCCCCTCCAGGAGTACTGCTGAACTCTGTGTCTGTGGCTGCGTCCGACCCTAGTGAAGCTGATATCACCTCACGTTTTTCCGGTTGCTGTATTATATGTAATGAATACAGCCACGGATCCGGTATCCGTCTTTGCGCCTGTTCTGGGTAGTGATTAATGCTACCCGGTTCTCACAATGTCCTTTTTCTCTATCCCTCTTCTCCTCAGGCCGGTGATTTGGGCCTGGAAACCGTCATAGGGCTGTTAGAAATTCAGCTGTATGACCTCTCACTTTCAGCTCCTTAGCCCAACTGCCAGTTTTTCTCTCAGACCAGAATGGATCAAGGGGAGTCTCTGGAGCTCCCCCTTCTGGCCGGAGGTGGTAGTGCAGTCTTGCTATTTTAGTATTTGCATTTACTGTCAGTAACTATTTTTGTGGCAAATACCCCTAGGGGTGCCACATTCCCCCTTAGTTAAGAACAGTACTCCGGGACTGTGGGACAATAACATTTTGAAATAACAATTAATATGTACAGAGTCTTAAAAATGAAAAGTTACAAAAACCACTCGAGGAAACAAAAATATAGTTCTGTACAAAGTCACTTCAAATAGCGTCCATTAATACAGTTCTATCCTTGAAGGTATTAGGAAAGGCACTGTACTTAGTGTCCAGGAATTTAGTTCCATTTTTCCAACGGAGTTATCAATATAAAGTCTAAAGAAAGTTCAAAAAGAGCGAGGAGCAAAGTTCAAAAAGCAGTCTTTCCGGAGCTTTGATTTAGTGCCTCCGGGCTGATGAAAAGTTCAAGAATATGCAAGAAGTTCATACAGACAAGTCTCTGTAGGCACTGGGCTTAAACGTTGCAGACTGATAACAATGACTATACTACATTTTCTGTTTAACTATATACGGCATAACATATATACAATTCACATTATGAGCTTTATAGTTGGTAATCTGCATACCTGGCCGGTAATTGACCCTGGGTACTACGCTGTGATCTACGTAATAGCGGTGTCTCTTCATGTGGTGTACTACTGTCTACTGCGGATGTAGTATCTGCCCGCTCTGCTAAAGATAATTCCACGACTATGGAGTTGGCAAGTCCACCGTGAATGGGATTACTCTGACCAGGAATCTGTTCTTCCTGGCCTGGAACCTCCTGTAGTACGGGGTCAGCCTCTTCCTGTCTTGGGACTTCTGGTATTGGGTTTGGTGTTGGGTAAAAGGCCACCATGGGAACCACTACTGCACCATGGTATGTTAGTAGGGTTTTGGGAAAGTCTCCTATACAGGTGTGATACACTTCCTCTTCTTTTTCCTTTACTGGTTGAACCTGTATGGGTTGAATAACTTCTGGTTCTGGCTGGACAACGTCTGGCTCTTTCAATGCTTCCGGACATAATTTAAGATTGTCTCTTGACACTAGTACAGATGTTAAGCCTCCGTTTTTGCTAATGAGACACATTTTAGGATTATCCATTCTTGTTGGTAAAACTGTGTAGGGTACGGCTTCCCACTGATTGTCCAGTTTATTGGTTCGACGATTTCTCTTGAGCACTTGGTCACCTGGTCTTAATGGGGTCGCTAGAGCATTCTGGTTGAAAGTTCGCTCTTGTCTTTCTCTAGTTTGCTGAAGGCTTCTTTCCACACTCTCTTGCACTTGGCGATACTGCTTTTGCCGTATGGTATCCCAATTGAAGTCTTGGACTTCTGCGTCTGGTTTCAGAATTCCCATTTCTAGATCGATTGGTAATTGGCCGGGTCTTGCACGCATAAGGTAAGCTGGGGTGCAATTGGTGGAACTCACCGGGACATGATTATACAGATCCACCAAGTCAGGCAATTTCTCTGGCCATTGATTCCTTTCTGCCTCAGGTAAAGTCTTTAGTAGTTCTATTACAATATGGTTCATCTTCTCGCATAAGCCGTTTGTTTGTGGATGATAGGCCGTCGTCCGGATCTTTTTGCAACCATACATATTACAGAATTCTCTGAAGATCTCTGATTCAAAGGCTGTACCTTGGTCGGTGAGAACCTGTTCCGGATATCCATGGGGTCTACAAAAGTACGTTTGGAATGCTTTGGCTGCTGTTTTTGCTGTCAGATCTTTTACGGGTACTACTACCAAGAAGCGTGAATAATGGTCCACGATGGTCAAGGCATAGACATAGCCAGACCGGCTTGGTGTCAACTTCACGTGGTCCATTGCTACAAGTTCAAGTGGTTGTTTGGTGATTATGGGCTGCAGTAGTGCTCTTTGGTTCTTTTGATCGTTTCTTCTGAGGTTGCACGGGCCACAATTTCTGCACCACTGTTCGATTGATTTTCTCATCCCGACCCAATAAAATCTTTCTCTCAGAAGTACTTCTAACTTTTTCCAACCGAAGTGACCAGCACCATTATGGTAAGCTTCGAGGACCATCTTGACATCTTGCTTAGGCACGATAATCTGCCAAACCAATTCATGTGTTTTCGGTGTACCTTCTACAGAGCTTCCCTTGATACAGGAACATTTTGCCTCTCTCTTTCCAGAGTTGATGCGTCTCTTCTGGGGCATCCTCATCGGGATATGCACTTTGCTCAGTTAACAGTTCCTTCACCAACTTCACAGCCGGATTGCTGTCTTGGGTGTCAGCCCATCTATGGTGTTCTAACGGATTTAAATTCACCTCTTGTTGTTTCTGATAGGTACTTGACTGATGATGTTTTGCCTTGGGATGATGGAAGGCTGGTAGTTCAATTTCTTCAAGCTCCCCCATTTCTTCTTCTACATCTCTCAAGTGTGGCATCCGGGATAGGGCATCGGCATTTCCATTCTTGCGACCTGCTCGATACTTGATCTTGAAGTTGTAATTAGATAACCGGGCTATCCATCGCTGTTCTAACGCACCTAATTTGGCTGTGTCCAGGTGGGTCAACGGATTGTTGTCAGTATAGACAATAAATTCTGCAGCGGCCAGATAGTGTTTGAAACGTTCAGTCACAGCCCAAACTACTGCCAGTAGTTCCAATTTGAAGGAGCTGTAATTTTCTGAATTTCTTTCAGTAGGCCGGAGCTTTCTACTTGCAAAGGCGATGACTTTCTCCCGACCTTCTTGCTTTTGTGACAGCACCGCTCCTAGTCCCACATTACTGGCATCGGTGTAGAGGATGAAAGGTTGATGGTAATCTGGGTATGCCAGAACCTCTTCTCCGGTTAGTGCCTTCTTTAGTTGTTCAAAGGAGTCTTCCCTTTCGTCGTTCCACTGAAAAGGAGGGTTTTGGTTTGAAGGTTTCTTCGTCTGCCCTACCAAGGTGTCTTGCAAGGGTGCTGCCAACTTGGTAAATCCTTTTATAAATCTGCGATAGTAACCCACCAATCCCAGGAATTGTCTCACTTCTTTTGCGCTGGTAGGTCTTGGCCAATCCCTTATGGCGCTTATTTTCTCGGGATCTGGTGCTACTCCCTCCGAACTCACGATGTGTCCCAGGTACTGTACCTTTGGCTTGAGAAGGTGACATTTGGATGGCTTGACTTTCATGCCATACCTGGATAAGGCTTCGAACACTTCTGCCAGGTCTATTAAGTGTTGTTCATAAGTCTTTGAGTAGACGATCACATCATCTAGGTACAGGAGGACGGTCTCGAAGTTCTTGTGTCCGAGGCAGCATTCCATCAGCCGCTGGAAGGTACCGGATGCGTTGCAGAGTCCAAACGGCATGCGATTAAATTCACATAGACCCATTGGTGTGGTGAATGCCGTCTTTTCCTTATCTCGCTCAGCCACAGGGACTTGCCAATACCCGCTTGTTAAGTCTAAGGTGGAAAAATAATTAGCAGATTTCAAAGCAGTTAAGGACTCTTCTATCCTAGGCAAGGGGTAGGCGTCTTTATGGGTGATGTTATTAATCTTCCGGTAGTCTACGCACATTCTCATGGTTCCGTCCTTTTTTTTGACAATCAATTGAGGGGCCGCCCAGGGGCTACAGCTGTCTCTTATTACCCCGGCCTGTTTCATCTCCCTCAGCATATCTTTTGCACATTGATAGTGAGCGGGCGGTATGGGTCTATATCTTTCTTTTATTGGGGGATGGTCACTGGTGGGGATTGTGTGTTCTACCCCTTCTATCCGTCCGAAGTCCAATGGGTGTTTACTGAAGACTTGTTCATATTCCGTCACTAGCCTATACACCCCTTGTTTTTGATGGGTAGGTGTTGAATTTATGCCCACGTGTAGCTGTTGGCACCAATCCTCCATTTCTCCATCTGAGCCATTGCCTTCCACCTGACAGGTTGGTTCTAAGGGCTCAATGGTTGTGATGGCATTGTTGTCAACAGTATATAGCTTTGCCATTGTAGCATACCTTGGCAAAGTGACCTCTTCCTCTCCACAGTTCAAAAGTCGTACCGGCACTCGTCCCCGGTGTACCTCGACTATCCCTCGTGCTGTGAGTATAGTGGGCCTGCTGTCGGTGTACACTGGTTCTATTAAGGCTTGATAATCTCGTCCCTTAGTACCAATGGCTGCTCTACACCATACCAGCATTTCTGTTTTTGGTGGGATTACAATAGATGTTGGATCACTTACCCTCACACTGCCGATTTCTCCACCTGCAACTTCTACCTGTTGCCTTAACATCAATACTTTTATTTCCCTCCGGAGAACTCTCTGCTGGCAGGATTGGGCAGTTTCAGCAATCTGCTGTAAGACAGAAATGACTTCGGAAAAGCAGTTCTCTAACACATTCATTCCTATCAATACAGTTGGTTCACAGTTCCGCCGGTCAACATCAACAACAATTATACCCTGTTTCTTCAATTCTACTTTACCAATCTTTATGGTCATCTCCCTGAATCCTAGTTTCGGTACCAACTTACCATTACTGGCCCATATATCTAGTTCAACATCAGAGGGCCCTTTATCAATATCTGCATCAGCCCAGTACCTCTTATAAAGGATATACGGTATAGATGAAATCTGGAAACCTGTGTCCAGCAAAGCGTTGAGGGGCATTCCGTCCAGCACGATAGGGATAATGGGTCGTCCTCCGATGTACCTGTCGTGCCAGGGTGTTGGGCCTTGAAAGTTCATTCCTGCGAAGCGGCCCGCATTCCCAGGGGATTCCCGTTTAAATCACAATCTCGTGCAAAGTGGCCTGGCTGCTGGCAACGGCGGCAAATGGGCTGTCCATCCGGTTGGTAGCGGTCGCGGGGTCGTCCTCTCCATGTCGGGTATCTCCGGGGTCTCATCCATGGAACACCTTCTCTACGGTTTGACAACTCCATCTTGGGTCCTCTCATCTCCTGCATGGTTTTAGCCATTGAAGCAACAACATCAGTTAAAGAGTCAAGCTTTTGTTGAAGAGCCTCATTAGTACTGGGCCCCAGGGGCTTAGCAATGGCCCCGGACATAGCTGATGTCACTGGTACTCCATGTTGTTGAGGAGCCTCTGCCATGAGTTGCGCAGGATCCTGATCCCGAGGTGCCTCTGCCAGCTGGAGACGTATAACGCTCTCCTTTAATTGGGCAAATGTCAATTCAGGGTTCTTAAAAACAAGCATGCTCACATGCCCCCGGTGAGAAGGGGTGTAGAGTCCCTCAATAAATTGATCTCTTAGCAGTTTATCCGCTCCGGTGTTAAAAATGGGTTCAGCCAGTGTAAGTGATTTAAGGGCTTCCTGCAGGTTTAAGGCAAAGTCTCTCACGCCCTCATTAACTTTTTGTTTGCAATTAAAGAATCGTACTTTAGCTTTGCTGCTGGCAGTGGTTTCAAATGTAGCTTTTAATCCAGCAAATATGCGTTCAACAGTGCCTTTTAGATCAGCTGCCCATGCTGTGACTTCTCGCTTAGCATGGCCACTTAACTGCATCATCAGGAGACTAACACGCTGAACTTCACCCACGGGGAACATGTCAAAATGGGCCAGCATCTTTTCTCTGAAATCGTCAAGGGTATTAGGCTCACCTTCATACATTGGAAGCCATGGGCCACCCGGGGTATATGGCATCAGCACCGGCATGATGGGCGCCACTCCTTGCACCGCTGCGCTACCAGACTCTCTATCGACACTCTGTCTTTCAGCTGCATTAGCGTCGCCGGGTGCTGCGGCGTCTCCGTGCTGCGACATACTGTGCCCCCTTAGTTAATCCGGACCCTTCCGGTCCTCCGCTTCCGTCGGGATAGTGTAGATTCGTTCCGCTGTGCAGCAGGATCGATTTTCCCCTTGCTCTGATGTCAGAGCGCTCAGCTTGGTGCCGCCCACAATGACACGCCCCCTGCTGCTCCCACCCACCGCGCTCTGTAATGGCGGATTCTGAAGTTTTTCAGTTAGACTGGGGCTCAAGTGATGGCGTAGCTCAATTAACAGTCTCGTGCCTAACGGTTATGAAGTGATTACCTCAGGGGATGGCGGCCATCTTTACTCCATTATAACCAATGGGGAAAAGTCACTTTCAATAGTTTTCAATGGGGAATGGATTTTTCTTTAATAAAGTCAATTTTCAAGATTTTTCATCCAAGTTTTCACAGTTTTGGGCTCCAATCACGGCACACAATACCCGGTATACGGGCTGGCTAGATCCTGTTCGTGACGCCAATTGTGACGCCCAAGAGACCGGGATACCCAGCACCGGACCAATGGGGTCTGTCTCTTGAGGGGGGTGTCACGGGTGGCTTGACCCGGTGCTGTGGCCTCAGGCAATGCACAGTGTAAAGGGTATCGTGAGGGAACAGGCACTTACTTGATCAGCAGCAGGTTCTCCCAGCGGTGATGATCCCAATCCTGGATAGATGGCTATTGTCCAAATGAAAGACTGAGGCACTGAAACGTTTAACCAGTTTACTTTAACAAAAAAGGATTTACAACCAGTCCTGTCACCGGAGTCTGTATGGGAACTCTGAGTTACTTTGACCCTGCCGGGGTCTTCGCCTCTTATTGTACGCAATATCTGTGTGGCCCTGCTGCTGTATGTGAACTGGCTGCCGGCCCAATCTGTCCCCTCCGGGTCCTGGTTCGACGGGCAACCCGAGTCCTTTTATCGGTTTACCCCCTCCAGGAGTACTGCTGAACTCTGTGTCTGTTGCTGCGTCCGACCCTAGTGAAGCTGATATCACCTCACGTTTTTCCGGTTGCTGTATTATATGTAATGAATACAGCCACGGATCCGGTATCCGTCTTTGCGCCTGTTCTGGGTAGTGATTAATGCTACCCGGTTCTCACAATGTCCTTTTTCTCTATCCCTCTTCTCCTCAGGCCGGTGATTTGGGCCTGGAAACCGTCATAGGGCTGTTAGAAATTCAGCTGTATGACCTCTCACTTTCAGCTCCTTAGCCCAACTGCCAGTTTTTCTCTCAGACCAGAATGGATCAAGGGGAGTCTCTGGAGCTCCCCCTTCTGGCCGGAGGTGGTAGTGCAGTCTTGCTATTTTAGTATTTGCATTTACTGTCAGTAACTATTTTTGTGGCAAATACCCCTAGGGGTGCCACAGAAGCTACACTACAGTATGAAGGCACTGAGCTTGGTGGTTCCACAAACATGGTACAGTTTGCGGAGGTTGCACTACAGTACTAAGGTACTGAGCTTGGTGGTTATACACAAACATGGTCCAGATCATGGAGGTTAAACTACAGTACTAAGACAAGGCACTGTGCTTGGTGGTTACACACAAACATGGTACAGATTGTGGAGGCTACACTACAGTAGGAAGGCACTGTGCTTGGTGATTATACACAAATATGGTACAGATCGTGGAGGTTGCACTACAGTACTAAGGCACTGAGCTTGATGGTTATACACAAACATGGTCCAGATTGTGGAGGTTGCACCAGCTTAGAGATGCCCTTAATCTGGTAGACTGGGACAATATCCTCAGAAATAAGAATACAGATAATAAATGGGAAATGTTTAAGAACATCCTAAATAGGCAGTGTAAGCGGTTTATACCTTGTGGGAATAAAAGGACTAGAAATAGGAAAAACCCAATCTGGCTAAACAAAGAAGTAAGACAGGCAATTAACAGTAAAAAGAAAGCATTTGCACTACTAAAGCAGGATGGCACCATTGAAGCTCTAAAAAACTATAGGGAGAAAAATACTTTATCTAAAAAACTAATTAAAGCTGCCAAAAAGGAAACAGAGAAGCACATTGCTAAGGAGAGTAAAACTAATCCCAAACTGTTCTTCAACTATATCAATAGTAAAAGAATAAAAACTGAAAATGTAGGCCCCTTAAAAAATAGTGAGGAAAGAATGGTTGTAGATGACGAGGAAAAAGCTAACATATTAAACACCTTCTTCTCCACGGTATTCACGGTGGAAAATGAAATGCTAGGTGAAATCCCAAGAAACAATGAAAACCCTATATTAAGGGTCACTATTAAGGCTGAACTGGATGGACAAATGTCTTTTTTCGGCCTTACTAACTATGTTACTATGTTACTATGTTACCAATCTAACCCAAGAAGAGGTGCGAAACCGGCTAAATAAGATTAAAATAGATAAATCTCCGGGTCCGGATGGCATACACCCACGAGTACTAAGAGAACTAAGTAATAGATGAACCATTATTTCTTATTTTTAGGGACTCTATAGCGACAGGGTCTGTTCCGCAGGACTGGCGCATAGCAAATGTGGTGCCAATATTCAAAAAGGGCTCTAAAAGTGAACCTGGGAATTATAGGCCAGTAAGTCTAACCTCTATTGTTGGTAAAATATTTGAAGGGTTTCTGAGGGATGTTATTCTGGATTATCTCAATGAGAATAACTGTTTAACTCCATATCAGCATGGGTTTATGATAAATCGCTCCTGTCAAACCAATCTACTCAGTTTTTATGAAGAGGTAAGCTATAGACTGGACCACGGTGAGTCATTGGACGTGGTATATCTCGATTTTTCCAAAGAGTTTGATACCGTGCCGCACAAGAGGTTGGTACACAAAATGAGAATGCTTGGTCTGGGGGAAAATGTGTGTAAATGGGTTAGTAACTGGCTTAGTGATAGAAAGCAGAGGGTGGTTATAAATGGTATAGTCTCTAACTGGGTCGCTGTGACCAGTGGGGTACCGCAGGGGTCAGTATTGGGACCTGTTCTCTTCAACATATTCATTAATGATCTGGTAGAAGGTTTACACAGTAAAATATCGATATTTGCAGATGATACAAAACTATGTAAAGCAGTTAATACAAGAGAAGATAGTATTCTGCTACAGATGGATCTGGATAGGTTGGAAACTTGGAGTGAAAGGTGGCAGATGAGGTTTAACAATGATAAATGTAAGGTTATACACATGGGAAGAAGGAATCAATATCACCATTACACACTGAACGGGAAACCACTGGGTAAATCTGACAGTGAGAAGGACTTGGGGATCCTAGTTAATGATAAACTTACCTGGAGCAGCCAGTGGCAGGCAGCAGCTGCCAAGGCAAACAGGATCATGGGGTGCATTAAAAGAGGTCTGGATACACATGATGAGAGCATTATACTGCCTCTGAACAAATCCCTTGTTAGACTGCACATGGAGTACTGTGTCCAGTTTTGGGCACCGGTGCTCAGGAAGGATATAATGCAACTAGAGAGAGTACAAAGGAGGGCAACAAAATTAATAAAGGGGATGGGAGAACTACAATACCCAGATAGATTAGCGAAATTAGGATTATTTAGTCTAGAAAAAAGACGACTGAGGGGCGCTCTAATAACCATGTATAAGTATATAAGGGGACAATACAAATATCTCGCTGAGGATCTGTTTATACCAAGGAAGGTGACGGGCACAAGGGGGCATTCTTTGCGTCTGGAGGAGAGAAGGTTTTTCCACCAACATAGAAGAGGATTCTTTACTGTTAGGGCAGTGAGAATCTGGAATTGCTTGCCTGAGGAGGTGGTGATGGCGAACTCAGTCGAGGGGTTCAAGAGAGGCCTGGATGTCTTCCTGGAGCAGAACAATATTGTATCATACAATTATTAGGTTCTGTAGAAGGACGTAGATCTGGGGATTTATTATGATGGAATATAGGCTGAACTGGATGGACAAATGTCTTTTTTCGGCCTTACTAACTATGTTACTATGTTACTACAGTACTAAGGTACTCAGCTTGGTGGTTATACGCAAACATGGTAAAGATCTTGAAGTTGTACTACAGCACTAAGGCACTGAGCGTGGTGGTTATACACAAACATGATACAAATTATTGAAGTTATACTAAAGTACTAAGGCACTATGCTTGTTGGTTACACAACAAACATGTTACAAATTGTGCAGATTACATTACAGTTCTAAGGCACTGGGCGTTGTAGTTACACAGCAATGATGGCACAGATTGTGTAAGTGTGGCATCCCAGGGTCCTGGTCGTCACAGTAGCATTGCTTTCATCACGGGGAGAGTGATGTTACGCTTGAAGGCAAGAAGGGATAACTGTAACCAGGTAACACAACTAGGTGACTCCCCATATATAAGGTAGTTGTGGAGGGAAAGTAGTCAGTCAGAGCTGGAAGACAGTTCTTACCAGGAAACAGACTGGATCAGTCTGAGGCAGAGGAGGGTTTTACGGAGCTGTGTAGCTGCAGTGCAGCAGTTCCCAGAAAGAGACATTCAGAAAGCCAAATTGATTGCAGTGAACATGCAGGAGAGCAAAGCACAGGAGAGCATATCAAGGGGGAGACAAGCCCCGAGCAGGCTGCCTCCTTCTGAGGCGCAGAGAACGGTAGCCGGAACACCGAGGTTGTAAGGACCTCTAAGACTTACATCAGAGCAGGCATGACAGCTGAACTCCAAGTTACCTGTCCGACCTAATACCCAGGAGGCACGGTGGCACCCCTCAGAGGCTGGGGCGTGCTAGAGTCCCTATAAACTGCCTCAAGCCACCAGTCATACGAGTTATGTCGTATGCGGGGGACAGAGAGAGATAACATCTCTGAGTACCTTATGTGAAGCCGTAGGCAGTAAGGACTACACCACCATGGTGCTAGAGGAAGGATTTTATTTTCACCTGGATAAGGGGACTCCTAACTTGCCTCCAAGCCGGCCAGACCCTGCCTGCCCTGTGATCTGGTCCCCTGGACTGTGGCTGCCTGAAGTCGACAGTAAACAAGGTAAAGAGACTGCAAACCTGTGTCCTCATTCTTTACTGCGCCATTCACCATCTACCATCTACACACCGGGAGCCCTGGGGAAATACTTCACCTGTGGGAAGTTGTACCATCTGCCATAATATCACCCCAGTGGACCCCTTAAAGCAGCGTCAGTCCTCACTGACCGAATACCACAGGTGGCGTCACGAACATAAACTTTATTCCCTTTAAAGACCTTTCCCTTTTACATGGGCGCCCAGGGCCACGGACCAGGTCGCCACCGTGACATCCCCCTGTGAACCGCAGGACCCGGTACCAAGTACCCCACGGCTCTGGTGGGCGACTCATAAGTTCACTGAAGTACTTAGGCACTAAGCTTGCTGGTTGCACACAGAGTACAAATCATAGAAGTTAGAAATTACACTACAGTACAAAAGCACTGAGCTTGATGGTTACACAGCGAACATGCAGCAAAAATACAGATCGTTGAGGTTTGGTGGTCAAATGACAAGCATGGTAGCGATCATGAAGGTTACACTACAGTACTAAGGCACCGAGCTTATCTGTTACACAACAAACATAGTGCAGATAGTGGAGGTTACACTACAGTAAGAAGGCACTGAGCTTGCTGGTTACAGATTTTGTAAGTTCATTAAAGTACTAAAGCTCTGAGTATATTTGCTACACAACAAACAGTAAAGATCGTGGAGGTTACATTACAGTACAACGGCACTGGGCTTTGTGGTTACACACAAACATGTTACAGATCATGTAAGTTCACTTAAGGACTAAGGCACTGAGCTGGCTGGTTACACACAAACATGTTACACATCATAGAAGTTACACTACAGTACTAAAGCACTGAGCTTGGTGGTTACACAGCAAACATGCAGCAAAAATACAGATTGCTGAGGTTACAATAAAGTACAAAGACACTGATTGTAGCGCCCCTGCATGCTTCTCTCCTCCCTCGGCAGGGATGGCAGCTCACTCGCTTAATCACTGAGCTTTATTTAACAATTCAATGCTGCTAAGCTAGACAGCTACATGATAATGGAAAAGATTGTGAGAGTACTTTAATATTATGGAGCTCACAGCAGAACTGCAGGTACAGGCCACAATCTTCCTCACTTTCTCGGCCACAAAAGTTCAAGGGTAACTTCACTATACAGTGCCTTGTGAAAATATTCGGCCCCCTTGAACTTTTCAACCTTTTCCCACTTATCATGCTTCAAACGTAAAGATATCAAATGTAATTTATTGGTGAAGAATCAACAACAAGTGGAACACAATTGTGAAGTTGAACGAAATTTATTGGTTATTTTACATTTTTGTGGAAATTCAAAAACTGAAAAGTGGGGCGTGCAATATTATTCGGCCCCTTTACTTTCAGTGCAGCAAACTCACTCCGGAAGTTCATTGTGGATCTCTGAATGATCCAATGTTGTCCTAAATGCCTAATGATGATAAATATAATCCACCTGTGTGTAATCAAGTCTCCGTATAAATGCACCTGCTCTGTGATAGTCTCAGAGTTCTGTTTGAAGCACAGAGAGCATCATGAAGACCAAGGAACACAACAGGCAGGTCCGTGATTCTGTTGTGGAGAAGCTTAAAGCCGGATTTGGATACAAAATGATTTACAAAACTTTAAACATCCCAAGGAGCACTGTGCAAGCGATCATATTGAAATGGAAGGAGTATCATACCACTGCAAATCTACCAAGACCCGGCCGTCCCTCTAAACTTTCATCTCAAACAAGGAGAAGACTGATCAGAGATGCAGCCAAGAGGCCCATGATCACTGTGGATGATCTGCAGAGATCTACAGCTGAGGTGGGACAGTCTGTCCATAGGACAAGAATCAGTCGTACACTGCACAAATCTGGCCTTTATGGAAGAGTGGCAAGAAGAAAGCCATTTCTCAAAGATATCCATAAAAAGTAACATAGTAACATAGTAACATAGTTAGTAAGGCCGAAAAAAGACATTTGTCCATCCAGTTCAGCCTATATTCCGTCATAATAAATCCCCAGATCTACGTCCTTTTACAGAACCTAATAATTGTATGATACAATATTGTTCTGCTCCAGGAAGACATCCAGGCCTCTCTTGAACCCCTCGACTGAGTTCGCCATCACCACCTCCTCAGGCAAGCAATTCCAGATTCTCACTGCCCTAACAGTAAAGAATCCTCTTCTATGTTGGTGGAAAAACCTTCTCTCCTCCAGACGCAAAGCATGCCCCCTTGTGCCCGTCACCTTCCTTGGTATAAACAGATCCTCAGCGAGATATTTGTATTGTCCCCTTATATACTTATACATGGTTATTAGATCGCCCCTCAGTCGTCTTTTTTCTAGACTAAATAATCCTAATTTCGCTAATCTATCTGGGTATTGTAGTTCTCCCATCCCCTTTATTAATTTTGTTGCCCTCCTTTGTACTCTCTCTAGTTCCATTATATCCTTACTGAGCACCGGTGCCCAAAACTGGACACAGTACTCCATGTGCGGTCTAACTAGGGATTTGTACAGAGGCAGTATAATGCTCTCATCATGTGTATCCAGACCTCTTTTAATGCACCCCATGATCCTGTTTGCCTTGGCAGCTGCTGCCTGGCACTGGCTGCTCCAGGTAAGTTTATCATTAACTAGGATCCCCAAGTCCTTCTCCCTGTCAGATTTACCCAGTGGTTTCCCGTTCAGTGTGTAATGGTGATATTGATTCCCTCTTCCCATGTGTATAACCTTACATTTATCATTGTTAAACCTCATCTGCCACCTTTCAGCCCAAGTTTCCAACTTATCCAGATCCATCTGTAGCAGAATACTATCTTCTCTTGTATTAACTGCTTTACATAGTTTTGTATCATCTGCAAATATCGATATTTTACTGTGTAAACCTTCTACCAGATCATTAATGAATATGTTGAAGAGAACAGGTCCCAATACTGACCCCTGCGGTACCCCACTGGTCACAGCGACCCAGTTAGAGACTATACCATTTATAACCACCCTCTGCTTTCTATCACTAAGCCAGTTACTAACCCATTTACACACATTTTCCCCCAGACCAAGCATTCTCATTTTGTGTACCAACCTCTTGTGCGGCACGGTATCAAACGCTTTGGAAAAATCGAGATATACCACGTCCAATGACTCACCGTGGTCCAGTCTATAGCTTACCTCTTCATAAAAACTGATTAGATTGGTTTGACAGGAGCGATTTCTCATAAACCCATGCTGATATGGAGTTAAACAGTTATTCTCATTGAGATAATCCAGAATAACATCCCTCAGAAACCCTTCAAATATTTTACCAACAATAGAGGTTAGACTTACTGGCCTATAATTTCCAGGTTCACTTTTAGAGCCCTTTTTGAATATTGGCACCACATTTGCTATGCGCCAGTCCTGCGGAACAGACCCTGTCGCTATAGAGTCACTAAAAATAAGAAATAATGGTTTATCTATTACATTACTTAGTTCTCTTAGTACTCGTGGGTGTATGCCATCCGGACCCGGAGATTTATCTATTTTAATCTTATTTAGCCGGTTTCGCACCTCTTCTTGGGTTAGATTGGTGACCCTTAATATAGGGTTTTCATTGTTTCTTGGGATTTCACCTAGCATTTCATTTTCCACCGTGAATACCGTGGAGAAGAAGGTGTTTAATATGTTAGCTTTTTCCTCGTCATCTACAACCATTCTTTCCTCACTATTTTTTAAGGGGCCTACATTTTCAGTTTTTATTCTTTTACTATTGATATAGTTGAAGAACAGTTTGGGATTAGTTTTACTCTCCTTAGCAATGTGCTTCTCTGTTTCCTTTTTGGCAGCTTTAATTAGTTTTTTAGATAAAGTATTTTTCTCCCTATAGTTTTTTAGAGCTTCAATGGTGCCATCCTGCTTTAGTAGTGCAAATGCTTTCTTTTTACTGTTAATTGCCTGTCTTACTTCTTTGTTTAGCCACATTGGGTTTTTCCTATTTCTAGTCCTTTTATTCCCACAAGGTATAAACCGCTTACACTGCCTATTTAGGATGTTCTTAAACATTTCCCATTTATTATCTGTATTCTCATTTCTGAGGATATTGTCCCAGTCTACCAGATTAAGGGCATCTCTAAGCTGGTCAAACTTTGCCTTCCTAAAGTTCAGTGTTTTTGTGACTCCCTGACAAGTCCCCCTAGTGAAAGACAGGTGAAACTGTACAATATTGTGGTCGCTATTTCCTAAATGCCCAACCACCTGCAGATTTGTTATTCTGTCAGGTCTATTAGATAGTATTAGGTCTAAAAGTGCTGCTCCTCTGGTTGGATTCTGCACCAATTGTGAAAGATAATTTTTCTTGGTTATTAGCAGAAACCTGTTGCCTTTATGGGTTTCACAGGTTTCTGTTTCCCAGTTAATATCCGGGTAGTTAAAGTCCCCCATAACCAGGACCTCATTATGGGTTGCAGCTTCATCTATCTGCATTAGAAGTAGACTTTCCATGCTTTCTGTTATATTTGGGGGTTTGTAACAGACCCCAATGAGAATTTTGTTACCATTTTTCCCTCCATGAATTTCAACCCATATGGACTCGACATCTTCATTCCCTTCGCTAATATCCTCCCTTAAAGTGGACTTTAGACAAGACTTTACATAGAGACAAACCCCTCCTCCTCTCCGATTTTTACGATCCTTTCTAAACAGACTGTAACCCTGTAAGTTAACTGCCCAGTCATAGCTTTCATCTAACCATGTCTCGGTTATTCCCACTATGTCAAAGTTACCTGTAGATATTTCTGCTTCTAGTTCTTCCATCTTGTTTGTCAGGCTTCTGGCGTTTGCGAGCATGCAGTTTAGAGGATTTTGTTTTGTTCCAATCTCCTCACTGTGGATTGTTTTAGAAATGTTCTTACCTCCCTTCTGAGTATGTTTTCCTGGGTCGTCTTTGTACGAGTCTAATGTTTTTCTTCCCGTCCCCTCTTTTTCTAGTTTAACGCCCTCCTGATGAGTGTAGCGAGTCTTCTGGCGAATGTGTGTTTCCCAGGTTTGTTGAGGTGTAGTCCGTCTCTGGCGAGGAGTCCATCATACCAGTAATTCACACCGTGGTCCAGGAATCCAAATCCTTGTTGTCTGCACCATCGTCTTAGCCAGTTGTTTGCATCAAGGATCCTGTTCCATCTCCTGGTGCCATGCCCATCTACTGGAAGGATAGAAGAAAAAACTACCTGTGCATCCAGTTCTTTTACTTTCTTCCCCAACTCTTCAAAGTCCTTGCAGATTGTCGGTAGGTCCTCCCTTGCCGTGTCATTGGTGCCAACATGTATCAGAAGAAATGGGTGGACGTCCTTGGAGCTGAAGAGCTTTGGTATCCTATCGGTCACATCCTTGATCATCGCACCTGGAAGGCAGCATACTTCTCTTGCAGTTATGTCCGGTCTGCAGATGGCTGCTTCTGTGCCTCTCAGTAGTGAGTCTCCCACCACCACCACTCTTCGTTGCTTCTTGGCTGTACTTTTTGCTGTCACTTGTTGCTGTGTGCCCTTTTCTTTTTTGCTTGCTGGTATTGCTTCATTCTTAGGTGTGCCATCTTCATCCTCTACAAAGATTTGATATCGGTTCTTCAGTTGTGTGGTTGGTGATTTCTCCATGGTCTTCTTGCTTCTTTTGGTCACATGCTTCCACTCATCTGCTTTTGGAGGTTCTCTGACACTTTTTGCACCTTCTGTGACCAGTAGAGATGCTTCTGTTCTGTCTAGAAAGTCTTCATTCTCTTTGATGAGTTTCAAAGTTGCTATTCTTTCTTCCAGACCCCGCACCTTCTCTTCTAAAAGGGCCACTAGTCTACACTTCTGACAAGTGAAATTGGATTCTTCTTCTGGTCGATCTGTGAACATGTAGCACATGCTGCAGCTCACCATGTAGGTTGTCACATCTGCCATGTTGCTCCTAGATCCTGCTGACTTGCTGTGTGTTTTCCTTCTTGTGTAATCTACTCAGCCAAGCTCTCTTGCAATAATGTCCTACAGGCAAAAATTGGTGATGCTTTCGAAGCAGCTGGTCCCGGCTGTACCCAACGATCTTCTAGCTTAGGGAGACTTCGCTTCTCCCAGAAGGCACCTGGAATATGCAAATTAGCCTCCTGAAGCTTGAATCCCTGGTTTGGTGATGCTTTCGAAGCAGCTGGTCCCGGCTGTACCCAACGATCTTCTAGCTTAGGGAGACTTCGCTTCTCCCAGAAGGCACCTGGGTGTCATGTAAAGTTTGCAACAAGCCACCTGGGAGACACCAAATATGTGGAAGAAGGTGCTCTGGTCAGATGAAACCAAATTCAAACTTTTTGGCAACAATGCCAAACGATATGTTTTGCGTAAAGGCAACACAGCTCATCACCCTGAACACGCCATCCCCACTGTCAAACATGGTGGTGGCAGCATCATGGTTTGGGCCTGCTTTTCTTCACCAGGGACAGGGAAGATGGTTAAAATTGATGGGAAGATGGATGGAGCCAAATACAGGACCATTCTTGAAGAAAACCTGTTGGAGTGTGCAAAAGACCTGAGACTGGGACGGAGATTTGTCTTCCAACAAGACAATGATCCCAAACATAAAGCAAAATCTACAATGGAATGATTCACAAATAAATGTATCCAGGTGTTAGAATGGCCAAGTCACAGTCCAGACCTCAATCCAATCGAGAATCTGTGGAAAGAGCTGAAAACTGCTGTTCACAAACGATCTCCATCAAACCTCACTAAGCTCGAGCTGTTTGCCAAGGAAGAATGGGCAAGAATTTCAGTCTCTCGATGTACAAAACTGATAGAGACATACCCCAAGAGACTTGCAGCTGTAATCGCAGCAAAAGGTGGCGCAACAAAGTATTAAGTTAAAGGGGCCAAATAATATTGCACGCCCCACTTTTCAGTTTTTGAATTTCCACATAAATTTAAAATAACCAATAAATTTCGTTCAACTTCACAATTGTGTTCCACTTGTTGTTGATTCTTCACCAAAAATTTACATTTGGTATCTTTATATTTGAAGCATGATATGTGGGAAAAGGTTGAAAAGTTCCAGGGAGCCGAATACTTTCGCAAGGCACTGTATCTCAGGCCATGATGGAGGTCATAATCTCATGCCACAGTTGCTCTCATTGTCCTGTGCTACAGCAATAATTACTGATACAAACCGTAGAACCTTTCATTGTCTCAGGCCACACAAAATTCACATGTCGGAAGAATGGTCTGTTCAACACTACTGATCAATTTAGATCATATTTCTCTGTACTTGCCCAGGGATTGCAGTTTCAGTAAAGATGTTCCTCCAATACTTTAGCCAAAAGATAATCACCACAACTTTTCTCAAGAGACATATTCTTGTTTGGCTATTTAGAGAATGTCTCAAGGCACTTCCACCGCAAGAATGTGAGCTTAGCCAGTCCGTGTACTCATATAGAAAATGTGAGCTCAGTCAGTTCTGCATACGCAACTACAACATGTCACTTCAGTGGTATACCCACCTACAACATGTCAGCTTGTTTAGCCATCTAGAACATGTGAGCTATTCCAGCCTGGGTACCAACGTAGAATGTGTCAGCTCAGCCAGACCACATAGCCATCTAGAACATATCAGCTCAGCCAGACCACATACCCATCTAGAACATGTCAGCTCAGCCAGACCACATACCCATGTAGAATATATAAGCTCAGCCAGACCGCATACCCATCTAGAACATGACAACTCAGCCAGACAGCTTACCCATCTAGAACATGTGAGGTCAGCCAGACTGCTTGCCCATCTAGAACATGTGAGGTCAGCCAGACCGCTTACCCATCTAGAACATGTAAACTTAGCCAGACTACATACCCATCTAGAGCATGTGAGGTTAGCGAACCGCATACCCATCTAGAACATGTCAGCTCAGCCAGACCGCATACCCATCTAGAACATGTCAGCTCAGCCAGACCGCATACCCATCTAGAACATGTCAACTCAGCCAGACAGCTTACCCATCTAGAATATGTGAGGTCAGCCAGACTGCTTGCCCATCTAGAACATGTGAGGTTAGCCAGACCGCATACCCATCTAGAACATGTTAACTCAGCCAGACTACATACCCATCTAGAGCATGTGAGGTTAGCCAACCGCATACCCATCTAGAACATGTCAGCTCAGCCAGACCACATAGCCATCTAGAACTTGCCAGCTCAGCCAGACCACATACCCATGTAAAATATATGAGCTCAGCCAGACCGCATACCCATCTAGAACATGACAACTCAGCAAGACAGCTTACCCATCTAGAACATGTGAGGTCAGCCAGACCGCATACCCATCTAGAACATGTCAACTCAGCCAGACAGCTTACCCATTTAGAACATGTGAGGTCAGCCAGACCGCATACCCATCTAGAACATGTGAGGTCAGCCAGACCGCATACCCATCTAGAACATGTGAGGTCAGCCAGACCGCATACCCATCTAGAACATGTGAGGTCAGCTAGACCGCATACCCATCTAGAACATGTCAACTCAGCCAGACAGCTTACCCATCTAGAACATGTGAGGTCAGCCAGACCGCATACCCATCTAGAACATGTTAACTCAACCAGACTACATACCCATCCAGAACATGTCAGCTTAGCCAGAACGCTTACCGATCTAGAACATGTCTGCTCAGCTAGCCTTTGCACCCATCTAAACCATTTTGGTTGTGACCTCCACCAGCCATTGTACCAATTGCTCACGATGTATAGTAAAGCACGATGCCCACAGTACTTTTCTGCCACCAGGGAAAACATAACATAATATGGCAAATAATAATCTCTATGACAATAAACTTCAGTGCCATTAAGCGAAACTTGTGAAGGTGCCATGTTCCCCCCATTACACATCTGGGTATAAGTCAGAGTCATAAGCTGCACTCGATAACATTCTGATATTTTCTGCCTCCTGTTTGTGCCTCTTTACTTTAATCAGGATACAATTTGAGTCTATTGGACACTTTTTTAGTATAATTTGAGTCTATTGCTCGCTATATTTCCTTTGAGTCATCCGACACAGGAAATGGTGTAGAAATAATTATTTTGGGTCTACACTGGGGATTCTCGGCAACACGACAAGCCTTATCTAATGGAACAGAAAATGGAGAAGTTATTTATATATTGAAGGGTGTTAAGAAGAAAAAAATGATGAGTGTTTGCTCACAGCTGCGCGCTTAGAAGTCCTACCATCAGCAAGAAGACTGGAAAATCAAATATGAAGCCTCGGGACAAGACCTGCTTTACGCTGCAGCTGTTTTTATTTGTTTGTGTGAATGAGGTCAAGACAGGTAAGACGCAGTGCACAGGAGCGTCGTCGTAACACAAAGGTGTCTCATAAATGAGAATTTACCTGGAGAAAAGGAAAATGTTATCAATACTGTTCTTGAATGTTAATTAATACCTTTACTTACTCGACTTTTTCCATTGTGACTAGTATTAATGCTGCTACTATTGCTGCCGATGCTATTAATACTCCCTATAACTACTGAATATACTGCTATAGTATCTCCACTTTTAACTGCTTCCACTACTGTCACTGTGATTACTACTGATACTACTATTGATTCCATGGTGACTAGAATTAATACTGCGAGATCTCTTGTCAATGCTATGAATATTACTCATTCTCAAAACTACTATTTCCATTGTTAATGCTAACACGATTTATTTCACTGCGACCAGTACAAATAATTCTACTAGACCTGCCAATTATACTAATACTACTCATCCTACAGCTAATACTAACACTACTAACACTATTTTTGTGACTGGTTCTTATTTATTATACATAATTAGTAAAGATGTGCGGATCTTTGAGATTTGATTTGCAGTTTGCAAAAAACAAAACCTTGCCCGGCGCTATTTCCCACACTGATGAAGCGCCAGAGAGCGGGATAATGTCATTTTTCTTTGCTGCGTGGTATCCCCATAGTGTCCTCTAGCGGATTGTCACACCTAGTACAGTGTACACTTCAACGGATCTCGGTGATTCTGAGATTGTTTTTTCGTGATATATTGGGCTTCATGATAGTGGTAACATTTCTTCGATATGACTTGCAATTATTTGTGAAAAAAAAACTGAAATTTGGTGAAAGTTTGAAAAATTTCGCAATTATCCAACTTTGAATTTTCATGTCCTTAAATCACAGAAATATGTCACACAAAATAGTTAATAAGTAACATTACCCACCAAAGTTTTGTTTTGTTTGGAAGTTATAAGGGTTAAAAGTTGACCAGCGATTTTTTTTTTAGGGACCACATCACATTTGAAGTCTCTTTGGGGGGGTCTATATAAAAGAAGATACCCAAAGGGCACCATTCTAAAACTGTACACCGTAAGATGCTCAAAAACGCATTCAAGAAATTTATTAACCCTTCAGGTGATTCACAGGAATTTTTGAAATAATAAAACATTAACATTTAACTTTTTTTTCACAAAAAACTGACTTCAGATCCATTTTTTTAATTTTGACAAGGGTAACAGGAAAAACCACTGTTTAGGCGCACGGCAGAGCTTGGAAGGGAAAGAGCGCCATTTGACTTCTTGACTGCAAAATTTGCGGGAACAATTGGCAGACGCCATGCCGCATTTGGAGACCCCCTGATGTGCCTAAACAGTGAAAATCCCCCACAAGTGACCCCATTTTGGAGGCTAGACTCATCAGTGAACTGAACTAGATGTGTGCTGAGCACTTTGAACCCTTAGGTGCTTCACAGAAGTACGTTGAGCCATAAAAATTGAAAACAGTTACATTTTCCCCACAAATATGTTTTTAGTACAAAATTTAGCATTTTCATAAGGGCAACAGGAAAAATTGCACCATACAAATGGTTTTGCACTTTCTCCTGAGTACACTGATACCCCATATCAGGGAGAAAACTACTGTTTGGGCGCAAGGCAGAGCTCGGAAGGGAAGGAGCATCATTTGACTTTTTGAATGTAAAATTTCCTCGAATCATTAGCGGATGTCATGTCCAATTTGGAGAGCCCCTGATGTACCTAAACAGTGGAAACCCCTCACAAGTGACAACATTTTGGAAAACAGACCCCTCAAGTAATGTATTTAGATGCATGGTAAGCATCTTGAACCTCCAGGTGCTTCACAGAAGTTTATAATGTTGAGCCGTTGAAATAATAAAATTTTGTTTTAGCCCCAAGTTTTTAATTTTTCTAATGGCTAATAGGATTTTTTTTTCAATAAGCTGAGATTCATTTTTTCCTGAGTGCGCCAATGCCCTACATATAATTGGGAAATATTTTTCAGGCACAGTGCAAAGCTCAGAGGGCAAGGAGCGCCAGATTTTACTGTTAGGTTGTGTGCCCACGTTGCGTTTTTTATGCGTTTGTGCCGCATTTTTTGCCGCAGCGGAAACGCATAAAAACGCTTAAAAATCACATTCCCATGCAATCCTATGGGATTCCACAGTTGCTGTGCCCATGCTGCGGATTTTCCCGCTGCGGAATCGCATAGCGGTAAAATGCGCAGCATGTTCATTATTTCTGCGGAATCGCGGCGACTCCGGAGCCATAGGAATACATTGAAACACTCACTTTACGCATGTGGCTATGCCCACCATGAATAAAGTGAGGGCTTCATGTGCTTATGGTACCCGGTCTGGAGACTCTCCTCCAAGCCCTTGGGAACGATCTTTCTGTAAAAAAAAAAAAAGAATTAAAATAAAAAATAGGTATATACTTACCTTTCGATGGCCCCCGAAGTCCTCCCGCCTCTCAGCGGTGCATTTGACGGCTTCCCTTCCCAGGTATGCATTGCGCGAATCACCTGGGATGACGTTGCGGTCACGCGACCGTGATGTCACAAAGGCCCTTTGCGCAAAGCATCCCTGGGAACAGAACATACTGGGAGCGCCGCTGAGTAGATCAAGGGCCTTCGGAAGGTGAGAATAACCCTTTTTTATTATTATTTTTAACATTCTTTCTTTTACTATTGATGCTGCATAGGCAGCATCAATAGTAAAAAGTTGGTCACACTTGTCAAGCACTATGCACTATGACCAACCTGTCAATCACTTTTCCAAGCGATGCGTCAAATCACTTGGAAATCGCAAGTATTCTGCAAGCTAAAAATACTTGTAAAACGCTTGTGCTTTGCGGGAAAACGCATGCGAATTCCGCATGTGTTTTACCCACGGCAGGGAGTTGCGGAAATGCTGCGGACATTTCCGCAGCATTTCTGCAATGTGGGCACATAGCCTTATGGTTTGCAGGTGCCATGACCCACTGAAAGAGCCTATGAGAGGTGCCAGAACAGCAGAACCCCCCATAAATGACCCCATTTTACAAACTACACCTCTCAATGAATTCATCTAGGAGTGCAGTGATTATATTGACACCATGAGTGCGTCACAGAATTTTATACTATTGAGCAGTGAAGGAAAAATAACTACATTTTTACCAGCAACATTTAGTTTTAGCCCCAGATTTTACAGTTTCATACAAGAAGTGGATAAAAAGGGCACCAAAATTTGTCCCATAACGTGGCAATACCCCATATGTGTCTGTACAGTACTGCTTAGCCATACGGAGAGACAGAACAGAGCGCTATTTGCCTCCTGGAGCGCAAATTTTCCTAGAAGAGTTTGTGGACTCAATATACAGAGCTCCTAATTACTAGAAGAGCAGAATCCCCCTCAAGTGACCCCATTTTGGAAATTATACCCCTTTGGGAATTTATCTACAGGTGTAGTGCTGATTTTGACTCCATGGATATTTTTCAGAAACAAGCAGGAATGAATGAAGTGAAAATTGCAAACCGCCGCTGTAGTGACCAGTACATTATGCCCAGCCCATGCTTTTGGAGGCATTCACCTGTAAGTTAGGCGGGCTCTCATCACTACAGAAATGCTAAATGTGGACGCTATATGTGGTTTAGGTACACAGGGGGGCATTTGGATTTGGGAACACAGGATTTGCTGAGTTTTTATTGGTGGGTGAGGAGCCATTTTGCTTTTCCAGAGCCTTTGTGCTACCAGTAACGTGTAAGCCGCCTACATTTGCGTTAACAGATGACGGACCTGAGTGACGGTTTGTTTAATTTGTGGATTGAGTTTTCATTGCAAACATTTTGCATAATATTTGGGATCACATTTCTCCGGCGCTCAACTCTGAGCACTCTTGGGGTTTCTATCTAAATCTCTGAATTACATGACTCAGATGAAACACCTGAGGGATCTGGAGCGCCTGCTAGGGCCGTGGGGTACTCGGACCGGGTCCGACAGTTCTAAAGGGGGTGGCCACGGCAGCAGTGACCTGGTCCGTGGCCCTGGGCATCCAATAAAAGTAATGAAATGAAGGGGAAATAGAGTCTATAGGGAGTTAGTTCGTGACACCATCTGTGGTATTTGGCAATAGATGCTTAAGGGAACCGCTGGGGCCGATGGTGATGCAGCTGGGATGGTTCTGCTCCCCACAGGAGGAGCGGGGCCCCAGGGCTACCGGTATAGTTGATAAGTGATTGTAGATTATGGGATGCAGGACTGAGGGTGCAGGAAATGACTGGAGGACACAAGGATTGCAGTTTACTTTACCTTTACTTGTTGGTGCAGGTGGAGTTCGGGGCATGGATAACAGATGATGATGGGGTTCGGGCAGCCTGGAAGCAACTTAAGATCCACCTAGCCAGGTGGGATTGGAGGCCTTCCTTCTGCTCCAATCTCTAGGTCCTTGCTTCTTTAAGCTCTGCTCAAGTTCCTCTCCTGCATGTTGCTTCTAACTTGTATGGCAGGCAGCGTGAGCCTATCACGGGCACTGCTTTTTCACTGTCAGCCCCGGCTCTTGGTCTGCTGCGGTGCCTCCAGGCGTTCAGTGGGAGATTGCAGTTCCTTGCCCTCCAGATTTGGCTGTCGGGGAGTACAGCACCCACACATCAAGGACTCTGGCGTCCTCTTGTCAGCCCTCTATTCTGGGGTGAGCCTGGCTACAGCTCCACTCCCCAGGTTCTCCTCGACTTCCTCTTCTCCTTTCACTCTCAGACTACTGAGACTGACTAACCCAACCTCCAGGCCAGAACTTATAAGGAAGCTCCCCTGAAACTGGGTGCTAGAGCTCCCCCTTCTGGTCTGGAGTCAGGAAGGTGTTGGATGCTGGTATTACCAGGTAAGTGGATCCCTCCTTGCTTCCAGGCATGACATCAACCCCTGTGAGGGAGGCAATGCCACTGTGGCAACCGGACTCCTGGGTGCAACAGATCCATTTACTATAATGAGGTACCAGAGTTACTGGACTTCATCTGGCCTCTGTTCAGCAGTGTCTTTCTTATCAGAAGTGCACAAAACTTTTACCATGGAGATGCAGCAGCATCCCCATACTGTAGAAACTGTCAGCTCTGCACTGACAGAGAGACTTGCTGATCATGCACTGCGCATGATCAGCATGTTTCCTAGCTCTGGTGACCCAGATATCGTACATGACATATCATGTAATCTCTTATGATCAGCGGGGTCCTCTCTCCTGTAGAGTGTAAGCTCTTATGGTCAGTGGGGTCCTCTCTCTCTCCTGTAGAGTGTAAGCTCTTATAATCAGTGGGGTCCTCTCTCTCCTGTAGAGTGTAAGCTCTTATGGTCAGTGGGATCCTCTCTCTCCTGTAGAGTGTAAGCTCTTATGGTCAGCGGGATCCTCTCTTTCCTGTAGAGTGTAAGCTGTTATGGTCAGCGGGGTCCTCTCTCTCTCTACTGTAGACTGTAAGCTTTTTTGGTCAGCGGGGTCCTCTCGCTCCTGTAGAGTGTAAGCGCTTATGATCAGTGGGATCCTCTCACTCTTGTAGAGTGTAAGCGCTTATGATCAGTGGGATCCTCTCGCTCCTGTAGAGTGTAAGCTCTTATGGTCAGCGGTTTCCTCTCACTCCTGTACAGTGTAAGCTCTTATGGTCAGCGGGGTCCTCTCTCTCCTCTAGAGTGTAAGCTCTTATGGTCAGTGGGGTCCTCTCTCTCCTGTAGAGTGTAAGTTCTTATGGTCAGTGGGGTCCTCTCTCTCCTGTAGAGTGTAAGCTCTTATGGTCAGTGGGGACCTCTCTCTCCTGTACAGTGTAAGCTCTTATGGTCAGTGGGGTCCTCTCTCCTGTAGAGTGTAAGCTCTTATGATCAGTGGGGTCCTCTCTCTATCCTGTAGAGTGTCAGCTCTTATGGTCAGTGGGGTCCTCTCTCTCCTGTAGAGTGTAAGCTCTTATGGTCAGTGGGGTCCTCTCTCCTGTAGAGTGTAAGCTCTTATGGTCAGTGGGGTCCTCTCTCTCCTGTAGAGTGTAAGCTCTTATGGTCAGTGGGGTCCTCTCTCTCCTGTAGAGTGTAAGCTCTTATGGTCAGTGGGGTCCTCTCTCTCCTGTAGAGTGTAAGCTCTTATGGTCAGTGGGGTCCTCTCTTTCTCCTGTAGAGGGTAAGCTCTTATGGTCAGTGGGGTCCTCTCTCCTGTAGAGTGTAAGCTCTTATGATCAGTGGGGTCCTCTCTCTATCCTGTAGAGTGTCAGCTCTTATGGTCAGTGGGGTCCTCTCTCTCCTGTAGAGTGTAAGCTCTTATGGTCAGTGGGGTCCTCTCTCCTGTAGAGTGTAAGCTCTTATGGTCAGTGGGGTCCTCTCTCTCCTGTAGAGTGTAAGCTCTTATGGTCAGTGGGGTCCTCTCTCTCCTGTAGAGTGTAAGCTCTTATGGTCAGTGGGGTCCTCTCTCTCCTGTAGAATCTTATGGTCAGTGGGGTCCTCTCTCTCCTGTAGAGTGTAAGCTCTTATGGTCAGTGGGGTCCTCTCTCTCCTGTAGAATCTTATGGTCAGTGGGGTCCTCTCTCTCCTGTAGAATCTTATGGTCAGTGGGGTCCTCTCTCTCCTGTAGAGTGTAAGCTCTTATGGTCAGTGGGGTCCTCTCTCTTTTGTAGAGTGTAAGCTCTTATGGTCAGTGGGGTCCTCTCTCTCCTGTAGAGTGTAAGCTCTTATGGTCAGTGGGGTCCTCTCTCTCCTGTAGAGTGTAAGCTCTTATGGTCAGTGGGGTCCTCTCTCTCCTGTAGAGTGTAAGCTCTTATGGTCAGTGGAGTCCTCTCTCTTCTGTAGAGTGTAAGCTCTTATGGTCAGCGGGGTCCTCTCTCTCCTGTAGAGTGTAAGCTCTTATGGTCAGTGGGGTCCTCTCTCTCCTGCATAGTGTAAGTTCTTATGGTCAGTGGGGTCATCTCTCTCCTGTAGAGTGTAAGCTCTTATGGTCAGTGGGGTCCTCTCTCTCCTGTAGAGTGTAAGCTCTTATGGTCAGTGGGGTCCTCTCTCTCCTGTAGAGTGTAAGCTCTTATGGTCAGTGGGGACCTCTCTCTCCTGCATAGTGTAAGTTCTTATGGTCAGTGGGGTCATCTCTCTCCTGTAGAGTGTAAGCTCTTATGGTCAGTGGGGTCCTCTCTCTCCTGTAGAGTGTAAGCTCTTATGGTCAGTGGGGTCCTCTCTCTCCTGTAGAGTGTAAGCTCTTATGGTCAGTGGGGACCTCTCTTTCCTGTAGAGTGTAAGCTCTTATGGGCAGTGAGGTTCTCTCTCTCTCCTGTAGAATGTAAGCTCTTATGGTCAGTGGGGTCCTCTCTCTCCTGTAGAGTGTAAGCTCTTATGGTCAGTGGGGTCCTCTCTTTCCTGTAGAGTGTAAGCTCTTATGGGCAGTGGGGTTCTCTCTCTCTCCTGTAGAATGTAAGCTCTTATGGTCAGTGGGGTCCTCTCTCTCCTGTAGAGTGTAAGCTCTTATGATCAGTGGGGTCCTCTCTCTCCTGTAGAGTGTAAGCTCTTATGGGCAGTGGGGTTCTCTCTCTCTCCTGTAGAATGTAAGCTCTTATGGTCAGTGGGGTCCTCTCTCTCCTGTAGAGTGTAAGCTCTTATGATCAGTGGGGTCTTCTCTCTCCTGTAGAGTGTAAGCTCCTATGGTCAGTGGGGTCCTCTCTCCTGTAGAGTGTAAGCTCTTATGGTCAGTGGGATGTTCTCTCTCTCTCCTGTAGAGTGTAAGCTCTTATGGTCAGTGAGGTTCTCTCTCTCCTGTAGAGTGTAAGCTCTTATGGTCAGTGGGGTCCTCTCTCTCCTGTAGAGTGTAAGCTCTTATGGTCAGTGGGGTCCTCTCTCTCCTGTAGAGTGTAAGCTCTTATGGTCAGTGGGGTCCTCTCTCTCCTGTAGAGTGTAAGCTCTTATGGTCAGTGGGGTCCTCTCTCTCCTGTAGAGTGTAAGCTCTTATGGTCAGTGGGGTCCTCTCTCTCTCCTGTAGAGTGTAAGCTCTTATGGTCAGTGGGGTCCTCTCTCTCCTGTAGAGTGTAAGCTCTTATGGTCAGTGGGGTCCTCTCTCTCCTGTAGAGTGTAAGCTCCTATGGTCAGTGGGGTCCTCTCTCTTCTGTAGAGTGTAAGCTCTTATGGTCAGCGGGGTCCTCTCTCTCCTGTAGAGTGTAAGCTCTTATGGTCAGTGGGGTCCTCTCTCTCCTGTAGAGTGTAAGCTCTTATGGTCAGTGGGGTCCTCTCTCTCCTGTAGAGTGTAAGCTTTTATGGTCAGTGGGGTCCTCTCTCTCCTGTAGAGTGTAAGCTCTTATGGTCAGTGGGATCCTCTCTCTCTCCTGTAGAGTGTAAGCTCTTATGGTCAGCGGTGTCCTCTCTCTCTCTCTCTCTCCTGTAGAGTGTAAGGTCTTATGGTCAGTGGGGTCCTCTCTCTCCTGTAGAATGTAAGCTCTTATGGTCAGTGGGGTCCTCTCTCTCTCTCTCTCTCCTGTAGAGTGTAAGGTCTTATGGTCAGTGGGGTCCTCTCTCTCCTGTAGAATGTAAGCTCTTATGGTCAGTGGGGTCCTCTCTCTCCTGTAGAGTGTAAGCTCTTATGGTCAGTGGGGTCCTCTCTCTCCTGTAGAGTGTAAGCTCTTATGGTCAGTGGGATCCTATCTCTCCCCTGTAGAGTGTAAGGTCTTATGGTCAGTGGGGTCCTCTCTCTTCTGTAGAGTGTAAGCTCTTATGGTCAGTGGGGTCCTCTCTCCTGTAGAGTGTAAGCTCTTATGGTCAGTGGGGTCCTCTCTCTCCTGTAGAATCTTATGGTCAGCGGGGTCCTCTCTCTCCTGTAGAGGGTAAGCTCTTATGGTCAGCGGGGTCCTCTCTCTCCTGTAGAATCTTATGGTCAGTGGGGTCCTTAGGTCTGCAGACAGTTTCATATCACCACAGCAATAAATGACAAAGTGGGATACAGCAGACTTTTTCACATTTAGATACTGAAAAAATATTATTTAGAATGCTATCCTTGTGCATGAAGCACAACTGAAGCAATGCAAGAACACACTTGTAGGACATTTGCCCTGCTGACTTTGTCTTTGAACCTCAGTAATGGCCCAAAGGAAAAAAAAATTTCCGGAAGGTAAATTTTACAGCCACACTGGACACTATCTAGCTACACTATCTGACTGATATACAACCGCCTAACTAGCTAAAATCTTGCTTTTAACTGTGGCAGCGTCAGGAGCAGGCCTCTCTGTGCTGTTACAGTTTCAAAATGGTACTAAAACAAGATGTCCACTCTTTATATGGAGAGGGACATGCGATTTCAGCAGCCAATGACACAAGCCGTTGTGTCAGGACAGTGTGCGTGTTTCCTGCGCCCTGATTGGCTAGCCGCAATGTGCACTCATAAAGTTAGGAAGAAAAATGACACATGATACATTACTATTATCGTTGCTAATATGCTGAAAATATTTTTGTGGCAACGCAAATATTTTCCCGCACTTTTACCGAAAGTTACCAATTTTATAAAATTCTGCTCGGATTTCCGATCATGAATCTGAATGTGCCATATTCATGCTGAATTTATGTTTGGCGATCGTTTTCCGAACAAATTCGCTTATCACTATTCATTAGTACTCCACTGGGACTAATACCAATTCTACCACTAAACGTAGTCGTCACCTCACCACTAGTAACACTACTACTTCCACTACAAATACTTCTAGTACTATTGTGACCAACCATGGATCTCCTGACCTGAAATAACCACCTTCTATATGACTATGAGAAATGAAAGAAGACAGCAATGTCCTCTACGCTACGGGGCAACTTCCAAGTTTTGGAAAAGCTTAGCTGGTTGTTCTACAATTCCCAAATTTCAAAAATTTCCAATACTCCAATACTCCATATGCAAATTGCCTCTTCTGAGAAAAAGAGGACTTAAACTCTATAGCGCCACCTGTTGGAAGTAGCGATCCTACAAGTTGTAGGATCGCTACTTCCAACAGGTGGCGCTATAGAATTTAAGTCCTCTTTTTCTCAGAAGAGGCAATTTGCATATTTAATTTCCCAGAGGAGCATTGCACGGCGAATAAGCCTCCTTACCTTGACAAGCCAGAGATGGTATGTCACTCTCCATAAGGAGAAACGTTACCCCTTAGACCCCAGTCCAATACTCCATTAATTTATTAGTGAGTTCCATAGAGTTTCGCAGCTGCACTCGTCCACTCTTGTAATTCGCCATTGGCGGCCGCGAAATAGAACCAAGATGTTTCCATCTCAGCAATGGGAGGCAGAAATGGGAATAACCCTTTAATTTTAATAAGAGATCTATTAAATGTGTTAAAGAATAAATCTTGAGAATTTTACATAAAGTGTCCTACCGGGCCATTAACGACGCAACAAAATCATGAGTATGCCTTTCATGCTGACTAAGCTTTAGCTAGAATATTGGTGATCGAAAAAAACAAAAAACAAAAAGAAAGACATTCACCGCATGTGGCAAAATTCCCCCTTTCAGACAATTGTGTCTGGTTTCAGTTTCCCTCATGACTCAGTGATGTCTTCCGTTTGGCTTTGAAGGCGGTCATGCTTTACTGATCCAGATACTTCAAGATGTTCAAAAGCCTTGGTGTACAAAGCATAGCGGCCGAGTGGCAGGTCGTAGAGCTCCCACTGGGCCCAACCCTGACCGCTCCCATTATTTGCCTCCAGGTGGTAAAATCTGTGCAGGACTCATCTCTCTGCAGCAAATCCCCATTTATCAAATATAGAACGGGGCAGGAAATAGAGAAGTTATTAATACACTGAAGGGTGTGAGACAAAAGTGACGAGTGTTTGCTCACTGCTGAGGTCTTAGAAGTCCGGCCGTCAGCAAGAAAGGTAGACGGTCAAACATGAAGCCTCAGGACACGACGCGCTTTACTCTGCAGCTGATTCTAATTGTCTGCGTGAACGAGTTCAAGATAGCTTGAATACATGTGGGGATTCCCTAGCAACCAGGCAACCCCCACATGTACTCAGCCTGGCTAGTAGCCGTAAATCATTCAGCTGCGGTGATGAAAACTAAATCTCCGAACACTAACAAATACTTGTAGACCACCCGAGCGTGCTCTGGAAAAACCCGAGTAACGAGTATACTCGCTCATCACTAACTACTATATGTACTATACATACTATAATACCGCTATGCTACTATATTATTATGATTATTATAATGCTACTATACATGATATACATATGATATGATAATACTATGGTATTACTATATGTACTATAATACTACTATACTACTATATATACTACACATACTATAATACCGCTATACTAATATATTATTATAAGTACTATAATACTACTTTACTACTAAATGTTCTATAATACTATTATATTACTATATGTACTATACTACTACTATACTACTACACATAATATATGTACTATAATACCACTTTATTACTATATTACTATAAGTACAATACATATTGTACGTACTATAATACTACTATACTACTATATTACTTTACCACTACACATGTACTATAATACTACTTTATTACTATAAGTACTATACATACTATACCTACTATAATACTGCTATACTTCTATATTACTATACCACTGCACATACAGTTATATGAAAAAGTTTGGGCACCCCTATTAATCTTAAGCTTAACCCCTCTGTGACCTTAGACGTACTATCCCGTCGAGGTGCCCTGGGCTTATCTGACCCTGGACGGGATAGTACGTCATAGCCGATCGGCCGCGCTCACGGGGGGAGCGCGGCCGATCGCGGCCGGGTGTCAGCTGCTTATCGCAGCTGACATCCGGCACTATGTGCCAGGAGCGGTCACGGACCGCCCCCGGCACATTAACCCCTGGCACACCGCGATCAAAGATGATCGCGATGTGCCGGCGGTGCAGGGAAGCACCGCGCAGGGAGGGGGCTCCCTGCGGGCTTCCCTGAGCCCCCCGCAGCAACGCGATGTGATTGCGTTGCTGCGAGGGTCTCACCTCCCTCCCTGCTCCCTCCAGCCCCGGATCCAAGATGGCCGCGGATCCGGGTCCTGCAGGGAGGGAGGTGGCTTCACAGAGCCTGCTCAGAGCAGGCACTGTGAAGCCTGCAGCGCTGCATGTCAGATCAGTGATCTGACAGAGTGCTGTGCAAACTGTCAGATCACTGATCTGTGATGTCCCCCCCTGGGACAAAGTAAAAAAGTAAAAAAAAAAAATTTTCCAAATGTGTAAAAAAACTAAAAAAAAATATTCCAAAATAATGAAAAAAAAAAAAAAATATTATTCCCATAAATACATTTCTTCATCTAAATAAAAAAAAAAACCAATAAAAGTACACATATTTAGTATCGCCGCGTCCGTAACGACCCGACCTATAAAACTGTCCCACTAGTTAACCCCTTCAGTAAACACCGTAAGAAAAAAAAAAAAAAACGAGGCAAAAAACAACACTTTATTATCATACCGCCGAACAAAAAGTGGAATAACACGCGATCAAAAGGACAGATATAAATAACCATGGTAGCGCTGAAAGCGTCATATTGTCCCGCAAAAAAAGAGCTGCCATACAGCATCATCAGCAAAAAAATAAAAAAGTTATAGTCCTGAGAATAAAGCGATGCAAAAATAATTATTTTTTCTGTAAAATAGTTTTTATCGTATAAAAGCGCCAAACCATAAAAAAATGATATAAATGAGGTATCGCTGTAATCGTACTGACCCGAAGAATAAAACTGATTTATCAATTTTACCAAACGCGGAACGGTATAAACGCCTCCCCCAATAGAAATTCATGAATAGCTGGCTTTTGGTCATTCTTCCTCACAAAAATCGGAATAAAAAGCGATCAAAAAATGTCACGTGCCCAAAAATGTTTTCAATAAAAACGTCAACTCGTCCCGCAAAGAACAAGACCTCACATGACTCTGTGGACCAAAATATGGAAAAATTATAGCTCTCAAAATGTGGTATTGCAAAAAATATTTTTTGCAATAAAAAGGGTCTTTCAGTGTGTGACGGCTGCCAATCATAAAAATCCGCTAAAAAACTCGCTATAAAAGTAAATCAAACCCCCCTTCATCACCCCCTTAGTTAGGGAAAAATAAAAAAAAATGTATTTATTTCCATTTTCCCATTAGGGCTAGGGTTAGGGATAGGGTTAGGGCTAGGGCTAGGGTTAGGGCTAGGGTTAGGGCTAGGGTTAGGGCTAGGGCTAGGGTTAGGGCTAGGGTTAGGGCTAGGGCTAGGGTTAGGGTTAGGGCTAGGGCTAGGGTTAGGGCTAGGGCTAGGGTTAGGGCTAGGGTTAGGGCTAGGGTTAGGTTTAGGGTTAGGGCTAGGGTTAGGGCTAGGGTTAGGGCTAGGGTTAGGGCTAGGGTTAGGGCTAGGGTTAGGGTTAGGGCTAGGGTTAGGGCTAGGGTTAGGGTTAGGGTTGGGGCTACAGTTAGGGTTGGGGCTAAAGTTAGGGTTAGGGTTTAGATTACATTTACAGTTGGGAATAGGGTTGGGATTAGGGTTAGGGGTGTGTCAGGGTTAGAGGTGTGGTTAGGGTTACCGTTGGAATTAGGGTTAGGGGTGTGTTTAGATTAGGGTTTCAGTTATAATTGGGGGGTCTCCACTGTTTCGGCACATCAGGGGCTCTCCAAACACGACATGGCGTCCGATCTCAATTCCAGCCAATTCTGCGTTGAAAAAGTAAAACAGTGCTCCTTCCCTTCCGAGCTCTCCTGTGTGCCCAAACAGGGGTTTACCCCAACATATGGGGTATCAGCGTACTCAGGACAAATTGGACAACAACTTTTGTGGACCAATTTCTCCTGTTACCCTTGGGAAAATACAAAACTGGGGGCCAAAAAATAATTTTTGTGGGAAAACAAAAAGATTTTTTATTTTCACGGCTCTGCGTTATAAACTGTAGTGAAACACTTGGGGGTTCAAAGTTCTCACAACACATCTAGATAAGTTCATTGAGGGGTCTAGTTTCCAATATGGGGTCACTTGTGGGGGGTTTCTACTGTTTAGGTACATTAGGGGCTCTGCAAACGCAATGTGACGCCTGCAGACCAATCCATCTAAGTCTTCATTCCAAATGATGCTCCTTCCCTTCCGAGCCCTCCCATGCGCCCAAACGGTGGTTCCCCCCCACATATCGGGTATCAGCGTACTCAGGACAAATTGGACAACAACATTTAGGGTCCAATTTCTCCTGCTAACCTTGGAAAAATACAAAACTGGGGGCTAAAATATAATTTTTGTGGAAAAAAAAATATTTTTTATTTGCATGGCTCTGCGTTATAAACTGTAGTGAAATACTTGGGGGTTCAAAGCTCTCACAACACATCAAGATGAGTTCCTTAGGGGGTCTACTTTCCAAAATGGTGTCACTTGTGGGGGGTTTCTACTGTTTAGGTACATTAGGGGCTCTGCAAACGCAATGTGACGCCTGCAGACCATTCCATCTAAGTCTGCATTCCAAATAGCGCTCCTTCCCTTCCGAGCCCTCCCATGCGCCCAAACGGTGGTTCCCCCCCACATATGGGGTATCAGCGTACTCAGGACAAATTGGACAACAACTTTTGGGGTCCAATTTCTCCTGTTACCCTAGGGAAAATACAAAACTGGGGGCTAAAAAATAATTTTTGTGGGAAAAAAATTTTGTTTTATTTTTATGGCTCTGCATTATAAACTTCTGTGAAGCCCTTGGTGGGTCAAAGTGCTCACCACACATCCAGATAAGTTCCTTAGGGGGTCTACTTTCCAAAATGGTGTCACTTGTGGGGGGTTTCAATGTTTAGGCACATCAGTGGCTCTCCAAACGCAGCATGGCGTCCCATCTCAATTCCTGTCAATTTTGCATTGAAAAGTCAAACGGCGCTCCTTCCCTTCCGAGCTCTCCCATGCGCCCAAACAGTGGTTTACTGCCACATATGGGGTATCAGCGTACTCGGGACAAATTGGACAACAACTTTTGAGGTCCAATTTCTTCTCTTACCCTTGGAAAAATAAAAAATTGGGGGCAAAAATATAATTTTTGTGAAAAAATATGATTTTTTATTTTTACGGTTCTGCATTATAAACTTCTGTGAAGCACTTGGTGGGTCAAAGTGCTCACCACACCTCTAGATAAGTTCCTTAGGGGGTCTACTTTCCAAAATGGTGTCACTTGTGGGAGGTTTCAATGTTTAGGCACATCAGTGGCTCTCCAAACGCAACATGGCGTCCCATCTCAATTTCTGTCAATTTTGCATTGAAAAGTCAAACTGCGCTCCTTCCCTTCCGAGCTCTCCCATGCGCCCAAACAGTGGTTTACTGCCACATGTGGGGTATCAGCGTACTCAGGACAAATTGGACAACAACTTTTGAGGTCCAATTTCTTCTCTTACCCTTGGAAAAATAAAAAATTGGGGGCAAAAATATAATTTTTGTGAAAAAATATGATTTTTTATTTTTACGGTTCTGCATTATAAACTTCTGTGAAGCACTTGGTGGGTCAAAGTGCTCACCACACATCCAGATAAGTTCCTTAGGGGGTCTACTTTCCAAAATGGTGTCACTTGTGGGGGGTTTCAATGTTTAGGCACATCAGTGGCTCTCCAAACGCAACATGGAGTCCCATCTCAATTCCTGTCAATTTTGCATTGAAAAGTCAAATAGCGCTCCTTCCCTTCCGAGCTCTCCCATGCGCCCAAACAGTGGTTTACTGCCACATATGGGGTATCAGCGTACTCAGGACAAATTGGACAACAACTTTCTGGGTCCAATTTCTCCTGTTACCCTTGGTAAAATAAAACAAATTGGAGCTGAAGTAAATTTTTTGTGTAAAAAAGTTAAATGTTCATTTTTATTTAAACATTCCAAAAATTCCTATTAAACACCTGAAGGGTTAATAAACTTCTTGAATGTGGTTTTGAGCACCTTGAGGGGTGCAGTTTTTAGAATGGTGTCACACTTGGGCATTTTCTATCATATAGACCCCTCAAAATGACTTCAAATGAGACGTGGTCCCTAAAAAAAAATGGTGTTGTAAAAATGAGAAATTGCTGGTCAACTTTTAACCCTTATAACTCCCTAACAAAAAAAAAAATTGGTTCCAAAATTATGCTGATGTAAAGGAGACATGTGGGAAATGTTACTTATTAAGTATTTTGTGTGACATATCTCTGTGATTTAATTGCATAAAAATTCAAACTTTGAAAATTGCGAAATTTTCAAAATTTTCGCCAAATTTCCTTTTTTTTCACAAATAAACGCAGGTACTATCAAAGAAATTTTACCACTATCATGAAGTACAATATGTCACGAGAAAACAATGTCAGAATCACCAGGATCCGTTGAAGCGTTTCGGAGTTATAACCTCATAAAGGGACAGTGGTCAGAATTGTAAAAATTGGCCTGGTCATTGACGTGCAAACCACCCTTGGGGGTAAAGGGGTTAATGTTTTATAAAAATTGATTTTTTTTGCAACAGCTATTTCAGTTTCATATATCTAATAACTGTTGGACACAGTAATGTTTCTGCCTTGAAATGAGGTTTATTGTACTAACAGAAAATGTGCAATCTGCATTCAAACAAAATTTGACAGGTGCATAAGTATGGGCACCCTTATCATTTTCTTGTTTTAAATACTTCTACCTACTTTTTACTGACTTACTAAAGCACTTTTTTTGGTTTTCTAACCTCATTGAGCTTTGAACTTCATAGCCAGGTGTATGCAATCATGAGAAAAGCTACTTAAAGTGGCCACTTGCAAGTTGTTCTCCTGCTTGAATCTCCTCTGAAGAGTGGCATCATGGGCTCCTCAAAACAACTGTCTAATGATCTGAAAACAAAGATTATTCAACATACACGTCCTTCTCAAAAAATTAGCATATAGTGTTAAATTTCATTATTTACCATAATGTAATGATTACAATTAAACTTTCATATATTATAGATTCATTATCCACCAACTGAAATTTGTCAGGTCTTTTATTGTTTTAATACTGATGATTTTGGCATACAACTCCTGATAACCCAAAAAACCTGTCTCAATAAATTAGCATATTTCACCCATCCAATCAAATAAAAGTGTTTTTTAATAACAAACAAAAAAACCATCAAATAATAATGTTCAGTTATGCACTCAATACTTGGTCGGGAATCCTTTGGCAGAAATGACTGCTTCAATGCGGCGTGGCATGGAGGCAATCAGCCTGTGACACTCCTGAGATGTTATGGAGGCCCAGGATGCTTCAATAGCGGCCTTAAGCTCAACCAGAGTGTTGGGTCTTGCGTCTCTCAACTTTCTCTTCACAATATCCCACAGATTCTCTATGGGGTTCAGGTCAGGAGAGTTGGCAGGCCAATTGAGCACAGTAATACCATGGTCAGTAAACCATTTACCAGTGGTTTTGGCACTGTGAGCAGGTGCCAGGTCGTGCTGAAAAAATGAAATCTTCATCACCATAAAGCATTGACCCTGCCCTTGATGAAACACAGTGGACCAACACCAGCAGCTGACATGGCACCCCACACCATCACTGACTGTGGGTACTTGACACTGGACTTCAGGCATTTTGGCATTTCCTTCTCCCCAGTCTTCCTCCAGACTCTGGCACCTTGATTTCCGAATGACATGCAAAATTTGCTTTCATCAGAAAAAAGTACTTGGGACCACTTAGCAACAGTCCAGTGCTGCTTCTCTGTAGCCCAGGTCAGGCGCCTCTGCCGCTGTTTATGGTTCAAAAGTGGCTTTACCTGGGGAATGCGGCACCTGTAGCCCATTTCCTGCACACGCCTGTGCACGGTGGCTCTGGATGTTTCCACACCAGACTCAGTCCACTGCTTCCTCAGGTTCCCCAAGGTCTGGAATCGGTCCTTCTCCACAATCTTCCTCAGGGTCCGGTCTCCTCTTCTCGTTGTACAGCGTTTTCTGCCACATTGTTTCCTTCCAACAGACTTACCATTGAGGTGCCTTGATACAGCACTCTGGGAACAGCCTATTTGTTGAGAAATTTCTTTCTGGGTCTTACCCTCTTGCTTGAGGGTGTCAATGATGGCCTTCTTGACATCTGTCAGGTCGCTAGTCTTACCCATGATGGGGGTTTTGAGTAATGAACCAGGCAGGGAGTTTATATAAGCCTCAGGTATCTTTTGCATGTGTTTAGAGTTAATTAGTTGATTCAGAAGATTAGGGTAATAGGTCGTTTAGAGAACCTTTTCTTGATATGCTAATTTATTGAGACAGGTTTTTTGGGTTATCAGGAGTTGTATGCCAAAATCATCAGTATTAAAACAATAAAAGACCTGACAAATTTCAGTTGGTGGATAATGAATCTATAATATATGAAAGTTTAATTGTAATCATTACATTATGGTAAATAATGAAATTTAACACTATATGCTAATTTTTTGAGAAGGACCTGTAGTTGTTCAGGGGAAGGATACAAAAAGCTGTCTCAGAGATTTAACCTGTCAATTTCCACTGTGAGGAACATAGTAAGGAAATGGAAGAACACAGGTACAGTTCTTGTCAAGGCCAGAAGTGGCAGGCCAAGAAAAACATCAGAAAGGTAGAGAAGAAGAATGGTGAGATCAGTCAAGGACAATCCTCAGACCACCTCCAGAGAGCTGCAGCATCAACTTGCTGCAGATGGTGTCATTGTGCATCGGTCAACTATACAACGCACTTTGCACAAGGAGAAGCTGTATGGGACAGTGATGCGAAAGAAGCCGTTTCTGCAAGCACGCCACAAACAGAGTCGGCTGAGGTATGCAAAAGCACATTTGGAGAAGACAATTTCTTTTTGGAAGAAGGTCCTGTGGACTGATGAAACCAAGATTGAGTTGTTTGGTCATACAAAAAGGCGTTATGCATGGCGGCCAAAAAACACAGCATTCCAAGAAAACACTTGCTACCCACAGTAAAATTTGGTGGAGGTTCCATCATGCTTTGGGGCTGTGTGGCCAATGCCGGCACCGGGAATCTTGTTAAAGTTGAGGGACGCATTGGTTCCTCTCAGTATCAGCAGATTCTTGTCAATAATGTTCATGAAGTTGAAGTTACACAGGGGATGGATCTTTCAGCAAGACAATGATCCAAAACACCGCTCAAACTCTACTCAGGCATTCATGCAGAGGAACAATTACACTGTTCTGGAATGGCCATCCCAGTCCCCAGACCTGAATATCATTGAACATCTGTGGGATCATTTGAAGAGGGCTGTCCATGCTCGGCGACCATCAAACTTAACTGAACTGGAAATGTTTTGTAAATAGGAATGGTCAAAAATACCTTCATCCAGGATCCAGGAACTCATTAAAAGCTACAGGAAGCGATTAGAGGCTGTTATTTTTGCAAAAGGAGGATCTACTAAATATTAATGTCATTTTTCTGGTGGGGCGCCCATACTTATGCACCTGCCAAATTTTGTTTGAATGCAGATTGCACATTTTCTGTTAGTACAATAAACCTCATTTCAAGGCAGAAACATTACTGTGTCCAACAGTTATTAGATATATGAAACTGAAATAGCTGTTGCCAAAAAAACAATTTTTATAAAACATTAAGCTTAAGATTAATAACAACAAGAAATAGGACAAAATAACTGAAAACTTCAGTGTGAATAACCATTCACCCCCCTAAAGTCAGTACTTTGTAGAGCCTCCTTTTACAGAAATTACATCTGAAAGTCACAGTAGTAATTTTTTTATTTTATTTTTTTGATATTTTTTTTTACTTTTCAACAAACCCTAACACTAAAGCTTAACCCTATGACCTAACCCTAAAGCCCAACCCTAAGGCCCAACACTAACGCTAGCTAAAGGCAAAGAAAGAACTAAATAAAAATTGTAAAAGAAAAAAAAAGAAAAAAATGTAATCTGACTAGGGGACAACAAATATTGGGCTTTTGATCACTGTGATAGGATCTATCGTAATGATCAAAAGTCAGGGAGCAATAGAAAAATTCTTTGCTGTTGACGGGTGCAAGCCGGCAGATCTCGGCAGGCACACATGCATGCACTTGCCGTTTTGTTTTAGGAACAGAAGGAGGAATGTCGGGGGATGGCGTCGCTGGTACTGAAGTACTATGGGGGGCCTGGGGACATCATTTCTCCCTCCTCTGGCATGATAGATCATGTGAATTAGTTGAATAACAATGTTTACGTGATAGAGGACTGGAAAAAATGACCCTGATCATGCTCTCCAGTGTCTCAAGTACCCCCGGCAGCTGAAATACCGGAGATTTTCCAACACTGGGGGCACTACTGACTTATTTCTCAATGCCGTTAAAAAGCAGCATGAAGAAATAAGGCCGCTTAAAGGGGTATTCCCATTTCCAAGACCCTATCCCAATATGTAGTAGGTGTAATAATATTAATAATAAGAATATTATCAAATACATCCAGTTAGAAATCTCAAAAAGGAGGACAGATGGAGTTTTTTATTTTTAATTTGTGCAAAAATCTTTATTGACACAATAATGAACATATTATGATAATAATAATGTGCTATAAAGGACACTACGCATGGTTTGTGGTCAAGAGCCCAAGGTACTCCCCCTTGAGGAAGCAGAGTCAACGCACAGCAAAATGCGCGTCGGGGTTTGGGTGCTGGTGTTTTAGTACCGGGTAAAGATGATTTTCTGACAGTGTATCATACAAATGAATTTGGGGGTCCTTTGATGATTGTAATGTCAAATTGGTTTTGGACCTTGGGCTCTTGACCACAAACCATGCAACCCTGGGCATTAATAATAATAATAATAATAATTTTTATTTATATAGCGCCAACATATTCCGCAGCGCTTTACAAATTATAGAGGGGACTTGTACATACAATAGACATTACAGCATAACAGAAATACAGTTCAAAACAGATACCAAGAGAAGTGAGGGCCCTGCTCGCAAGCTTACAAACTATGAGGAAAAGGGGAGACACGAGAGGTGGATGGTAACAATTGCTATAGTTATTCGGACCAGCCATAGTGTAAGGCTCAGGTGTTCATGTAAAGCTGCATGAACCAGTTAACTGCCTAAGTATGTAGCAGTACAGACACAGAGGGCTAATACTGCATAAAGTGAATGAGAACATAGTGCGAGGAATCTGTTTTTTTTTTTTTTTTTTTAAATAGGCCACACAGGGATCGTTAGGTTAATGCATTGAGGCGGTAGGCCAGTCTGAACAAATGAGTTTTTAGGGCACGCTTAAAACTGTGGGGATTGGGAATTAATCGTATTAACCTAGGTAGTGCATTCCAAAGAATCGGCGCAGCACGTGTAAAGTCTTGGAGACGGGAGTGGGAGGTTCTGATTATTGAGGATGCTAACCTGAGGTCATCAGCGGAGCGGAGGGCACGGGTAGGGTGGTAGACTGAGACCAGAGAGGAGATGTAGGGTGGTGCTGAGCCATGGAGCGCTTTGTGGATGAGGGTAGTAGTTTTGTACTGGATTCTGGAGTGGATGGGTAACCAGTGTAATGACTGGCACAAGGTAGAGGCATTGGTGTAACGGTTGGTGAGGAATATGATCCTGGCAGCAGCATTCAGGACAGATTGGAGCGGGGAGAGTTTGGTAAGAGGGAGGCCGATTAGTAGAGAGTTACAATAGTCCAGACGAGAATGAATAAGTGAAACAGTAAGAGTTTTTGCAGAGTCGAAAGTAAGAAAAGGGCGAATTCTAAAAATGTTTTTGAGATGCAGGTAAGAAGAGCGAGCCAGTGATCGGATGTGTGGGGTGAATGAAAGGTCAGAATCAAGGATGACCCCAAGGCAGCGGGCATGTTGCTTTGGAGTAATGGTGGAACCGCACACGGAGATGGCAATGTCAGGCAAAGGTAGGTTAGTAGAGGGAGAGAACACTAGGAGTTCAGTTTTTGACAGGTTTAGTTTCAGATAGAGGGAGGACATGATGCTAGAGACAGCGGTAAGACAATCACTGGTGTTTTCTAATAAGGCAGGCGTGAGATCAGGAGAAGAAGTGTATAATTGGGTGTCGTCAGCATAGAGATGGTACTGGAAACCAAATCTACTGATTGTTTGTCCAATAGGGGCAGTGTACAAAGAGAAAAGGAGGGGGCCTAGGACTGATCCTTGAGGAACCCCAACAGTAAGGGGAAGGTGAGAGGAGGAGGAACCAGCAAAACATACAGTGAAGGATCGGTCAGAGAGATAGGAGGAGAACCAGGAGAGAACGGTGTCCTTGAGGCCGATGGAGCGGAGCATAGTGAGGAGGAGCTGATGATCCACAGTGTCGAATGCTGCAGAGAGATCCAAGAGAATTAGCATGGAGTAGTGACCATTAGATTTAGCTGTTAGTAGGTCATTAGAGACTTTAGTGAGGGCAGTTTCAGTAGAGTGTAAAGAGCGGAAACCAGATTGAAGAGGGTCGAGAAGAGAGTTATCTGAGAGATAGCGGGTAAGACGGGAGTAGACCAGGCGTTCGAGGAGTTTAGAGATGAAGGGAAGGTTAGAGACAGGTCTATAATTAGCGGCACAGTTTTGGTCGAGGGATGGTTTTTTAAGTAATGGATGTATGATGGCATGCTTAAATGAGGAGGGAAAAATACCGGAAGTGAGGGAAAGGTTGAATATTTTTGTTAGGTGAGAGGTGACAGCCGGGGAAAGGGACTGGATGAGATGTGACGGAATGGGGTCACTGGTGCAAGTGGTCGGGCGAGAAGATGCAAGGAGCCTGCTTACTTCTTCTTCTGTAACTGCTTCAAAGTCAGAGAGTGAACTAGATGCAGTGGGGGAGGGAGGACAGTGCATGGTATGAAGAGATTGGGAGATGATTTCCTGTCGAATGTGGTCAATTTTTTCTTTGAAATAATTGGCCAGATCGTCAGCACGGAGATCCGTGGTTGGGGCCTGCGCTCTTGGGTTGAGTAGGGACTGGAACGTGTCAAAGAGACGTTTAGGGTTATTGGACAGGGAGGTGATGAGGGTGTTGAAGTAGGTTTGTTTGGAGAGGTGAAGGGCAGAATTGTATGTCTTTAGCATGAACTTATAATGGATGAAATCTTCGGGTAGATTAGATTTTCTCCACAGACGTTCTGCGCACCTGGAGCACCGCTGCAGGAACCGTGTTTGCAGCGTGTGCCACGGTTGTTGCCGTCTGTGTCGAGTTGTTTTATGTATAGGAGGAGCAGCTTCATCCAGAGCACTTTGCAGGGTTTCATTGTAATGCTTCAGAGCAGAATCAGGACATGAGATGTAGAAGATTGGGGCCAATGATGACTGCAAGTTCTTCATAAGTTTCTGGGTGTTAATGGCCTGTATGTTTCTATAAGTGTGGAAAGTGGGGGTGACCTTAGCGGGATGGCAGTTCTTGATAGAAAATGAAAGAAGGTTGTGGTCAGAGAGCGGGAGAGGGGAGTTTGTGAAATCATCCATTGAGCAAAGCCGGGAGAAGACCAAGTCAAGGGAGTTTCCATCTTCATGCGTTGGCGAGTTAGTATGCTGCGAAAGACCGAAAGAGGAGGATAGAGCTAAAAGGTGAGAAGCAGATGGGGAGAGGGGAGAGGCAATAGGGATGTTGAAATCACCCATGATAAGGGTGGGGGTGTCACAGGAGAGAAAGTGTGGAAGCCAGGTGGCAAAGTGATCAAGGAACTGATGAGAGGGGCCGGGAGGACGATACACCACCGCCACTCGCATGGAGAAGGGGACGTAGAGTCTGACCACATGGACCTCAAAGGAAGGGAAGACAAGTGAGGGTACTTGGGGGATAACTTGGATGGACATAGGAATAGTACAATGACTGATGGCACTTTTTGCTTACACCAGGAGGCATTGTAATGTGACTCTCTGAGCTCAACCAGCAAATCCTCATCTTACCATTACTAAGTTTGTTACTGTGAATTGAGCTATACTTTGCACTAAACGCCACCACTTTTTGTGGTGTCCTTTATAGCACATGGTTTTATCTGTCTTTTGTATGTTCATTATTGTTGTCAATAAATATTTTTGTACATATTTAAAAAAAAAACTCCATCTGTCCTCATTTTTGAGATACGATGTTTTTGGAGTAATATGTAATCAATTGTGTCACTTTTTGCGCACTAAATATGAGTCTGGGTTTTGTTGTAGAGATCCAGTTATAGCTTTTTTTATTCGCTATGTCTCTTTCCTTATGCGCAGGCATTGCAGGACCTTAGGTATCCATGGTTACATCCACTGATGAAGTGACAGTTATTTAGCTAGTTGCTAGTGATCATAACCGTGGATACCTAAGGTCCTGCAATGCCTGCACATGAGGAAAGAGACCCAACTAATCAGAAAAGCTGTAGTACATGTCTAATTGGAGGTATATGCTAATCTTAATATTATTACACCTTTGTGGATTATTCCTTTATATGTTTACTAGCTATTGAACCCGTTCTACGCCCGGGTGGCGAGCATTTATATTGGTATATGGTCTCCATCCTGGTATGTGCTGCTCCATCCTGCGTCCCCATCATGTCATGCGCTGCTCCATCCTGTGTCCCCATCCTGTCATGTGCTGCTCCATCCTGCACCTCCATCCTGTCATGCGCTGCTCCATCCTGCGTCCCCATCCTGTCATGTGCTGCTCCATCCTGCGTCCCTATCCTGTCATGTGCTGCTCCATCCTGCGTCCCCATCCTGTCATGTGCTGCTCCATCCTGCGTCCCCATCCTGTCATGCGCTGCTCCATCCTGCGTCCCCATCCTGTCATGTGCTGCTCCATCCTGCGTCCCCATCCTGTCATGCGCTGCTCCCATCCTGTGTCCCCATCCTGTCATGCGCTGCTCCCATCCTGCGTCCCCATCCTGTTATGTGCTGCTCCATCCTGCACCTCCATCCTGTCATGCGCTGCTCCATCCTGCGTCCCCATCCTGTCATGTGCTGCTCCATCCTGCGTCCCTATCCTGTCATGTGCTGCTCCATCCTGCGTCCCCATCCTGTCATGCGCTGCTCCATCCTGCGTCCCCATCCTGTCATGTGCTGCTCCATCCTGCGTCCCCATCCTGTCATGCGCTGCTCCCATCCTGCGTCCCCATCCTGTCATGCGCTGCTCCCATCCTGCGTCCCCATCCTGTGATGCGCTGCTCCCATCCTGCGTCCCCATCCTGTCATGTGCTGCTCCATCCTGCGTCCCCATCCTGTCATGTGCTGCTCCATCCTGCGTCCCCATCCTGTCATGCGCTGCTCCATCCTGCGCCTCCATTCTGTCATGTGCTGCTCCCATCCTGCGTCCCCATCCTGTCATGCGCTGCTCCATCCTGCGTCCCCATCCTGTCATGCGCTGCTCCCATCCTGCGTCCCCATCCTGTCATGTGCTGCTCCATCCTGCGCCTCCATTCTGTCATGTGCTGCTCCCATCCTGCGTCCCCATCCTGTCATGCACTGCTCCATCCTGCGTCCCCATCCTGTCATGCGCTGCTCCCATCCTGCGTCCCCATCCTGTGATGCGCTGCTCCCATCCTGTGATGCGCTGCTCCCATCCTGCGTCCCCATCCTGTCATGTGCTGCTCCATCCTGCGTCCCCATCCTGTCATGTGCTGCTCCATCCTGCGTCCCCATCCTGTCATGTGCTGCTCCATCCTGCGTCCCCATCCTGTCATGCGCTGCTCCCATCCTGCGTCCCCATCCTGTCATGCGCTGCTCCCATCCTGCGTCCCCATCCTGTCATGCGCTGCTCCCATCCTGCGTCCCCATCCTGTCATGTGCTGCTCCCATCCTGCGTCCCCATCCTGTCATGCGCTGCTCCCATCCTGCGTCCCCATCCTGTCATGCGCTGCTCCCATCCTGCGTCCCCATCCTGTCATGCGCTGCTCCCATCCTGCGTCCCCATCCTGTCATGCGCTGCTCCCATCCTGCGTCCCCATCCTGTCATGCGCTGCTCCCATCCTGCGTCCCCATCCTGTCATGCGCTGCTCCCATCCTGCGTCCCCATCCTGTCATGCGCTGCTCCCATCCTGCGTCCCCATCCTGTCATGCGCTGCTCCCATCCTGCGTCCCCATCCTGTCATGCGCTGCACCCATCCTGCGTCCCCATCCTTATGTGCTGCTCCATCCTGCGTTCCCATCCTGTCATGTGCTGCTCCATCCTGCGTCCCCATCCTGTCATGTGCTGCTCCATCCTGCGTCCCCATCCTGTCATGTGCTGCTCCATCCTGCGTCCCCATCCTGTCATGTGCTGCTCCATCCTGCGTCCCCATCCTGTTATGTGCTGCTCCATCCTGCGTCCCCATCCTTATGTGCTGCTCCATCCTGCGTCCCCATCCTTATGTGCTGCTCCATCCTGCGTCCCCATCCTTATGTGCTGCTCCATCCTGCATCCCCATCCTTATGTGCTGCTCCATCCTGCGTCCCCATCCTTATGTGCTGCTCCATCCTGCGTCCCCATCCTTATGTGCTGCTCCATCCTGCGTCCCCATCCTTATGTGCTGCTCCATCCTGTGTCCCCATCCTTATGTGCTGCTCCATCCTGTGTCCCCATCCTTATGTGCTGCACCCATCCTGCGTCCCCATCCTTATGTGCTGCTCCATCCTGCATCCCCATCCTTATGTGCTGCTCCATCCTGCGTCCCCATCCTTATGTGCTGCTGCATCCTGCGTCCCCATCCTTTCATGTGCTGCTCCATCCTGCTTCCCCATCCTTATGTTCTGCTCCATCCTGCGTCCCCATCCTTATGTGCTGCACCCATCCTGCGTCCCCATCCTTATGTGCTGCTCCATCCTGTGTCCCCATCCTTATGTGCTGCTCCATCCTGCGTCCCCATCCTTATGTGCTGCACGCATCCTGCGTCCCCATCCTTATGTGCTGCTCCATCCTGTGTCTCCATCCTTATGTGCTGCTGCATCCTGCGTCCCCATCTTTTCATGTGCTGCTCCATCCTGCGTCCCCATCCTTATGTTCTGCTCCATCCTGCGTCCCCATCCTTATGTGCTGCACCCATCCTGCGTCCCCATCCTTATGTGCTGCTCCATCCTGCGTCCCCATCCTTATGTTCTGCTCCATCCTGCGTCCCCATCCTTATGTGCTGCACCCATCCTGCGTCCCCATCCTTATGTGCTGCACCCATCCTGCGTCCCCATCCTTATGTGCTGCTCCATCCTGCGTCCCCATCCTTATGTGCTGCTCCATCCTGCGTCCCCATACTGCCTCTGACCCGCTCGGCGCCGAGTGCTGGGGGGCCTGAGCAGGCGGGGACACCGGCGCGCTGTGGGGGTCAGGTGCCGGTATCGCCGCCAGCTCAGGCCCCCCAGCACTTACTATATTCACCTGTCCTGCGTTCCAGCGCTGGGCGCCGCCATCTTCCCGGTCTCCTGGCCGTGACTGTTCAGTCAGAGGGCGGCGCATTAAGCGAGTCATCACGCCCTCTGAAATGAAGGTTACAGGCCGAAGACCGGGAAGATGGCGGCGCTCAGCGATGGAACGCAGGACAGGTGAATATAGGCGATACTCACCCTCCTGGCGGTCCCTGCTTCTCTGTTGGAGATCGCGGTGTGCGTTCAGTGTGAACGCACACCGCGATCTCCCGGGAGCGTCACTCTGTGAGGCCCAGACTGCGCCGGCGCTTGCGCCGGCGCAGTCTATAAAGGCTTCGGACAGAGTGACGCTCCCAGCGTTATATTATAGATATTATACCATTATAGAATGGAGAACTGGCTGCATTAGTGCATGATATCAGCACAGAAGGGGAACAGACACCAGACTCTCTTCATGGGAATAAGGAACCTATTTTGATCTTTCTTTGAATCTCCTCTCTTCAATGCTTGCCATAATCTAGCAGGATGGAGGACAATATAGGCCAGGATCCCACACTATAGGCCTAGGTACACTTTTAGAGATCACACTGACATAAAGCTATCAACCAATAACCTAATGTGTTTGAGGGACGCCATGTTTTCTGAAAGAAACGGGATCAGCTTTCAGTTTGCTTTTGCTCATGGATGTTTGGTTGCAGCACCAACCCAATGCCTTTTCACATCTCTACTTTTGGCTCCTTACAAGCCATTGATATGTTTTTTTTACTAGACTGCAATCTATTTTAGGGTTTTGATTATGTTAAAAAAAATAAAATTAAAATAAGTATTTTACCATAAAAACTTGAATATCTTTAAACAGGACTTATCACGTGCCACAAATGTGTATTTATTTTATCTGGTGTGAATTCGGCTGTTCTCCTGAATCTGGTGTTGTTTTTCATTTGTTTCTGCGCCTCTCCATTCCTGAGATATGGCTCCCTCTTCCCTGTATATAAATCCATTCTTATTAGCCAAAAGGGCATGCTCGTTATGTATACACCCACAAAGAATAGTTGATGACCACACTGTTCTGTCCTCACTAAATGAGGCAGGCTCATGTAGCTATAGAGGCAGCTAAACTGCTATACCGGAGTCCAAGTGGTTGAGTCTGTGCTTTTATTAAACATAGTAGTATATTGACAGACGCGGTGAAACTGGAAGCAATGATATACATACAATCAGTGCATGGTATAGCAGAAATACATACTACACATGATGTACATTATGCATGAACATTTAGAAAGCTAGTAACTGGACTAGGAGTACAACTGACTAAGCTAGGCTAATATTAGAGCAGAAATTACCTACAGAAAGCATAAAGACATAGCGGCAATGCAATCGCAAGGGGGATGAAGTGCAAGCGTCTTTCCTTGAAAGCAAACTGTAGGAAGTGAAAGAAAATGGAGGGAGATGTAGGCTGAGCTACCATAATGCTTTGCAAAGAGGGAGGAGAATCAGACATGGAAAAATAGAAAAAACAGAAACAGAAGTGTGAACATGATTCTGACCGCTAGAGGGAGCCAAAACACTACAGACAAATAAAGGTATGAATATATCAGTTGCTGTATACTGGCTGAGAAAACTGCAAATTATGCAAACAGATAATGAGACGTAACAAATTAGATGGCGGAGACAGAACACACACCCCTTTTACAAAATTCCTATAAAGGCAAAAAAAGGGGCCATATCTTATCAATGGATAGACGCAGGAAGAAAATAAAAACTTAGTTGGATTCTGGAGAACATAGGCATTTACACCAGAATAAAAAGATATACATAATTATGGCAAGTGACAGGTCCCCTTTAAAGTAAACTTACAGGGAACAATCTTCTTGAAGACTTAACATTCAGAAAAATGTGGAAGGTCATTTCTGAAATAAGAAAAAGAATGTTTGATTGAGACGCTGTATTGACTACCACAGGTTGGATAAGATCTTGATAAAGGACTGATTTGTGCCTCCATTGATAATAAGGTTCCTCAAAGGGTTGGAGCTGTTCTCACTCAACAGATTTTGCAGAACAAGTTTACTCTGTGTGGTTTATTCTTTAGAACAATTTTGCCAACTGAGAAAAATAGCTGAGAAGGAGAACTGCTAGGAGAGAAGTACATCTAAAGGAATAGCAACATATCTCTCAAAAAGATAACATTTTTATTGGTGAAAATAACTTGGAATGCCTCCAGTCATAGCTTTCTCCTAATTTTGGAATGGGACTATTCACAATTTGATTTTTTTTTTCTTAATTTTCATCTGATAAAAATTGCAGAACAAACCCATTCTTCCGATACTTTGATCTGTCCAACTTACTTTCTGTAGATCTGATGCACATTAATGTCTCCAGATGAATTCCTTCTGTAACCATCTTTTATATAGTAAGTCCTCCAAGAGGATGATTTTATGTAATTCTTGCTTCATGCCAGAGAGTCCTGGACGAATTCTTTCCTCGTGTCTTGTCTCCTTGAAGTCATGAAAATCGGCAAGCATCTATCCTGCCACATTTGGTGGTAAAGTAAAAAAAAAATGTTTTACATTGACTCATTAAGACTGGTGCTTTGTACTCCATCTTGTTGAAGTGTGCCCTGGAATAAGAGGCACCAAAAGCAGTAAGTGTTATGGACTTTGTAAATAATTGGGCATATCTCTTAAATGGAAGGAGCCGCTACAAGAAATGAACTCTACTTGGATGGGAATGGGAATACATTTTTGTTGTAATTTTTGTTACTTCTGTGGCATAAATTTTGATTACCGTATTTTTCGGACTATAAGACGCACCCCAAATTTTCAGAAGGAAAAATAGGGAAAAAAATGTGTCAAATGGAGGTCCGTCTTACAGTCCGAATTCAGCTTACTAGTGAAGGGATCGGCACTGGTGGAGGAGTGGTTACAGGGGTCTTTCGGTGGTCCAGGCTGGTGCGGTGTCCTCTTGGAAATCCCATCCCAGGCTGGTGCAGTGCTCTGTGCTGGGGCAGGGGTGGTGGCTCTGTGCTCCAGGTCAGGGGCTCTGTGGTCGGGGCTCTGTGCTCTGGGGCAGTGGCAGCAGCTCTCTGTGCTGCATGGGGGGCTCCATCGGCATTTCATCAAAGCCCCGACTCATCTGTTAATGCCATGTTGCGGTGGCCTCCAGGAACATGGCCGCCGGGAAGATGCCAGCCGGGCTGGGGGCGGCGCATGCTCAGATTCAGATCTCGGCAATGAGATCTCGTTGCCGAGATTTGAATCTGAACATGTGTTGGATGAGCAGGGGCCTCCGGGCTTTGACTAAATGCCAGCGGAGCCCCCACGGAGCACAGAGCCGCTGCCACTGCTTCGGACCACAGCCCGCAACCACCCACCACAGAGCCCTGCCACAACTGCACCAGCCTGGGAAGGGAGGCTGCATCGGGACCACCGCCGCTGCCATCGCCACACCATTTGTAAGTATATTGTGACTATAAGATGCACCCCATTTTCCCCAAAAAATTTCGGGAAAAAAAGTGCGTCTTATTGTCCGAAAAATACGGTACTTTGTTTGGGGCACTTGGCCATGCCTGATCCCAGCTGAGGTCCTTCCACTTTTCAAAAACTTGGCAGAGCTGACTGTGACTGATGACTGATGTAATTACACCAAAAGTAGAAACATTTTGTGACATTCCAAGCAGTTGGTTGATAAATCAGGGCTTTTCTCTGTGTTTTCTCTGTTATGGACCCTAAACTAGAATTTCCATTGATTTCATCTCTGATTTGCCTTAAGATCAAGGGTTTACCATTATCTTGATGATCATAGATTGACAATCAATTTGCTGAAATTACTTACAACCATGGCCCAGGTTACCTTCAATGCTCCAAGTACATTGGATATCCTTTAAGGAAGTCTTTAGTGAAAAATGGCCTGCTTAGAAGTATTGTCTACGATCACTCCACTCGAAAGAAATACTGAAAGGCTTTTAACCAAGTGGGTTTCAGAGTCCAAACTTCCTGACTTCCTGATGGAGGAGTCTGAGTATGGTGAATACCGAAAGAACGTTGCCCACCTGACTGCATTGTCAGTCTGATGTAGGATAATGCTATGACCGTGTTATCAGGGGGCGACCTCGGCACCTTAGTTCCAGTGAAGGGAAATCTTAATGCTTCAGCACAAAACATTGTGGACAATTGCAGCTCCCATCTTTGTGGGAACATTTTATGGAAGACTCTTTTCTGTTCCCAATGATTGTGCCCAATGCACAAGGTGCATGGTTGAGTCAACCCCATCGAACAACTAGACCGGTGATTGTAAGCCCAGCCTCTCCCCGACATCACAAATGCTTTTTTTGATGAAGGGCAAAATTCCCACAGAAAATCCCAAAATCTTGTTGAAATCCCTCCCGGAAGAGCGGGAGCCGTTGTATTTTCAGAGAGGCCTACTCCATATTAATGTCTAAGTGACACAATACTTTTGTATGCAATCAAGCCTGCTCTTTCATATCCTACACCAAATTTTTAAAAATCATATCATGTCAAGTCGTATTTCTATTGTAGAAAAAAATAACTGCACTTCACAGTAGCATAACTAGACAGGCTGCGAAAGTAGATGTTTCCTCAAGATCCTGGCCCCTGAGAGAGCAATAGAGCCTCCTTTGTGCACTAGAGGACACCATCAATATTACAGTGTGAACACAGGGGAGTTTCTGAGTCCAGTTTTTCATCTACCTCCTTTATTTCCTATCAAATTTGGAACTTATCACCTTTCTTTTTTTTTCAGATTTCTTGAGGTTTCATGTTGGAGATGAGGCTGTCCTGCACTGTATCCACTCAATAAAAAACTTCACTATGATCACCTGGAAGGTGCATTTTCTTAATCAGCCTTACTGTTACCTGTCAACTATTGGATATGATCCCAAAGGAAACTGCAGCAGTCGAATGCATCTGGAGGTAGATAAGAACCAAACATCTCTGAGAATACTCAATAGCATGGCCATCGATGATGGAAATTACACATGCGATATTGCCAATGGATCGGGAAACTTTTTCCACTCTGTTGTTTTGCAGGTATTAGGTAAGAGAACATGTCCATTCTGAACTCAGCACAAGATAATCTATTAATTAAATTAGGTTGTAAGGAGGCTGAATCAAGAAAAATTGAAACAACCTTTACAAAAGGCCAATCCTTGAATTGTACTGTTGAGTTGGGCCAATGAACTTCGTAGCTAGTGTTAGTTATATCGATTTTGCAATATTATGTGAATGACCTCTCTTTGGGCTAGGATATCAATATAAACATCTGTTACCATATCCTGTACCTGGATGTAAACATTGTCCGGAGAAGAACAGGACAATTTTCGTGGCCTCTGCCAAGTACTATTAATTGAATAGGAGCTGACCTACAGTACCCGGAAGTGGCCTTTAGGCAGTGGAAGGAGTTGGGCCGTTGTGTTCTGTGGACCATTAACATCCAACCGCTGCTGGAACTGGTAATAGATGATTGGTGGATGTGCCGAGTGTCGGACCCCCAGTAGTTTAATATTGATGACCTATCCTTAAAGGGATCTGTCATTAGGATTAATCCTCCTAAGCTGTCTATATGGGCTTGAGGTCCTAAAGAGCTGAATAAAATGATACCTTGACATCTGCTACCTGATTTCCTATTCCAGAGAAATCTTTGTTTTTGTTATATGTAAATAAGCTATTAAGATCTATGGGCCGGACATAGATCTCTCTAAGAATCTGCCTGCAGAGATTATTATAAATGAAAGTTACCACTGTGAGACTTGTAGACCGGGAGAGCAGACTGTCAGTCATTACACGTCTCACACTGGTAACGCCCCCTTTCATTTATAATAAGCCCCAGAGGCAGATCCTCCAATAGATCTAAAGTATGTCCAGCCCATAGATCTTAACAGCTCATTTACATATTAAGAAAAAAGTATATTTCTGTGTGATAAGACATCAGATTGCAGATATCAGCTTGTCATTTTATTCAACTGCTTATGACATACAGTTGTGCTCAAAAGTTTACATACCCCGACAGAATTTTTGCTTTCTTGGCCTTTTTTCAGAGAATATGAATGATAACACCAATACTTTTTATCCACTCATGGTTAGTGGTTGGGTGAAGCCATTTATTGTCAAACTACTGTGTTTTCTCTTTTTAAATCATAATGACAACGCAAAACATCCAAATGACCCTGATCAAAAGGTATGGCTCTAGCTCCCCTCTTTTGGGTGTCAGCCCCGCTTTGGGAACCCTAGCATGGGGATTCTACAACCCCTTGCTTTCCAACGGAACTCTCGAACGCCTGGTACCTCTCCACCAGGCTCACTAGGTCATCAGCAGTACGGGGATCTCCCTGTGCAACCCAAGAAACCACATTGGTACCATATTCCGAAGGTACACAAGTCCTTAATTTGCCCTCCTGGCCGACCTATCGTGTCCGGTGTGGGGTCTATTACTGAACCGTTGTCCGCCTATCTAGATTGGCTATTACGCCCGTTGTTGCAAGATATACCCTCGTACGTTAGGGATACAGGAGATTTTTTGGGCACATTAAAAAACTTTGTATGGCAGGAAGATTTTTGTTTGGCTTCAATCGATATTGAAAGTCTTTACACCAGAATTCCTCAAAAATTAGGTGTAGACACAATTAAAAAAATCTTAGAAAATACCCCTACGGACAATAATACCATTGCCTTTATATGTGAAGGCCTGTCCTTTATCCTTGAACATAACGCATTTCAATTTGATAATAAATGGTATAAACAAATTGAGGGAGTGGCTATGGGCACTCCAGTAGCTTGCACTCTAGCGAATCTTTTTCTGGCTAAATTTGAGGAAGAATTTGTGTATTCGGTGAACAACCCTTTTCTCAAACATATAAAATTCTTCGCTAGATTTGTGGATGACATCTTCATAGTATGGGAGGGACTCCAGGAATCTTTCACACATTTTGTGGAGTACTTGGAGACCTCCAATACTATGAACATGCGTTTCACGTCCCACTTCGGGGGTAATGAGTTAATTTTCCTAGATGTCAAATTGCGTATAATGGAGGGTATTATCCATACTGAAGTACATCGTAAGCCATCATCCACAAATTCTCTGTTACATTACCATAGTGCCCATCCCATTTACACAAAGCAGGCGTTACCGTTCAGTCAGTTTTTTCGTGTAAAAAGAATCAATAGTAACCCAGCAGGATTCAAACAGCAATCTGAGGAGTTATACATGAGATTTACAAAACGAGGTTATCCACAGCCGGTTTTAGATAGGGCTTTAAAAAGGGCAACCAACGAAAACCGATTTGAAAGAAAAGTCCATTAATGAACTTAAGAAAAAAACAAAAAGGTTTGTCTTTTGTTTTGAATTTGGTCCTATGGACACTGCCATCAGGACGGCGATTCGTAAGAATTGGCAGATCCTAAAGCAGGATGTGGACCTAAAAGAGGTTGTAGAAAGAGGTCCCCTGTTCGCATGCCGTAGGAGCAAAAATATCAGGGATTTTTTGGTACGTAATAGGTTTACATCCGTTCAAGATAATTGGCTTGTGGCAGGTACCCCAAAAGGAAACTTCAAATGCGGTCAGTGTAATTTTTGCAGTTATCATTTGGTAGGCAAGCATATCAGAGTCGGTTCTATTCAGCATGTAGTAAGGGATTTCATTTCTTGTAGATCCACTCATGTTGTATATGTGATTTTGTGTCCCTGCGGGTTTTTTTATATTGGTAAGACAATCCGTCCACTTTTTATCAGAATAAGGGAACATTTCCATTCTGTTAAAACAGGCAAGGGGGTACCCAGATTTATTAATCATGTGAGGACTCACCATGATGGCAATGTGCAGACATTGCGCTTTGCAGGTCTGGAAAAAGTCACGCTATCACAGCAGGGCGGAGATTTACAGCGCTTGCTTTTGCAGAGAGAAGGGAGGTGGATCTTGCGCGCAGATGCACTAGGTCCGCTTGGCCTTAATGAAAGGATCGACATGACGGTCTTTCTTTAGAAACTTAGGGGTTGATAATATGATAGTCATTAGGGTTTTGCTGTATATTTCTTATGTTTGTTTTGTTTTTTTAATGTGTTTTTATGAATTTTGTGTGTATATGTTCACTGTTCACATTTGAATAACAGGTGTTTAATCGCCTCACTGATGGGAGTAGGAGGAGGGTCAGAAGATCTTTCTGGACTTGTATATAGATCCCCCTCACTTCCGTTTCAGTGTTTGGACCCGTTGAAGTGCTGAGGCACGAAACGATCGTTGTCCGCTTTTTTCACATCCCTCCCTGCACTTTTTGTACCATGTCCGAATAAAGTATTGTGACCAGCATATACGGGTAAGTGCACTTCATTTTTTTCTTTTGTTGGACTAACCCAAGATTGCACCGGCCTCGGTAGGGAGTGTATTGACCTGTCCATAACGACCCTGTCCACCATCTGTGCTGGGTAGAAAGATTCAGGTTCCAACCATTTTGGCGCCAGATGTAGGAGGTCACACATTTGGCACCAGGGAGGTTTATCACTGCGATAGGCCAAGTGGTGCACCCATTGAGCCCTGACAGTCAGTCACTCCTAAGCATGCCAATATCTTAGCTTTTATACTCTTCAGTGTTTTGCAGGGCCAGGTCATAATAGGCCTTCTGCAGTTCACCTGTTAAATATAGCGCTAGGACCTCCGAACACTGCTCTGGAGGCAGTTTCTCCTATTCCGCCACCCTTTCGAAAACCGTCAGGAAGACCTCAACGTCATCCCACGTTGTCATCTTTTGCAACGCTATTCTTACTGTCTTTTTGGTGTACGAGTTGTCACCCGGAGTTGGGGAGGAGATCGCCAGCCTCCCGTGAACCACCTCTGTGAGGAGTTCCATCTGCCACATTAGCACCTCCTGCTGCTGTCACTGCTGCTTTGCATCTTGCTGCGCCAATTGCTGCTGTTGACGGGCAAGCTGTTGCTGTTGTTGCACCTTGACCAAATGCTTTACAAGCTCCTCCATGCGGTCAGATTTCCCTCCTGCAGCCGCTTTCACCCAGGACATGCGGTATTGGCAGCTGCACTGCCTCTTGGGATTCGTGTCCGTGCTTCTAGAACCAATCGTAGAGCTCTGTAGGTTGAGGTAGGCACAGGAAGCACTATTGTTGAATTGTCCAAGCAAGTTTATTAAAACTGTATAAACTGCTCTGGATAGGAAAACAAATGAACAGTCTTTTCCGGCACAAAATGAAAAGCAAGCAGAAAAATAAATAGTCCATATAGTCCTGCGGGTCCGCCCGCTCAGGTTAGTGTCTATAGCAACACACACTGGAGGTCTTCACACCTCCAGCCACAGACACTGAATGAAACATTTGGCCTAGATTTTATTTGCCAAATCATGAAACTGGGGTTGGGATATGTCAGCGGTCATTCCCACCCATCTCTTATGACCGCTCGTAAAACCCAGCCCTGGAAAGGCCAAATAACTCTCATCACTATAAGTGCTGGAGCATACTACCGAGTTCACATCACCGCAGCTAACAGCTTCGATGACACATATATCTCCTCAAGGACTCGTCGGGCGACCATCTTACAATAGCTTAAAGCACAGTCTGTTTTTTGTTTTGCAAGTTGTGTCTGAGGACACAACTTTCCTATAAAAATAAAACTGCATAAACCATTGTTTCTGCAAATGTTGCTATGTTCAACTACAACTACATTTGATTTTACCGTAATCAGAGTTGGACTGGCCCACCAGATAACTGGAGAATCCTCCGGCGGGCACTGCCTTCTCCTTCAGGAGAGTTCATAGTGCAAATCTTGCAGTTGCTATGGGGCTATTAAGTGGGGAACGAAGGTGGGCCCTCCGAATCAAATCCTCTGGGGGTCAAATGTTCTTCAGTCTGACACTGATTGTAATCCACAGTACAAAGGAGCAATTACCTCAGACTTCTATCACATTAATAATGACATATCATACAATGTAAGATGAAAACATTGCAATCAGTCTTGAGAAGCTGCCTACGTCTCCGTCACTCCCTTATATCTGCAGAATTGTGAGTTCAGCTCTGGACAATAATCCACGGACTCTGCTAGGCCACTTCAATAGGAGTCAGGTAACCATATGAAAGGCAAAGTGAATCTCAGGATATAAGACTTTCAGAAATGTAAAGCTTGAACTTCATGGAACCCATACTCAAAATATGTACCAAGATTGCCCTCTACTGCTTTAGTGGGTAATTATCATGATATTCACTTTTGCGCTACTCTGTACCGGACTCTTTTCTTCTAATGAGGCAGAATGGCCTTCGGGACTGCTCACTAGGGTCCAGATTAGATTTTATCTTTTGTAGCGGTATTAATCAGCATTCTTCTTTTTTATTTGTTTAATTTATACTTTCAGCCGAACCTTTTGTAACAATAAATGTGGATGAAAATGGGCACCCAGAGTGCCAAGCAATTGGTGGGAATCCAGCAGCCAATATCTCATGGTCTCCAGAATCTGAAGACAAAGTAAAGACTTGGAACAAAATAGAAATTAACGGAACCAAGACCGTATTCAGCTCATACAATACATCCAACGTCACAGAAGTCACCTGCATCGTATTTCATCCGACTTTCCCAAACCCTATACAAAGACGCTTATCGAGACTTGTTTTGGGTTTGTATCAAGTATTTAATTATGTTTCTTAAGAAGGAGGTTGTCCACGATTTGCCCAACCCCTTCACCCCTTCTGATGGACCTCTAGCTTGGTGCACACACAAGCCAGAGGTCCATCCGGTCATCACAAGTCTGGCAGGTCTGTAAGAGATATTACTTGGGTAGCGTGTGACTTGTCTGTTTTGTAGGATACAATGACTTTTGGTTTCCTAAATAATTTGTCATTTTTGCATTTTTTTTAAAGAGTGATTCCTTCTTTCTGGTTGTTGTGAGGCCATTTTCCTGGTGATGAATGGAAAGTGCATGAAGCTGTCATCATACAAGACCTTCATTTTAACCAAAATGCATTAGAATATCGGCACGGTCATTTAACTAAAGAAAACTGACTGCCAAAAGTTTTGCATAAACTATTTATTGATCACAACATAGAGAGTAATTCATTGTTACAATGCAATAACTTAGTATCTTGCAGCATAACCTCTTGTTTTAATTGCCGCACCGACGAGGAATTGAAGCCACTCAGGTATTCAAGACATCTTGAGGGATCTTGCTCCATTCCATTTGCAAATCTCCACCAATTCATCTACAGTACAGTCCAAAAGTTTGGACACACCTTCTCATTTAAAGATGTTTCTGTATTTTCATGACTATGAAAATTGTACATTCACACTGAAGGCATCAAAACTATGAATTAACACATGTGGAATTATATACTTAACAAAAAAGTGTGAAACAACTGAAATAATATCTTGTATTCTAGGTTCTTCAAAGTAGCCACCTTTTGCTTTGATGAATGCTTTACACACTCTTGGCATTCTCTTGATGAGCTTCAAGAGGTAGTCACCGGGAATGGTCTTCCAACAATCTTGAAGGAGTTCCCAGAGATGCTTAGCACTTGTTGGCCCTTTTGCCTTCACTCCGCGGTCCAGCTCACCCCAAACCATCTCGATTGGGTTCAGGTCTGGTGACTGGAGGCCAGGTCATCTGGCGTAGCACCCCATCACTCTCCTTCTTGGTCAAATAGCCCTTACACAGCCTGGAGGTGTGTTTGGGGTCATTGTCCTGTTGAAAAATAAATGATGGCCCAACTAAACGCAAACCGGATGGAATAGCATGCCGCTGCAAAATGCTGTGGTAGCCATGCTGGTTCAGTACGCCTTCAATTTTGAATAAATCCCCAACAGTGTCACCAGCAAAACCCCCCACACCATCACACCTCCTCCTCCATGCTTCACGGTGGGAACCAGGCATGTAGAGTCCATCCGTTCACCTTTTCTGCATCACACAAAGACACGGTGGTTGGAACCAAAGATCTCAAATTTGGACTCATCAGACCAAAGCACAGATTTCCACTGGTCTAATGTCGATTCCTTGTGTTCTTTAGCCCAAACAAGTCTCTTCTGCTTGTTGCCTGTCTTTAGCAGTGGTTTCCTAGCAGCTATTTTACCATGAAGGCCTGCTGCACAAAGTCTCCTCTTGACAGTTGTTGTAGAGATGTGTCTGCTGCTAGAACTCTGTGTGGCATTGACCTGGTTTCTAATCTGAGCTGCTGTTAACCTGCGATTTCTGAGGCTGGTGACTCGGATAAACTTATCCTCAGAAGCAGAGGTGACTCTTGGTCTTCCTTTCCTGGGGCGGTCCTCATGTGAGCCAGTTTCTTTGTAGCACTTGATGGTTTTTGCAACTGCACTTGGGAACACTTTCAAAGTGTTCCCAATTTTTTGGACTGACTGACCTTCCTTTCTTAAAGTAATGATGGCCACTCGGTTTTCTTTACTTAGCTGCTTTTTTCTTGCCATAATACAAATTCTAACAGTCTATTCAGTAGGACTATCAGCTGTCTATCCACCAGACTTCTGCACAACACAACTGATGGTCCCAACCCCATTTATAAGGCAAGAAATCCCACTTATTAAACCTGACAGGGCACACCTGTGAAGTGAAAACCATTCCCGGTGACTACCTCTTGAAGCTCATCAAGAGAATGCCAAGAGTGTGCAAAGCAGTCATCAAAGCAAAAGATGGCTACTTTGAAGAACCTAGAATATAAAACATAATTTCAGTTGTTTCATACTTTTTTGTTAAGTATCTAATTCCACATAGTTTTGATGCCTTCAGTGTGAATGTACAATTTTCATAGTCATGAAAATACAGAAAAATCTTTAAATGAGAAGGTGTGTCCAAACTTTTGGTCTTTACTGTATATTGCTATGGGTACGGACCCCAACTCATTCCAAATGAGCTCTATAGGGTGTAAATCAGGTGATTGGCTTGGCCATTGCAACAGGTGAACATTTTTCTTTGCTAACCAATTTTTTACTAAATTGGATATGTGCTTCGGATCATTGTCTTGCTGTAATTTCCAGCCCCTGCCTACTTTGGTTTTACCATGTGGCAGCATTACATTCTCCAGTATGTCCTTGTACATGGTAGCATTCATATTTCCATCAATTATATGCAGAGGGCCAATGGCAGGTGCATAAAGCAGCCAGAACCCATGACATTGCTACCACCATGTTTCACTGTAGGCGTTTGTTACCTTACATCACTACATTTCCAATTGGGTGGTATATATAAGTGCTTGCCATCACTACTAAACAGATTGAACTTAGATTCATCTAACGTCTGTCTCTTTCCATTGGCCTTGTTCTTTGGCAAACTCAAGTTGGACCTTCCAGTTATTTGCAGAGATGAAAGACTTCATGACTGGACCTCGTGCTTTCACCTACAGCTCTTAGCCGTCGCCCCCACTTTGGTGACTCACTTTGAACCCAAATTCTTTGTTCATTTTGTGTGAAGTTTGTGCAGAACTTTTATGGACGTCAGATACTGACTTTTTCTTAATAATGTGATCAACTTTGAAGGAAATTTTCCATGGTCGTCCACTAGATTTATCAGCTGTACCATAACCTTCTTTTTCTTTCTTTATTATACTTGACACTTGACTCTGAGAACAGTTGAATTCCATAGTTCGCTCTTTTTGACTTTTGTCTGACTTGACTCATAATAAGCTTCCTGACTGATAAATTTGGCTTTGTCTTTGCCATGTTTTAACCGAAAAACACACACACACAAAAAAACAAATTTAGGCAAAATTTGACTACCCATGAAAAAATATGCAAAACATTTGGCCCAGCAAATGTTGAAAACTAATAAAGGGATAAAACAGGATCAAACCCAATTTTCATCCTTATAGCTGACAACCATTTGTCTCCAGTTTACTAAAATCAACAGGAAAATGGCTTCACTACAACCAGACAGAAGTAATTAAAATGCAAAACTTTTGGTCCTTACTGTAAATGCTGCTGTTCTCCTGAATGCGGCGATGTCCTTCTTTTCTTCCTGCGCCTCTATGTTCCTCAGGTATGGCTAAACCAAAGAAACGAGCCGGCGCACGTTATATTAGTATAAGTGCAATGTGTATGAGCACGTTCACACTGTGACCATTAACAGACAGAACCTAGCATAAAAAATAATGAGCAAATACCCTGCTGTAATTAAATTAATAACATCTATATTCTATGATTAACCCCTTAACCATCAGAGGTATTTTCGTTTTTACGTTTTCTTTTTTTTGCTCCCTTTCTTCCCAGAGCCATAACTTTTTTTTATTTTTCTGTCGATATGGCCATGTGAGGGCTCGTTTTTTGCAGGACGAGTTGTACTTTTGAACAACTCCATTGGTTTTAACATATCGTGTACTGGAGAACGGGAAAAAAAATTACAAGTGCGGTGAAATTGCAAAACAAGTGCAATCCCACAGTTGTTTTTTTTCACCATGTTCACTAAATGCTAAAACTGACCTGCCATTATGATTCTCCAGGACATTACAAGTTCATAGACACCAAACATGTATAGGTTCTTTTTTATCTTAAGTGGTGAAAAAAATTCCAAACTTTGTTAAAGCAAACAAAAAAAATTGCGCCATTTTCCTGAGACCCGTAGCGTCTTCACTTTTCGTGATCTCGGGTCGGGTAATGGCTTATTTTTTGCTCTCCAAGCTTTCGTTTTTAATGATAGCATTTTGGTGTAGATAAGTTCTTTTGATCACTCGTTATTGCATTTTAATGCAATGTCATGGCGACCAAAAAACGTAATTCTGGTGTTTTGACTGTTTTTCTAGCTATACCACTTAGGCTACGTTCACATGCGACGCAGCGTCGTCGACGCAACGCACGACGCATTGGAAACGCACGCCAAAACGCACTATTTGTGACGCATGCGTCGAACGGATGCGTCGTAAAACGCAGCGTTTTTTGTGCGTTTTTGTTGCGTTTTTCCAAAAAACGCAGCGTTTTACAACGCATGCGTTGTCAAACAATGATGTCATCTTTCAACACAATTTAGTGTCTAGACACTAGATAATACCACCAATGAATAGAAGAGGGTGGGTCTAGTGTCTAGACACTAGATAATGCCACCAATGGGTAGATGAGGGCGGGTATAATGGAATTGTGTATATATACCCCGGCATAGATAAATTCCAACCATACAGCATCAAGATGGAGCGTCCCATGGAGAGTATCTACCTCAATATGGAGCTGGATTTTGCCTTTGCTATTGCGTACGCTATTGCCTGTCATGAACATAGGAAAAGAGAAAAACTACGGATAAGGAGTCGTCGGTGTTTTTGGCTACACCCTATAGTGGAAGTCCGAGAGAGTCGTGGAGCCTACCATTGTCTGTTTGGCGAGTTAAATGACAACCAGGAGAAATACTTTGAGTACACCAGGATGTCTCAAAACAGCTTCCGATATCTGCTGCGTCTGGTGGAAGGAGCCATTTCCAGGCAGGACACGCAGCTCCGTAAATCAATTTCCCCCGAGGAACGTCTGCTGGTGACTCTACGGTATGTAATGCAATGTGAAGGATTTATATGTTCTTGCCCTTTTTTAAAGTAACGTGTTTTGGTTTTGTGGGGTGGGGGATTGGAATTAAAAATGAAAATTTATTTCATAACAATTTAATTAATTAAATTTATTTATTTTTCTTCTTGTCAGTTTCCTGGCTACCGGAGAGACCTTGAGATCACTGCATTTCCAGTTTAGGATTGGAGTCTCCACACTTTCTGGTATTATTGCCGACACATGCCGCGCATTGTGGGACAACCTCCGGGAGGAATTTTTACCCATCCCTACAACTGATTTATGGCAGGCCAACGCCCAAAAATTTGAACAACTGTGTTATTTCCCTAACTGTATTGGAGCAGTGGATGGGAAGCACATTAGGATTACAAAGCCTGCAAGAAGTGGATCTCTGTTTTTTAATTATAAAAAATACTGTTCCACCGTGCTCATGGCAATTGCAGGTGCGGACTGCAGGTTTCTTGCTGTGGACATTGGAGCGTTTGGCCGTGCAAATGATTCACGGACATTTAAGGAGTCTGACATGGGCCGAAGATTATACGAGAACAATTTTAATTTCCCCCAGCCACGACCTCTTCCCAACACCGAAGGCCCGGCCATGCCATTTGTTGTGGTTGGGGATGAGGCTTTTCAAATGAGTGGCAACCTACTTAAACCGTACTCCAGTCGGGGGTTGGACCGCACCAAAAGTATTTTTAATTATAGACTGTCCAGGGCCAGAAGAACTGTGGAGTGCGCCTTTGGAATCCTTGTCTCCAAATGGCGTATCTTAGGATCCGCTATAAATTTGAAAATTGAGACAGTGGATGAGGTGGTCAAGGCTTGTGTGGTTCTCCACAATTATATTATTGATAAAGAGAGAGTCAACGTGGAACTTGATGAACCCATACCAAATCCATTGCCTGATTATCAAGATCATCCTCTGCGGACAACTGTGGACATTGCTCATATGAGGGACCGATTTGCTGCATACTTTGTTTCAGATGTTGGGCGTGTTTCATGGCAAGATCAAATGGTTTAATTCATCTTGGTATTATGATACAATAAAAACACTGTCATGTAAACACTGTTGAGTCCATGTCATTTTACCAGCCTATGTAATGTTATTGAAATGTTGTTATGTCCCCTGAATTTCTAATGCGTTGTGTTTTGAAATAAAGTTCTTGTGCCTTTCCGTTTTAACAAAACAAATCTCCCATATGTTTTTCCATAGTAAACAAAAATTAAAATCCAATGTTCTAGAACATAGTAACATAGTAACATAGTAACATAGTAACATAGTTAGTAAGGCCGAAAAAAGACATTTGTCCATCCAGTTCAGCCTATATTCCATCATAATAAATCCCCAGATCTACGTCCTTCTACAGAACCTAATAATTGTATGATACAATATTATTCTGCTCCAGGAAGACATCCAGGCCTCTCTTGAACCCCTCGACTGAGTTCGCCATCACCACCTCCTCAGGCAAGCAATTCCAGATTCTCACTGCCCTAACAGTAAAGAATCCTCTTCTATGTTGGTGGAAAAACCTTCTCTCTCCAGACGCAAAGAATGCCCCCTTGTGCCCGTCACCTTCCTTGGTATAAACAGATCCTCAGCGAGATATTTGTATTGTCCCCTTATATACTTATACATGGTCATTAGATCGCCCCTCAGTCGTCTTTTTTCTAGACTAAATAATCCTAATTTCGCTAATCTATCTGGGTATTGTAGTTCTCCCATCCCCTTTATTAATTTTGTTGCCCTCCTTTGTACTCTCTCTAGTTCCATTATATCCTTCCGGAGCACCGGTGCCCAAAACTGGACACAGTACTCCATGTGCGGTCTAACTAGGGATTTGTACAGAGGCAGTATAATGCTCTCATCATGTGTATCCAGACCTCTTTTAATGCACCCCATGATCCTGTTTGCCTTGGAAGCTGCTGCCTGGCACTGGCTGCTCCAGGTAAGTTTATCATTAACTAGGATCCTCAAGTCCTTCTCCCTGTCAGATTTACCCAGTGGTTTCCCGTTCAGTGTGTAATGGTGATATTGATTCCTTCTTCCCATGTGTATAACCTTACATTTATCATTGTTAAACCTCATCTGCCACCTTTCAGCCCAAGTTTCCAACTTATCCAGATCCATCTGTAGCAGAATACTATCTTCTCTTGTATTAACTGCTTTACATAGTTTTGTATCATCTGCAAATATCGATATTTTACTGTGTAAACCTTCTACCAGATCATTAATGAATATGTTGAATAGAACAGGTCCCAATACTGACCCCTGCGGTACCCCACTGGTCACAGCGACCCAGTTAGAGACTATACCATTTATAACCACCCTCTGCTTTCTATCACTAAGCCAGTTACTAACCCATTTACACACATTTTCCCCCAGACCAAGCATTCTCATTTTGTGTACCAACCTCTTGTGCAGCACGGTATCAAACGCTTTGGAAAAATCGAGATATACCACGTCCAATGACTCACCGTGGTCCAGCCTATAGCTTACCTCTTCATAAAAACTGATTAGATTGGTTTGACAGGAGCGATTTCTCATAAACCCATGCTGATATGGAGTTAAACAGTTATTCTCATTGAGATAATCCAGAATAACATCCCTCAGAAACCCTTCAAATATTTTACCAACAATAGAGGTTAGACTTACTGGCCTATAATTTCCAGGTTCACTTTTAGAGCCCTTTTTGAATATTGGCACCACATTTGCTATGCGCCAATCCTGCGGAACAGACCCTGTTGCTATAGAGTCCCTAAAAATAAGAAATAATGGTTTATCTATTACATTACTTAGTTCTCTTAGTACTCGTGGGTGTATGCCATCCGGACCCGGAGATTTATCTATTTTAATCTTATTTAGCCGGTTTCGCACCTCTTCTTGGGTTAGATTGGTGACCCTTAATATAGGGTTTTCATTGTTTCTTGGGATTTCACCTAGCATTTCATTTTCCACCGTGAATACCGTGGAGAAGAAGGTGTTTAATATGTTAGCTTTTTCCTCGTCATCTACAACCATTCTTTCCTCACTATTTTTTAAGGGGCCTACATTTTCAGTTTTTATTCTTTTACTATTGATATAGTTGAAGAACAGTTTGGGATTAGTTTTACTCTCCTTAGCAATGTGCTTCTCTGTTTCATTTTTGGCAGCTTTAATTAGTTTTTTAGATAAAGTATTTTTCTCCCTATAGTTTTTTAGAGCTTCAATGGTGCCATCCTGCTTTAGTAGTGCAAATGCTTTCTTTTTACTGTTAATTGCCTGTCTTACTTCTTTGTTTAGCCACATTGGGTTTTTCCTATTTCTAGTTTTTTTATTCCCACAAGGTATAAACCGCTTACACTGCCTATTTAGGATGTTCTTAAACATTTCCCATTTATTATCTGTATTCTTATTTCTGAGGATATTGTCCCAGTCTACCAGATTAAGGGCATCTCTAAGCTGGTCAAACTTTGCCTTCCTAAAGTTCAGTGTTTTTGTGACTCCCTGACAAGTCCCCCTAGTGAAAGACAGGTGAAACTGTACAATATTGTGGTCGCTATTTCCTAGATGCCCGACCACCTGCAGATTTGTTATTCTGTCAGGTCTATTAGATAGTATTAGGTCTAAAAGTGCTGCTCCTCTGGTTGGATTCTGCACCAATTGTGAAAGATAATTTTTCTTGGTTATTAGCAGAAACCTGTTGCCTTTATGGGTTTCACAGGTTTCTGTTTCCCAGTTAATATCCGGGTAGTTAAAGTCCCCCATAACCAGGACCTCATTGTGGGTTGCAGCTTCATCTATCTGCTTTAGAAGTAGACTTTCCATGGTTTCTGTTATATTTGGGGGTTTGTAACAGACCCCAATGAGAATTTTGTTACCATTTTTCCCTCCATGAATTTCGACCCATATGGACTCGACATCCTCATTTCCTTCGCTAATATCCTCCCTTAAAGTGGACTTTAGACAAGATTTTACATAGAGACAAACCCCTCCTCCTCTCTGATTTTTACGATCCTTTCTAAACAGACTGTAACCCTGTAAGTTAACTGCCCAGTCATAGCTTTCATCTAACCATGTCTCGGTTATTCCCACTATGTCAAAGTTACCTGTAGATATTTCTGCTTCTAGTTCTTCCATCTTGTTTGTCAGGCTTCTGGCGTTTGCGAGCATGCAGTTTAGAGGATTTTGTTTTGTTCCAATCTCCTCGCTGTGGATTGTTTTAGAAATGTTCTTACCTCCCTTCTGAGTAAGTTTTCCTGGATCGTCTTTGTTCAAGTCTAATGTTTTCCTTCCCGTCCCCTCTTCTTCTAGTTTAACGCCCTCCTGATGAGTGTAGCGAGTCTTCTTGCGAATGTGTGTTTCCCAGGTTTGTTGAGGTGTAGCCCGTCTCTGGCGAGGAGTCCATTGTACAATTAATTCACACCGTGGTCCAGGAATCCGAATCCTTGTTGTCTGCACCATCGTCTTAGCCAGTTGTTTGCATCAAGGATCCTGATCCGTCTCCTGGTGCCATGCCCGTCTACTGGAAGGATAGAAGAAAAAACTACCTGTGCATCCAGTTCCTTTACTTTCTTCCCCAACTCTTCAAAGTCTTTGCAGATTGTCTGTAGGTCCTTCCTTGCCGTGTCATTGGTGCCAACATGTATTAGAAGAAATGGGTGGACGTCCTTGGAGCTGAAGAGCTTTGGTATTTTGTGGTGTCCCACAAAATTTATGTGAGCACCAGTACCCAAATTGACTGTGACAAAACAAAAAAATTTTTCAGCCGTGTGTTCCATAGTTTTGACATATAACATGATCGGCTCCCACCTTGTCAACCATTTTTAATCTTGCAGACTATTTGCATATGGAACCTGGCTTGACAAGGAGGGAGACGATCATGTTTGCAAAACTCTACAGAGTTAACACTATTGGACTCAGGATGCTAGAATACGTCCAGAGTCAAATAGTGGCGACACTGTGAACATTGCTACCACCTCACCTGACCAATATTCTTAAGGTACCGTAATAAAACGATTAGCCAACGATCCCGACCAGTGATACGACCGGACCGTGACCGTTGTTAGTCGTCGCGTGGTTGCTGGAGAGCTGTCACACAGACAGCTCTCCAGCGACCCAAAAATAGCAAGTCCCCGTGTAATCTGGGTAACCATTGTGTTATCAAGCGCATGGCCACACTCACGATGTTTTCCCTGTTTACCATTGTAAATGTAAAAAAAAAAATACCCTTACATTCCGGTGTGTGACACATCCATCGCCGTCAGCTTTCCGTACTGTGCCAGCCCTAAAGCACAGCACAGCGTTTATATTAAGTCAACGGTGTGCTCTGCTTTACGGCCGGGAATGACAGTGTCAGTCACTGCGGGAAGATGACGGCGAGGGACGTGGTGGACACCGTAATTTGTTTTTTTTGGGTATTGTTCACTTTTTTGATTGTTTAAAACACTGCGCTAGTAACACAATATTCCCTTGTTTACAGCAACATCGCTGGATCGGTGTCAAACACGCTGATCCAACAATGACAGCGTGTGATCAGTTACCCAAAAAAATTCCGAATCATTAGCTGAGACCTACAATCTCCCAGCATGGGCCTGATCGTTGGACGATTTCAGAAAAGATAACGTTGGTAACTGACAAAAACCAACTATATCGTTACTGAAATCGTTGTGTGATGGTACCTTTTAAAATTGATATATTGAGCAATGCTCTTTGTGTTTGTAACATCTCATAGTACAATGAGCGACAGCCCTATAAAAAAAAGAAAAAAAATATTGATAAAATATTGTCAGACATTGCACATCAGGTGTTACAAACACAAGATTTGTTTATACGGCGCACGGTGTGATTTGGTGCAAACTTTATTATAGACAAAGAAAAAATCAGTATTTTTGAACAAATTAACAAATTTATTTGGGACATACAAAAAAAAAGGGTAAATGTTATGGGGTATCAATGTCTGCGATTAAGGGGGATTGATATCCTCCACTTTTGGTGTGTGTTGAGGAGACCGAGGAGGAGGACGAGGGGGAGGAACCAGCATACTCTATTACACTAGACGGGATGCCGACATCAATCCAGTCAGTAGACGGTGGCGAGACTGCCAACGCAGGAGGTGAGGGAGGAGGAGGGACGACCAGTGTCCTAGGCTGGCTACTCCTGCTCCGGGTAGACCCAGGCTGAGTACTGGGTGTGCTCCGTGTAGACCCAGGCTGGGTACTGGGTGTGCTCCGTGTAGACCCAGGCTGGGTAGTGGGTGTGCTCCGGGTAGACCCAGGCTGGGTACTTTGGGTGCTTGTTTTGGGAGCAGCCATAGCCGAGGTTGTAGTGCAGGTCTTCATCTTTTTTTTCCTCCTCTCTCCCTCTGGGTGTGGGCCGGCTTCCCGTCTGTGTCCCCTTGAAGGCCTGGCAGGAGCAGAAGTTTGGGGCTCTGTTCTGTGGTGGTGGCGGTGGCGGCGGCGGTGGCCCTCGGCACGCGGAGCTCTGTGGTGGTGCTCTGCAGCAGGAGTCGGAGCCATGGCAGCCAGCGATGGTACTGCGGGCATTGTAGTCGCTGACTGCATGACCCGAGCCTGCTGCAGAGCAGTGATGTATGCGTTGTTGCAGGCCTGCATCACCGAAATCTGGAGTTCCGGCGTAAGATGTTCCGCCATGCCCTCCTCAATGGCACTAAAAAAATGTTTGGCCGGCCTCGAGAGCTCCGACTCCATTGATTCAAGACGCCGGTCGATATTGGCCAGAGATATGTCCATTCTATCACCCAGCGACTTGAAGCAATTCTGGAATACGGTGCTCAAATGTAAAAATTCGGGCAGGACCGCCCTGTCCGAGGCCCGCTGACGCTGTCGGGAAGACCCGAAGGAAGGAGCGACAGAGGCCTCGGCCAGGGGAACATCTGATGGACCGGCTGCCGGTTCGCCAGATTGTGGTGGTGCAGACCTGCTCTCGCTGTGGGATGGCTGCGACGGTTCAGATGGCGATTCACGAAGGACCGCTCCAGAGGGTCGGACAGTCTCGCGGGTGCTGCTGTGTGTTCTGTGAAAACATAAGGAAACCATTAGTATACACAATATAACATTTCACATTCGTCACCACCTGTGTAAAACTAAACATTGCATCACACACTATTACTGGTTTGTTCAGTCAGTCGTAACGGTTTGCTGATTGAACCGGCCAGCTGCCTGACATGGCTGATGCGACCAATCAGCGCAAGTGACAGGCCTGATTAAAATGCCCGCTACTTACTCCCCGCCGTGAAGGCCCGTCGCCCGCATACTCCCCTGTCATTAATTAACTTTACCGGCGGTATCCATTGCCGCCGTTAATGTTAACCAATTTTTAATATTGACACTGCATATGCCGCATCAATATTAAAAATAGAATACATTTCTTTATTTCAAAATAGTCACCCATGTTTGCCGTTTGTAACGCCCGACAATTACGCTTATCGTCGGAACTGCCATGACGTCATGGTCATGTGACCGAGACGTCATCACAGGTCCTGCGAGCTGAGCAACCATGGGAACATAACCTGCCTTGGAGTAGAAGGTATGCCGTGTCTATTATATTTTTCCAGATTTTTTTGAAAAAAATCTGGGATACACCTGGATGGGCAATACACTACTCCACTATGAAATATTGCCCGGGCATGGCCAATCTACTATCTTTCTGTGTTCTGTATACTTCTTATTTCAGGAAAAAGAGGAAGTCCAGCTCACCATAGTAGTAATCCCAGAAGGCTCGGAGCACGGAGACGCTGTGTCAAGCGTGAGAAGACCAGAAATTAAGAAAAAATTCGAGCTCTACGAGGCGTGAAAAGTAAAAAATAAATACTTTATTCACTTCAATCAGAAGCAGAGGATGAAACATTAGCACAATACAATAAAAACACTATCTACGCGTTTCAGGTGATAGGGCACCCTTATCATGATGTCTTATTAAGTGTTCCCTGTCACCTGAAACGCGTAGATAGTGTTTTTATTGTATGGTTCTGATGTTTCATCCTCTGCTTCTGATTGAAGTGAATAAAAGTATTTAGTTTTTACTTTTCACGCCTCGGTTGAGCTTGAATTTTTTTCTTCATTTCTATACTTCGTACTTGCCAAAATAAATGGCTGGGCAATAAGCTACGTGGCTGTATAGTACGTGAATATGCATGTTTTCAAAACTAGGTGTGTGCGTAGGTACTATACTTACTCTCTGCTTTCAAGGACCGGTTGCAGGAACTGCAAAATACGATTATATTTGTAGATAGAGGTCCTTGAAGCTGCAGCACCACTACAGATCTGTCCCTCCTTTTTCAGGCCCCTCTTGAAACGGTCCTTCATGGAGCGCCATCTGGTCTTCAATTGTTTAACTGTGTATAAATAAAAAAAAAAAAATTAGTTTGAGAGAAAATATTGAAATTGATAACGCAACCGTGTGCAATCCCAATAGAAGACATCACAGACGGTTGTGTATCCTGGCATGATGGGTCATAGCAGCATTTCGGAAATACTTACGAAATTTATCTTTGCCCGCGGGGGAAGCACTGTCGAAGCCATCCCACAGCGATTATGCCACCTCAATCCACAAACGGCGCAACACGCCCTGGTCCGCGTGCCGGTGGTCACGGCTGTCCCACAACGGGCCTCGTTCCTGTATGGATGCCACCATCAGGTCTACGTCCAGTGGGTCATCATGGGCCCGTTGTGAAACCTAGAATAAATGGAAAATATTAATGTTTGCAAGATAAAAATTGTTCTCCCTACCTCCTCCACCACCACCTACTACCTCCACCACCCCCCCCCTCCCACCACTCCCCATACCCCCAAAAACAAAAAAGTTAAAGAAAAAAAAAGGAATAGGTTTGACATAAAAACTTACTCGCCGTCCTGCCACCACAGCTTGGTCCCGTGGTCTCTGCTCCTGCTGGCTCTGTTCCTCCTGGCTCTCCTCCTCACTTGAAGAAGCCTGGAAAATAGTTGAAAAAAAGTTGAGTGACCCATCTACAAATGACAGCGAATAGTAAGCAATAGTAGATCATGTACTCACCGGACTCCTCAGCGGTGGGGTGTGGCTTGAGTCGCTGGCCATTACTAACGCAATTCTGAAATAAAGAACAAAATAAAATTTATCCTATGCACAATACAGCGGAACATAGTAAAATATTAAAAAAAAAAAAACATTTACATTTCAACCACAAAGAACATTGCACTCCAACTGAACTAACGCTGAGCAAACAACACTGCCACATTGATTAAAAAAAACAATGGCAGAGACAACACAATGCCAGAGTAAACAAAAGCCTAAAGATAACAAAACAAATACACAACAGACCCTATGTCGTAATCCAAAAAGAGAGTTTTGTTTAAAAAAATGTACAGTATGCACGGAACAACCCAAAAAACACTATAGATTTTTGAAAGGAAAAAATTAACAACCCCCAAAAATTAAGGACAGAAACGGCAATCCTGGATACACCACCATACTTTACAATAAAACCGACAGGGCCGGAGACAATAAAAGGCCATACAACGCCATACATCACAGCCAGAAACATACAATAATGTCTTTACACAACCACAGTGCAGAACATAATACACAACTTGCAATAAAAAATATTACATTTAATAAAAGGGCGCAGAATCATTCTATACTACCATACTTTACAATAAAACCAACATGGCCGGAGACAATTAAATTCATATAACGCAAGAATAAAACATCACAACTGAATACAAAAAACACCACCAAACCAATAAATGGAAAAGAAAAATCTATCCTGGAAAGAACAATAATCAAGGCCGCAGACAATGAAACGCCATCCTATACAACGCCATACATCACAACCAGACTAAAAATACAACAATATCTTTAAAAAAACACAGTGCAGAATATAATACACAACTTGCAAAAACAATTAAAAAATAAAACATGTAGAAAATGCACAGAATCATTCTATACTTACATCTCTGGACAGCAGATGAAGAAGTCTGGTCTGGTGTGTTGCCTATAGATGCTGCAGCAGAGGTGACAAACAAGCCAAACATTTTCTTTATATATGGGGGATGTTTTTATCACTGTTTTCACTGTCTAGACACTGTCTAGACACTTTTTTGTTTAATTTTATTTAACGACGCATGCGTCGCACAACGCACGCACGACGCACGCACTTGCGTCTCGTGCGTTGTCAATTGGTTTCAATGGGAGATTGTAACGCAATGACGACGCATGAGCGACGCAAGTGCGACGCATGCGTTTTTTAGACGCTACAAAAATGCAACATGTAGCGTCTCCGACGCCACCCAGGTGCGGTGAAACGACGCATGCGTCGTGCGTTTTTACAAAAACGCATGACAACGCAACGCATGCGTCCCCAATGATAAAGATAGGGGCGCATGACGCATGCGTTGTTGTGCGTCGACGACGCAGCGTCGCATGACGCTAATGTGAACGTAGCCTTAGCGATCAGATTAAATTTTTTTATTGATATATATTGGGTCGATTCTGAATGCGACGATACCAAATATGCGTAGGTTAGAATTTTTTTCTACTGTTTTATTTTGAATGGGGCGAAAGGGTGGTGATTTGAAATTTTATTTATTTTTATATTTTTAAAAACATTTTTTTTTTACTTTTGGCATGCTTCAATAGTCTCCATGGGATATTAGAAGCTGCCATAACCGATCTGCTCTGCTACATACAGGTGATGACGATCAGATCGCCTGTATGTAGCAGTATAACTCACTTGCTATGAGCGCCGACCAACTAGCGGCACTCATAGCAATCTGGCAGTGACAACCATAGAGGTCTGCAGGAGACCTCTGGTTGTCATGCCAACTCATTGGTGACCCACGATTACGTGACGGGGGGGTCACTGATGGGCGGATTTCTGGCGCAATTGCTGGAAGCGCATGTTAAATGCCGCTGTCAGCGTTTGACAGTGGCATTTAACAGGTTGATTCCACCCTTGGCTGTTCCAAGGCACATGTCAGCTGTTCAAAACAGCTGACATGTGCTGGGAAAGATGTGGGCTCACCGCCGGAGCACACATCAAAGGGGCGATTTCTGACATCGGCATAGGAAAGGGGTGAAAGCGGTTAGATTACAGGTCTGCAGTCACTTTATGTGACATTGTGCGATTCTTCCGGCCACATTCCGACTAGACATATCCGGCCTCGCTCTATATCCTTGCATTGAGCGAGGCTGCACACATCTAGTCGGCATGTAATAATATATATGCAAATCAGATACTTGCTGACACCAGAGTATCCTCGCAGCGCTCAGTGCACTCAATGCGAGGATTCACAAGTCTGCAGTCACACGGAGTGACTCCAGACTTGTACTCTAAGGCTGGATAACCTCTTTAAAGCTTGGGTTACATGGGTTGGTACTGAAAACTCCTAATACAGATGTATTTCATATTCTATTTTTACCTTTCTTCTTTTTTTTTAATTTTTTTATTAAAGGTGCCGGACCAAATCACTTAATCTTAAGCGTAAGCTTAATATTAGCCTTCGTGCTGTTTCTTGGGATCCTTTTGTTCTGGCAGAGATCATATATCAGGTATTTCTACTGAAATCTAATATTTCTTAGCTATTTAGTATAAGATTAATATCAAGTGACAGCAAAGACACTACATGTGTCTCAAAGAAGGTGGCTAGTTTGGCTAAGCTATTGAAATAAGCAATCAAACATCCTCCTTGACACACGCAACTGATAATACCTGCATCTAATTGGCAGGGGTGCTTGGTGTCGCTCCCCCACCGGTCAGATGTTGATGACCTATCCAAAGGGTAGGTCATCAATGTAAAGGTCTTTGAGTAAATAACAAAATATACCCCAAAAGTGTCTAGATCCTTTCATGCAAATTGCCTCTTCTGAGAAAAAGAGGACTTAAACTCTATAGCGCCACCTGTTGGAAGTAGCGATCCTACAAGTCACAATCAACCCTTTAAAACGAGTCGTGCAATATGACTTAGGATAAAAGCCAAATCAGTATCTCAATTCGCGAATTGAGATACTGATTTGGCTTTTATCCAAGAAAAAAACGCATCGCGGTTAAAAAAAAAGCAGCATGTTCATTAATTTTGCGGATTTTTCGTGTTTTTCCCGCTATTTAATGCATTGGGAAAGGTCCGGAAAAAAAACGTGCAAAAAAACGAGTAAAAAACGCGCAAAAAATGCGTGAAAAAAAATGCATGCGGATTTCTGCCAGAAGTGTCCAGTTTTTGTCAGGAAATTTCTGCAGGAATTCCTGAACGTGTGCACATACCCTTATACTACGTTGCTGATCACTGGGGATCCCTCCATTAGGACTACACTTATCATGAGAACAAGTCCCTCATTTCAGTAGAGAAATGACAGAACATCTTGCACTGCTGTTCCACTCAAAGTTTATGAAGCTCATGCTGGACTCCCCTCACATTTCACCCCACTTTTGAGATTGCTTTAGAGGCTTCCAACAAAAATTAGCATTTTTATGGAAACCGTGTGTCACACACCAGTGTTTCAACCTTTGAGCCTTTGTTTTGTGGTTGGCTACTCTTTACCCGGAGCCACAGCAGACACACCTTTTTGTGGGTGTTTGAGTTCTGCTATTTTGAGATCTTTCCTTTTTTCAGCACACTTTCCCTTTTGCAGGTAATTCACACTCTGCTCTGCCCTCCGATTCTTTAGGATGAATGTGATGCACTGCATGGTCTGTTAGGCAGCATAGGTTGCTCATGCACTACTAGGGACTGTGGGGTCAGGGTCAGTAGTCTATACAATGTTACACTGAGTCACTTCTCAAGGCCAATAAGTGAGACAGGATAGTCGGGAGTCCAAGGTCAAAAGCCAGGAAGTTACATTGTAAACAGAAGGAAGAGACAAAGACGTAGTCAGGTTATGTTTTGAGGTCAGAATACCAGGAAAATAGTGGATCAGAGCACAAGGGGTTAAACAGACAGATTGTCAGAACGAGGTCCAAGGTCAGGCAACAAAAGGTTTACAAACAGAACGCAAGACACAGAGAGACAAACCACACAGTAGCTGAATGTTCGTCTGGCAGAGGTCTGAGAGTAACAGCCCAGTTAAGTAGCTTGGCAATCACCTGAGTTAATGAATACCTGGAGACAGCCAGCGCCTCCCAGTCTCAGATTGGACGGCTACGCTGTCAATCAACACACTGACAGCTGGATGACTGAGCTGTCAATCAAAGTACTGACAGCTTCAGCACGCCCCTGTACCAGATTGGATGGCTAGCTGTCAGTAACTGCATCCCAGACACTTTGAGGGGTGGAACTGTGATATACAGGAACCAGCAGGGTCAGTTGCAGTATTTAGCTTTACCTATTATCCCGAGTGAGTAGCTACACTAGCATAACACCCTGATGTATCAAACAAGTCACTTTGTGCTCCCCCTGGTCTCTTTGGTAGACAGCACTTTTCAGACACCAAGGCCAGAACACAGTGCAAAGTGTCTCCGGCTGCCTCATTATAGTAAATGGCTCTGCAAGGGTTCCATTGAAGAGGTTTAGTCTGAATGTCCTTTTATGGGGCTTCAAATATAAGCTCCCAACAAAGGCTTGAAAATTGGGTCAAGCATGATTTGAACCCAACCTAAGGACTCATTCAGATGCATGGACTGACCGTAGTTCTCCTAACCCGAGCATGACAGTCTAACATCCCATAACCCTGGTATGTGAGCCATGTCAAACTTCACAAGGAGAAATGTTAACCCTCAGATGCCAGTCAGAGACCTCTTATACAGCCAAATCAGACCTCATGATTTGCACTGATGAGGGGGCAACACCCTGAAACATGTGTTTGCAAATTAAGATTCTGAATTGGCTTTTGTCCTAGATCATGTGAGAAGGCTCATTAAAGAGTCAATATTGACTTTTAGGATTGCTACTTCTGATAGGTGGCACTCGAGCTCAAATCCTCTTCGTCTTTGAAAATACAATTTGCATAGTCTCATAGAAATACACAAAGCTGTCGTGCTCTAGTCAAGAGAACAACGACCAGTCTGTGCATTATGGTCCAATCTCATACCGATTGGCACAGACATTTGGATGACTCCTATGGATACAGATGAGTTCTGTACTTGGTTATTTCCATCAGCTCCATCAACTATCAGTGCACAACTGACCACTGTTGCCACAAAACTGGGGGCCCCCAATCTCATAATTTCAAGGGTTATGAAGTCGTAGGACCCCAAGTGATCAACACCTTATGGATAGGTGGTAAGCCCTGATTATAGCACAAAACTTTTGACACCTGACTGAAAATTTTTATGACCAGATCCAAAAATCCTCCCAAAAAAATCACCATCATTTTCTGCTCTCCAGAACTTGTCTCAGCGTTAATACCAACAGTCCCACCATGCAAGAAAATCCCGGCATGGTAAGAATTTATTTATTATCATAACTTTTCACTGTGTTTTTCTTGAATTCTGGAATATTGGAATAGCGCACTGGCTTTGTCACAGTTTGTATAAAAGAAAGCTGAGAAGGTTTTATAAAATTGAAGGGTGAAAAAAAAGCCACAGATCTGAAAGACTATTGGCCTCAATTGTAAGTTTCTAACTGATCATGGCTCATTGTAAACCATCGAGACTTTAGATTTCACATTTCCAAATCATTTTTTGTCAACTTGAAGAGACTATTGTACGGAGTCAGAACATTTCTGCCTCCGAGGTGCGTGAGCCCTAAGCATGATTTCACACGCCATTAATGCCCTTGTTGACATCCATCAAACATACGTATATTACTGTATGGGGTGGTCACAGAAGCTTAGACAGCTCCATATAGCTCAGGTGCTGGCTGTGTAATACAGTCGACACCCAAGATTGGAGCTAGCACCGGTTGCAGCATTTTAGTCTCTTAGAAGCCTTTGTCAATCATGTCGTTTACATTTTAGAGGGTAGGTATTGGGGGTGTCAATGTTGATGCCCATCGTGATGAGATTGGGGATGACGGTGGGCTGTAATTACTGAATGCATCCTTGTCCGTCATGTTCTTACATCTCTACATCATTCTGTAGGCAATCAAGTAATCATATAGCCATAGGTTCATCAACACTCTTAAGAGCATTAATTAAAAATAGCAAAAACATCAATAAGTATATAAAAAATATATGTATATAAAAATGTAATCCTAAGCATAGAATGTGAAAATATATATTAAAAAAATATACATACAGTATATAGCATTGTTTGCTTAATTATCCAAGCTAATAAAATATTAATATATTTATGTCATATGAACAGGAAACAGGAAGAAAAATTAAATGTCGGAATTACAATGTTTTTTGTTGTTTGCATCCGCTCCAAAATAGAATAAAATAAATCAGAAAATCATATGGAACTGAAAATGGTGCCTACAAAAAGTAAAGTTTGTCTTACAAAAAATATCCTCCTGTAACAGTAATAAAAAATAATTAGAAAGTTATTTTTCTCATAAAGTGAATGTTGTAACAACGAAACCCAAAAAATAACGGCAACATTTCAGTTTTTCTTTCTCGTTTTTTTAGCCCAGAATGTGGTAAAATGAATGATAATATTCACATCTGCCACTTGTCTTACAAACAACAAATCCCTGTATGTCTATACTGATGGGAAAATAATACAAAATTATGGGTCATGGAAGAAAGGGAGGAAAAAATGAAAAGAAAAATAACCGACTCTATACATTACCTATTTGGATATTTTTGTGTCGATAACTTATGGAACTTTTTATCTCTTTTTTTCTCACTAGTTTGAAGAAGTGGAGCCATATGCTAGTTTTACTGAAAAAGTCAATACCATATACAGCACAGCCGGTGACTTCACAGAATATAAAGGAACTCAACAGACAAGACCGAACATCCATCAATGAAACCTTCATAGAAGACAAAATCTTATACCTCGTGTACATGAATGACGCCATTAATTTATTTGTCGCTCTCTTTTGTTTGTTGTTTATTTTTACAGATAAGGAATTTATTATTCAGCGATGAAGGGAGAATTGTACAAATATGGACCCCACCGACCATAAGAGCTTACACCCTACAGGAGAGAGAGGACCCCGCTGACCATAAGAGCTTACACTCTACAGGAGAGAGAGGACCCCACTGACCATAAGAGCTTACACTCTACAGGAGAGAGAGGACACCACTGACCATAAGAACTTACACTCTACAGGAGAGAGACCACGCTGACCATAAGAGCTTACACTCTACAGTAGAGAGAGAACCTCACTGACCATAAGAGCTTACACTATACAGGAGAGAGGACCCCACTGACCATAAGGGCTTATACACTATGGGAGAGAGAGGACCTCACTGACCATAAGAGCTTACACTCTACAGGAGAGAGAGGACCCCACTGACCATAAGAGCTTACACTCTACAGGAGAGAGGACCCCACTCACCATAAGAGCTTACACTCTACAGGAGAGAGAGAGAGGGAACCTCACCGACCATAAGAGTCTATACTCCACAGGAGAGAGAGAGGACCCCACTGACCATAAGAGCTGACACTCCACAGGAGAGAGAGGACCCCACTGACCATAAGAGTCTATACTCCACAGGAGAGAGAGAGAGGAGCCCACTGACCATATGAGCTTACACTCTACAGGAGAGAGAGGATGCCACTGACCATAAGAGCTTACACTCTACAGGACAGAGGACCCCGCTGACCTTAAGAGCTTACACTCTACATTAGAGAGAGGACCCCACTGATCATAAGAGCTTACACTCTACAGGAGAGAGAGAACCCCACTGACCATAAGAGCTTACACTCTACAGGAGAGAGAACCCCGCTGACTATAAGAGCTTACACTCTACAGGAGAGAGAGGACCCCACTGACCATAAGAGCTTACACTCTACAGGAGAGAGAGGACCCCACTGACCATAAGACCTTACACTCTACAGGAGAGCGAGAGAGGACCCCACTGACCATAAGAGCTTACACTGTACAGGAGAGCGAGGACCCCACTGACCATAAGAGCTTACACTCTACAGGAGAGCGAGGACCCCACTGACCATAAGAGCTTACACTCTACAGGAGAGAGAGGACCCCACTGACCATAAGAGCTTACACTCTACAGGAGAGAGAGAGGACCCCGCTGACCATAAGAGCTTACACTCTACAGGAGAGAGAGGACCCCGCTGACCATAAGAGCTTACACTCTACAGGAGAGAGAGGACCCTACTGACCATAAGAGCTTACACTCTACAGGAGAGAGAGAGAGGAGCCCACTGACCATAAGAGCTTACACTCTACAGGAGAGCGAGGACCCCACTGACCATAAGAGCTTACACTCTACAGGAGAGAGAGGACCCCACTGATCATAAGAGCTTACACTCTACAGGAGAGCGAGGACCCCGCTGACCATAAGAGCTTACACTCTACAGGAGAGAGAGAGGATCCCACTGACCATAAGAGCTTACACTCTACAGGAGAGAGGACCCCACTGACCATAAGAGCCTACACTCTACAGGAGAGAGGACCCCACTCACCATAAGAGCTTACACTCTACAGGAGAGAGAGAGAGGGAACCTCACCGACCATAAGAGTCTATACTCCACAGGAGAGAGAGAGGACCCCACTGACCATAAGAGCTGACACTCCACAGGAGAGAGAGGACCCCACTGACCATAAGAGTCTATACTCCACAGGAGAGAGAGAGAGGAGCCCACTGACCATATGAGCTTACACTCTACAGGAGAGAGAGGATGCCACTGACCATAAGAGCTTACACTCTACAGGACAGAGGACCCCGCTGACCTTAAGAGCTTACACTCTACATTAGAGAGAGGACCCCACTGATCATAAGAGCTTACACTCTACAGGAGAGAGAGAACCCCACTGACCATAAGAGCTTACACTCTACAGGAGAGAGAACCCCGCTGACTATAAGAGCTTACACTCTACAGGAGAGAGAGGACCCCACTGACCATAAGAGCTTACACTCTACAGGAGAGAGAGGACCCCACTGACCATAAGACCTTACACTCTACAGGAGAGCGAGAGAGGACCCCACTGACCATAAGAGCTTACACTGTACAGGAGAGCGAGGACCCCACTGACCATAAGAGCTTACACTCTACAGGAGAGCGAGGACCCCACTGACCATAAGAGCTTACACTCTACAGGAGAGAGAGGACCCCACTGACCATAAGAGCTTACACTCTACAGGAGAGAGAGAGGACCCCGCTGACCATAAGAGCTTACACTCTACAGGAGAGAGAGGACCCCGCTGACCATAAGAGCTTACACTCTACAGGAGAGAGAGGACCCTACTGACCATAAGAGCTTACACTCTACAGGAGAGAGAGAGAGGAGCCCACTGACCATAAGAGCTTACACTCTACAGGAGAGCGAGGACCCCACTGACCATAAGAGCTTACACTCTACAGGAGAGAGAGGACCCCACTGATCATAAGAGCTTACACTCTACAGGAGAGCGAGGACCCCGCTGACCATAAGAGCTTACACTCTACAGGAGAGAGAGAGGACCCCACTGACCATAAGAGCTTACACTCTACAGGAGAGAGAGGACCCCACTGACCATAAGAGCTTACACTCTACAGGAGAGAGAGAGGACCCCACTGACCATAAGAGCTTACACTCTACAGGAGAGAGGGGACCCCGCTGACCATAAGAGCTTACACTCTACAGGAGAGAGAGGACCCCGCTGACCATAAGAGCTTACACTCTACAGGAGAGAGAGGATGCCACTGACCATAAGAGCTTACACTCTACAGGAGAGAGGACCCCACTGACCATAAGAGCTTACACTCTACAGGAGAGAAGACCCCACTGACCATAAGAGCTTACACTCTACAGGAAAGAAAGGACCCCACTGACCATAAGAGCTTACACTCTACAGGAGAGAGAGGACCCCACTGACCATAAGAGCTTACACTGTACAGGACAGAGAGGGTCAGGTTCTGCACTTTACTTTATAGCTGTTATGGATGGTGTCTCAATAAAATCTCTACTTTTATACATATATACCGTATATACTTGATTATAAGCCGAGATTTTCAGCCCATTTTATTAGGCTGAAAGTGCCCCTCTTGGCTTATACTCGAGTCATTGTCCCAGGGGGGTTGGCGAGAGAGGGGGAGTGGCAGCTGTCACATACTCACCTGCTCCTGGCGTGGTCCCTGCATCTCTGAAGGTCTCTGGGCGCTGACAGCCACATAGTACCGTTCATTACAGTAATGAATATGGAGGCGACTCCACTCCCATAGGGGTGGAACCGCATAATCATTACTGTAATGAGCGATATAGGTGACCGCTCAACGCTGGAAGAAGCTATCAGCTCCTGGAGAAGACCATCAGGGAAGCTGCCAGGGTCCGCGCTGGGAGCAGATGAGTATAATGGGGAGGGTAAGCAACATTGCACAATATTCACCTGTCCTCGTTCCACCACCAGGCGCCTCTCTGTCTTCCGCGTCCTCTGCTGTGACTCTCAGGTTAGAGGACTCGATGACGTGGTTAGTGTGCGCCCTCTGCCTGGATGTCAGTGCAGAGGACGTGGAAGACGAAGCGGCGCCCGGCGGTGGAACGAGGACAGGTGAATATCGCAAGTGCTGGGGGCCTGAGCAACGAGAGTTGAGTATGTCATTTTTTTTAATCGCAGCAACAGCTCCTGTCAAATGTCACTGGTAATCACGGTATTACCTATACACTATACACTATATACAGAGCTCCTGTTTATAATGTCACTAATGATCAGTGTATCATCTGTACACTGATACTATATGCAGAGCTCCTGTGTATAATGTCACTGGTAATCACTGTATTACATGTACACTATACACTATATATATAGAGCTCCTGTGTCTGTCACTGGTAATCACTGTATTACCTATACACTTACAGTATACACTGTATACTATGTACAGAGCGCCTGTGCACAATGGCACTTATGGTAATATTAGTTTTTTTATATTAATGATCAGTATTGTAGTATTCGGTCACTATGTGGTGGTAATATGTGGTCTGGTCACGTTGTCTTGGGATTTGTAATTTGTATGTGGTATTACAGTGGGGCAAAAAAGTATTTAGTCAGTCAGCAATAGTGCAAGTTCCACCACTTAAAAAGATGAGAGGCGTCTGTAATTTACATCATAGGTAGACCTCAACTATGGGAGACGAACTGAGAAAAAAAATCCAGAAAATCACATTGTCTGTTTTTTTAGCATTTTATTTGCATATTATGGTGGAAAATAAGTATTTGGTCAGAAACAAAATTTCATCTCAATACTTTGTAATATATCCTTTGTTGGCAATGACAGAGGTCAAACGTTTTCTGTAAGTCTTCACAAGGTTGCCACACACTGTTGTTGGTATGTTGGCCCATTCCTCCATGCAGATCTCCTCTAGAGCAGTGATGTTTTTGGCTTTTCGCTTGGCAACACGGACTTTCAACTCCCTCCAAAGGTTTTCTATAGGGTTGAGATCTGGAGACTGGCTAGGCCACTCCAGGACCTTGAAATGCTTCTTACGAAGCCACTCCTTCGTTGCCCTGGCGGTGTGCTTTGGATCATTGTCATGTTGAAAGACCCAGCCACGTTTCATCTTCAATGCCCTTGCTGATGGAAGGAGGTTTGCACTCAAAATCTCACGATACATGGCCCCATTCATTCTTTCATGTACCCGGATCAGTCGTCCTGGCCCCTTTGCAGAGAAACAGCCCCAAAGCATGATGTTTCCACCACCATGCTTTACAGTAGGTATGGTGTTTGATGGATGCAACTCAGTATTCTTTTTCTTCCAAACACGACAAGTTGTGTTTCTACCAAACAGTTCCAGTTTGGTTTCATCAGACCATAGGACATTCTCCCAAAACTCCTCTGGATCATCCAAATGCTCTCTAGCAAACTTCAGACGGGCCCGGACATGTACTGGCTTAAGCAGTGGGACACGTCTGGCACTGCAGGATCTGAGTCCATCGTGGCGTAGTGTGTTACTTATGGTAGGCCTTGTTACATTGGTCCCAGCTCTCTGCAGTTCATTCACTAGGTCCCCCCGCGTGGTTCTGGGATTTTTGCTCACCGTTCTTGTGATCATTCTGACCCCACGGGGTGGGATTTTGCGTGGAGCCCCAGATCGAGGGAGATTATCAGTGGTCTTGTATGTCTTCCATTTTCGAATTATTGCTCCCACTGTTGATTTCTTCACTCCAAGCTGGTTGGCTATTGCAGATTCAGTCTTCCCAGCCTGGTGCAGGGCTACAATTTTGTTTCTGGTGTCCTTTGACAGCTCTTTGGTCTTCACCATAGTGGAGTTTGGAGTCAGACTGTTTGAGGGTGTGCACAGGTATCTTTTTATACTGATAACAAGTTTAAACAGGTGCCATTACTACAGGTAATGAGTGGAGGAAAGAGGAGACTCTTAAAGAAGAAGTTACAGGTCTGTGAGAGCCAGAAATCTTGATTGTTTGTTTCTGACCAAATACTTATTTTCCACCATAATATGCAAATAAAATGATAAAAAAACAGACAATGTGATTTTCTGTTTTTTTTTTTTCTCAGTTTGTCTCCCATAGTTGAGGTCTACCTATGATGTAAATTACAGACGCCTCTCATCTTTTTAAGTGGTGGAACTTGCACTATTGCTGACTGACTAAATACTTTTTTGCCCCACTGTATTTGGTAACTATAAGGTGGTAATATGTGGTCTGGTCATAGTGTGGCATTATTTGTCCCTTGTATGTGGTATTATTCGGTCACTATGTAATGGTAACTTGTGGTCTGGTCATAGTGTGACGGCATTTGTTCTTTGTATGTGGTATTATTGGTCATTTTTAAAAAATGCATGTGACTCATTCCCTTAAAGATAAATAAATAACAATATATCTAAAAAGAGTATTGGATATTTTAAGAAACATTTAATAGGTTAGAGTAGAGTAGGTTCTGGCCAAAAGAATGGTGTCATGGTGGTGGCTTAAAATATCTTTTGGACAAAAAATAGGCTGCTGGCTACGTTTGTTTTCTGGTGTTCTAAGGGAACTGTTAATGTGAGGACGTGGGTGCAGAAGTGGGTATTTTTGCAAGAGAGGGCGGTGGGACTGTGGAAGGTTCGAGGGGTAGAGATGGAGCTGGGGTGGAACCTTGATGAAGTCTCAACGGGGCCCAAAAATGTTGAAAGTGTGGGGCCCTGAAATTCCAAGTGGCAGCCCTGATCGGTGTCCTCTAGAACAATGAAGAAGCATTTCTGGCCAGGATAATAGAAGGGAATGCTGATTCAGGGAGTCTCCGCTGTTATAAACCACCCAACACCCCTCTATGTTATAGTATGTAATCTAGTAACTCTCCACCAGATGGCAAAATACACTTTATTCTGTATCGCAATGATCGCATCATTTGTAGGTGTTACTCTCATTACTACATTTTTGTGAACCCGGCAGCCTGTCCTTCCTGGCACTAAGGATAGCACAAGACCAGTGCAATGTATAGAAGACTTGCAGTAAAGTCTGGGGAAACCTGTCTGAAAATTCATTATCCAGCTTGATTGCACCAGGGGTGTCCATAGCGCAGCACTCCTTCTCCTTCCACCATCACTGATCAGGATCTGGATCCTTGTGGAGCAACTGCATCAACAAATAAAGGAGAAAGACGCAGAAAAAATTTATCCTACAGGTTACAAAAAAAATCTTTCCTTCATCTGGGATTCCATTGGTCCATGAGTTTGATTGTTTTATGGAGGTACTCGTCTTGGTCTGTGTCTTTTTTTGTTGTTTGTGACGTCACTCAGCACAGTATTTGGAAGGGAAATTTTAACTAAAAGTAATTCTTGTTATGCCGGTGCCTCCATCCAGGACGCTCGGTATCTCTCATCCTCCGGCAATTCCCAACGTGAAGGAACCGTGGGGACATCTTAACCTATAGGGGTCACTGTGGGGGTATTATACTGTGTCTAGGAGAACTGGGTGCCTCATACTGTATGGGGAAACTGTAGAGACATCATACTGTGCGTGGGGTGTTACTCCAAACAATGGCACACATAGATTTGTGTATCCTCTGTGTCACAGGACCAGGCCTGCCTAGGAAGCGGCGTAGCTAAGCGTCTTCTGGTTGTTCACTGGAGCTCCTGATTGTGGAAACAGACTGGGTTGCAGGTAGCCATTAGATACTACTCATTGGCAGAACTGCAGCTGCTGACTCCAGGGGTCAGGTTCGCTGACACTGATTGCGGACTAGGGCTCCGTTCAGACTAGTAAATACCGGCACCTCTACAGAATGATTACTGACAGGAATTCAAGCTATGTTCAAACTCGGCTGATTCGGAGACTGGTTTTAGCAGGCTGGATAGAAATGGACCAGGTGACGAGGTTTCCGGCACTGACCACATCAGGACTAGGGGAACAGGTTCAGGTGCTGGCCTCACCCGGACCAGGGGAATAGCACACAGACCAGGGGTTCAGGTTCAGGCCCTGGTCGCACACGGACCAGAGGAGCAGGTTCAGGCACTGGACGCACTTGGACCAAAGGAGCAGGTTCAGCCACTGGCCGCCCGCAGACCAAGGGAGCAGGTTAGGTCACTGGACACACACGTACCAGGGGAGAAGGTTCAGGACCCTGGCAGAGAGCTATCTTGCAGGTGTACTCTGATACTAAATGCCCCCCAGCTATTCCTGAAGGCATTTTACTATGTGCATGTGCTGCCCATTTTAGAATGGGGGAGCACTTGCGCGAGCACACTTGGCACTCCACCAAAAAGTGCAGCGTGCACAAGCAAGAGGCATGCCAGCAGACAGGGACCAGACAGCATGGCCACAGCAGTGAGTATGCCAGCGTCCCTGCATGGAGGGGGAAGGAAACCATGCAGGTGTCAATAGTATTACATGGGGGAACTTTGGGGGGCACCATAGTGTGGAGGTGTCAATGTAAGGAAATCATAGTGTGGTGGCCATTGTACTGTGAGTGGAGAGCTGTTTGGATATGATATTGTGGGGGGCATTGTAAAGGCCTCAGAATGTGTGGGAGCACAGTGAAAGCATCACACTGTGAAGGGGATTACATTTAGGGCATCATACTTTTGGGATCACTGTGGGATCATCATACTGTGTGGTAACATTGAGGGCATAATACTGTGGGAGTCATTGTGGTAGCATCATACTATGAGGGGGAACTGTGGGGACATCATACCGTGGAGGGACCACTGTGGGGTCACCATAATGTGAAAAGGGTCATTGTCAGGGCATTATACTGTGGGGGGGGGGCATTATTATAGCTTCATAATCTGTGGGGGCATCACACTGTGAAGGGGATCCGAGTCCGGACATCATACTTTGGGGGTCACTGTGGGATCATCATACTGTGTGGTAACATTGAGGGCATAATACTGTGGGAGTCATTGTGGTAGCATCATACTATGAGGGGGAACTGTGGGGACATCATACCGTGGAGGGATCACTGTGGGCTCACCATAATGTGAAATGGGTCATTGTCAGGGCATTATACTGTGGGCAGCTGTCGGGGCATTATATTTTGTGCAGGGGAACTGCTGGGGCATCATACTGGGGGGGGGGCATTATTATAGCTTCATAATCTGTGGGGGCATCACACTGTGAAGGGGATCCGAGTCCGGGCATCATACTTTGGGGGGCACTGTGGAGGCATCATATTGTGTAGGGGGTCGCTGTTGGGGCATCATACTGTGAGTGACCGTGGGGGAATTGTATTGTATGTGGGGGACAGTTGGGGCATTATACTGTGGGGGGGCTTTATTGGGGAATAATAGTGTGTGGGGGCATCTTACTGTGGAGGGGATCTCTGCAGGAGCTTCATACTTTAGGGTCACTGTAGGGGAATCATTCTGTTATGGGCCATTTTAGGGGCATCATGCTGTGTTTGGGGCCATGGCTAAGTAAATTTTTTTTTTTGTCTTCTTACTCTGCCCTGGACCCATTAAGTGCTGGAGAAGATCAAAATGTTGCTCATACAGTAAATGCAATGACATAATCACGCTGATTGTCAAACCTGTTGCTGTTTTTCCAATTATGTCACAATGTCAGTATTGGTAAGTGGTAATTCAAAAGTCCCATGTTGGTATCTAAAAGTTCCCGGTGTTTCCACAATTATTGTAGTCATGAGTTACGCCTGGCTTTTCCTCATCAGTGCTTTCCATTACTACAGCACATATTATGGTTCATTTTTAGCTTTCTCTACTACTTTTGCTACTTACAGTTAGTAGTAGTTTTTGTGTCCTTTGTTTTCCGGAACAGATAAGTCTTTATCTTTTTCATTATTTTTTTTCACACGTAGTTTCCTAGGTTTTTTTTTAATGAATAATGTGGGGTGTTTTTTGAGAGTAAGCTTAAAATAATTATTTATTCATTCATTTATTTTCAATTACACGTGGAATTAAAATAGAATGTTTCTGGTACTATTTACAGTTTGATGACTGTGGAATTGCGATGGGGCTGCATTGGAAGAAGGATGGTGAGATTAGAGGGTTTTAATTGTGTATAATATACTGTATATATTTTTAATGGTTATTCTGTTTAACTTTTAACTTTTTCTAATTTAAGCAGTTACATAAAAGTAAATATATATATATATATTTTTATTTATTTTTACACTATATTTTCCAGTAGAAGTGGGAATGTCATAGCAGCTTAAGTTAGAGTATAACCAGCCTTGATGATGTAGCAGTCGTCACAAGTAATTTTACCTTTTGACAGAAAGGCTGAGACAATCAGTGAGCACTTTGTATAAAACTACAAAAGAAACTGTAAAAAAGAAAAAAATCATTCTTTCTCTACAGGGCAACCAACTTGTGGCTACACAGTCCTCTACACAGATATGATTCTCCTTGGGAAATGATTTTTTCCAGCACTGCAGAGCATAGCTGTCAAAACATATGTAAGTGGTCATTAAAGGGTTAAATTACTGTGCGCATGTTAGGAAGCACATTATAATCGCAAAGATATTTGACCATGACTTCTTACTAGCAGTGATGGGCGAACCAGATCGGTAAAGTTCGGGGCCCCTCCTTACTCCCAGTGCCGATGCGCGGAGCCCGAACACGAACTTCTCCAGGAAGTCGTTAATGTTCGGGTATGGCATCCCGAACATTGGGTATTTCCCACGCTGTCATCTGTGTGACACCGCTAGAAACACCAGCTCAGTCAGAGCGCTGCGACACTCATGCCGTCAAACAGAAGACAACGTGTGTGCCAGCAGCTCTGATCAGTGGCAAAAAGGTTATCGCCGGTCACAGGTTGTCGGCTTATGAGACCACTTCTCTCATCAGCATACGCCTTCTCTCGTTGAAAGCAGTGAGGGCAAGCAAGGCTGATGAGAGTAGTCATGAGGCGGTGCCTGTGAAAGAAAGAAATTATAAAAAATATGGTGTGAGTTCCTCTCTATTTTTGATAACCAGTGGAGGTAAAGCTGACAGCTGTGGGCTGCAACCGTCCGCTGTCAGCTTTATGTTGGCTAGTTATCAAATAGAGGGGAACCCATACCATATTTTTTAATCACTTAAATAAGTTATTTTAAAAAACAGTGTGTGGCTCCCCCAATTTTGACACTAGCCAAGGTAAACCAGACAGCTGAGGGCTGATAATCTCAGACTCGGAAGGGTCCATGGATATCTGCACTCCCCAGCCTAAAAATAACAGCCCCAGAAAAGGCTCTCCACACTTTCCCTGGTGCGGTGGCAAGTGGGGTAATATTTGTGAGGTTGATGTCAGCTGTTTAATGGCTGCTGACATCAATTCCAGGGGTTAATGATGGAGAGGCGTCTCCCCCATTACTAACCTCATAGTCATACTGTAAAAAATACGCAGCAGAATCTAGTCCTTAAATTGAGAAAAAAAGACACAAACTACTTTATTTTCAATAAAATACCCTCCATCCCTCTTTTCCCATTTATTACTGTAAAATAAAAATGAATAAACCACCTTATTCGTCACCTGTTCACCAAGATGATGCTGTCCCACGAAGAACTCCAGCTCCTATACATTTGGGTGGTTTGTTGAGTGGTGGCATGATGCGACCGCTCAACAAATCTGCCAGAACACACCAAGACAGGAGCGCGATTACGCTTCTGCAGTGTGCAACGTTGACGTGAGAAAGGTCACCAGAGTTCATAGCTGATGAACCCCAGTCAACACTCGCTGCATGAGAACTTTCTGGTGAGGAATATGGTGGTTTTTTTATTTTATATTTTGCAGTAATAAATGGGAAAAGAGGGACGGGAAGCATTAAATTAAAGGAGTCTGTGTCTTTCTCCCAATAAAAGGACTTTATTCTGGCTGTTTTTTTTGTACAATATGGCTAGGGAGTTAATAATGGGGGCATCTTATAGACACCTCTCCATCAGTAACCTGTGGGCTTGATGTTAGCTGACATTGCAAAGCTGACATCAACCCCACAAATATTACCCCACTTTGCCACTGCACCAGGGCAAGTGGGAAGAGCCGGGCTAAGCTTGGTGCATCTAACAGATGTCTCTTTTCTGGGGCAGCTGCGGGCTGCTATTTTTAGGCTGGGGGGACCAATATCCATAGCCCCTTACCAGTCTGAGAATACCAGCAAGCCCAGTTGCCTGATGTAGCTTGGATGGTTGTCAAAAATGGGGGTACCCTATACTGTTTTTTAAATTGTTTATTTAAATAATTAATAAAAAAGCATGGGGACCCCTCTATATTTGATAACCAGCCAAGATAATGCTGAAAGCTGAGGCCTGCGGCATGCAGCTGTCGGTTTTGCCTGTGCTTGTTGTCAAAAATAGAGGGGAACCTATGTCATTTAAAAAAAAAAATGTTGCACAGGTGCCTGCTGATAAATACTCTCATCATCATATGCCTGCTCTCTGATATCAGTAGAAGTGGTCTCATCAGCCTATGGCTGTGACCAGTAATAACTTTTTTACCGCTGGTCACAGCTGCTAGCTCACATGCTGCCATCTATGTGATAGCGTGAGAACCACAGCCCTCTGACGACGATAACTTGAAAGGTTACCACCATTGAGAGCTAGTGTTTTCCATGCTGTCACACTGTGATGGATGGAATTATGCATATGGTCTCCATGGTGACTCCGGGCCCAAAGATGGCCATGGGGTCACCCAGGGACAGTGAACTGTCACCTCTTGCTCAAAGCACGAACCGACACGCCGCTTCCCTGCTTGTCAAACGCTGCTCTAATGTTCTGCAGTGCAGTCCCATCCTGGGACAAAGTAAAAAGTTTTTAAAAAGTTAATACAAATTGCAAAAATATTTTTAAAAAATCACAAAATAAGGAACAAAAAAAAGAAAAATATTTATGTAAAAAAAATAAGTACATGTTTAGTATTGCTATGGCCAGAACAATCCGGATCTATAAAGCTGTCCCACTAGTTAACCCCTCCAGTGAACACCGTTAAATAAATAAACAAAAAGTGGAATAAAACGCAATCAAAAAGACAAATATAAATAAAAATATTTATTTACGTTGCATTCCAGAGTTATTACCATATAAAGTGACACTTGTCAGAATTATAAAATTTGGCCCGGTCAGGAAAGTGGAAACAGTCTTTGGGAGTGAAGGAGTTAAGAACTGCATTAAAAAAGTATTTAACCCCTTAATCCCATATGACGTACTATCCCGTCAAGGTGACCTGGGACTTAATTCCCAGTGATGGGATAGTACGTCATATGCGATCGGCCGCGCTCACAGGGGGAGCGCGGCCGATCGCGGCCGGGTGTCAGCTGCCTATCGCAGCTGACATCCGGCACTATGTGCCAGGAGCAGTCACGGACCGCTCCCGGCACATTAACCCCCGGCACACCGCGATCAAAGATGATCGCGGTGTGCCGGCGGTGCAGGGAAGCATCGCGCAGGGAGGGGGCTCCCTGCGGGCTTCCCTGAGACGATCGGTACACGGTGATGTACTCACCGTGTACCGAGCGTCTTCTCCCTGCAGGCCCCGGATCCAAAATGGCCACGGGGCTAAATCCGGGTCCTGCAGGGAGCACTTCCGGGTCAGGATCAGGCTGCAGCTGCAGCTCTAATCCTGCCCGGCTGTATGTCAGATCACCGATCTGACAGAGTGCTGTGCACACTGTCAGATCGGTGATCTGTGATGTCCCCCCCTGGGACAAAAAGAAAAAGTAAAAAAAAAAATTTCCACACGTGTAAAAAAAAAAATCCTAAATAAAGAAGAAAAAAAAATATTATTCCCATAAATACATTTCTTTATCTAAATAAAAAACAAACAAACAATAGAAGTACACATATTTAGTATCGCCGCGTCCATAACAACCCAACCTATAAAACTGGCCCACTAGTTAACCTCTTCAGTGAACACCATAAGAAAAAAAAAAAAAAAACGAGCCAAAAAACAACGCTTTATTATCATAACGCTGAACAAAAAGTGGAATAACACGCGATCAAAAAGACGGATATAAATAACCATGGTACCGCTGAAAACGTCATCTTGTCCCACAAAAAACGAGCCACGAGATAGCATCATAACCAAAAAAATAAAAAAGTTATAGTCCTCAGAATAAAGCGATGTCAAAATAATTATTTTTTCTATAAAATAGCTTTTATCGTATAAAAGCGCCAAAACATAAAAAAAATGATATAAATGAGGTATCGCTGTAATCGTACTGACCCGAAGAATAAAACTGCTTCATCAATTTTACCAAGCGCGGAACGGTATAAACGCCTCCCCCAAAAGAAATTCATGAATAGCTGGTTTTTGGTCATTCTGCCTCACAAAAAATCAGAAAAAAAAGCGATCAAAAACTGTCACGTGTCCAAAAATGTTACCAATAAAAACGTCAACTCGTCCCGCAAAAAACAAGACCTCACATGACTCTGTGGACCAAAATATGGAAAAATTATAGGTCTCAAAATGTGGAGACGCAAAAACTTTTTTGCTATAAAAAGCGTCTTTTAGTGTGTGACGGCTGCCAATCATAAAAATCCGATATAAAAAACGCTATAAAAGTAAATCAAACCCCCCTTCATCACCCCCTTAGTTAGGCTAGGTTCACATTGCGCTAATGGGTTAACGCTAACGGACAGCGTTGCACGGCCACGGCGAAAATGTCACAATTAACGCCGTGCAACGGGTCCGTTAGCACACCCATTGACAGCAATGTGATTTTCGGGTGTAGCGCATTGCTAGAGCGTGCCATTTTCGGCTCGCGCTAGCAAGGTGCCGTTCTTTTGTGGCGCGCCTCGGACGCTGCTTGCAGCGTCCGCGGTGCGTCCGAGGTCCGATCCCCGATCTTCCAGAGCGGGGACGTTAACGCGACCACTAAACGCGACACCTAAAAAGACATTGCGTTAGCGCAATCCGCTAGCGCTAAACGGATTTCCCTAACGCAATGTGAACCTAGCCTTAGGGAAAAATAATAAAATTAAAAAAAATGTATTTATTTCCATTTTCCCATTAGGGTTAGGGCTAGGATTAGGGCTAGGGCTAGGGTTAGGGCTAGGGTTAGGGCTAGGGTTAGGGTTTGGATTACATTTACGGTTGGGATTAGGGTTGGGATTAGAATTAGGGGTGTGTCAGGGTTAGGTGTGTGGTTAGGGTTACAGTTGGGATTAGGGATAGGGGTGTGTCAGGGTTAGGGGTGTGGTTAGGGTTACCGTTGGGATGAGGGTTAGGGGTGTGTTTGGATTAGGGTTTCAGGTAGAATTGGGGAGTTTCCTCTGTTTAGGCACATCAGGGGCTCTCCAAACGCGACATGGCGTCCGATCTCAATTCCAGCCAATTCTGCATTGAAAAAGTAAAACAGTGCTCCTTCACTTCCGAGCTCTCCCATGCGCCCAAACAGGGGTTTACCCCAACATATGGGGTATCAACGTACTCGAGACAAATTGGACAACAACTTTTTGGGTCCAAGTTCTCTTGTTATCCTTGGGAAAATAAAAATGTGGGGGGCTAAAAATCATTTTTGTGGGGAAAAAAAAGGATTTTTTATTTTCACGGCTCTGCATTGTAAACTGTAGTGAAACACTTGGGGGTTCAAAGTTTTCACAACACATCTAGATAAGTTCCTTGGGAGGTCTAGTTTCCAATATGAGGTCACTTGTGGGGGGTTTGTACTGTTTGGGTACATCAGGGGCTCTGCAAATGCAACGTGACGCCTGCAGACCAATCCATCTAAGTCTGCATTCCAAATGGCGCTCCTTCCCTTCCGAGCTCTGCCATGCGCCAAAACAGTGGTTCCCCCCCACATATGGGGTATCAGCGTACTCAGGACAAATTGAACAACTTTTGGGGTCCAATTTATTCTGTTACCCTTGTAAAAATACAAAGCTGGCGGCTAAAAAAATCATTTTTGTGAAAAAAAAAAGAATTTTTATTTTCACGGCTCTGCGTTATAAACTGTAGTGAAACACTTAGGGGTTCAAAGTTCTCACAACACATCTAGATAAGTTCCTTGGGAGGTCTAGTTTCTAATATGGGGTCACTTGTGGGGGGTTTGTACTGTTTGGGTACATCAGGGGCTCTGCAAATGCAACGTGACTCCTGCAGACCAATCCATCTAAGTCTGCATTCCAAATGGCGCTCCTTCCCTTCCGAGCTCTGCCATGCGCCCAAACAGTGGTTCCCCCCAACATATTGGGTATCAGCGTACTCAGGACAAATTGGACAACAACTTTTGGGGTCCAATTTATTCTGTTACCCTTGTGAAAATACAAAACTGGGGGCTAAAAAATAATTTTTGCGAAAAAAAAAAAATTATTTTCACGGCTCTGCGTTATAAACTATAGTGAAACACTTGGGGGTTCAAAGCTCTCAAAACACATCTAGATAAGTTCCTTAGGGGGTCTAGTTTCCAAAATGGTGTCACTTGTGGGGGGGTTTTAATGTTTAGGCACATCAGGGGCTCTCCAAACCAACATGGCGTCCCATCTTAATTCCAGTCAATTTTGCATTGAAAAGTCAAATGGCGCTCCTTCCCTTCCGAGCTCTGCTATGCGCCCAAAAAGTGGTTTACCCCCACATATGGGGTATCGTCGCACTCAGGACAAATTGCACAACAACTTTTGTGGTCTAATTTCTTCTCTTACCCTTGGGAAAATAAAAAATTGGGGGCGAAAAGATCATTTTTGTGAAAAAATATGATTTTTTATTTTTACGGCTCTGCATTATAAACTTCTGTGAAGCACTTGTTGGGTCAAAGTGCTCACCACACATCTAGATAAGTTCCTTAAGGGGTCTACTTTCCAAAATGGTGTCACTTGTGGGGATTTCAATGTTTAGGCACATCAGGGGCTCTCCAAACGCAACATGGCATCCCATCTCAATTCCAGTCAATTTTGTATTGAAAAGTAAAATGGCGCTCCTTCCCTTCCGAGCTCTGCCATACGCCCAAACAATGGTTTACACCCATATATGGGGTATCAGCGTACTCAGGACAAATTGGACAACAATTTGTGAGGTCCAATTTCTTCTCATACTCTTGGGAAAATAAAAAATTGGGGGCGAAAAGATCATTTTTGTGAAAAAATATGATTTTTTATTTTTACGGCTCTGCATTATAAACTTCTGTGAAGCCATTGGTGGGTCAAAGTGGTCACCACACATCTTGATAAGTTCCTTAGGGTGTCTACTTTCCAAAATGGTGTCACTTGTGGGGGGTTTCAATGTTTAGGCACATGAGGGGCTCTCCAAACGCAACATGGCGTCCCATCTCAATTCCTGTCAATTTTGCATTGAAAAGTCAAATGGCGCTCCTTTCCTTCCGAGCTCTGCCATGCGCCCAAACAGTGGTTTACCCCCACATATCGGGTATCATCGCACTCAGGACAAATTTCACAACAACTTTTGTGGTCTAATTTCTTCTCTTACCCTTGGGAAAATAAAAAATTGGGGGCGAAAAGATCATTTTTGTGAAAAAATATGATTTTTTATTTTTACGGCTCTGCATTATAAACTTCTGTGAAGCACTTGTTGGGTCAAAGTGCTCACCACACATCTAGATAAGTTCCTTAAGGGGTCTACTTTCCAAAATGGTGTCACTTGTGAGGATTTCAATGTTTAGGCACATCAGGGGCTCTCCAAACGCAACATGGCATCCCATCTCAATTCCAGTCAATTTTGCATTGAAAAGTAAAATGGCGCTCCTTCCCTTCCGAGCTCTGCCATACGCCCAAACAATGGTTTAAACCCATATATGGGGTATCAGCGTACTCAGGACAAATTGGACAACAATTTTTGAGGTCCAATTTCTTCTCTTACTCTTGGGAAAATAAAAAATTGGGGGCGAAAAGATCATTTATGTGAAAAAATATGATTTTTTATTTTTACGGCTCTGCATTATAAACTTCTGTGAAGCAATTGGTGGGTCAAAGTGGTCACCACACATCTAGATAAGTTCCTTAGGGTGTCTACTTTCCAAAATGGTGTCACTTGTGGGGGGTTTCAATGTTTAGGCACATGAGGGGCTCTCCAAACGCAACATGGCGTCCCATCTCAATTCCTGTCAATTTTGCATTGAAAAGTCAAATGGCGCTCCTTTCCTTCCGAGCTCTGCCATGCGCCCAAACAGTGGTTTACCCCCACATATGGGGTATCAGCGTACTCAGGACAGATTGTACAACAACGTTTGGCATCCATTTTATCCTGTTACCCTTGGTAAAATAAAACAAATTGGAGCTGAAATAAATTTTGTGTGAAAAAAAGTTAAATATTCATTTTTATTTAAACATTCCAAAAATTCCTGTGAAACCCCTGAAGGGTTAATAAACTTCTTGAATGTGGTTTTGAGCACCTTGAGGGGTGCAGTTTTTAGAATGGTGTCACACTTGGGTATTTTCTATCATATAGACCGCTCAAAATGACTTCAATTGAGATGTGGTCCCTAAAAAAAAAATGGTGTTGTAAAAATAAGAAATTGCTGGTCAACTTTTAACCCTTATAACTCTCTAACAAAAAAAAATTTTGGTTCCAAAATTGTGCTGATGTAAAGTAGACATGTGGAAAATGTTACTTATTAAGTATTTTGCGTGACATATCTCTGTGATTTAAGGGCATAAAAATTTAAAGTTGGAAAATTGCGAAATTTTCTAAATTTTCGCCAAATTTCCGTTTTTTTTCACAAATAAACGCAAGTTATATCGAATAAATTTTACCACTACCATGAAGTACAATATGTCACGAGAAAACAATGTCAGAATCACCGGGATCCGTTAAAGCGTTCCAGAGTTATAACCTCATAAAGGGACAGTGGTCAGAATTGTAAAAATTGGCCCGGTCATTAACGTGCAAACCACTCTCGGGGCTTAAGGGGTTAATAAATGCTGCAAAAATGCATTGTTGGAACATAGCCTGATTTATCTGAATTTTTCCCACTGACAGGTTTTTTTTTTTTTTAACTTGCTGTACTTTCAGAAATACTTTTCAGGTGGCTCATTATCATCAGAGAAATATTTACAATGACTAATTTACAATACCTCTGTACAGAGGATCCTTTAATCACAATAAGTAATATCAAAGCTCCCCTGTTCCCTCTCCCTGCACACTGACTTTTGCACACGCCTTATGATGTTGAGAGTTAGGTAAAGATTTTTTTTTATGTGTTTTGGATGACAATTAAAAAAATGTAATAAACTATTACGGTCGGTAGGTTTTGTATACAAATCGATTCAATGTGACATTGGTATCTAGTAGAACCTGTGTATCCAGAAAGTTCATGGTGTGATTGTCAAAATGTGAGGTAAAGATAACATTACAGACTAAGGTGTTGATATTCCGAGAAAATTGGCGCAAAGTTTCTGCTTCACCACTCCAAATTAGAAAGATATCATCAATTAACCTTTTCCAAAAGATTACATGCTCCTTAGAAAAAGGGTGAGTGTACATGAACATCTCTTCTACGTAAGCCATATTAATGTTAGTATAAAGTGGTGCTACATTGGACCCCATAGCGGTTCCTTTTTCTGCAAGTAAATTTGATCCTCAAAAAGAAAAAAGAAACATTTTGCTTTTAGTATGATTTATAAAATGTCAATACAGAAATGTTTCTGTTCGCTTGAAAAGGGGGTACGTTTGTTGAGAAATTGATCCAAGGCAGAGATACCCATGGAGTGATTAATGCTAGTGTAATGTTGCCAAAAGACAATCGGACGGGACTGGACATTGTTGTGAATTCTGTTGTTGAATTCCCTCCTGTGGTCGTGAATGGTACTTCGGCGAGTTCTGTCTATGGGCTCCCTCTGGTGGCTTTGAGTGAAGCTGCTGCTTCTGAGGTTCCTTGCACAGGTGACGTGGGTTATCCTTTGGTTGGCTGCTGTATTTAACTCCTCTCAGATCAGTGCCTTCTCCTGCAGAAGCTAAGTTCCTTATAGTCTTATTTTGTTCTCTGTTTTCTTGTCCAGCTGGTTTTCATGATTTTGTTTTGCTAGCTGGAAGCTCTGGGATGCAGAGTGGCCCTTCCGCACCGTGAGTCGGTGTGGAGGTCTTTTTTTGCACACTCTGCGTGGTCTTTTGTAGGTTTTTGTGCTGATCGCAAAGTTACCTTTCCTATCCTCTGTCTATTTAGTAAGTCTGGCCTCCCTTTGCTGGAACCTGTTTCATCTCTGCGTTTGTGACTTTCATCTTACTCACAGTCAATATATGTGGGGGGCTGCCTTTACCTTTGGGGAATTTCTCTGAGGCAAGGTAGGCTTTATTTTCTATCTCTAGGGCTAGATAGTTCTTAGGCTGTGACGAGGCGCCTAGGTCTGGTCAGGAGCGCTCCATGGCTATTTCTAGTGTGTGTGATAGGATTAGGGCTTGCGGTCAGCAGAGCTCCCACATCCCAGAGCTCGTCCTGTATGAGGTTTAACTATCAGGTCATTCCGGGTGCTCCTAACCACCAGGTCATAACAGGACATATCTGTTGGAACAGTGAGAGAAAATGTGAAGTATCTTTTAAGTAAGAAGTGATGGAAGTGATGGATGGTATCAGAGGGTTACATTTTTATGAATCTTTGGTAGAGTGTAAAGTACTATTGTTGTGAGATTTGTATTGAGCATGAAATCTGTTGATTTTTGATCAATTACACATATCCATTGTTATTTCTGGTTTCTAATAATTTTGGGTATATTTATATTTATATATTATTTTTTTTTATTATTTATAATTTATATATATTTATAAACGATTTTCAACTGACTGTCAAAGTAATTTCCAATTATTGCATAGCCCCTGAAATGTTTTTTTGAAAGCACAGGGATAATATTTTAGTAGAATGTTCCCATTTTTTGACAATAGTACATTTTTCACAGAGCTGAATTATGTGGCTGCAAGTTACCTCAACATCATTTTGGGTTGTGAAATCTCTACTTTAAAGGGAATCTGTCTTGAAGCTCATCAAGAGAATGCCAAGAGTGTGCAAAGCAGTCATCAAAGCAAAAGGTGGCTACTTTGAAGAACCTAGAATATAAGACATACTTTCATTTGTTTCACACTTTTTTGTTAAGTATATAATTCCACATGTGTTAATTCATAGTTTTGATGCCTTCAGTGTGAATGTACAATTTTCATAGTCATGAAAATACAGAAAAATCTTTTGGTCTGTACTGTATGTGTGTGTGTGTATATATATATATATATATATATATATATATATACTAGATGGTGGCCCGATTCTAACGCATCTGGTATTCTAGAATATGCATGTCCTCGTAGTATATTGCCCAGCCATGTAGTATATTGCCCAGCCACGTAGTATATTGCCCAGCCACGTAGTATATTGCCCAGCGACGTAGTATACAGCACAGAGCATATTGCCCAGCCATGTAGTATATTGCCCAGTCACGTAGTATATTGCCCAGTGACGTAGTATATTGCCCAGCCACGTAGTATATTGCCAAGCCACGTAGTATATTGCCCAGTGACGTAGTATATTGCCCAGCCACGTAGTATATTGCCCAGCCACGTAGTATATTGCCCAGTCACGTAGTATATTGCCTAGCGACGTAGTATACAGCACAGAGCATATTGCCCAGCCACATAGAATATTGCCCAGTTACATAGTATATTGCCCAGTGACGTAGTATATTGCCCAGCCATGTAGTATATTGCCCAGTTACGTAATATATTGCCCATCGACGTAGTATACAGCACAGAGCCACGTAGTATATTGCACAGCGACATAGTATACAGCCCAGCTACGTAGTATATTGCCCAGCCACGTATGTCACAGGTTAAAAAATAAAAAATAAACATATACTCACCTTCCGATCCGAGGGTAGTTCTGTCGCCAGCTTCTGGTCCCAGGGTGTGATGACGTCGCGGTCACGTGACCGTGAAGTCGTGGCAGGTCTTTCTCGCGTAGGCGCGCAGGACCTGTCATGACTTCGCGGTCACATGACCGTGATGTCATGGCAGGTCCTTCTCGCGCAGGCACACAGGACCTGTGATGACGTCGCGGTCACATGACCGTGACATCATGGAAGGTCCTTGTCGCCTACCATCCTTAGCACCGGAACGTCGCGAAGAGCGGGAAAGGCGCCGGAGGGTGAGTATATGATGATTTTTTATTTTTTTTAATTATTTTTAACATTAGATCTTTTTACTATTGACGCAGCATAGGCAGCATCAATAGTAAAAACTTGGTCACACAGGGTTAATAGTGGCGGTAACGGAGTGAGTTACCCACGGCATAACGCGGTCCGTTACCGCCGGCATTAACCCTGTGTGAGCGGTGACTGCGGGGAGTATGCGGGTGCCGGGCAGTGACTGCGGGGAGGAAGGAGCGGCCATTTTCTTCCGGACTGTGCCAGTCGCTGATTGGTCGTGGCTGTTTTGCCACGACCAATCAGCGACTTGGATTCCATGACAGACAGAGGCTGCGACCAATGAATATCCGTGACAGACAGAAGGACAGACAGACAGACAGAAAGACGTAAGTGACCTTTAGACAATTATATAGTAGATATATAGAAATATATATCCAAATGCAAAAAAAAAGCAAAGCAACTCACTCAAACTTATGTCCACCCCAACTATAAGGGTGGAATGAAGGGTCAATCTTCTTGCTGTATGCCTTCCGGGCAGAAAAGGCTTAACCAATATTTAACAAAAAAATTCTGCTTCTCCTGCATACTCATCCACCGTTGCCAGCTGCCTTCAAATTTTTTGACATTGCCGTACACGTCATCTCGTCAGAGCTGAAAGTTAAGTCAAGTAGAGTGTAAGTCGAAGAGTGAACCCTTCAGAATGTGAATCCTATGAATGTTCTACACACCCTACATCAGGGTACAGCTATGTTAGAGGAACACCATGAGCTGTACAGTAATTGTGTAACCAGTATACACCACACTTCCCCGTATAACTGGTTAAGCCATTGTGTACAAAACTTCATTTACTAAGTCCCTAAAATTCCCTTCAGGGACAATCTATATTATCAGAAACATTTCCGTCAACTGCTGATTAGGTTACTTTATCACAGAAGGTTCTTTTCCAATTGAGAAATGACCTCTAAATGAAATATTTGACTCACCAACACTTGTTATCAGATTTCCAGGACAGCAGTAACAAGTGGAGATTTCTACTCTCAGTTCAGGATTACCGTAATTGTTGTTACCACTTCAACCACAATCTGTCCCAATAATTTTAACTAATTAATAGCATTGACTGGTGAAGTGAAGTACATTGATTATCTGGTGAAAATACCCCTTGTGATGGGTGAGATATATTTGGCAACAGAAAAATCAGTTCTTGAAGTTAATTTATTAGCATAAAAAATGGGCATATGTAAGGATTTGGGCAACTCTGATAAGTTCTAATTTGTCTGATGGCACACAACTGGGCTGGCGCATCTCCAAGACGGTCTAGTGGGGTGTTGCTGGCATATGGCAGGTCTGGTGGGATGTTCCTGGTATGTAGCAGGTCTAGTGGGGGGTTCCTGGTATGTGGAAGGTATAGTAGGATATATGTCAGATCTTAGATGGTGTTCCCAGTATGCAGTGAGTCTTGAAAGTGTTATTGTTACACAGCAGGACTACTGCGGCGTTCCCAGTATACGGCAGGTTTTGTGGGATCTTCCCATTGTACAGCAGCTCTTGTGGGGTGCTTCTGATAATTGGGATGTCTTCTGAGGTGCTCACGATCATTGGCAGGTCTTGTTGAGTGTTCTCAGTTTACAATAGGTTTTGTGGACTGTTCCCAATATACAGCAGGTCAGCAGGTTTGTGTTTTTTTTTGGCACATGTCAAGTTTTGTAGGATGCGTTCAGTATACAGTGAGTCTTCAAAAGTGTTCCTAGTATACAGCAGGTCTTTTGGGATATTCCTGGTATACAGCATGTCTTGGGGGTGTTCACAATATGTTTCAGGTCTGTTCAGATGTTCTTGGTATGGGACAGGTCTTGGGGGTGTATATGGTATATGGCGGGTCTTCTGGGGCATTTCTGGTGAAGCCTCTCAGTATACGGTGGGTGTTTTGGGTGGAGTTCCTGTTATATATAGTCTTGTGGGTTGTTATCGGTATGCAGCAGGTCTAATGGGAGGATGTACCTGGTATTTGGAAGGTCTTATGACATGTTTCAGATATGCAGTGGTTAATACTTTCCATAAGATATCAAAGGAAGGACCACCGGTAACCCTGCAAGAGTCATGAGTGCCCAAGGAGTGAACATCAAAACCACCTGCTTAGGCTACGTTCACATTGGCGTTCCGCCAATGTGCGTCGCTGTTGCGCCGGCGATGCAGCGGCGACGCAGCGGCGACGCGCCCCTATGTTTAACATAGGGGACGCGTGCGTTTTTTGGGTGGCGTTTTTTGACACTTGCGTCGTTTACGACGCTAGCGTCGGACGCAAGAAAATGCAACAAGTTGCATTTTCTGTGCGTCCGATTCTCGTCAAAAAACGACGCACGCGTCGCAAAACGCACACGTTTTTGCGTGCGTTTGTGCGCGTTTTTTCATGCGTCGCGCGTTGCGTCGCCGACGCAGGGCGGCGCAACGCTAGTGTGAACGTAGCCTAAACATTGTTTAGTTCCCATCATACCAATAACACGGTATTTTTCAATGTTTTGAAAAAAATTATAAAGGACTGCAGCATATTTATATTTTCTAGGGATTTCCATAGACCTAGTAAAGCACATCCAAAAATATCCAAAAGGTTTAAGTTCAATTGAATGAAAAAATTAGCTCCTTCTCCTGTCAGATTTCACTTGACACCACTGTAAGCCTCTTTCACCTAGAACAAGAGATTCAGATGACCTCATCCCATTTTCATTACATGTCATTTTACTTCTTTGCTAACACTTTAGCACCAGTAGAGACCACCACCCTCTAACCAACATGGAATAAGTCCCTTATTTCTAGTTCCCCTATACCAGCACAGTGATATGTACAATCCTCACGTAAAGCTCTTCAGGTGGGTTACTACTCAGACCTTCTTGAGTAGAGAAGTCATCCACCACTTGCTGCTAGAGTACTCTATGCATGAAATATATACAGTGGGGAAAAAAGTATTTAGTCAGCCACCAATTGTGCAAGTTCTGCCACTTAAAAAGATGAGAGAGACCTGTAGTTGACATGATAGGTAGACCACAACTATGAGAATCAAAATGAGAAAACAAATCCAGAAAATCACCTGGTCTGATTTGTCAAGATTTTTTTTGCAAATTATGGTGGAAAATAAGTATTTGGTCATTAACATAAGTTCATCTCAATATTTTGTTATATATCCTTTGTTGACAATGACAGAGGTCAAACATTTTCTGTAAGTCTTCACAAGGTTGGCACACACTGTTGTTGGTATGTTGGCCCATTCCTCCATGCAGCTCTTCTCTAGAGCAGTGATGTTTTGGGCCTGTCACTGGGCAACACAGACTTTCAATTCCCTCCAAAGTTTTTCTATGGGGTTGAGATCTGGAGACTGGACAGGCCACTCCAGGACCTTCATATGCTTCTTACGAAGCCACTCCTTCGTTGCCCTGGCAGTGTGCTTGGGATCATTATCATGCTGAAAGACCCATCCACGTTTCATCTTCAATGCCCCTGCTGATGGAAGGAGGTTTGCACTCAAAATCTCACGATACATGGCCCCATTCATTCTTTCATGTACACGGATCAGTCATCCTGGTCCTTTTGCAGAGAAACAGCCCCAAAGCATGATGTTGCCACCCCCATGCATCACAGTATTTATGGTGTTCTTTGGAGGCAACTCTGCATTCTGTCTCCTCCAAACATGATGAGTTTTGTTTCCACCAAACAGTTCTACTTTGGTTTCATCAGACCATATGACATTCTTCCAATACTCTTCTGAGCAATCCAAATGCTCTCTAGCAAACTTCAGATAGGCCCGGACATGTACTGGCTTAAGCAGGGGGACACGTCTGGCACTGCAGGATCTGAGTCCCTGGTGGTGTAGTGTGATACTGATGGTAGCCTGCGTTACAGTGGTCCTAGCTCTATGCAGGTCATTCACTAGGTTCTCCTGTGTGGTTCTTGGATTTTTGCTCACCATTCTTGTGATCATTTTGACCCAACGGGGTGAGATCTTGCGTGCTGCCCCAGATTGAGGGAGATTATCAATGGTCTTGTATGTCTTTCATTTTCTTTTTATTGCTCCCACAGTTGATTTCATCACACCAAGCTGCTTGCCTATTGCAGATTCAGTCTTCCCCGCCTGGTGCAGGGCTACAATTTTGTTTTTGGTGTCCTTCAACAGCTCTTTGGTCTTCACCATACTGGAGTTTGGAGTGTGACTGTTTGAGGTTGTGGACAGGGGTCTTTATACTGATAACAAGGTAAAACAGGTGCCATTACTACAGGTAATGAGGGGAGGACAGAGGAGCCTCTTAAATAAGAAGTTACAGGTCTGTGAGAGCCAGAAATCTTGCATGTTTTTAGGTGACCAAATACTTATTTTCCACCATAATATGCAAAATAAATCTTGCCAAATCAGACAAGGTGATTTTCTGGATTTGTTTTCTCATTTTGACTCTCATAGTTGTGGTCTACCTATGATGTCAATTACAGGCTTCTCTCATCTTTTTAAAGGGAATCTGCCACCCCATTTTTGGCTGATAAGCTGCCGCCACCGCCATCAGGGGCATATCTACAGCATTCTGCAATACTGTAGATAAGCCCCCCGATGTAACCTGAAAGATAAGAAAAGCGAGTTAGATTATACTCACCCAGGGGTGGACCCGGTTCGGGTCCAATGGGCATCGCGGTCCGAGTCCGGCGCCTCCCATCTTCATGCGATGAAGTCATCTTCTTTGGTTCCTGCCTTGGCTCCTGCGCAGGCGTACTGATTTGCCCTGTTGCGGGTTAAAGTACTGCAGTGCGCAGGCGCCGGGCCTCTCTGACCTTTCCCGACAGCACAGGCTTCCAGTATCCATTGTTTCAGATACTGCACATCTCGTATCTTCACAGCATAGACAATTGCCTTCAGATGACCCCAAATATAAAAGTCTAAGGGGGTCAGATCGGGCTTGGACCAGACACCCAAGATGGTGCACCACCACATTATGGGTGTCAGGTCCGAGAATTCCTACATGAACAGTTTCCTGGAAAGTGGATTGGTTGTCATGGGCAGTTGAATGGCCACCAAGGTCTCCCTATCTGACCCCCTTATACTTTTATCTTCGGGGTCATATGAAGGCAATTGTCTATGCTGTGAAGATACGAGATGGCCAGCATCTGAAACAACAGGTATTGGAAGCCTGTGCTAGCATTTCTTCTGCGGTGTTGCTACTAGTGTGTCAATAGTGGGAGAAGAGGGTTGCATTGACATTCCAACACAATGGGCAGCACTTTGAAAACATTTTATAAGTGGTCATAAACTTGTAAAAACTCATGAAAGAATAAAGTTACATTAAAACCAAGCTCACCATTGTTTTTCTTGGGCAAATTCTCAATAAGTTTGACGTGTCACATGACCCTCTTCCCATTGAAAAAAATAAAGTTGGATCCAAAATGGCCGACTTCAAAATGGCCGCCATGGTCACCACCTGTTTGGGCTAGCGGAACCCACCGAGTAAATTTAGATGTTTTATTATAATTGATGCGTTCGCAGCCTGGGGTCCACCATGCAGGAGAACCTGCTGCTAGCAATGGCGGCACTATATGGCGGTATGAACTAGCTCTGTTATTTCACCGAGTAGCCATGAAAGCAAAGCACTGCGCCCTGTTAGGCCGCCGTCACACATGCGAGTTTTACGGACTTAAGAGCGCAGAATCTACGTCCGTAAAACTCGCAAAAAATACGGCACAATTATTCTCTATGCCCCTGCTCCTATTTGCCGTATTTTACTGATCAGTATTATACGGCTTTCTACGGCCGTACAAAATCGCAGCATGCTGCGTTTGTCACCGTACTGCGCAAGAAATACGCCAATGAAAGTCTATGGAAGCGTGAAAAATACGGATTACACACGGACAAGCAGTGTGACTTGCGAGAAATACGCAGCGCTGTTAGAGAGAAAAGCCGGTAATTCAGTGCGGTGTACAGTAAAATCACACTGACAGCTTACAGTAGAATAGGTAGAATAAATGTGTACACATAGAATAGGTATATATATATATATATATGTCAGTGAGACACATATATGTATATATATTAATATTTATTCCAGCGCTAGACAGCTTGAAAGCCGGTAATTCAATTACCGGCTTTTTCCTTCTCCTTCCTAAAACCCGACATGATTTGAGACATGGTTTACATACAGTAAACCATGTCTTCTCTCCATTTTTTTTGCAGATTCCACACTACTAATGTCAGTAGTGTGTATCTGCAAAATTTGGCCGTTCTAGCTCTTAAAATGAAGGGTTAAATGGCGGAAAAAATTGGCGTGGGCTCCCGCGCAATTTTCTCCGCCAGAGTAGTAAAGCCAGTGACTGAGGGCAGATATTAATAGCCTGGAGAGGGTCCACGGTTATTGGCCCCCCCCTGGCTAAAAATATCTGCCCCCAGCCACCCCAGAAAAGGCACATCTGGAAGATGCGCCTATTCTGGCACTTGGCCACTCTCTTCCCATTCCCGTGTAGCGGTGGGATATGGGGTAATGAAGGGTTAATGTCACCTTGCTATTGTAAGGTGACATTAAGCCTAATTAATAATGGAGAGGCGTCAATTATGACACCTATCCATTATTAATCCAATACTAGTAAAGGGTTAAATAAAACACAAACACATTTTTTAAAATTATTTTAATGAAATAAAAACAATGGTTGTTGCAGTATTTTATTCAACGCCCAATCCAGTCACTGAAGACCCTCGTTCTGTGAGTAAAAAAACATAATAAACCAACAATATACTTACCCTCCGCAGATCTGTAACGTCCAACGATGTAAATCCTTCTGAAGGGGTTAAAACATTTTGCAGCAAGGAGCTGTGCTAATGCAGGCTGCTCCTCGCTGCAAAACCCCAGGGAATGAGGCTAAAAATAGATCAATGATCTATATTTAGCTTCATTTGCGTTGAGGCGCCCTCTGCTGGCTGTTCATAGATTGTGTGAAATTAACTAGAAAGCTCCCTGGCTTTCTAGGTAATTTCCCACGATCTATGAACAGCCAGCAGAGGGCGCCTCACCGCAAATGAAGCTAAATATAGATCATTGATCTATTTTTAGCCTCATTCCCTGGGGTTTTGCAGCGAGGAGCAGCCTGCATTAGCACAGCTCCTTGCTGCAAAATGTTTTAACCCCTTCAGAAGGATTTACATCGTTGGACGTTACAGATCTGCGGAGGGTAAGTATATTGTTGGTTTATTATGTTTTTTTACTCACAGAACGAGGGTCTTCAGTGACTGGATTGGGCGTTGAATAAAATACTGCAACAACCATTGTTTTTATTTCATTAAAATAATTTTAAAAAATGTGTTTGTGTTTTATTTAACCCTTTACTAGTATTGGATTAATAATGGATAGGTGTCATAATTGACGCCTCTCCATTATTAATTAGGCTTAATGTCACCTTACAATAGCAAGGTGGCATTAACCCTTCATTACCCCATATCCCACCGCTACACGGGAATGGGAAGAGAGTGGCCAAGTGCCAGAATAGGCGCATCTTCCAGATGTGCCTTTTCTGGGGTGGCTGGGGGCAGATATTTTTAGCCAGGGGGGGGCCAATAACCGTGGACCCTCTCCAGGCTATTAATATCTGCCCTCAGTCACTGGCTTTACTACTCTGGCGGAGAAAATTGCGCGGGAGCCCACGCCAATTTTTTCCGCCATTTAACCCTTTATTTTAAGAGCTAGAACGGCCAAATTTTGCAGATACACACTACTGACATTAGTAGTGTGGAATCTGCAAAAAAAATGGAGAGAAGACATGGTTTACTGTATGTAAACCATGTCTCAAATCATGTCGGGTTTTAGGAAGGAGAAGGAAAAAGCCGGTAATTGAATTACCGGCTTTCAAGCTGTCTAGCGCTGGAATAAATATTAATATATATACATATATGTGTCTCACTGACATATATATATATATATATATATATACAGTGGGGCAAAAAAGTATTTAGTCAGTCAGCAATAGTGCAAGTTCCACCACTTAAAAAGATGAGAGGTGTTTGTAATTTACATCATAGGTAGACCTCAACTATGGGAGACAAACTGAGAAAAAAAAATCCAGAAAATCACATTGTCTGTTTTTTTTATCATTTTATTTGCATATTATGGTGGAAAATAAGTATTTGGTCAGAAACAAAATTTCATCTCAATACTTTGTAATATATCCTTTGTTGGCAATGACAGAGGTCAAACGTTTTCTGTAAGTCTTCACAAGGTTGCCACACACTGTTGTTGGTATGTTGGCCCATTCCTCCATGCAGATCTCCTCTAGAGCAGTGATGTTTTTGGCTTTTCGCTTGGCAACACGGACTTTCAACTCACTCCAAAGGTTTTCTATAGGGTTGAGATCTGGAGACTGGCTAGGCCACTCCAGGACCTTGAAATGCTTCTTACGAAGCCACTCCTTCGTTGCCCTGGCGGTGTGCTTTGGATCATTGTCATGTTGAAAGACCCAGCCACGTTTCATCTTCAATGCCCTTGCTGATGGAAGGAGGTTTGCACTCAAAATCTCACGATACATGGCCCCATTTATTCTTTCATGTACCCGGATCAGTCGTCCTGGCCCCTTTGCAGAGAAACAGCCCCAAAGCATTATGTTTCCACCACCATGCTTTACAGTAGGTATGGTGTTTGATGGATGCAACTCAGTATTCTTTTTCCTCCAAACACGACAAGTTGTGTTTCTACCAAACAGTTCCAGTTTGGTTTCATCAGACCATAGGACATTCTCCCAAAACTCCTCTGGATCATCCAAATGCTCTCTAGCAAACTTCAGACGGGCCCGGACATGTACTGGCTTAAGCAGTGGGACACGTCTGGCACTGCAGGATCTGAGTCCATGGTGGCGTAGTGTGTTACTTATGGTAGGCCTTGTTACATTGGTCCCAGCTCTCTGCAGTTCATTCACTATGTCCCCCCGCGTGGTTCTGGGATTTTTGCTCACCGTTCTTGTGATCATTCTGACCCCACGGGGTGGGATTTTGCGTGGAGCTCCAGATTGAGGGAGATTATCAGTGGTCTTGTATGTCTTCCATTTTCTAATTATTGCTCCCACTGTTGATTTCTTCACTCCAAGCTGGTTGGCTATTGCAGATTCAGTCTTCCCAGCCTGGTGCAGGGCTACAATTTTGTTTCTGGTGTCCTTTGACAGCTCTTTGGTCTTCACCATAGTGGAGTTTGGAGTCAGACTGTTTGAGGGTGTGCACAGGTGTCTTTTCATACTGATAACAAGTTTAAACAGGTGCCATTACTACAGGTAATGAGTGGAGGAAAGAGGAGACTCTTAAAGAAGAAGTTACAGGTCTGTGAGAGCCAGAAATCTTGATTGTTTGTTTCTGACCAAATACTTATTTTCCACCATAATATGCAAATAAAATGATAAAAAAACAGACAATGTGATTTTCTGGATTTTTTTTTCTCAGTTTGTCTCCCATAGTTGAGGTCTACCTATGATGTAAATTACAGACGCCTCTCATCTTTTTAAGTGGTGGAACTTGCACTATTGCTGACTGACTAAATACTTTTTTGCCCCACTGTACCTATTCTATGTGTACACATTTATTCTACCTATTCTACTGTAAGCTGTCAGTGTGATTTTACTGTACACCGCACTGAATTACCGGCTTTTCTCTCTAATATATGTGTCTACTGACACATATATATATATATATATATATATATATATATAGACAGTATATATATATTTTCTTTTCTTTTTGGGACACATGGATCACTTCTATAGCGGTATGTTGGTTTTGCTAGCCTGCGAGAAAACCACGCAGTACGGATGCCATACGGATTACATACGGAGGATGCCATGCGCAAAAAACGCTGACACACCCTGCCTACGGAGGAGCTACGGACCACTTTTTTCGGGACTTTTCAGCGTATTACGGCCGTAATATACGGACCGTATTGTTTTACGCTGTGTGTGACGCCGGCCTTACACTTCACAGAGGCACAGGCTAACTGCCCAACAGAGAGTAGTCAGTGGTCATGCATGCTCACAAAACTCCTCGCCGGAGTTGCCAGCATTCTAGGGGCTTATTTCAGCCGGGTCCCTGAACACAAACTTACATGACCACACTGGCGCAAAGCACATAACTTAGAAAGATACTAGCGCATGGCCGTGCGGCCATGCGAGCCTTAAATAGTTTCAGCACATACAGGAGAGGCTGCTACAGAGCCTGAGCACCTACAGGACCTTCCTGGAGGACCAATGGATTTAGCTGCAGTATCTGAACATGTGACCCCCGATCTCCACTGAGAGATCTTACTCTGGGCATGCTCAGAACGAGAAAAGCAGGACTTAGTCCTTGAAGCATCTGCTCGCCGCTGCCCAGCACTGGCTTCAATGGCAGAAGCAGGAAAAGCAGCAGTAACTCTTTGTACAGAGTCAGACTGAGCGAGATGCTGGGACTGACGCCTCAGCTGAGCAGGCTCCACTGCGGCAGGAGAAGAATAGGAGACTGCAGCGGAGATGGCCCGAGATTCCCCCTGTGCAGAGGCGGGAACTCGAGCCCTAACATTATCCCCCCCTTCTAGGGCCCCCCCCTCCTTGGGCCTCACTACGCTCGAAGGCAGCAATGAGCTGCAGAGCCTGAATGTACTCAGCAGGCTCCCAGGACCTGTCCTCAGGACCATAACCCTTCCAGTTCACCAAATAAAATTTTTTGCCACGTACCACCTTGCATCCCAAAATAGCGTTCACCTCGTAATCGTCCATAGTTGAACCCGATGTCCCGGCAGATGACTCAGAAAACCGGGACATGTATACGGGCTTAAGGAGGGACACATGAAAGGTGTCGGTGATACCTAGATGTGGAGGAAGGGCCAGACGGTAGACCACAGGATTAACCTGACGAGGACCTTGAAGGGACCCAAGTAGCGAGGTGCAAACTTAGTAGACTCAACACGCAGCCTGATGTTACAGGAGGAGAGCCACACTAAGTCGCCAGGAGCAAAGGTCGGGGCAGGGCGCCGATGTGCATCGGCGGAGGACCTCATTATCTCCTTGGACGCCCGGATGGCATCCTGAGTGCGGTCCCAAATGTCCCGTTCCTCCACTGCCCAGTCTGCCACCCTGGATTCAGCAGGAAGACACAGGCATAGGCACAGGAACCCGCGGATGCTGGCCGTAATTAAGGAGGAAAGGAGTCTGACCGGTGGAGTTGGCTACAGCGTTGTTAAGTGCAAACTCTGCCCATGGTAACAAGGATGCCCAGTCATCCTGCCTGGCAGAAACAAAATGTCGCAAATATGTGACCAGGGTCTGATTGGCCCTCTCAACCAACCCATTCGTCTCAGGATGATAAGCCGAGGAGAGATTCAACTCAATACTGAGTAGACGACAAAGCTCTCTCCAGAATCGAGACGCAAACTGAGGACCCCGGTCACTGACAATCTTGTCCGGCATATGCGGCCACCAGTATGTCCTCGCCAGTAACTCAGATGTCCTTTTGGAACCAAAATGTCCACCCACCCTGGACGAGTGAGCCCAAGAGAGAACCTCCAGTCGCAAACTGGATGGTACAAAAGTCTTGCCCGGAAGCACAGACTCTAGCGAAACCGGGGCCACAGTTCTCAGGCTCTCGGTGGGGACAATAAGCCGAAGCTCCTCTTCCTCCTCCTCAGATGATACATCGGAGCGAGAAAGAGCGTCGGCACAAATGTTCTTCTCCCCAGAAAGAAAATGGAGGGTGAAATCAAAGCGGGAGAAAAACATGGACCATCTGGCCTGGCGAGAATTTAACCGCTGGGCTGTCTGCAGGTACACCAAATTTTTGTGATCTGTGAAGGACATTCCTGGAGGACCAATGGATTTAGCTGCAGTATCTGAACATGTGACCCTCGATCTCCACTGAGAGATCTTATGGAGCGCCCCCAGACACAGGGCCACAAGTTCTCGGTACCAGGCCTCTCTGGTTCGGTTCTGAGGCTGTCACGGTGGCTAGACCCAGTCCGCGACCCTGCTAAGGGGTGTCCAATAAAGTTGGTGCAGTCTGTCAGGGGTTCGTGACGCCACCTGTGGTGTTTGGTCAGGGTGACCGACGCTGCTGTGAGGTCCGTTGGGGTGATGGAATGGCAGCTGGATGGTATACCTTCCCACAGGTGAAGTATGTCCCCAGGGCTTCCCAGTAAGGTGGATGGTGATGGTGCGAGGTGCAGTCAATAACGAGGACACAAGGTTGCAGTCTCTTTACCTCTTTACTGAAGATTTCAGGATCCTCAATCCAGAGCACGTTTAACAGGGCTATCTGAGACTGGCCGGTCCGATGGGCTCTTCCAGAGTTTCCTTCGCAGATGGAAATCGTTGCCTACCACTAGCGCCTGTGTGTTGTAGTCCTACCCTGCTGAGCATTCGGAATAGTCCTCACAACTGCTGTTCTCGTTTGTCGTTCTCTACAGCTCTCTCTCTCTTTAGTTCCAGATGTTGCTAGTTTCGCGTCCCCCAGATATGTTATGGCTAGGACGCACCCATATGACGGGAAGGCATGGAGGTCTTCCTGGACCCTAGAGACGCCCCTCTCCCACTGTTGCCCCCTATGTCTTCGTAGGAAATTTAAGGTAGACAGCCAACCTATAATTAACTGTCCTGCGGAGTTCGAAGTAAGGCCTAGAGTCAGTTACTCCCGCGGTGTTCCGGCCACTGGCTACGCGCCTCAGTAGGATGTTGCCTCGGTCTCACGGCACGACTCCTACTGGTACTCCTTTGTGCTTGATCTCGTTTACACTGTTCCACAATATCCTTCCCTTCTTGTCTCTTTCTTAGGATACCGCAGCAAGGTAGTGCAGGCGCGGTTCCGTTACATTCTGTTCTGTTCGCTAGGCACCTGCCAGGTTCCCACGCCTGACAGGGACCCCCCTGTGTCTTCTCCCTGCAACACCCCCTGCCACGGGATGTTGCCTGAATCCAACCCAGTCAGCTTCTGACTAACTTCCTCCCGACCCCTAGTTTTACCAGTGTGAGGAGTGGCCCAATAAATAAAGCCTTTTTCTCCCCCTAGTGGCAGGAGTGTGAAGTGTAATGTGTTCTGGTGATACCTGGTCAGGAGAACTCCTTAGTGCCATCAGACGTACCATCACTCCCCTTAGTGGCAGAGTGTCATACTGCAACGACCAGATCTCTGGGGCGCTGCACTTACTCTGGGCATGCTCAGAACGAGAAAAGCAGGACGTAGTCCTAGAAGCATCTGCTCGCCGCTGCCCAGCACTGGCTTCAATGGCAGAAGCAGGAAAAGCAGCAGTAACTCTTTGTACAGATTCAGACTGAGTGAGACGCTGGGACTGACACCTCCACTGAGCAGGCTCCACTGCGGCAGGAGAAGAATGGGAGACTGCAGCGGAGATAGCCCGAGATTCCCCCTGTGCAGAGGCGGGAACTCAACCCCTAACACCACCCATCTTGAAAAGTTTTCCCCCTCCCATATACTAATGTGCCACAAACAGGAAGTTGATATCACCAACCTTTCCCATTTTATTTATGTGTCCATATAAATGGCCCACCCTGAAGATCTAAATGTGCAGTTTGCAACACTCAGAAGCATTGCAATCCTTGAAAGGAGTGTAGAGCTCATTGAAGATGTGCTGACTGGGCCAATTGATATGGAGGTAAGGAAGATCAGGACCCAAAAGTAGGCAGCTGAGAAGGGAAAAGTGCCAGGGAGCTCAGTCCAGTCCTGATCTGGCACAACCTCGTGAATATGTCTGTGTGGCTGATATTAGCAATGCAAACTGAGGACTGGTATCACTACAGCAAGCCTAGTACTGGAATCACTACAGCAGGCCCCGGGTTCACTATAGCAGGCTCAGGACTGGGATCTCTACAGCAGGCCAAGGACTGGGATTACTATAGCAGGCCGAGGACTGGGATCACTACAGCAGGCCAAGGACTGGGATTACTATAGCAGGCCGAGGACTGGGATCACTACAGGACTGGAATCACTACAGCAGGCCGAGGACTGGGATCACTACAGGACTGGGATCACTACAGCAGGCCCGACACTTGGATCACTAGAGCCAACGCAAAACTGGGATCCCTACAAAAGGCCCAGGACTTACATCAATACAGAAGGTACAGGACTGGGACCACAACAGCAGGCCCAGGACTGGGATCTCTACAGCAAGACCAGGAATGTGATCGCTATAGCAAGCCAAGGACTGGGATTTCTACAGCTATATTTTATTTTTATTTTTTGCTAAAATACAAAGGAAATGTGTTATCTTTAACTTTAGGCCTTTTAGAGATCATTTCATCTTCAACTTGCTTAACTGTTCACAATATCAGTAATTTTGATCAGGGGTGCACAAACTTACTTATCTATCTATCTATCTATCTATCTATCTATCAATCTATTATCTGGCTATATTTCAGCTATCTATATATCATCTATCTATTATCTATCTATTATCTATCTACCTAAGCGCGGTGGCGCAGTGGTTACCACAGCAGCCTTGCAGCGCTGGAGTCCTAGGTTCAAACCCCACCAAGGACAACATCTGCAAAGAGTTTGTATGTTCTCTCCCTGTTTGTGTGGGTTTCCTCCAGGCACTCCAGTTTCCTCCCACATTCCAAAGACATACTGACAGGGAATTTAGATTGTGAGCCTCATTGGGGACAGTGATGATAATGTATGTAATGCGCTGTGGAATATGTTAGCGCTATATAAAGATTATTATTATCTATCTATTTTTATTTTCTATCCATTTTTATTATCTATCTATCTCTCTATTATCTATCTTTATCTATTATATATCTATCTATTCTCTATCTGTTATCTATCTATCTGTCTCATTTGCACATAAGATATAAAATTGCTAACCGACACATAAACCTAAAATAGAGATGAAGTTGAGAAACGCTTGTTTCCGGTCGTGGTTCCTCTCACTTCCTTCTTGAAGGCTTACACTTCAGTTTTAGTTTTTCATCTTTTGGGTTGATGTAAATGACGAGGATTACACAAAATATTTGTCTCTTCAAATCATTGTAATTTTATTTATCTTAATTCTCTTTGTGCGTTCTTGGAATGGGGAACTGTGTCCGGAAATCCAGGTGAGTGCGCTGCCGTTTCCTACTGCTTTATGTGTTACGAGGAAGCGAGACATCTGCTTTCACCGCTGCTGCATAAATCTGACTTCTTTTTATGTTTCTGTATTTTTAAATGACATTAGTGACACAAGTGTTAGATCCAACACATCCACAACCTGCAGAGCTCAAACCTCCATACTGTTCCTAAAATGCTTATTCCACTAAGGTAGAATCATGGAGTTCATACAGGATGTGATTTTGGGTCACAGATGTTTTTAGACAAATTTTTCAATTGCAATGTCTTAAAACGTGAAAAATCACTTCAGTAGGGAGGTTTAAAAACTCCAATAACTTTGAGCTTATCTCTAAGGCTACGTTCACATTTGCGTTGTGCGCCGCTGCGTCGGCGACGCAAGACACAACGCAAATAAAAACGCACCAAAGCGCACGCTAAAACGCTGCGTTTTGCAACGCATGCGTCCTTTTTTGCCGAATTTTGGACGCAAAAAAATGCATCTTGCTGCGTCCTCTGCGCCCTGACGCGTGCGGCAAAAAAAACGCATGCATCGCACAACGCAGCACAACGCATGTCCATACGCCCCCATGTTAAATATAGGGGCGCATGACGCATGCGTCGCCGCGGCTGCGCCCGACGCAGCCCGGCGGAACGCAAATCTGAACGTAGCCTAACTAAACAAATTTACTTTAAAATTATCTTTTATATATTATCTATCTATCTATCTATCTATCTATCTATCTATCTATCTATCTATCTATTATCTATCTATCTATCATCTATCTATCCATCTATTATCTATCTATCTATCCATTATCTATTTATCTATATATTATGTATCTATCTATTATCTATCTATCTATTCATCTATCTATTTATCTATCTATCATCTATCTGTCATGATCCAGGTCGGGTTTTGTTTTGTCTTTCCCGGTCTGGTCATGTCAGGGGTTAACTTTCACAGCCTCGTTCCTGTGTCTGGTCGGTCGGCTATATATCTGTGCTGCTACCTGTGTTCAGTGCCAGTTGTATTCTTTGCCTCCAGTGTGCTACCTGGCTGCGGTGAGTTCCTGATCTGTCCTGCTGCAATCAGTTAACCTGACCTGGGTTTGTTTATCTCCCATCTACCTGTCTCAGCTCCTGACTTCCCTGTTTCTTTGGATCTCCCGGTACCTGACTTTGGCTTGACTCTGACCTGATTTTGTCTCTCTCCTCTGGTATTCCTGCTACTGACCGAAACTGAACCTTGCTCTCCGCTGACTCTGCGCCTCAGTTTTTCCCTTTTGTACTGCGTTTTTCTCTGGTATTGACTCGGTTCTCTGACTATTCTGCTGCCACCTAGTGGTGGCTTCGCTGTACCGCTGTCGGTCTGCTTCTCAGCAGGATATTCAGCTCACTCTCCACTCTATTGCCATTTAGTGGAGCTTGCATTACTCTGCTGTTGTGAATTCTGTGGCTGAATTCACTCCTGTGGTCACAAGTGGTACTGCAGCTTCTGAGCTTCCTCCCTCAGATGTTCTGGTGAGCTCGTTAACTGCTTCATTACTTAACTCCGCCTGATGCTGCTATCCTTGCTCCTTGTCAATGTTTCAGTGTTGGATCTGAGCTTCTCCTGATTGTTCCTGTGACCTGCTCCTCTGTATAGCTAAGTGCTTTTTGCTTTTTTTGTTGCTTTTTTTCTGTCCAGCTTGTCTTTTGTTTTGCTGGAAGCTCTGAGACGCAAAGGGTGTACCGCCGTGCCGTTAGTTCGGCACGGTGGGTTTTTTTACCCCCTTTGCGTGGTTTTGCTTTAGGGTTTTTTGTAGACTGCAAAGTTCGCTTTACTGTCCTCGCTCTGTCCTAGAATATCGGGCCCCACTTTGCTGAATCTATTTCATTCCTACGTTTTGTCTTTTCATCTTACTCACAGTCATTATATGTGGGGGGCTGCCTTTTCCTTTGGGGAATTTCTCTGGGGCAAGTCAGGCCTATTTTTCCATCTTCAGGCTAGCTAGTTTCTTAGGCTGTGCCGAGTTGCCTAGGTAGTTGTTAGGCGCAATCCACAGCCGCTTTTAGTTGTGTTTAGGATAGGATCAGGTGTGCAGTCTACAGAGTTTCCACGTCTCAGAGCTCGTTCTTGTATTTTTGGGTATTTGTCAGATCACTGTGTGCGCTCTGATCGCTAAGCACACTGTGTTTCTGGATTGCCTTCATAACACCTGTCATTAGCAAACATAACACTCTGCATTAACCCTAAGTAGTACAGCGTGACACTATCTATATATTATCTATCTCTCCCATATCTATCTATTATCTATCATTTTTAATGTACCTTTACCTATCCATCTATTTTCTATCTATTATCTAAGCTATTATCTATCTACCTATTATCTATCTATGTACAGTATCTATCTAGTATTTATCTATTATTTTTCTATTACCTATATACGGTATCTATCTACAGTATCTATCTATTGTATGTTTTGAACTATAAAACGCACCCAAGTTCTAAATTGAAGAAAATAAAAAAAAGTTGAATATTTCAACGCAAATGGTATGCTAAACATTAAATAGAGTGTATGAAACACTGTATATGTAATCTATGGAGAACATACTGTTATAGGCGATCTGTGGATGAACCACTGAAAAGAGGAGTCTCTGGTTGACCCACTCTTATGGGGGTTTATGAATCATACACTGCTATGGGGGTTCTGTAGATGATGTATTGTTATGGGGGATCTGTGGATAATTCACTGTTATGGGGCATCTGTGGATATTATGTGAGATTTGGTATTTGGTTGGATGCAGAAGGATTTATGCAGTGATATCATCATACCGCTGTCCGCTCCGGACAGATGGCACAGGGGAATGGCGGAGCTGGTGATCATGGCTCCACGGATATATTCTACTGTATCTGCATCCTAAAGATGCAGATATAGTTAAAAGCTGGGCATGCCACCCGATCTCCTTGGACAGTGGGGAAGCTTCCAATATCGGGGACTATTACTCTACATCTGGGAAGATCGGAAAGCGTAGTATTTACCAGCAGTGGGAGCCCAACCCAATGCTTTGGAGACATCAACGAAAGAAGATGAGACTAGGACAAGAAGAGAAGTGAATTACAAACCGTTGTTTTTGTTGGCAGTTTAGGCATGCTTCTTGTTTCACAACGGGCCTACTTTGCACTGAAGCATCTATTTGTGGGTGGGTTTGTGAAATTGAGGAACCACTATTTTGCCAAGACTATTTCCAAAAAATTGGGACAGTCCTGGCAAATTCAGAACCGTTGGCAAGTATGGAAGACACGCTCGTGTGTGCTGTGCAGAAACAATGTACCGGTCAAGTGAGGCGAGTGAAGTGGAGAAATCTGGTCACTGAGTGTTTTCCGCAGAATTTCAAAGGAAGTGATTAAGCAGAAAATATCAAAACGAGTCAGCCTAAAGCCAAGGTCATGACTGGAGGTTTCTGACTCATCACAAGAGGCATGAGGTCTCTTCCAACTTTACTACGTTATGACTTGCAGGTTATGACCGGTTCAACATTACATCAAGCATTGTGACTGTCACATCAGTTTCGGCACTTATTTTTCAACCACTTGTTACACAATTGTCAAATTGTGATCTGAGCATGACAATATTTTGCTGGGTCATCGCTAGACACACTGTTAGTCACCCAAAAAAAAATAGGGTCAACACTTTTTTGACCTTTTGAAAGCATGATGAGCACTAGTCTACCCGTTAGTAGAAGGAAGGTGTCTCTTGTATAGGAAAGTGAACTTCTCCATGAGAATTTGCAGAAACCAAAAAATATAAATAAAAACTAGCTGGGGTTTTTTGTGCAAATTCAGAGACTTATTAATATTGCATGACCCTGAAAAATGCATTCCGTTTACTAAGACATGTGAATAACTGTGTTCTCTGTTGTACAGAAACATGTCATGTGAAAGAAACCAAGGTAAGTTTTAGTGACATAATTGTGTTTTGTAAGGGGAAATCTGAAGGGGATTAACAGGAGCAAAATAATTAATGATAATAAAAAATAAAACTTGTATTACATAAATAAAGTTTACACAGTAAATATCTCCTAAAATTAAGTAGACCCTCCCCAATCTTGAGTTCAAGGTTTTGCAGAACCTCGTCTTAATGGAGCGGATTTAAAAAATGAGCACCAATATAGGGGTCACCTATTTCTCATAGTCCTATAGAACCTAAATGGCTTGACCATTGTGAACCCCCAGTGTTTAGTGAATTATCTCATCTCCTATGGATAAATAATAACTTACCAACTTGGTAACTCCTCATAGACATTACATGATGCCCATGCTTGACTGTTGCTTACCCCAAATGAGTAGTCATCTCTCCTATAGATAAGCCATAGCTTATCAACGTGACACAAACCCTAAAACAAAGCTCTGACCCCTCCAGGGATAAATTGTGAATTTAATCTGTACCTAAAGAGATAAGCAAGCTGAATTTGCCTCGAATTTCACCCCCAAAAATTGGATTTTCCAGATTCAATTTGCATGAATCCAGCAATTTCGATGTATTGAAAAAGGTCAAGAAGGGCATAAAAACAATATGAATAAACACTTGTGTCTCCCAGACCTTATATTGTCCAAGTTTCCTGCTTGGACATTCCAGTCCAGTCTTTATTCACAAGCCATCAGTCTTCTTAACACTATAAGCCCCAACGAGCATCCGTGACACACCAGGGATGTGAATCATCATACAGCTAAGTGAGTCCTAGACTGACTAGGTCTAGTGGGTACTGGATGTAGAAAAGCCGCGGAGACACCATCACGTGTTGCTCAACACAGTGATCCAGAACACTGCCCCCATCCCTTATGGGAAATATGCAAATGCATGTAGAAAAGCCGCGGAGACACCATCACGTGTTTCTCAACGCAAGCAATAAATAGCCAGGTCTTTCACCGGGAAGGAACAACCATGGGAAGAGCAGCATCCAAAAGGGAAAACCACCTATGCCAAAACATGGTATCCATCCACAGACAGCTGTTTCGGGGTATTTGCCCCTCATCAGCGTGGAGTAGGAAACTGGCTATTAGGAGCAGTGCCTAGTAAAAGGACTATAAACATAAGGATGAATGACCTTGGGGAGATCAAAACATCCAACACCGTGGCTTTTCTACATGCATTTGCATATCTCCCATAAGGGATGGGGGCAGTGTTCTGGATCACTGCGTTGAGAAACACGTGATGGTGTCTCTGCGGTGTTGGATGCTTTGATCTCCCCGAGGTCATTCACCCTTATGTTTATAGTGGGTACTGGAGGCTCCAAAAACTTGTCAGGACTAGAGGCATGAAGAGCACCGTTTCTAAATTATGGCTAGGTCAGAAAGATCAATCAAGGGAGTTGTTAGTTAAGGTCAAAGTTGGGAAAAGGTGAATATTAATTTATTGGAAAAAAATTCACCTTATCTCAACTATGCCTTGGGGTTGATGAAATTTAAATTTCTTGGACAAATTCAAGAGAACTGCCAAATTTTAATTTCTTTTTCTCTTCAAAGCTTAAATTTAAGCCCCCAAAATTGGCTTTTTTAGAACATTTTTTGTTCATGTAATAAATGTTTTATTTTTCGACTTTTCAGAGACAGAGAATCTCCAGGGTGGATCAGAGGTACAGGAACTTCTAATTCTATCTAATATTTTCAGTGATGACTGAGCACCACAGTGCCCTCATGTTGATGATACCAATAATGTAGACATTACATGACAATAACGATGGGTGAACACGTGGATGTTAGAGCCCAGTGGGTTCGGCTGAACATCTAAAAAAATGTTTGGTTCCGGTATCAGAATGGTATCCGAACCCTAAACCAGACCCTCTTCAGATGAATGGGAGCCCAGATATCAGTTGTTTGCCACGCTGTCACCTGCATGGCACCATGGCAAAAACGGGCTCTGATGGGTGATAAGATCATTTCGGCCGGTCAGAGAGCTGCGGTTCCCATGCTGTCAGAAGTCGCCGGCTTCCTGTAGCGTCTGAGCGATCATATATACCAGGATGAAAGACATATACACCAGGATGGAGGACACATATACCAGGATGGAGATTATATACTGTATACCACGATGGGGAACATGTATACCAGGATAAATGCATATACCGTATGACAGCATGGGGATAATTTATATCAGGATGGGGGGGGGACATATATACCAGGATGGGGGCCACACATATCAGGATGAGGATCATATATACAAGGACAAGCCACAAATACACCAAGATGGGCATCATTAGTACAGAATTGTGGGACAGTATCCCCCATAACAGTTTCAACAGCAGACACCCCCCCAATTCAATTTTTTTTTCTATTTTTCTCCTCTAAAACCTGCATTTTATAATCTGATGTGTCCTATAATCTCCAAAATACAGTAATTGTACACACGAAAAAGCGGTATAAATACATCCTATAGCAAAGAACACTCCTGTGTGAACATACCCTACAGAGCAAAGAGGCAGCTGTCTGCTACTACGTTTGTCATTTAATCTTTTCACCGCTGGTAATTTTTGTGATGCATTTGTTCCGATGGACAGAATTTTTCTATTTTCATCTTGATAACCATAACTTTTTTAGTTTTACATAAACTTCTCTATAAGAGGTCTTGCATTTTTGTGTGATATGCCATATTTTTTACATATATTGCCATCACATATGTAAGCAACACATATATATATTAACTTTTATTGTGAGTTAAATGCTGAATAAAACAATTGCACCAATTTTATTTCTACCATTTACTGATCACGATTAATAAGGAGTTCACTGTACTGAACTTAAACATTCAGGGATACCAAATATGTCCATGTTCTTTATTGGTTGTGATATTTATTTAAAAAAAAAGTGTTTTGCAAAAATTCAATTATTGTAATTGTTTTTTTAATTGTGTTGAAAAATGTTTACTCACAGAATATAATGCAGACCCCTCATAGAGTATAATGCAGCCCCCTCATAGGGTATAGTGAAGCCCCCCTCATAGGGTATTATGCAACCCCCTCAAAGAGTATAATGTAGACCCCTCATAGGGTATAATGTAGCACCCTCATAGGGTATAATGCAGCCCCTCTTATAGTGTATATTGCAGCCCCCTCATAGGGTATAATGCAGCCCCCTCATAGAGTATAATGCAGCCCCCTCATAGAGTATAATGCAGCCCCCTCATAGGGTATATTGCAGCCCCCTCATAGGGTATAATGCAGTCCCCTCCTAGAGTATAATGCAGCCCCATCATAGGGTATAGTGCAGCCTCCCTCATAGGGTATTATGCAACCACCTCATAGAGTATAATGTAGAACCCTCATAGGGTATAATGTAGCACCCTCATAGGGTATAATGCAGCCTCTCTTATAATGTATAATGCAACCCCCTTCATATAGTATAATGCAGCCATCTCATAGGGTATAATGCAGCCACCCTCATAGGGTATAATGCAGCCCCCCTCATAGAGTATAATGCAGCCCCCTCATAGGGTATAATGAAGCTCCCCTCATAGGGTATAATTCAGCCTCCATCACAGGGTATAACTCAGCCCCCCACAGATTATAATGCAGCCCCTTCATAGGGTATAATGCAGCCCCCCTTATATAGTATAATATAGTCCCCTCATAGGATATAATGCAGCCCCCTCATAGGGTATAATGCAGCCCCCTAAATAATATAATGCAGCCTCCTCATAGGGTATAATGCAACGACCCTTATTTAGTTAAATGTAGTCCCTAATAGAATATAATTCAGCCCCCCTCATAGAGTATAATGCAGCCCCCCTTATATAGTATAATGTAGCCCCCTCATAGGATATAATGCAGCCCCCCTCATAGGGTATAATGCAGCCCCCCCAAATAATATAATGCGGCCCCCCTCATAGGATATAATTCAACATCCAAAATAATATAATGCAGCTCCCTCATAGTGTATAATGCAGCCACCCCCACAGAATATAATGTAGACCCTCATAGAGTATAATGCAGCCCCACATGAAATATAATATAGCTGTCCCCACCCCTCATAGAATATAATCTAGCCCTAGGCAGCTGCCGGCAGATGTCAATGCCTGGACCCACCGGAGAATCATCTGGTTCTCCGGTGGGCAGGTCCGACCCTGTGTCTGTCTCTGAATCTAGAGATAAAGGTACTAAGCCACTTGACACAAGGGATGATAATATGAAACCACTTGTCACCACTGGGATGGTAATGCTAAACCATTGAACACCAGGGATAGGGAAGAGCAATCAGATAGGCACTAGCGACATTAATCATAAACACCAAGGACACTGAAACTATGTATAGATTACAAGTTACAAGCTAAAGAAACTGCAAAAGAGTGCTTGCCACTGTCTTAGGAGAAGTATTAAAACTTTTCAAAGGTTTTTATATATTTAAGTCAAGTGGACCAAAATGTATATTTTTTTTATTTAATGAGGATGGAACTACCATAGAGTTTAATTTTTTTTTTATTGATTTGCAGGCACTCTCAGCTGAACAGTGCCAAAGTGCTCCAGAATTACATTACGCAATTATTGATTTTGGGGAGTCCAAACCAAAAAACGGAGTAAACTCAAGCACAGAGACTATCACATACACCACGATAAGAGCAGAAAATGATGAAGCAGATTATGATATTGTCAAGTGAAGAGCAACCTGTTAGACAGCACTTATCTTGATTTTTTTTTGTCTTTCATTATATAATTATTTGATTTGCTGATATTTATAGGTTTTACGAAGACCTGACCATAAAGTTAGTGAAGGTCTGACCATTGAGATACATACAATCCATTGGAACCAACAACTATTCTACTGAGACATTTTTCAAGTGCTCTCTTGGAAGATTTTTTTGGGACATTAGGTTTTCCAATTTGTTTTATTAAGCCAAGGTGATGTGTTGTAACTTGGTCCAACCCCATTTAATTGGAGACAAGGCTTTACAATAATCAAGAGAGCCTCATAAGTTCTTAGATCAAGTAATTATGGAATTCCCAGCCTTTATGTGAATACAAATTACACATTACTGACATTCTACATTGCTAGGTCTTGGATGAGTAAACCCCTCAAAATAATAAATGGGGAATTGCTGATAATAAGGAAATTCCCACGTACTGGTTCAGCTTTTATGAAAATGTTTTCCAGCAATTAATTATGCATGATTTATTTACATATTATTATTTTTTCTTATCATATGTGGAAGAGAAGTTATATGATTTATGTGTGAAAAAAATCTACTGTACTTCCTAGTTAGACTGGAGCTGCTTTTTACAGACCCTTAAAGTGTGACAGTCCTTAGAATGTGTCCTTGTCCTAGCACAGAATTGTTAAAAGCAATGCCTTTACTTCTACATACTATGGTTTTTGCATTTTTTTTTAAAAACCTACATTATTTCAGTATTCTACTTTTATGATTTTATGAAAACTTTTAGTATAATTTTACCTTTTTGAATTATGTTTGTGGTACCGCGATGGGATATAGACTCGGTCCTAGTAAACCGTTTTTAGTATATTGACTATTCTAACCGCAAAACTGTTTGTGTTTACATTTATATCCAGTGTCAAAAATGTGAATTTACCCTATGACGCCTGTGAGCACATCATGAGGACTGCAGCAACATATTTTGTTTTGCTTTGTATATCTACAAACGTTAATAAAAAAATATTAATAAAGAAGAAGAAGGATCATGGCTTTTGTTAAGAAGGCCCCCAGCAAAAGAACTTGGGCAGATTCCTAAATTCCCAGAAAAGTGGGGGTTGTTGATATCTGGCCATGCTTATTACACTGTGAATTAATGGTATATTGAAAAAATATCAACAAAAAGAAGATGCTGGTGTCAGTGTTAAAGTGAGGTGATGAATGGCACTGTTATCATAGAAAGGATTATTTGTAACCCACATCGAATTAATGAACTTATTGACTTTACTGGTGCTATGAATATTCAACAAGTTTCAAACCGGACTCGTATCATTCATGACATGAGTAAAAATACACACATAACATACAGCATAAACTACCTGGCAAATGGCATGTAAAAATGGAGAAAATGGGGGTAGGAAATGGTAAGTTGCTTGGATGAGTTACAATTAAGAAAAATAACTGTTATAACTGTGTTATAAAGTGTTCTAACTTACGGTGATAATGACTTTTGGGTTTTCATTGGCTGTAAGCCATAATCATCAACATTAACAGAAATAAACACTTAAAATAGATCACTCTGTGTGTAATGACTCTATATAATATATCAGTTTCACTTTTTGTGTTGAAGAAATGAAATAAATTAACTTTTTGATGATATTCTAATTTTGTGAGAAGCACCTGTAGACATACAAGGACTTTTTTGTGTTGCAGGACGAGTTGCATTTTTCAATTACTCTATTTTTAGCTACAACTTATTGATTCAGTTCAATTTATAAACAGCAATTTCCCCATTTTCTTTTATGTTTACACAATGTGTATAAAAAAAACAATGAGCTAATATTCTAAGGGCTGGTAGGAATAGGGGATACAAATAAATAGAGATTTATATGTTTTAGTACTTTGGACAATCATTTTAAACTAGCTGCATTTTGAGAGCCTTAACTTATATTTTTCCATGAACTTTTTTTAATTATTATTTTTGGAGGGATGGGTTCAAATCTGGTGCTATTTCAGGGTACTAATTACTGAATAAATTAATTACTAATTAAAGTATTAATTAGCTTTTGAGGGAAATGCAAAAACAAACTCTCCCACCCTTCTTTGTGTCTTTTTATCTTCCAGTTTATAATTCAGCTTTATTCTATGGGTCGTTACAATTTCAGCCTCACATAATATGTATTTTTTTTTATGATCATCAGGGCAGGTGGTCTGGCAGAAGGATTTCTCTCTCTCCCTTTGTTAAACATCTTATCAAATCTATGATATAGTCTTTATGAGTAGTAGTGAGCCATGTGGATTTCCTTGTTATGTTGAGAAATATATGTGTAGGCAGTTAAACAGTCATAAAGTTAGTGATAGAGTATAGTGAGAGGTCCTGTAGGTGGTTTTGTCTGCCAAGAGTTGTATCCACCTAAGTGGTTGGAGACCAACATCCAATATCTTCATCATAACAAAATCATAACAAAATGGAGGATAAAAAGATAGAATTGTAACAAAAGAGTAAACTGAGAGGTCATACAATATAGACGAGAGTAATTACACACATATCAGCTACCCGTTAAACATAGCACTATCATTTTAAGTCTGTAGCTGATGTATAGTGGAGCTCTCTGCTCCAAGAAAGCACCACAAGACTTCAGTCGGCCATAGCAAGAGACTACATGAGTTAAGCTACGTTAGAAGGCCTGCATGATGTGTTTTCACTGCGAAGATGCCAGTAAACTGTATGAGACTTTGTGAGCGATTTCTGAATCAGTGTAGGCTATGGAAGTGCCATGCCAGATCAGTGGGAAGTCAGAGACTGCCTAGTGAGAGACCTGTTCATCCAAATCGAGGAAAGCAAGTGTACTGGTGGGGTTAAGAAGGTCAGTGACAAGCCTAGTGGGCTCTTGGATGGTACGTAGCCGACATTTATAATTTTTAGTCAGGGTCAGACCTGTGTATGTTTCCCTCTTGTAAATACCTGCCTGTGTAACTGGGCACCCCTCTGGTGCCCATTGCGGTCCATATCTCACGGTGAAATATTTGGCCATTTGATATTAAGTGCCTGCATTTTCTTTGAGAGTTTTTGCGTGGTTTCCATTCTAGTGGAGCAATGTTTATGTCAATCATTTTTTGAGTGTTAGGTGGGCAGATTGATAGGCCCAGGGGGCTGCTTTCATGTGTTGTGAATTTGCGATTATGTAATGTATGATTGGGTAGGGTACCCCATAAGTTAAGTTTGAGAGTTTTATTACTTATTTAGATTTATGTCACTGTTTTAGGGTAACATTAGCTAAAACCTATATCAAAATACCATAAAATCCAGGAAGCTGAAAGTACCACAAGTGTGCATAACTGTCATACCTGAGGATCCAAAAGAGTTTCAATTGAAAGTTTCAAGTGAGACGTTTTTTGTTAATTCCCATTATGGCCAACAAGGAAAAGGTTTTTTTTTTTAGATTACACTACCCAGTCAAATCCCGCATTTTCTGTTTTCCTTTCCTAAAGTATCCTGCATGCTCGAGGGCTGATCCTGTTCCTTACCTGATGATGGAATTTGGAGGAACAAGACTTTTTGATTGTGGAAAGGAGAAAGAGAATGATTTTTTGTGATTTGTAGTTCACAGAGGTTTTGATTAAAGTTGAAAGTGCTGCCCTTTCCATCTTTTCTACCTTTGGACAAGCATTTCCACTTTTCCATTTTAAGAAACACTAAATTCAGCAAACACCAACATAACAAAAAAATAAATATACAGCGATTTTGCCATTCATTTTTTTTTGTTTCCATAAACTTTATTTTGCTTCATATTACAAATAAAACTAAGAAATGTGTAAAGAAAACTTCTCTCTGCCATGTCTTCCTCCCCCTTGCTTCATATTAGACCATTAATTGCATTATATGCTGCATTATTGTACTACATCCTGTAATGCAGCTACCGGACATAGTTGATGGGAGGTATGTATCACAGAGGTAGTTGTCATCTGTGATGTAATCCTGGAGTTTTGCTTTAGTGCTCGTAGCACTAAGAGGATTGTTTGGTGCATCTGGGCCAGGTTTTACAGGTAGCCTGAGAGATGGGCGGATCTGGCTGCCCACATACACCACCTCTGGGTGTGGTTCATAGGGTAAAATGGAGTCTAATGTTTGGCACATATCTGTCTGTGGAGGGAGAAGTCTTCCTGAGTGGGCTATCCAGACTGAGCCAGTGGCTGGAAGCTATCTAGCCTATCTGACTAGGACTGGCTGATAAGGCACTTTGTTCAAAAGCCTGTTTATATTTTCTTTTGCTTTTGGATGGTTTATGACACAGCAGTAAACCAACATGGACATTTAAATGGAAACGCTTCCTGTTTTGCCTCCTGACGCACCCAAGTGAGTATCATTCCCTGCAATTTGTGTTACAAATGCAGGCAGAGTTCTTTGTGAACACATGTGACTGCTACAAGAAGTGCTGCATGTCCCGGGTGAAGGCGGCAACAAAAGATGTCAGGCAAAATGGAAGACCTGATTAAACATCTGGTGCAAGCGCATCAGCACCACCAACAGTTACAGCAGCAACAGCTGGTGCAACAGGAGGCAAGTAAGCTGCTTATGAAGCAGCTTCAGCAGCCAGCAACAGCAGCAGCAACTCCAGCAGCAAGAGGACAAGCACCGACAACAGCAGCAGATTGATTTGCTCACAGAGGTGGTTCGTGGCACAGCGGCAGCTCCAACTCCAAGGTCAGTGAATGATTTTTCCATCTAGGCGGTTAGAAGAACCCTTCAGAAAACAACCACGGGTGATGACATAGAGGCCTTTTTGACCATTTTTGAATGGGTCACTTACATAGTAACATAGTAACATAGTTAGCAAGCCCGGAAAAAGACATTTGTCCATCCAGCTCAGCCTATATTCCATCAGAATAAATCCCCAGATCTCCGTCCTTCTAAATAACCTAATAACTGTAAGATACAATTTTGTTACACTCCAGGAGGACATCCAGGCCTTTCTTGAACCCCTCGACTGAGTTCGCCATCACCACCTCCTCAGGCGAGGAATTCCAGATTCTCACTGCCCTAACAGTAAAGAATTCTCTTCTATGTTGGTGGAAAAACCTTCTCTCCTCCAGACGCAGAGAATGCCTCCTTGTGACCGTCACTTTCCTTGGTATAAACAGATCCTTGGAGAGATATTTGTATTGTCCCTTTATATATTTATACATGGTTATTAGATCGCCCCTCAGTCCTATTTTTTCTAGACTAAATAATCCTAATTTTGCTAATCTCTCAGGGTATTGTAGTTCTCCCATCCCCTTTATTAATTTTGTTGCCCTCCTTTGTACTCACTCTAGTTCCATTATATCCTTCCTGAGCTCCGGTGCCCAAAACTGTACACAGTACTCCATGTGCGGTCTAACTAGGGATTTGTACAGAGGCAGTATAATGCTCTCATCATGTGTATCCAGACCTCTTTTCATGCACCCCATGATCCAGGTAAGTTTATCATTAACTAGGATCCCCAAGTCCTTCTCCATGCCAGATTTACCCAGTGGTTTTTCCGTTCAGTGTGTAATGGTGATATTGATTCCTTCTTCCCATGTGTATAGAAGGAGGGAAACTTCACTTAGAGGGAGAAACTTCCGCTGGAGCAATGGACACAGGTGATGGCGCCATATTTGATGGGGAGCCCCTGAAGGCCTACTATGACTTGGTGTTAGGGTTGGCGGAACGCACCAAATATATAATTTATTAAATGGAATTGGTGCGTTCGCAACCCGGGATCCACCGTGCAGGAAAACACCTGCTGCTAAATAATGGCGGCTCTATATGGCGGTATATACCAACTCTGTTATCTTCACAGAGTAACCGCGAGAGGAAAGCTCTGTACCCTGTTAGACTTTCACAGAGGCACAGGCCAACTACCCAGATGTGAGCAGTGAGTGGTCATGCATGCATACAAAACTCCTCGCTGGAGATGCCAGCATTCTAGGGACTTATTTCGGCCAGGTCCCTGAACACACTTAAACACAATCTCCTCACCGGAGGTGCCAGCATTCTAGGGGCTTATTTCAGCCGGGTCCCTGAACACATTCAAACACATGACCACATTGGCGCAAAGCATATAGCATAAGACGATACTAGCGCATGGCCGTGCGGTCATGCGCAGTTTATATAGTTGCAGCACAGGAAGCTGCTACTGAAGTTTTTGCCCTTTCAGGACCTTCCAGAAGGACCAATGGAAAGTGCTGCAGCACCTGAGCATGTGACCGAACATGTGGCCCTCGACCTCCAATGGGAGACCCTGCCCTGGGCATGCTCAGTGTGAGTAAACAAGGACTTAGTCCCAGAGAGGCTCGCTCGCCGCAGATCAGTGCAGGGTACCATAGGAAAGCCAGAAAAGGCAGTAGTGACCCTATGCACCGAATCAGCCCCAGCGAGACGCTGGGAGCGGCGTCTCCACTGAGCAGAGCCCACTGCGGCCGATACCGAATGGGAGTAAGAAAGAAATGCTGGCGCACTACAGATACTATCCATATACTAATATCAAACAGGGGTGCAGTAAAGTGGCCAACAGCAATCTAAACAAAAAGAAAAGAAGCCACAGTATAATCTGCACACCACCAATAGGTTATATATAACAAAAGACAATTTTATTGGTAACACAGGTAATTAAAAACAGTTAAAAATACACACAAAACAACTCCCCCATGAGGCCTGTCCAGAAACAATATCTCATAAACAGTATAGATAACACATGGTGCCTGGCACAAGTACACACAATATAGAGGCACAGCTGGGTTTGATCAATATACATGTATATACCACCTGTTACTCCATCCCAGTGGGGAAATCCAAGCCTAAAAATATGGACAACCCGTAGGCACAAGTATAGGAGATATGAAATATCAGTCCCCACGGAAGGAAGGATCAAACATGGCAATTGCCCCTAATAAGGCTGTCAAACAGAGCATGAATGAAAAAAAGAGCATGAATGAAAAAAAGAGCATGAATGAAAAAAACCTCAGCAGCGTGCATGGAGAACCCAGGAAGAACCTATGATAAGGAGGGTAACTCCGGCAACCAATGCATGGATCAGGACCGCAGGGTGGGAGAACCCAACGCGTATCGCGGTTACAACGACCGCTTCGTCAGGGGTGATGATACCGAATGGGAGACCGCAGCAGACACGGATCGAGATTCCCCCTGTGCAGCAGAGGAAACTCGACTCCTAACATTACCCCCCCTCCTAGGGCCCCCCCCCCTCCTTGAGCCTCACTACGCTCAAAAGCTGCGATAAGCAGCGGAGCCCGAATGTGCTCCACAGGCTCCCAGGTTCTATCCTCTGGGCCGTGACCCTTCCAGTCCACCAGATAAAATTTCTTGCCACGTACCACCTTGCACCCCACAATAGCATTCACCTCAAACTCATCCGTGGATGAACCTGATGTCCCAGCAGATGACTCAGAAAACCGGGACAAATGAACGGGCTTTAAGAGGGAAACGTGGAAAGTGTCGGTGATACCAAGGCATGGAGGAATAGCCAAACGGTAGACCACAGGGTTGACCTGTTCCAGAACCTTAAACGGGCCAATGTAGCGAGGAGCAAACTTAGTGGACTCAACTCGCAGCCTGATGTTACGGGCGGAGAGCCACACTAAGTCGCCAGGAGCAAAGACCGGAGCGGGGCACCGGTGTGTATCAGCTGAAACCCTCATTCTCTCCTTGGAGGCCCGGATGGCATCCTGTGTGCGGTCCCAGATGTCACGTGCCTCCACCGCCCAGTCTGCCACCCTAGAATCGGTGGATGACACGGGCATGGGCACAGGGACACGCGGATGCTGGCCGTAATTAAGGAGAAAAGGAGTTTGACCAGTGGAATCGGCTACGGCGTTGTTCAGGGCAAATTCCGCCCAAGGTAGCAAAGATGCCCAGTCATCCTGCCTAGCAGAGACAAAATGTCGCAAATATGTCACCAGAGTCTGGTTGGTTCGTCTGGTTGGTTCTCTCCATCAACCCATTCGTCTCGGGATGGTATGCAGAGGAGAGGTTTAACTCTATGCTGAGTAAACGGCAGAGCTCTCTCCAAAACCGAGATGCGAACTGGGGACCCCGATCGCTGACAATCTTATCAGGCATACCATGCAAACGGAAAACGTGTTTAATGAACAACACCGCCAAGGCCCGTGCTGAGGGTAACCGAGGAAGCGGCACCAAATGCACCATCTTGGAGAAATGGTCGGTGACAACCCAAATAATGGAGCAGCCACGCGACTTGGGTAGACCCACCACAAAGTCCATCCCGACCATCTCCCAGGGCCTGTCTGCCACCGGTAGAGGGTAAAGCAACCCAGCAGGCCGTTGCCGAGGAGACCAATTCTGGGCGCAAGAAACGCACGCCTGAATATAGTCCTTGACATCTCGGGCCATATGCGGCCACCAGTATGTTCTCGCCAGAAGCTCAGATGTCCTCTTGGTCCCAAAATGCCCACCCACTCTGGAGGAGTGAGCCCAAGAGAGAACCTCCGGTCGCAAGTTAGCTGGTACAAAAGTCTTGCCCGGGGGCACAGACTCTAGCGAAACCGGAGCTACAGTTCTCAGGCTCTCAGAAGGGACAATAAGCCGAGGCTCCTCCTCCTCCTCCGATGACACCATGGAGCGGGAGAGAGCGTCAGCACGAACGTTCTTCTCCCCGGAGAGGAAATGGAGAGTAAAATGGAACCGGGAGAAGAACAGGGACCATCTAGCCTGGCGAGAATTCAGCCACTGGGCCGTTTGCAGATACACCAAGTTCTTGTGGTCAGTGAAGACTTGGAAGGGAAAGCGAGCTCCCTCCAAGAGATGTCTCCACTCCGAAAAAGCCAACTTCATGGCCAGCAACTCCCTGTCCCCGATGGAATAATTCCTCTCCGCTGGTGTGAAGGTCTTGGAGAAGAAGAAGCAAGGATGCTTCCGACCTTGAGCATCCTTTTGGAAAAGGACTGCTCCAGCACCAACGGAGGAGGCATCCACCTCCAAGATAAATGGCTTATCAACATCAGGGCGATGTAGGATGGGAGCGCTAGCGAAGTGTGACTTGATCGAGAGAAAGGCTTTGGAGACCTCCTCTGACCACAACTTGGGATTTGCTCCCTTCTTGGTGAGGGCAACCAAGGGAGCTACCAAAGTTGAGAAGTGTGGAATGAACTGGTGATAGTAATTAATGAACCCCATAAAGCGCTGCACCGCTTTAAGAGAATGGGGTTCCTGCCAGTCCATTACAGCCTGTAGCTTGGCAGGATCCATAGCCAAACCCTGGGCAGAGATGATATAACCAAGGAAAGGCAAGGACTCCTGCTCAAACACACACTTCTCCAACTTGGCGTAGAGGGAGTTTGCCCGTAAGAGGTCGAAGACTTTGCGAACATCTCTCCGATGGGAGTCAATATCTGGAGAGAAGATGAGAATATCATCCAGATAGACTACGACCGAGGTGGTGAGCATATCCCGGAAGATGTCGTTCACAAAGTCTTGGAAAACGGCTGGGGCATTACAGAGCCCGAAGGGCATCACCAGATATTCATAGTGCCCATCCCTGGTGTTAAAAGCCGTCTTCCATTCATCCCCCTCACGGATGCGAATCAGGTTGTAAGCACCCCGCAGATCTAACTTTGTAAATACCCTCGCTCCCCGTAGCCTATCAAACAGCTCAGATATCAGGGTTAGTGGGTACTTGTTCTTAACGGTGATGGCGTTAAGACCCCTGTAGTCTATGCATGGACGTAAGTCTCCAGTCTTCTTCTGTACGAAGAAGAACCCTGCCCCTGCCGGTGACACTGACTTCCTAATGAATCCTCTTGCCAGATTCTCCTGGATGCACTGGGACATTGCCTCTGCCTCCGGGAGAGATAACGGATAGACTCGACCCCGGGGAGGCTCAGCACCAGGCAAGAGGTCAATAGGACAGTCATAGGGGCGGTGAAGCGGAAGGGTCTCCGCAGCTCTTTTGGAGAACACGTCTGCATAGGGCCAATAGTGCTTGGGGAGAGAGGAAAGATCTGCGGGTACCTGTGTAGTAGCAACCTGAACGCACTCCCTCAGACATCTACCCTCGCAAGATTTACTCCAACCCAAAATTCTCCCAGAGGACCACTCAATATGAGGAGAATGGTAGCGAAGCCATGGTATCCCCAACAGGACCTCATCAATTCCCTCAGGAATGACTAATAGGGAGATTATCTCCTGATGTGATGGAGACACAGATAGCGTGAAAGGAATGGTTTGGTGGGTAATCTGTGAAGGTAGTGTTGACTAGAGTTGAGCGACCTTGACCTTTTTAGAGTCGAGCCGGGTTTTGCGAAACCCGACTATGTCCAAAGTCGGGTCGAGTGAAATCGGCCGATTATGACGTAAAGTCGGGATCGACCGAAACACGAAACCCAATGCAAGTCAATGGGGCAGCATAGTCGGCAGTGAGTGGGGGCCAGGAAAACACCTAGAGTGCCCATTTTAATGTCAAAACCATCCATTCTTCTTAATGAAGCTTGTCAAGCGTAATTTACCTTAAAATAATTGGAAGGCATTTGAAATTGGGGGTCATTTGGCTAAAGTTGTGGGGGGTAGGGCTGGTTCAAGTAATTAGTGGGCCCAGTAAATCTGGACCACGTCACGGCAGTGGAGCAGGGAGAGGTAAGTATTTCAACTTTGCAAGTGCTGTGATCCTGAGCAAGCAGGGGGGGCCCACTCGTTGGCATTGGCACTGGCACAGGGCCCCTCAAAGTACAGCGGTGTGTTTGCACGGCGGGGGCGCCTCCCACCGGCAGCAACACTTTTGCGTACTATGAGAGGCCCTGTGCCAGTGACGTCGCCAACTAGTATTCCTCCCCCCACCTGATGAAGGAACCTGCACTTTCATCTGCACCTTCCTCTTTGTCCCCGTGTAAGGTGGTATGGTATGCGGGAAGAGCAACCTGACTTTCAGCAGGGTCACAATGTTGTTGTGTAGCGTGCACGGGGAATGTTGCGTTATGGGTCAATGTACCAGCAGACTCATCTATCACTGGCTGGGCAATGGGCACGATGAAGTGGAAACACAGATATAGGCCCAAAGAAGAAAGTGGGCTAAATGCAGTTCAAAATTGGTAACACAGGAATAACCAGGGGGCATTGCAGTGGAGGACAACTGGAATGAGAGGCTGACACAGAGAGTAGGGCCAAATCAGTAAGTAGTCGAAATGCAGTTCAAAATTGGCAACCGTAGTAAACAGGCGGCACAGCTTTGTTCAGTGGAGGAGAACAGCAAGGAGTGGCAGACACCGATAGTAGGCCCCAACCCAACTAGTAGGCCAAATGCAGTCTAACATTAACAACTACTTAACGAGAGGCTGAAAATGGAATTTCAGGACAGGAAACCAGGAGAACAGCAAGGAGTGGCAGACACCGATAGTAGGCCCCAAACCAACTAGTACGCCAAATGCAGTTGTTCCATTTAACCACAATTTAATGAGAGCCTGAAGATAGAAGCTCAGGAAAGGCAACCTGGGGAACACCTTGGAGTGTAACACACCATCTCTCTCCACCCCATACCCATTTTGTAGGCCTAATGCTGTGTACTTTTCTACAACTACTAAACGAGAGTCGGAAGACCGAAGCAATGGCAAGGAAACCTGGGGAACACCTTGGAGTGTAACACACCATCTCTCTCCACCCGATACCCATTTTGTAGGCCTAATGCAGTGTAGTTTTCTACAACTACTAAACGAGAGTCGGAAGATCGAAGCAATGGCGAGGAAACCTGGAGAACACCTTGGAGTGTAACACACCATCTCTCTCCACCCCATTCCCCATTTTTTAGGCCTAATGCAGCCTACTTTCCGACACCTACTAAACGAGAGCATGAAGATCGAAGCTCAGGAAAGGCAACCTGGGGAACACCTTGGAGTGTAACAACAACCTCTCTCTACACCACGGAAGGGCTGATTCTTAGGAAGGAAGGCTGTTGTAAATAAGCATTGCGCGCCCGAGGGTGATTATATTCTTATTCGGTATCTACTCACCCTCGGACGCGCCATGCTTCTTGATTTGTAATTAATGTTTATTTGCAATGTGCTTTTGACTTACTCAATTATTTTTTTAATTATTGATTTTATTAAATTAATAGTTTAACATCTTATTGGAAATAATTTAAAGGAGACGCGACAGGACAACACTCGGTGGATGCCATATCTGTGTTAACAACTCCAAAAAAACCTTTCAGTTAACTTCTTGCAGGAGAAAGTAATTGTAGCTGGTGGACCTTTTAGTACAGTTCCAGATTTTTGTTGTGTGTTTGTTTTTAATGTTAAAATGTCTGCATTTGAGATCTCAACACGATCTTATTTTTTATAATCAAAATAATTATTTTTTTATTTTAAGATGTTGGTTCAAGGGGTACACGGGCAGCAGTAGACAGGTCAGTGGAGGCCTAGTGGAAGGAGGGACCGCAGATGCGCCACTGTTTCACCCATACACAATTTGTAGGCCTAATGCAGCGTAGTTTCCAACAGCTAGTAAACGAGAGCCGGAAGATCGAAGCTCAGGAAAGGCAACCTGGGGAACACCTTGGAGTGTAACAACAACCTCTCTCTACACCACGGAAGGGCTGATTCTTAGGAAGGAAGGCTGTTGTAAATAAGCATTGCGCGCCCGAGGGTGATTATATTCTTATTCGGTATCTACTCACCCTCGGACGCGCCATGCTTCTTGATTTGTAATTAATGTTTATTTGCAATGTGCTTTTGACTTACTCAATTATTTTTTTAATTATTGATTTTATTAAATTAATAGTTTAACATCTTATTGGAAATAATTTAAAGGAGACGCGACAGGACAACACTCGGTGGATGCCATATCTGTGTTAACAACTCCAAAAAAACCTTTCAGTTAACTTCTTGCAGGAGAAAGTAATTGTAGCTGGTGGACCTTTTTAGTACAGTTCCAGATTTTTGTTGTGTGTTTGTTTTTAATGTTAAAATGTCTGCATTTGAGATCTCAACACGATCTTATTTTTTATAATCAAATTAATTTTTTAAATATTTTATTAGGTTGGTTCAAGGGGTACACGGGCCGCAGTAGACAGGTCAGTGGAGGCCTAGTGGAAGGAGTGACCGCAGACAGGCATCGAAGGCCTAAAATAATAACACATGGCTGTAGGCAATTTTAAATTGGTTCCAGGGGTACTTGGGCAGCAGTGCCCTGGTCAGTGTAGTAGTAGTTGAAAGAATGTACCGCAGACAGGCATCGAAGGCCTAAAATAAAAAAATTGGGCTGGCTGTAGGCAATTTTAAATTGGTTCCAGGGTTACACGGGCAGCAGTGGTGTGGTCAGTGGAGGCCTAGTGGAAGGAGTGACCGCAGACAGGCATCGACGGCCTAAAATAATCACACATGGCTGTAGGCAATTTTAAATTGGTTCCAGGGGTACTTGGGCAGCAGTGCCCTGGTCAGTGTAGTAGTAGTTGAAAGAATGTACCGCAGACAGGCATCGAAGGCCTAAAATAAAAAAATTGGGCTGGCTGTAGGCAATTTTAAATTGGTTCCAGGGTTACACGGGCAGCAGTGGTGTGGTCAGTGGAGGCCTAGTGGAAGGAGTGACCGCAGACAGGCATCGACGGCCTAAAATAATCACACATGGCTGTAGGCAATTTTAAATTGGTTCCAGGGTTACACGGGCAGCAGTGGTGTGGTCAGTGGAGGCCTAGTGGAAGGAGTGACCGCAGACAGGCATCGACGGCCTAAAATAATCACACATGGCTGTAGGCAATTTTAAATTGGTTCCAGGGGTACACGGGCAGCAGTGGTGTGGTCAGTGGAGGCCTAGTGGAAGGAGTGACCGCAGACAGGCATCGAAGGCCTAAAATATTAACACATGGCTGTAGGCAATTTTAAATTGGTTCCAGGGGTACTTGGGCAGCAGTGCCCTGGTCAGTGTAGTAGTAGTTGAAAGAATGTACCGCAGACAGGCATCGAAGGCCTAAAATAAAAAAATTGGGCTGGCTGTAGGCAATTTTAAATTGGTTCCAGGGTTACACGGGCAGCAGTGGTGTGGTCAGTGGAGGCCTAGTGGAAGGAGTGACCGCAGACAGGCATCGAAGGCCTAAAATAATAACACATGGCTGTAGGCAATTTTAAATTGGTTCCAGGGTTACACGGGCAGCAGTGGTGTGGTCAGTGGAGGCCTAGTGGAAGGAGTGACCGCAGACAGGCATCGAAGGCCTAAAATATTAACACATGGCTGTAGGCAATTTTAAATTGGTTCCAGGGGTACTTGGGCAGCAGTGCCCTGGTCAGTGTAGTAGTAGTTGAAAGAATGTACCGCAGACAGGCATCGAAGGCCTAAAATAAAAAAATTGGGCTGGCTGTAGGCAATTTTAAATTGGTTCCAGGGTTACACGGGCAGCAGTGGTGTGGTCAGTGGAGGCCTAGTGGAAGGAGTGACCGCAGACAGGCATCGACGGCCTAAAATAATCACACATGGCTGTAGGCAATTTTAAATTGGTTCCAGGGGTACACGGGCAGCAGTGGTCTGGTCAGTGGAAGTCTAGTGGAAGGAGTGACCGCAGACAGGCTTCGAAGGCCTAACATAACAAAAATGTCAAAACAATGGTATTGTCAGTGCCAGTCATTGAAGGATGTCAGCGCCTAGACTACACATTGGTGAAGCTGTGAGAGATAATTTTGCTAGTGGTAGAGCACTGTTTGAGCTGGGGGGGGGGGAACTGGCTTGTGGCCGGCGGTACAGGCACAGGGCCCCTCATATTACAACGGTGAGTCTGACGTTGGGTGCGCACCACCACCGCCAGAGACACTTTATTGTACTATGAGGGACCCAGTGGCAGTGCCGTCGACCAAAAGCGGGCTCACCCACCTCTTCAGACAAACAGCACTCTCAAGGGTCCAAGCGCAAAGTGGCGATAGCACGACCCCGTGTGGGGAGTTTGGCCATTTCGTGAGGTGGAAACATGTCGTATGCTGGACAATCAGGTGAAGAAAATTACGAGATTGGAAAAGTCATTCAGAATAGTCCACAGGCAAGACCTTTTCATAGGAAAGCTAGGTGTCAGCCGGGCAGGGTGGGGCAAAAGATTTTGAAATCCAGTTGTGGTTCATTTTAATGAAGGTTAGATCATCTACATTTTGGGTAGACAGACGAGTCCTTTTTTCTGTTAGTATTGAACCTGCAGCACTGAATACTCTTTCTGATAGGACACTAGCTGCCGGGCAAGCAAGCTCCTGCAATGCATATTCTGCCAATTCTGGCCAGGTGTCTAATTTGGATGCCCAGTAATCAAATGGGAATGACGGTTGAGGGAGAACGTCGATAAGGGATGAAAAATAGTTTGTAACCATACTGGACAAATGTTGTCTCCTGTCACTTTGAATTGATGCTGCAGTACCTGTCCTGTCTGCGGTCCTAGAAAAATCACTCCACAACCTGGTCAGAAAACCCCTCTGGCCAACGCCACTTCTGATTTCTGCCCCTCTAACACCTCTGGTCTGCTGGCCCCTGGAGCTCGTGTGAGAACGATCACGGGCGCTGTGTGCAGGGAATGCCAGAAGCAAACGGTCAACAAGAGTTGATTGTTTTGTTGCTAATATTAGTTCCAAGTTCTCATGTGGCATAATATTTTGCAATTTGCCTTTATAGCGAGGATCAAGGAGGCAGGCCAACCAGTAATCGTCATCGTTCATCATTTTTGTAATGCGTGTGTCCCTTTTGAGGATACGCAAGGCATAATCCGCCATGTGGGCCAAAGTTCCCGTTGTCAAATCTGCGGTTGTGCTTGGTTGAGGGGCAGTTGCAGGCAAATCTACGTCACTTGTGTCCCTCAAAAAACCAGAACCCGGCCTTGCCACGCCACCAATTTCCCGTGCCCCCGGGAAAGCTTCCTCATTAAAAATATACTCATCCCCATCATCCTCCTCATCCTCCACCTCCTCTTCGCCCGGTACCTCGTCATGTACACTGCCCTGACCAGACAATCGCTGACTGTCATCAAGGCTTTCCTCTTCCTCTGGTGCAGACGCCTGATCCTTTATGTGCGTCAAACTTTGCATCAGCAGACGCATTAGGGGGATGCTCATGCTTATTATGGCGTTGTCTGCACTAACCAGCCGTGTGCATTCCTCAAAACACTGAAGGACTTGACACATGTCTTGAATCTTCGACCACTGCACACCTGACAACTCCATGTCTGCCATCCTACTGCCTGCCCGTGTATGTGTATCCTCCCACAAAAACATAACAGCCCGCCTCTGTTCGCACAGTCTCTGAAGCATGTGCAGTGTTGAGTTCCACCTTGTTGCAACGTCTATGATTAGGCGATGCTGGGGAAGGTTCAAAGAACGCTGATAGGTCTGCATACGGCTGGAGTGTACAGGCGAACGGCGGATATGTGCGCAAAGTCCACGCACTTTGAGGAGCAGGTCGGATAACCCCGGATAACTTTTCAGGAAGCACTGCACCACCAGGTTTAAGGTGTGAGCCAGGCAAGGAATGTGTTTCAGTTGGGAAAGGGAGATGGCAGCCATGAAATTCCTTCCGTTATCACTCACTACCTTGCCTGCCTCAAGATCTACAGTGCCCAGCCACGACTGCGTTTCTTGCTGCAAGAACTCGGACAGAACTTCCGCGGTGTGTCTATTGTCGCCCAAACACTTCATAGCCAATACAGCCTGCTGACGTATGCCAGTAGCTGCCCCATAATGGGAGACCTGGTGTGCAACAGTGGCAGGTGCGGATGGAGTGTTTGTGCGACTGCGGTCTGTGGACGAGCTCTTGCTTCTGCAGGAGGACGAGGAGGAGGAGGAGGAGGAGGGGGTGCGAACGGCTACAGACAACTGTTTACTAGACCGTGGGCTAGGCAGAACTGTCCCAAACTTGCTGTCCCCTGTGGACCCTGAATCCACCACATTTACCCAGTGTGCCGTGATGGACACGTAACGTCCCTGGCCATGCCTACTGGTCCATGCATCTGTTGTCAGGTGCACCTTTGTGCTCACAGATTGCCTGAGTGCATGGACGATGCGCTCTTTAACATGCTGGTGGAGGGCTGGGATGGCTTTTCTGGAAAAAAAGTGTCGACTGGGTAGCTCGTAGCGTGGTACAGCGTAGTCCATCAGGTCTTTGAAAGCTTCGCTTTCAACTAACCGGTAGGGCATCATCTCTAACGAGATTAGTCTAGCTATGTGGGCGTTCAAACCCTGTGTACGCGGATGCGAGGCTAAGTACTTCCTTTTTCTAACCATAGTCTCATGTAGGGTGAGCTGGACTGGAGAGATGGAGATCGTGGAACTAGCGGGGGTGCCGGTGGACATGGCAGACTGAGAGACGGTGGGAGATGGTATTGTTGCCGCCGGTGCCCTAGATGCAGTGTTTCCTACTACGAAACTGGTGATTCCCTGACCCTGACTGCTTTGGCCTGGCAAAGATACCTGCACAGATACAGCAGGTGGTGCGCTAAATGGTGGTCCTACACTGCCGGAAGGGATGTTGCGTTGATGACTAGCTTCATTGGCCGAGGGTGCAACAACCTTAAGGGACGTTTGGTAGTTAGTCCAAGCTTTCAAATGCATGGTGGTTAAATGTCTATGCATGCAACTAGTATTGAGACTTTTCAGATTCTGACCTCTGCTTAAGGAAGTAGAACATTTTTGACAGATGACTTTGCGCTGATCAATTGGATGTTGTTTAAAAAAATGCCAGACTGCACTCTTTCTAGCATCGGATACCTTTTCAGGCATTGCAGACTGAGCTTTAACCGGATGGCCACGCTGTCCTCCACCAGGTTTTGGCTTTGCCACGCGTTTTGGGCAAGATACGGGCCCGGCAGATGGAACCTGTGGCGATGTTGATGCCTGCTGCGGCCCCTCCTCCTCCTCTGCTTCAGAACTGCTGCCGCCTGCACCCTGTTCCCCCAATGGCTGCCAATCGGGGTCAAGAACTGGGTCATCTAATAACTCTTCTTGTACCTCCTGCGCAACTTCGTCTGTGTCACCGTGTCGTTCGGTGGTATAGCGTTCGTGATGGGGCAACATAGTCTCATCAGGGTCTGATTCTTGATCAGCACCCTGCGAGGGCAATGTTGTGGTCTGAGTCAAAGGACCAGCATAGTAGTCTGGCTGTGGCTGTGCGTCACTGCACTCCATGTCAGATTCAATTTGTAATGGGCATGGACTGTTAACTGCTTCACTTTCTAAGCCAGGGACGGTATGTGTAAAGAGCTCCATGGAGTAACCCGTTGTGTCGCCTGCTGCATTCTTCTCTGTTGTTGTTTTTGCTGAAGAGGACAAGGAAGTGACTTGTCCCTGACCGTGAACATCCACTAACGACGCGCTGCTTTTACTTTTACCAGTTTCACGAGAGGAGGCAAAAGAGCTAGAGGCTGAGTCAGCAAGATAAGCCAAAACTTGCTCTTGCTGCTCCGGCTTTAAAAGCGGTTTTCCTAATCCCAGAAAAGGGAGCGTTCGAGGCCTTGTGTAGCCGGACGACGAACCTGGCTCCACAGCTCCAGACTTAGGTGCAATATTTTTTTCCCCACGACCACCTGATGCTCCACCACTACCACTACCCTCATTACCAGCTGACAATGAACGCCCCCGGCCACGACCTCTTCCACTAGACTTCCTCATTGTTTTAAAAACGTAACCAAACTAACGTTATTTGTTGCAGTCACACAACTTACACGGTGAGCTATAACTTCAGTATGATTTAGCTACCCCTTTACAGGTTGGTGAGACCACCGCGAAAATCAGGCACAATGTTACACACTCTTTTTTTGGTGGCTGCAAATTAGAGAGATGCCCCACACGCAGGACTGTCACTGAAGCACAAATGTTAATATTAATGTCACACTATTATTTGTTTTTTATTTTTATTTTTTTCAGGAACACTTTAGAAACCCCCCCAAAAAAAAAAGAAATTTGATTTTTGCAGGGAGAATTTAGAAAACAAATGTAACAAACTATATGCTTTCTATGGGCCACTGAGTGAGAGATGACGCACACAGGAATCAGGAGTGGCACACAAGCCCAGAGGCCAATATTTTTCTACCAATGATTGATGGAGTTATTTTCTCTGGTAGATTTTGGAACCCAAATCAAGGAAAAAAAATATAGGCTTTCTATGGACCACAATTGGAGAGAGAGAGAGAGAGAGAGAGAGAGAGAGAGAGAGAGAGAGAGAGATGGCACACCCAGGAGTCAAGACTGGCACACAAGCAGAAAGGCCAATATTAATCTCCCACTGTTTTTTTTGGTTGTTTTTTTTTTTTTTTTTCAGGGAGACTTTAGAAAAAAAAATAATAAAAAAAATATGATTTTATCAGGAAGAATTTAGAAACCAAATAAAATAAAATGATTTTTTCAGGGAGAATTTACAAAACAAATAAAAACAAAAATAGGCGTTCTATGGCCCACTGACTGAGAGATGACGCACCCAGGAGTCAAGACTGGCACACAAGCAGAAAGGCCAATATTAATCTCCCACTGTTTTTTTTTTTTTTTTTTCAGGGAGACTTTAGAAAAAAAAATAATAAAAAAAATATGATTTTATCAGGAAGAATTTAGAAACCAAATAAAATAAAATGATTTTTTCAGGGAGAATTTATAAAACAAATAAAAACAAAAATAGGCGTTCTATGGCCCACTGACTGAGAGATGACGCACACAGGAATCAGAAGTGGCACACAAGCCCAGAGGCCAATATTTTTCTACCAATGATTGATGTAGTTATTTTCTCTGGTAGATTTTGGAACCCAAATCAAGGAAAAAAAATATAGGCTTTCTATGGACCACAATTGGAGAGAGAGAGAGAGAGAGAGAGAGAGAGAGAGAGAGAGAGAGATGGCACACCCAGGAGTCAAGACTGGCACACAAGCAGAAAGGCCAATATTAATCTCCCACTGTTTTTTTTGGTTGTTTTTTTTTTTTTTTTTCAGGGAGACTTTAGAAAAAAAAATAATAAAAAAAATATGATTTTATCAGGAAGAATTTAGAAACCAAATAAAATAAAATGATTTTTTCAGGGAGAATTTAGAAAACAAATAAAACCAAAAATAGGCGTTCTATGGCCCACTGACTGAGAGATGACGCACCCAGGAGTCAAGACTGGCACACAAGCAGAAAGGCCAATATTAATCTCCCACTGTTTTTTTTTTTTTTTTTTTTTTTTTCAGGGAGACTTTAGAAAAAAAAATAATAAAAAAAATATGATTTTATCAGGAAGAATTTAGAAACCAAATAAAATAAAATGATTTTTTGCAGGGAGAATTTAGAAAACAAATAAAACCAAAAATAGGCGTTCTATGGCCCACTGACTAAGAGAGAGAGAGAGAGATGGAACGCTTAGTACTGGCACACAAGCCCAAAGGGCAATATTAATCTCCCTTTTTTTTTCCAGGGAGAATTTCTAAAACCCCCCCCAAAAAAAAAATAGGCTTTCTATGGCCCACTATTTGTGAGAGAGATGGGACGCTCAGGACTGGCACAGATGGCACGCTCAGGACTGGCACAGAAGCCCAGAGGCCAATATTAATCTCCCTTTTTTTCTGGGAGAATTTATAAAACCAAAAAAAAAATTAAATAGGCTTTCTATGGCCCACTATTTGTGAGAGAGATGGCACGCTCAGGACTGGCACAGATGGCACGCTCACAACTGGCACACAAGCCCAGAGGCCAATATTAATCTCCCTTTTTTCAGGGAAAATTTATAAAACCAAAAAAAAAATTAAATAGGCTTTCTATGGCCCACTATTTGTGAGAGAGATGGGACGCTCAGGACTGGCACAGATGGCACGCTCAGGACTGGCACAGAAGCCCAGAGGCCAATATTAATCTCCCTTTTTTTCTGGGAGAATTTATAAAACCAAAAAAAAAATTAAATAGGCTTTCTATGGCCCACTATTTGTGAGAGAGATGGGACGCTCAGGACTGGCACAGATGGCACGCTCAGGACTGGCACAGAAGCCCAGAGGCCAATATTAATCTCCCTTTTTTTCTGGGAGAATTTATAAAACCAAAAAAATATTTAAATAGGCTTTCTATGGCCCACTATTTGTGAGAGAGATGGCACGCTCAGGACTGGCACAGATGGCACGCTCACAACTGGCACACAAGCCCAGAGGCCAATATTAATCTCCCTTTTTTCAGGGAGAATTTATAAAACCCCAAAAAAAATAAAATAGGCTTTCTATGGCCCACTATTTGTGAGAGAGATGGCACACTCAGGACTGGCACACAAGCCCAAAGGCCAATATTAATCTCCCACTGTATTTTTATCAGGGAGAATTTATACACCCCACAAAAAAAAATACAGAAAAATGAAAAGGCTTTCTATGGCCCACTATGTGAGAGAGATGGCACACACAGGGATGGCACTCTAGCAGAAATGCCAAATTGCCAATCTTAATCTCCCACCAAAAAAAAAAAAAAAAAAAAACAGGGAATGTCCTACAATTACTATCTCCCTGCCTGCAGTAATCTCAGCCAGGTATGGCAGGCAGCTACTATCTCCCTGCCTGCAGTAATCTCAGCCAGGTATGGCAGGCAGCAATAAGGAGTGGACTGATGCACAAATGAAATAAAAAGTGTGGACAAACAAAAAAGATAGCTGTGCAGAAAGGAAGGAACAAGAGGATTTGTGCTTTGAAAAAAGCAGTTGGTTTGCACAGCGGCGTACACACAGCAATGCAGCTATCAGGGAGCCTTCTAGGGCAGCCCAATGAGCTACAGCGCTGAGGGGAAAAAAAAAAACTTCCACTGTCCCTGCACACCGAGGGTGGTGTTGGACAGTGCAAATCGCTGCAGCACAAGCGGTTTTGTGGTTAATGGACCCTGCCTAACGCTATCCCTGCTTCTGACAAAGCGGCAGCAACCTCTCCCTAAGCTCAGATCAGCAGCAGTAAGATGGCGGTCGGCGGGAACGCCTCTTTATAGCCCCTGTGACGTCGCAGACAGCAAGCCAATCACTGCAATGCCCTTCTCTAAGATGGTGGGGACCAGGACCTATGTCATCACGCTGCCCACACTCTGCGTTTACCTTCATTGGCTGAGAAATGGCGCTTTTCGCGTCATTGAAACGCGACTTTGGCGCGAAAGTCGCGTACCGCATGGCCGACCACGCACAGGGGTCGGATCGGGTTTCATGAAACCCCGACTTAGCCAAAAGTCGGCGACTTTTGAAAATGTTCGACCCGTTTCGCTCAACCCTAGTGTTGACACATTTACCACTCGAACGGTTACCGGCTTGGCGAGCATCACCAAGGGTATTGCGTGACGCTGGGCAAAAGCGGAAGACATAAAGTTACCCTCTGCCCCAGAATCCACGCATAGCTCGACCATAAGAGTGGATGGGCCTATGGTAATTGTCCCCTTGAAGGACAACTTTTAGGCAAACGTTGCCGTGTCTAGTGTACCTCCTCCAACTGCCACTAGACGCTGACGTTTCCCCGACCGCTGAGGACCCTTGGAGGCAAGGTATCCTGACTGCTGGTAAACATGACGGACCTTATGTGCACGGAGAGACTGAGACTTGGATCCCGCTCGTGTCACCTCTAAGGCCTCATGTGACTTGGATGCCTGGACTGGAGATTCCAAAGGTTTGGCGAAGGTGGGAGCCAGCCGAAACCTCTGCCTACACTGGGCTCGCTCCAACCTCCGCTCGTTAAAACGGAGGTCAATACGAGTAGATACGGCTATGAGCTCCTCCAGTGTGGCGGGAATCTCCCTAGTGGCCAAAGCGTCCTTCACATGGTCAGCCAGCCCCCTCCAAAATACGGGAATGAGGGTTTTATCTGGCCATTCCAACTCAGACGCTAATGTCCGGAAGTGAACAGCAAAATGGCTGACCATGGTTGAACCCTGAGTCAAAGCCAGCAGTCGGAGCGCTGTATCATGGGTGACTTGAGGTCCTAAAAAGATCTGTTTCAGAGTGTCCAGAAACCTAGGAACACTCCGCACCACATGATCGTTGCGCTCCCACAGCGGCGTAGCCCACTCCAACGCTCTGTCCGACAGGAGAGAGATTATGAATCCCACCTTTGCCCGCTCAGTAGGGAAACGTGCAGCCAGAAACTCGAGGTGTATACCACATTGGCTCACGAAACCCCTACAGGACTTACTGTCCCCAGAGTATGTCTCAGGCAAAGGAAGGTGAGATAGGGTCGGAACAGAGGTGGCAGTGGGTAAAGCTGCTGCAGCCACGCTAGCAGCCTGAACAGCTATTGCGGTAACATCCACCGCCGAGGTTGCACGCTCAAGAGACGCCAACCGGCCCTCCAGCAGCTGGATGTACCCCTGCAATCGCTGTTCATCCGCCATTACTTAGCCAGATCCTGGCGCTAGTATACTGTTAGGGTTGGCGGAACGCACCAAATATATAATTTATTAAATGGAATTGGTGCGTTCGCAACCCGAGATCCACCGTGCAGGAAAACACCTGCTGCTAAATAATGGCGGCTCTATATGGCGGTATATACCAACTCTGTTAGCTTCACAGAGTAACCGCGAGAGGAAAGCTCTGTACCCTGTTAGACTTTCACAGAGGCACAGGCCAACTACCCAGATGTGAGCAGTGAGTGGTCATGCATGCATACAAAACTCCTCACCGGAGATGCCAGCATTCTAGGGACTTATTTCGGCCGGGTCCCTGAATACACTTAAACACAATCTCCTCACCGGAGGTGCCAGCATTCTAGGGGCTTATTTCAGCCGGGTCCCTGAACACATTCAAACACATGACCACATTGGCGCAAAGCATATAGCATAAGACGATACTAGCGCATGGCCGTGCGGTCATGCGCAGTTTATATAGTTGCAGCACAGGAAGCTGCTACTGAAGTTTTTGCCCTTTCAGGACCTTCCAGAAGGACCAATGGAAAGTGCCGCAGTACCTGAGCATGTGACCGAACATGTGGCCCTCGACCTCCAATGGGAGACCCTGCCCTGGGCATGCTCAGTGTGTGTAAACAAGGACTTAGTCCCAGAGAGGCTCGCTCGCCGCAGATCAGTGCAGGGTACCATAGGAAAGCCAGAAAAGGCAGTAGTGATCCTATGCACCGAATCAGCCCCAGCGAGACGCTGGGAGCGACATCTCTGCCGAGCAGAGCCCACTGCGGCCGATACCGCATGGGAGACCGCAGCAGACACAGATCGAGATTCCCCCTGTGCAGCAGAGGAAACTCGACTCCTAACATTTGGACTAAAAATGAAAACGCAGAAATAAGTTTCTAAAAATATTTAAAAGATAAAAAAAACCTAATCACTTTGCATTTTCCCATTGAAACATAAAGACTTTAAACATAAAAACAAACATATTTGGAATCTCTACATCCTGATCTGTCAAACTATAATTCTATTTAACCCATAAAGTAAATACTGTAAATTATATAATACATTTAAACACCGGAATTGCCATTGTTTTGTTCTCCAGTTTGTTTGTTTTTTTTTTTTACAAATTTCAGAATTTTTTTTAGCACTTAAAAAAAACTCCAAAAAACATGAAACTTATCGTATGGTAAAATTAATGTCATTTAACCCTTTCCTAACATGGCTTTTTTTTCCAGTTTTGAATTTTTGTTTTTTTCCTCTCCTTCCAATAGCCATATTTTTTTTTTTTCCTGTCCCCGTAGACATATGAGGTCTAGTTTTTGTAGGATGAGTTGCACTTTTGAGTGCACCTTCCATTTTATCATGTGATGTACTGGGAAAAAAATCAAAGTGCGGCGAAATTGTGGAAAAAAAAAAGTGCAATTCCACAATTGTTTTTGTGTTTTTTTTTCATTGTGCGATGGTCTAAGGGGTAACGTTTCTCCTTGTGGAGAGTTGCATACCGACTCTGGCATGTAAGGCTAGGTAAGGAGGGTTATGCAACGTTCAATGCTCCTCTGTGAAATCGAATATGCAAATTGCCTCTTCAGATAGCTACTTCCAACGGTTGGCACTATAGAGTTCAATTTCTCTTTCTCTTTGAAGAGGCGACTTGTATATTCAATGTACGGTAAAATTACTGAGCTATGTAATTCTCCAGTTCATTATAAGTACAGTGATACCAAAACATGAATAGTTTTTTTTTATTTTAGTGGTGAAAAAAAAAATGTGAAATTTGTAAAAAAAATTAAATAATAAATAATAATAATTTCAGTGTATGTACAATGTTTTGATCACCTCTTATTCCTTTTTGGTGCAGTGTTGTGGCTGCCCCCCCCAAAAAAAAATGCAATCCTGGTGTTTAGATTTTATTTTTTTTTCTTGTTACACCATTTACCGATCAGGTTAATTGTTTAAATTATATATTTTGATATATCGGACTTTTTCGAATGCAGCGATAACAAATATGTGTATTTTTTTATTCCATTGTTTTTGTTGGATAAAAAGAGGGTTGATTTGAACTGTTAGATTGTTGTTTTTTTTTCATATTTTTAAAAACATTTTTTTTCACTTTTTACTGTATTTGCCAGTCCCCTTAGGGGACTTAAAACTATCATCAGCTGATCTCTTGTGCTATACATAGTAGTGCATTAGCACTATGTATGGTAAAAAATCATGGTCTCCTATGAACGCTAAGCGGCTTTCACAGGAATACCATCATGATGACTGGAACATATGTCTTCAGCAAATCCCTGGCCATCATGGAAACCTATTGGTGTCCCGTGATCCTTGTATGGGCATGCCAATAGCCCTGTGGAATGCTGTTCTCCCATGCCGGTGCTCTTTAAATGCCACTATCAGAGATAGGAGCTGCACTTCACCCTCAGCTGTTATAAGCAGATGATGGCTGAATAAACAACCTGTCACGGGGCTACCGCGGCAGAGAGGTCCCAGAGAACCGCAGCGCTCTTGGCCTCATTCACACACAGTGAACAGAAGCTCTTCACCTGTATTCTGACCTGGCTGCTTTGTGCCAGCAGTGCATGAGTTAACCTTATTGCTGAGTTGCTGAGAGCTGGGTCTCTCTCAGCTGAAGTGGATTTTGTAATCTGATCCTCTATATAGACCCAGTCCTGACTTCAGCTATTGTCAGTGATCAGTTCTACTGCCTGGCTTGGAGGTTGAAGGAGCGTAGTGTTGGTGTTGGAGGTTTATTTACAGAGATTGGTGTCTGCTGTTTTGGTTGCATGTTAAACCTGTTTTCCTTCCTAGTTTTCTCCTTCTCTTCCCTTCTATGTGTTCCCTCTGTGGTTGTGTGAGCATTTGGTGAGTTTGAGACTTGTAGTTACCTTGTCTGTATACCCTGTTATTTGTTGTATTATTACACTGGTGCAGTTCACCTCCCTTGGGGGGGGGGAGAGGGGGCTACTGATAGGACCTGCACAGGAGACAGGGATATGCTGGCGGCTCAGGTCTCCTAACCATCATAGGTACCCTTGAGATAAGGGAAAGCCAGGGCCCCATTATAGTGGTAATAGTGGTAGGGAGTCGGGACAAGTGCGGGTCCCAGTACACCGTCCTGCCCCTTTATTGCCACTTACGGCGTGACACAACCATCATTTGCCAGGAAAGATGCAGGCTTGACTTTCGAGTTTTGCATTAAAGTCAGGAAGCCGTACGTCATATGTAAGAAGTAAAAAAAAGCCCCATCAGAGGTCTGTTTATTTTGACTTGGTTCCTCATTCTTGTATTACATAGTCAGAGACTTTGTGTAACTCCAGTAACACAGTATGATGCCTCTAGGCATGCTCGTGTTTCTCTGCAGCTGTGTACTAGGTGAGTGTTACTCTTTGGGCGTTCTATACTTCCAACTATTATGGGGGGTTTGCTTGTTACCTTGTTATAAGGTCTTGTACTTGGTATCTACCATTGATTTAGTTCTTGTGGTTGTCAATGAGGGGCTTCTAGTTTTCCGTAGTAGGAGGAACCCTGCGTTAGATACTACTTGTAATGGTTATTATCTTTAGTACCTTCCGAATGGCGCGAATGTCCAAGAAAGACAATGGCAGATTTGGTCACGCTTCCCACAGACGCAGAGATGATGATTTTTGTTAAGACGTTTGGATTGTTGGGTTATGTGCTGCACATTTCCATCTACTGATGGCATAAAACGAACATTCCTGTGCCTAAATAGGCTTTATTTATTGGGCAGTGGAACGATCAGTCGCATTAGGTCAAGGTGAAGGTTCCTAGAACATTCTCGAGTCCCAGTTTTTATTTTTTTCTCAAATGTCTAGTTCTTTGAGTTCCAATTAATATCTTACAGCTAACATCAGCAGTTTGTGTTAAAAGGTTGAACTGACATTACGTCACCATAACACCATAGCGTAAAATTGTGCAAAAGTTTTAGACAGGGGTGGAAAAAATGCTGTAGTGTAAGAATGTCTTAAAAAATAGAAATGATCATTTATATTTATCAATGAGCAAAATGAAAAGTGATATACAGTATCTCAAGGATCTAACATGGGTTTGCACATATCTTTACTTTACATTACTAGTTTTACATTGTTTGACTTTTGTTTCAAAAGGGTCAATACAGGTCAAACACACTGCAAAGAAAACTGCGAGACTTGGCGGCAACGTAACTCTGGAGTGCCAACTGATGACCAATGAATCAAATGTCATACAAATTACCTGGCATAAAGAATCTGGTAATTTTACCGGGGCCATGGCTACCGCCAGTAAAGCTTATGGTCAAAAACTTGTTGGTCACTACATGAATCGAGCAAAACATTCTTCGCACAAAAGTCTCAATATCTCAGCAATAACAATCAACCCTGTGACTCTGGTGGATGAGGGATGTTTTAAATGTATCTTCAATCTGTTTCCATTGGGAGCTTCCACTGGAACCATCTGCCTCAAAGTGAACGGTAAGAGTCGTCTCGGGGTAAAACCTGGAATTACTGGAAGAATTCTACTTAAAAGACTCCTTTGGAGATAATTTTTAATACTTAAATGGATTTTCCCACAAACAAAAAGTTCATTTTAATCTATAGATTTTGGAATAATTATAAGTTTCACAATTGGATGTGTTTAAATAAAATGTTCCTGTGCTGAGATAATCTCATAAATGTGCCCCTGCTGTGTAATGTGTAATGGCCGTGTCTGACTGTGCAGGAACATGGTCTGATCATACCACCGCTCCGGCTCAGGGGAGGATAAAAAAAAGTTTACCGAAATTACAGCACTGGATCGTAGCTGGTTCTTTTTGTTAGATAAAATATTTTTCTTTTTGTTTTTAACCCCTTACCGGCATCGAACGTACTATACCGTCCGATGCCGGCTCCCCTGCTTTGATGCAGGGCTCCGCGGTGAGCCCGCATCAAAGCCGGGACATGTCAGCTGTTTTGAACAGCTGACATGTGCCCGTAATAGGCGCGGGCAGAATCGCGATCTGCCCGCACCTATTAACTAGTTAAATGCCGCTGTCAAACGCAGACAGCGGCATTTAACTACCGCTTCCGGCCGGGCGGCCGGAAATGACGTCATCGCCGACCCCCGTCACATGATCGGGGGTCGGCGATGCTTGTGAATGGTAACCATAGAGGTCCTTGAGACCTCTATGGTTACTGATTGCCCGTCGCTGTGAGCGCCACCCTGTGGTCGGCGCTCACAGCACACGTGCAATTCTGCTACATAGCAGCGATCAGCAGATCGCTGCTATGTAGCAGAGCCGATCGTGCTATGCCTGCTTCTAGCCTCTCATGGAGGCTATTGAAGCATGGCAAAAGTTAAAAAAAAAAGTTTAAAAAAATGTGAAAAAAATAAAAAAAACATAAAAGTTTAAATCACCCCCCTTTTGCCCCAATCAAAATAAATCAATAAAAAAAAATCAAATCTACGCATATTTGGTATCGCCGTGCTCCGAATCGCCCGATCTATCAATTAAAAAAAAGTATTAACCTGATCGCTAAACAGCATAGCGGGAAAAAAATTCGAAACGCCAGAATTACGTTTTTTTTTGTCGCCGCGACATTGCATTAAAATGCAATAACGGGCGATCAAAAGAATGTATCTGCACAGAAATGCTATCATTAAAAACGTCATCTCGGCACGCAAAAAATAAGCCCTCAACCGACCCCAGATCACGAAAAATGGAGACGCTACGGGTATCGGAAAATGGCGCACTTTTTTTTTTTTTTTTTTTTTAGCAAAGTTTGGAATTTTTTTTCACCACTTAGATAAAAAATAACCTAGTCATGTTAGGTGTCTATGAACTCGTACTGACCTGGAGAATCATAATGGCAGGTCAGTTTTAGCATTTAGTGAACCTAGCAAAAAAGCCAAACAAAAAACCAGTGTGGGATTGCACTTTTTTTGCAATTTCACCACACTTGGAATTTTTTTCCCGTTTTTTAGTACACGACATGCTAAAACCAATGATGTCGTTCAAAAGTACAACTCGTCCCGCAAAAAATAAGCCCTCACATGGCCAAATTGACGGAAAAATAAAAAAGTTATGGCTCTGGGAAGGAAGGGGAGCGAAAAACGAACACGGAAAAACGAAAAATCCCCTGGTCATGAAGGGGTTAAACAATGTTTCACTGCAAAGAAAGAATAATTTGCAATCCCATGCTGTAACATCTGTACACTTTTTTTCTCCCTCCCCCCATCCCCGGCCAGAAACTATGGTATGACCAGTCTACGTCCCGGCAGGGTCAGACACAGCCATTACACAGTACACAGCAGGGACACATTTATAAGATTATCTCAGCACAGGAACATTTTATTTAAACCCATCAAATTGTGGAAATTATTATTATTCCAAGATCTATTGATTAAAGTGAACTTTTATTTGTGAAAAAAAAACCTTTAAGTGCATGTATTTTTGGCTAAAAATGAAACTCAGAATTGGATTTTATTGAAATGTCTCAATTGTTTGGCTTCTAGAACCTTTGTTGATCACTGTAGAATGAGTTAAAAGTATATGCATGATTGAGATTGCTCTCTGATCTGTAACCTTTATCACCCTTCCCGTGGACCATCCATCTTCTAATTCAGATTTATGATCAGATGAAAGTTGTAATTCAATAAGCTTGGTTCTTCTTTCCCCAAGATCATCTGTTGGAGGAAAGTGATGAGAGCCTCCTGCACATTAGATGGTTGCAGCAAGATCCTTTTGAAATTTTGGCCAATGTTGAACTAATCTAAGGACGTTCTATTGGACTTTAACTTTAAGCTTGGCAATCATTTTAATTTCCTATTTTTTATATCCAGAAGAACAAATATTGGAACCTAACCTGGAAGTACATGAGATTGGTCCCCCTGACATCCGGGACAAACTGTACATTGTCACCTGCTCCGCCACTGGGAATCCGGCTCCCAATATCACATGGATGCTCCCGGAAAACCTGAATACAGCTCCAGAACTTTACTCTTTTGTCAACCAGAATGAAACCGAGACGGTTATAAGTAACTTTACTTTGAACATCTCCAGTACCCGATATAGTAAGGTCCATGTAATCTGTGTGGTCCGTCACCCTGCCCTTGACTCGGAGAAATATCTATCAACAGATATAAATGGCACTGGTAAGTATTAGAATATTTGATTAAATCAAAAGTCAAGCTTTCAAAAAACATGTATGTCTCATGGGACCTCTCCAGTTGCCTCCAGTACATGCATAGGTCCAAAGATGAGTAAACACTTTACAGTGTTTGGACACTTTTGTTGTTCAGTTTCTTACTAAAATTTAGAGATGAGAGACTGAAATGAAACTTGATTTGTCAGATTCGGTCGAATTTGGTTGGGGAATTTGATTCACGTCCATTTAACTCAACGTGAGTCAATTTGGCCAAAAAGCGTATTATTACGCTCTATGAGAACGTAGAGCAGAATAAATGGAGAGGTATAAAAAACAATTACTATACTCCCCCTTCCCTCACCTGTACTCGTTCTCCCTGAATGGTCATCCTCTGTATCCCTACTGTCTACTGTCTTCTTCACTCTTTGATGCCTCCAGCGATTAATGGACCACAAGTGATATCATGACGTGAATTACCCTACGACACCATGACGTCCCTTGTGGCCAAGTCAGTGCTAGAGGTTCTGAAAGATGAACATGAAAAAGAGGACCGCAGTCGGAGGAAGGAAGGAAATTATTAGCATACTGCAGTACCAGCAAAGATGAGGCATTAGGTGAGTATATTGTTTATTTTTTATTTTTTTACCCCTTTCAAACTCTGAAAAGAATCTCAAAAAATGGCGGCAATTCTTCTTTTGACTGAATCGCAAAAAAATGTCAAATATGACTTATTATTGTGAAATTGGAATCATGTTAGTTTTAACCCCAGTTGTTTATATCGTCTCTACTAGGCTTCAGCACCATTTCTTCCTGCTGCATATTTTCTTCAAAAGCCCGGTCTACTTGTGAAACATTAATATTTCTAGAACAGGAAACAGTACTACTGTGTTTCAGAATTCCCCACTAGACCAAGTTCTGCTTACACATCTCTGTGTTTTTTAAGGGGGATGTCCAGGATTTTTATATATATGATTATTTTTTTTGGATAGACCATCAATTTTAAGTAGACATCCAACACCCCAGTACCCCTCTGATCAGCTCTTACCAAGTCCCGTAGTGTTTGCAGCTGGAACACCACAGTCCTGCTTAGTGGTCGTTCACAGGTATGGTGGATATCATCAATTCACTTCATTGGGTGCTGAGTTGCACACTTTATAAAAAATAATACCAGCTAAAAGTTGATCGAAGATCAATTTTTGGACAACATGTTTAATTTATCCATCAGTCTCTTTTAATGATTACGAGTTCATTGTTGGAGTAAGACTGCCGATTAGATTTGGAAGAATCAATTTACAGAACTCTGGTCCATCGGCCAGGACAGTAATCTGTGATCGTTGGACAGGAGCACTGCAAATTTTCTTATCTCAAAGTATTCCCAGCTCTTGTTTTGATCAGTCAAGCTGGCTAATCAAAAGAGGTACCGGTAATGCCAGTATGTAAGGAGAATTTTCAGCCCTCTGATCTTGCGGTCACAGATTACTGACCTGGCCGATGGACCGATTCTCTCATCCCCAGTGCCAGTTTGAGTAGTGGTATCTGACAAATGCACATATTAAAGCCATGTGCTCTGACTACAAAGAAAATTGATTCAAAGCAGATCAAATTTGTATCAAAGTTTTATGAATTTGCTGAACCCTTTGAATTCCAAAGATGTGTGATTTGCTTTGCGGGAGAGCTTAAAAGTTTCTCATCAAAAATTGAATCAGCCAGAGGAGGCGGACATGACCACACATGCATCTGAGCAGGATTCCCCCAAATCCTTGCCATTTATCAAATCAAATTCCATAGCACAGCCAAGCATTAGAGATTATAATAGCCTGCATAAAAGCAAAAACAGGAAATGCAGCAGCCAATTTGGAGTGATTATGGATAGTGAGAGGACATCACAACTTAACCATAGAGATAGGAAGAGAAAGCCATAAAACATTTAAAAAAACTATACAGGTAGTGAGAAGCAATGAAGAAGAGTGTGTTATCACCATTTACCATCTGTGATGACACAGAAATTATTCTTAAATAGGTCAAACATATTTCTGAGTAGGTCAGGAGACATAGGCCATTGTTCATATGAGCCTGAACGTTGACTCTTGAACACTTTTTTACCCTCACCCTGTGTTGTCTGCCCATGAGGAAGGAGAGCGGGTGTTGAGTGGAATAAGCCCTGGTCCATGTGGTCTTTCTAAAGACAGCCGGGCCAGCAGATAAGAGAACCCACTGACCCTCGTTCCTCCACACCATCTGTTTACCAACCGCCATATATGAGGTTACTTGCGAAGGCTGTTTTTATGTTAAAGACCTTGATAAGTGTTCACTACAGTGGTAGGAGACCTCAAAGTGTTTACACACACCTTTTAATTGATGACTTTGCCATTCATTAAAAAAAAAAAGAGAAACAGGTGAATTTTAATGCAAAATATTTGCTCGTCATCACTTGTCAGAATGTCTCTATAAAAAATAACCAATCCCTAAACTTGGTATAAAATCCAATAAGTCAGCTAAGTCATGTGAGGGACTGTCTGGTTCTTATATGACCTCACACGTTTCTCACATTTATTTCGCAGGAAATAAAGATTCAGACTGGAAGTTCGCGAGTACTTTCATCATCGTCTTCATTATCCTGATGTTAAGTTTGGCCCTAATAATTGTGCTCGTACATATGAAGAAAAAAAGCAAAGTGAGTAGTTTACAATGCCCAGCTTCTTCCAATATGGAGGTGTAGTATTTATAATGCTGTAATGGAATGGTCAACCTCGCATTTACACACAAATCCAGATCTTTCCGTAGTTATTTGCGTTTCCCCGACTTGTATTCTCCTTTTGTCGTAGTCACCAAACTCATCATACAGAGTGAGGTCTACTCCACTCACATCATTGGCTTACAGTCAAACACAGCACTACACAACTTCTCTTCATACTCCCTAACATTCCCAATGGGTCTCCGCCCAACCTTATCTGGTCATTTTGGCCCTATCCTGGTCTCTGCCTCAGTACCGGTCTACATAGTAACATAGTAACATAGTTATTAAGGTTGACGGAAAAATTTAAGTTCATCTAGTTCAACCCGTAGCCTAACCTAACATGCCCTAACATGTTGATCCAGAGGAAGGCAAAAAAAACACATGTGGCAAAGAGTAAGCTCCACATTGGGGAAAAAAATTCCTTCCCGACTCCACATATACGGCAATCAGACTAGTTCCCTGGATCAACACCCTATCAAGGAATCTAGTATATATACAACTTTATACTGCAACATTATACTAGTCTCCTTCTTAGGTCCCCATCAATCTGTCACCCGTTTGCATCACTCATGTCCCGACCCTAGTTGGAACCATGGTTCTCTCAATAAAATTACTTCCCTGGGGTTTTAGTTGTGACTCTTGACTAGACGTCTCTACAATGCTGTCCATTCTCTTCCAAAGAAGACGACTAGGTAACAGAATACTTTTCAGGATCACACTATTCACTCTATACATGCACTTCCTCTGCAGTACAACACACGACCTCCGCCCACTCTTACTAAGTCATGTTTCTTTTATGATGGTCATTGCATCTTCAGGCGACAAACTGTGCATTCTCCCAGCTCCCTATCTCACAGTGTCACATGTCACACCCAATATCAATTAACCCATTAAGAACAAAATTATAGTATGGCACTTGTTTTGTACAGAAATATCCATTTATGAGTGTAACTCATCCAAAAAATATATAACGACAACATAAGATATTACAAGATGGGTCCTGTACACAGCACACACAGAAATGAGGGATTCCTTTCTCTACGTAGCCAGATTCCTGTCACTACATAGTGATATCAACTTCCTGTTTGTGGCACATTAGTATATGGGAGGGGGAAAACTTTTCAAGATGGGTGGTGAACATGGCGGCCATTTTGAAGTTGGTAATTTTGGATCCAACTTTATTTTTCAATGGGAAGAGGGTCATGTGACACATCAAACTTATTGAGAATTCCACAAGAAAAACAATGGTGTGCTTGGCCTTAACGTAACTTTATTCTTTCATGAGTTATTTACAAGTTTATGACCACTTATAAAATGTGTTCAAAGTGCTGCTCATTGTGTTGGATTGTCAATGCCACCCTCTTCTCCCACTCTTGACACTCTGATAGCAACACCGCAGACGAAATGCTAGCACAGGCTTCCAGTATCCATTGTTTTAGATGCTGCACATCTCGTATCTACACAGCATAGACAATTGCCTTCAGATGACCCCAAAGATAACAGTCTAAGGGGGTCAGATCGGGAGACCTTGGTGGCCATTCAACTGCCCATGATGACCAATCCACTTTCCAGGAAACTGTTCATGTAGGAATGCTCGAACCTGACACCCATAATGTGGTGATGCACCATCTTGCTGGAAAAACTCAGGGAACGTGCCATCTTCAGTGCATGACTGAACAGTTTCCTGGAAAGTGGATTGGTCATCGTGGGCCAGTTGTATCCAACACAATGGGCAGCACTTTGACCGCATTTTATAAGTGGTCATAAATGCAGTAATACTCGAAATGGGAAATACAAAATTCTCCCGGTTGAAGGTCAAAGTGGCCATAATGTAGTCTGGACCTGTCCTCTATACTGCCCCTTTTCTCGAACTAAGGACCTACCTAGTAGAGAGAAGGAGAAATTACTTAAAGGGGTTGTCTGACCTTAGGCTACAAATCTGCAGTCACTCTATATGACTGCCGACTTGTGAATCCTCACATCGCACGCACTGCATGCTGTGTGGTATGCGTGTGACCGTAACTACGTGACTTGCATACATGTGGTCACATACCAACTAGATGGGCATGGCAGCGCTGATTGCAAGTGAATTGAGTGAGGATGGACAATGTCTAGTCAGAATGTGGCAAGAAGTATGCAAATCGCATACTTGCAGTCACATGACCGCCCACTCCCGTCGTCGGCCTTGGAAAATACTCACAGAGCTCTTGATGTAGGTATGCACAAGTCTGTAGTCACAGAGACTTGTAACCTAAAGCCAGACAACCCAATTAATTAATTGCTTTTCCTAAGGAAAAATCACTAATTTATGGATAAACTTACAGCGTAGAAAAAAGTTTCCTGTGTGTAAATGAGGAGTACAACAATTTCTGGCCATTATATATCTTATATCTTGCATTTTTCACTAGTTTTCCCCTCTGCAGGCTCTCTATCATTTTCAGTTGTCTCTGAGCTGGTGGGTTTAGACCAGCGGCTATAATGTCTCCCATACATAGAAGCAGTATTTTTAGATGCATTAAATTCGTGCATGTTCCATAGATACAGTAAATGCAAATGGAAGTTCTACATTTACGGTAGACTCTTCTCTATTTGTTTAGTGGTTAAAGCAACTAAACATTTCACAAATTATAAAATTACTGCAAAAATATAGTGCAGCATTCGTTAGGTCTTCCTCCTAGAATAGTTTCTGCAGAAAAACAAATGTGCCTTGAAAGATGGTATTAGTTTGACAATTCCTCTCTAAAATTAGATGTACCCATAACAAAAATGTAAAACGTATAAATTTATCATAATTTTTTCATTTTAGAGTAAAAGGATACTGGAGAAGCGACCTGATACAATAAGCACTGGACGTCTTCTGAGGACTTAATCTCCAGACTGTTACCTGGATTTCCAGTCATGTTCCTTCAAAATTATGGCACCATCCCAATATATCATCAATGTTGCATTGTAATTGAACTTCACAAGTTGGTCATTATCCCTCTTTCTCTCTACGGTAAGGAAAACAGAGCAGAAAAGGTGTCTGGACCCTATAGTGCAAGTGTTTCGAGAACGGGTCTGAATTAATAATGGATAAAGGGGCAAAACATCTCACAGGTGTCTCCAAAATCTTGTAGAAATCCTTCCCAGAAGAGCGGAAGTCGTTAAAATGTAGAGGGGGCGACTCCATATTAATGTCTAAGGGTGTAGGATCCTGGAAGAGAAATGTGTAGTGGTCCCGACAGTTTTATCCAGTAATGAAACTCTTCTACCTCTTATGTTCGCTCTATCTCCTCGTTGATTGTAAGCTTTTGTGAGCAGGACAATACTCGTCTTCTTTGTTTTACCATAGCTTTTGGTTTTGATTTGACATGAAGTTTCTGATATTTCTTCCATACTTTTCATGTGAAAGCTATTTAGAATTACTGGTACATTTATCTGTAAACTTTTATTTTTCTATTATTTATTAAATAATTTATTAATTACTTTTTTATTTTTTTTTTTTTTTTTGCCTTTACATTATTGGGAGAAATTTTCATACACAAAATGCATTAAATGACTGTATAAAATTTGCAAAAAAAACTGCATAAATGAAGATCTACAAATATATTATATGTTCTTGACACTATTTATTACAAATTTTTGGAGAAGGGTTTTCTACGAAGGCTCTCAAAAATTGTGAAAATTTATTTGGAATATTCAATTTTATTGGAACAAATGATTGTCGTGCATGTAGACTAGGTATAAGGACGTATAAGGGATGTGCACTGCTATAATACAGAAGTGAGCATATGCCGCCAATATAATATATGAAAAATCATGGCATGTTTCATCAGACTACATATTATGGCCTCTAATCTTCATGGCCGCCCTTTCCACATTTTTCATTAATAAGAGTCTCTGACACTCATTCCGCCGAGGTGACCACTCTAACAAATCACAATGCCTTGTTTCTATGTGCGGCCTACCTAATATTGCTATTCGGCCCCGTGCACTCAAGCTTTGTTCTGCGGAGGATGGGCCGTCGGTGTACATTGCCATAAACTCTTCATTGCCTCTTTTCTACTGTCAAGGAACATCCATCTATCGATCACGAAATATGAATAATCTATTGTAAATAACAAAGTAGTATCAAAACGCAAATAATATCCAGACGCTTTATATTGAAATCATTAAGTTAAATAGGCTTCCATGTCTAGACTTAGTGCAAAACACTTAGCAGTTCCCAATAAACTGCACCTTTCACATAATAACCTCTGGCGTAAAGGCCAACTCAGGCAGCGAATCACAGCCTGAGTATTCAGGTAGCTTTTGTCCCTGCCACTAATGTGACTGCTTCCTTCTGATTAACCCAGCTCTGTCATGAAACTGGGCTCTTCCACAACACTGCGCTCTGCCACAACTTCACAAGTCTGCCTTCTCCTGATTATCCAAGCTCTGCTACATTGTCGGGCTCTGGTATCACCACCAGTGATGAGCGAGTATACTCGTTGCTCGGGTTTTCCCGACCACGTTGGGGTGATCTCCGAGTATTTTTGACTACTCTGAGATTTAGTTTTCATCACCCCAGCTGAATGATTTACAGCTACTAGCCAGGCTGAGTACATGTGGGGGTTGCCTGGTTGCTAGGGAATCCCCACATGTAATCAAGCTGACTAGGCTTGACTAGGCTCTGATGGGTGCAATTGGGTTTGGAAGAAACAAGGGAAAAAGAGGCTAACGGATCGAGAGGGACAGAAATGTCTAATTCGGTGAAGGAAGCCTGATGATACGCGTCTTTTTCACAGCCAAAGGCGTTGGATACTTGACCAGGATCGATGGTGGTCTCAATGCTGAGCATATGTGAGTATCCTACAAGACGAGTTACTTCCTACATTCGAGTACTATGGCAGGGGTGAAAGCCAAAGGTGGATATATAAAATGCTAACAAAATAATAAAAAATTAAATTTAGATCTTTGGGCGCAAAACTGTAACAATGCAGTCACAAGGCAAGTATCTGCATAACTAATCATATGCTAAATAGCTGTAAGTCGTATTTATGTATGAGATATCCAAGAAGATTGCCTACAAAATGATGGTAGTTTCACGTACGAAGCAGAAGTGAATGTTGAGATATGGAGCCTGAAAGTCAAAACTTCAAAACATTGCTACCCTTTTGCTCTTCACTGTAGATATATATACATACAGTTTATGTGTGTCTACACATGTCATGACTGTTGACAAAGTAAAAAAATGCCGTCTAACAACATTATGTGTTTTCTTGCTTAAGTTGGAAATCTGCTCTTGGGCTCAAAGTCACAGCCCGAGAAGAGGTAAGTAACTTTGTGCCTCGGCATTTCATCCATTCCTTATATAAGTCCTCTTCAGGTTCACTGTTCATCATTAATAAAATATATATATATATATATTTTCCTCATGACTGATGTTTAATTTTTTGCCAATAGGGTGATCAATCAGTCCTGTATCTCAGCTTTCTTTTCACTGATTTCTTATGACATTTCCTCTTATTAATCCTAATTACAGTATATAGACCATTGTTTCACTAGACCTTCACACTCACAGAAACCAGCCAGGCATTTATTTGTGCTCTGGTAACATTCCACTGTTCTTGTCAATCTAGTTTTTTCCTCCTCAATGAAAAGGGAATCTGATAGCGGTAGATTCTGTAATTTCATGGTTGTGCAAACAAGTTTGGCTGCAGTTTTCTAACATAGAAGTTCCTCCACTCTTATCATCTTCTGAGGCCACACTAACTATGGAGCAACTGGCGATGGCGTCACCCTCTCTGGACTCAGCAGGGTAGTTAAAGGAATTGTCCAGTGAAAACAAATTATCGCCTATCTGCAGGACTGTTGATAACTTCTCGATCAGTGGAGGTCCAACAGTTGGGATCACACCGATTGGCAGAAATGGACAGTTTTTTCCCCCTTTATAGAATCGAGTGGCAGAGTCAAATCAAACAATATGTAAAACAAGGGAACCAATCAACAAATTTATCCTGTTTATAAATATGGCTATGGAGCGCCTCCAGATGCAGGGCCGTGGGTTACTCGGTACCAGTCCTCTCTGTCTCAGTTCTGGGGTTGTCATGGCGGCTGGACCCGGTCCGTGACCCTGCTAAGGGGCGTCCAATGAAAGGGGGTGATGAAAGTCGGCTAAGGTTTCGTGACGCCACCTGTGGTATTCGGTCAGGGTGACCGATGCTGCTTGGGGCTCACTGGCGTGATGTAACGGCAGCTAGATGGTATACCTTCCCACAGGTGAAGTATATCCCCAGGGCTTCCCGGTTGTGTAGGTGGTGATGGTGTGAGGACACAGGGTTGCAGTCTCTTTACCTTTTACTGAAGGCTTCGGGATCCTCAATCCAGAGCACTGCTAACTGGGCTGTCTGAGACCGGCCGGTCCGAAGGCACATCCAGAGTTCCCTTTGCAGGTGGAAATCGTTGCCTACCACTAGCGCCTGTGTGTTGTAGTTCTTCCCTGCAGAGCATTCGGGATAGTCCTCACAACTCTCGTGTTCGTTCTTTCTCTCTCTCTCTCTCCGTCCCCCAAGTTTATCTGGATAGGACGCACCCATTTGATGGGAAGGCTTGGAGCTATTCTGGGACCCTAGAGACGCCCTTCTCCACGCTTGCTCCCTATGTCTTCTTAGGTGATGTATGATAGACAGCCAACCTATAATCAACTGTCCTGCGGTATTTGAAGTAATGTTTGAAGTCAGTTACTCCCTCGGTGTTCCGGTCACTGGCTACGCGCCTCAGTAGGATGTTGCAGTTCTCGGGGCACGACTCCTACTGGCTCTCCTTTGTGCTTTGATCTCATTTCTCACTTTTCCACAATATCCTTCTCTTCGTGTCCTTTCTTGGGATACCGCCGCAAGATAGTGCAGGCGTGGTTCCATCACTTTCTACTCTTTCTGCTAGGCCCCTGTCAGGAACCCACCCCTGACAGGTCTTCCCTGGAATCTCCCAGGCTGCGTTCTCTTCTAACTTCCTATCTGACCCCTAGTTTTACCAGTGTGAGAAGTGGCCTAATACATAGTGCCTTTTGCTCCCCCTAGTGGCCGGAGTGTGAAGTGTAATGTGTGCTGGTGATACCTGGTCAGGTGAACTCCTTTAGTGCAATCAGACATAACATCACTCCCCTTAGTGGCAGAGCGACATTACTGCAACGACCAGGACTCTGGGGCGCTGCACTCCCCCCCCCCCCCAGAAACATGTTTAAATATTTTAAATAACATTCTAATCTACTGACTATAAATAATTTCTATTACCCAGCCGGGTATTCTACTAAGTGCAAATCTTTGAACAATAATTTAACTTCTCCTTTAAGGGCATATAGGCTGAACCCACTAAAGGCTTACTATACAACGCTACAGTACAAATCTAACGTCTTCTTCATTTCTTCTAACTTCACACAGATGCAGGACCGCCTGGCTATTCGTCCGGGCCTACTGCCTCTCTTCTTCTTAGTTCACAGCAACCATCTCTCTATGGTTCTCAGACTCACTAACCCCTACGGGTTCACTTTCTAGCTCTCTAGCTACATGGCATCTACTATGCAAACATTATCACTGTCTTACTACTTAAGGCATCATTATCAAAAGGCAACAAATAACATTCCCTTTAAGAGGGGAGATCAGTCTTCTCTGAGGTAGTGCAAACAGTCATCAAGTCACTAAGAAACTGCAAGACTCAAGAAACTTCCACGTCGTCATCAGGAATCGTCTCTTCGCAAAGTCTTCTTTCCTTGTAAAACCAGTAGAGAGCACCTTTTTTGTCCAGGTAATTGGTCCAGGATAAAGTTTCTACAATTGGTGAGCTAACTTAGACCTTTGTGTGAAAATCAGAAGGCCTGTTCATGTTTGGTTTACACCCTCATGGCCAGAAGTAGCCTGTAGGCTTCACTTTTCATTCTTTTTCTAGTTTTGTTGCATTCCTCTCTGCTGGAAAAAGAGCGCTTATGTGGCTGGAAGGTCCTACAATCTTAGCTGTGGACAGAGCTGAATCCATTATGGCCTATGTTACTGTCCCCATAAACTGAACTGTATGTTCTTGTGCTTATCCAAGAAGAGCAAGCAGTGTGTCTAATACAGGGACTGGAACAAGCAGTTGCTGTTCACGTTGGTCTAGATGCAAGGGTTTGATGGAGTCAGACGCTCTGGGTTCATGAAGACTCAATCAATTGTGTCGGACGAGTGGCGCGTACTTCTGTGTGCACCTTGCAACAACTTCTACACCATCCCCTGCTGGAATTATACTTGTGGCTTAGTGAATGCCTCTGTTTGTCATTAATTTGTCGAGTGGTGGTGGCCATGTTCCTGGTATAAATAGATCAGAAGTTGCAATATTTAGGTTCAGCTCTGAGTTGCACCTACATTTTGCAACGTTCACAGCTTTTATGTCATAATTCTAGTGTGAAAGCTTTTAGGCACTGGAGGTAGGAGTTGATACAGGAGACGGCCCAGTCTGTAATCCCCAAAAAAGGGGAGTATTCGACTCCCCTTTCAGTTCTTTAGATTTGCTCGAATTCAGCCTGGAAACTTTATTCGAAATGCTGGTAAATGCAATTTAAGATGCTTTCAGGTCACTCCAGAGTGGTAGAAATAAAATAAAAAAGATTATCACCTCTCCCCTCACCTGTTCTGACACTTTTAGCCTTGTCCTCTGATAGTCATTATGCCTCAGCGATACCATGAAGGTCACGTGAGTCAAGAGGAAACTCCAGTCAGAGAAAATCAGAAGGAAGTCAAAAGGGGAACCGCACAGAATAATAAAATATTATTAACTAGCACATGAGTTACAAGCAAAACTATGGGTTTTTCCATTTAGTGTTATGTGAAGAACATGAAGTAATGAAGTCATGAAAATCCTGATGCTGGTGTGAGCTGCACGTGCTTTGTAAGTAGCCTTTAGGATCTCATAAATGAATATATTCTACATACAGTAGTGGTGTAATGCAGGTGTCTGGGAGCAACGCACAGAGGCACGAGGCGGAAACAGTCAGGGGATAATTGTAGTTCTATTTATATACAGTGACTTCAAATAACTGAACAATTAGTGTTAGCAACTGGCAGATTAACATTCAAACAAAGATAACAATAAACTTGAAAAAAGGAAGTCTTTCTAGGTACGGCATTAATGTTCTGTTCATGACAGTGCTGGGAATTGTGGGAGTTGTGGGAGTCACCACATGAGGTCTGAGGGGCAAGTTCCTTAGTTCCTTAGTTGATGTAAAAAGACATAAATCCATGTGACACATTCATTCCTGCACTAAGACTGTCAAAGGTCGTCATCATTTTATATTCCCAGACTCTTCTGTCTCTCTTAGATTTGAAGTTACCTTTTAATACAAGTACGGTAATTTCATGTCCATAATGTTATGATTCGGGAGACAAAAATGTATTGCCACAGGTAGATCCACTCTTTTTTCTCTTATTGTATGGCGGTGAGAGTTCATCCTTGTTCTCAGTTTCTGCCCTGTCACCCCCACATACAGACTCCCAGTTGGACATTTAGTACAAATAATTAGGTACACCACATTAGAAGTGACGCAGCGGAAAGTACCTGGGATCTTGTAGTCCTGATGTGAATTGGGGATCTTTATCTTGTCCGTGGTCATTATAAATGGACAGGTTTTACATTTTTTCTGGTTGCAAGGAAAGGTTCCTGCAGCTGTTGGAGAGGACAGGGCGCTTCTGAAAATGATGCTTCTTAGATTTGGGGGCTGCCTAAAACACAGTAGTGGGGGGTCTGGATACATGGATTGTAATCAGGCATGTTTTTGCAGTAAAGGTTGTAATTTCCGAGCAGCTCCCCTTAGCACCTCCAGATTTGGATTGTTGGTAACTACTAGAGGTACCCGGTTATTTTCTTCTTTAGCTTTGTAATGTAGCAGGTGATTCCTTGATATTCTGGTGGCTCTTCTAATCTGGTTTTCAATTGTTCTTGGATGGTAGCCCTGATTCAAAAAGGTCTTTCTGAGGCGACCAAGGTGCTCATCTCTATCCATTGGGTTGGAACATATACGATTGTATCTGATGGCTTGGCTGTAGACAATGGAGTTTTTCATGTGTTTTGGATGGAAACTGTCCCATTTAAGGTATGTTGGATGGCCGATTGGCTTCTGATACAGGGATGTCTCTATTTCATTGTTCTGCAGCTTAATGATGGTGTCCAAAAAGTTAAATTCAGTACAGGAGTAGTTGAGTGTCAAGTTGATGGTAGGATGAAATTGATTAAACTGTTCATGGAACGTCTTTAGCTGTGGCTCAGACTCCGTCCAGATGATTAAAATATCATCAATGTAGCAGTAGTACGTCAGAGGCCTGATGGGAAATGAGGACAAAAAGTCGCTTTCAAGCTTGGCCATGAAAAGATTTGCATACTGTGGGGCCATTTTACTTCCCATTGCTGCGCCAGTCTCCTGTAGATAGATCTTCTTGTCAAATTCAAAGTAATTGTGGGTGAGGATGAATTTTATAAGTTTCACCACAGAATGTGCATCAGTCCCTGTGTTTTCTAGAAAGAATTTGCAGGCATTTAATCCATCCTGGTGTGGGATATTGGAGTACAAAGATTCCACATCCATGGTGGCCAGGATGGTTCCTTCTGGTAGAGGACCCATTACTGATAGTTTATTCAATAGGTCAGTTGTGTCCTGAATGGAGCTGGGTGTATCCTTTACCAGGGGTTTAAGAATACCCTCTACCCATCCAGATACCTGCTCAGTAACGGTGCCCACACATGAAATAATTGGTCTTCCTGGATTTCCAGATTTGTGCATTTTGGGAAGCATGTAGAATGTCTCTGTTCTTGGACTTTCTGGTATCAGTTCATTGGTTCTTATGGATTCGTCGGGCAGACAAGATACCAACTTGCTTAGTTCCTTGTAATAGTCCTGTGTAGGATCCGACTCCCAATTTTTTGTAGTAGCGTGTGTCCATAAGTTGTCTGTTTGCTTCCTTCATATAGTCCAGGGGTGTCAAACTGCATTCCTCAAGTGCTGCAAACAGGTCATGTTTTCAGGATTTCCTTGTACTGCACAGGTGATAATTTAATCACCTACACACATAATGATTGCAGCACCTTGTGCAAAGCTAAGGAAATCTTGAAAACACGCATGGTTTGTGGCCCTCAAGGAATGCAGTTTGACACCCCTGATATAGTCTGATAGGTGACTCTGGTGGCTGTGGGGACAGGCGCTGCTCCATAACTCTTGGAATCCCCAAGGCCTCTTCAATGCTTCTGCCTCCTCCACCTCTTTTAGGGCCTCCTCCTGTGTCCTCAACCTCTGCCTTAAAGAGACACGCGTTCCAAAAGTGCAGTGTTGGACACGCGTTCCAACATTGCCTTAATGAGACACGCATCTCCACCACCAACGTACTGCAGAGCCAGGGCTGCAATCAGGCAGTGTTAAAATGTATATGCCGTGGAGATCGTAACCATACAGCTGAAGAGTTGTGGAGAGCTCTCCTGGCCAAGTTTTAGCAATGGCTGTCTCCTATGAACCTGCATCCACAGAAGGCAGTGTCCGATAATGGAGTGAACCTGGTAGCAGCCCTACACCGAAGCAAACTCACACATGTGCATTGCATGCCTCACATCCTCAACCGGGAGGTACAGCGTTTTCCCCATTACTATCCTGGCCTGGGTGAGCTGCTGCAGAAAGCTTGTATGCTGCGTGCTCACGTCCGCTGTTTGCACCCCTCAGGTCAGCAACCTGCAGCGATACAGAGGTCTTTGTCCATACTAGTTAACAGGTTAGTATGCGATGTGCCAAAGGGGTGGAATTCCACTCTGCACATGTTGCAGGGACTGTGGCAGCAGCAATGGGCCCGGATGCAGTATGTCATGTTGTATAGCCTGGGCAAACACGGTACGGACGTGTTCCATATCACGCTTGCGGAGTGGGCACAGATTAATAACCCCTGCACCCTTCTGCACAGTTTTGAAATGGCTACTGAGATGGTTAGTGCTGATAATACTTTCATCAGCATCACTTTTCCGGTCATCTACATCTACTACGGAAGGAGGTGGTGGTCCCAGTGGAAGAGGAAGAAGCAGAGGAGGATGCGGAAGGGATAACATTGTCTCAAAGTTCCGGACTATCATCACATAGGCGGGTGCCAAGGGATGGTGGATTTCTGTGATGGAGAGGGGCTGGTAATACCGGAGAAACTGCTAGTAAAGGCACAAGAATCAAGAAACAAATGGAGAAGGAAGAGGAGTAAATTTTGCCAGATGCTTCTAGAGCGCCCCCAGACACAGGGCTGCGGGGTACTCGGTACCGGTCATCTCTGTCTCGGTTCTAGGGTTGTCACGATGGCTGGACCCGGTCTGTGACCCTGCTAAGGGGCGTCCAATAAAAGGTGATGAAAGTCGGCCAAGGTATCGTGACACCACCTGTGGTATTCGGTCAGGGGGACCGATGCTGCTTGGGGCCCGCTGGGGTGGTGTTATGGCAGCTGGATGGTATACCTTCCCACAGGTGAAGTAAATCCCAAGGGCTTCCCAGTAGTGTAGGTGGCGATGATGTGAGGCGAAGTTAATAACGAGGACACAGGGTTGCAGTCTCTTTACCTTTTACTGTAGGCTTCGGGATCCACAATCCAGAGCACTGTTAACAGGGCTGGCTGAGACCAGCCGGACCGAAGGCACATCCAGAGCTGCCTTTGCAGGTGGAAATTGTTGCCTACCAACTAGTGCCTGTGTGTTGTAGTCCTTCCCTGCTGAGCACCACAGGATAGTCCTCACAACTCTCTTATCAGTTCTTTCTCTTCTCCGTCCCCCAAGTTTATCTGGATAGGACGCACCCGTATGACGGGAAGGCTCGGAGCTATTCTGGGACCCTAGAGACGCCCCTCTCCACGTTTGCCCCCTATGTCTTCTTAGGTGATTTAAAGTAGACAGCCAACCTATAATCAACTGTCCTGCTGCTGCTTGAAGTAATGCTTGGAGATAGTTACTTCCTCGGCGTTTCGGCCACCGGCTACGCGCCTCAGTAGGATGTTGCCATTCTCAGGGCACAACTCCTACTGGTTTATCTCCTTGTGCTGTGATCTCGTTTCTCACTTCTCCACAGTATCCTTCTCTTCGTGTCCTTTCTTAGGATGCCGCCGCAAGGTCGTGCAGGCGCGGCTCTGTCACGTTCTGTCCTTTCTGCTAGGTACCTGCCAGGAGCCCACCCCTGACAGGTCCTCCCTGGAGCTCTCCCAGGCTGCGTTCTCACTAACTTCCTATCCAACCCCCAGTTTTACCAGAGTGTGAGGAGTGGCCTAATACATAGTGCCTTTTGCTCCCCCTGGTGGCCGGAGTGTGAAGTGTAATGCATTACTGTGATACCTGGTCAGGTGAACTCCTTTAGTGCAATCAGACATAACATCACTCCCCTTAGTGGCAGAGCAACATTACTGCAACCACCAGGACTCTGGGGCGCTTCACTTCCCGACCTGGAAATGGACCCGCGAATGCTGGAGTATTGAAACACACTTTTACACAACATTAAAAGAGGTTTTCCCCAAAACAGCACTGAGGTACACAGTGTGCATCGCAGCTCAAGACTTCGAACCTCCGGCACATCAATTCTTCAAAACATTAGCAGCAGCAACAGTGGTGTAAGTGACAGAAGCAATTTCTGTGAGTACTTTGACACATTTTTAAACCAGCTCATGCATCAGCACCACATAGTTCAAGTCTGACACATGGTGAACGCACGGAGAGGATGGTGCAGGAGTATTCTCAACTCAATATCAGTACCATTGGGGAGGGTTTGGACCCTTTGACATTTGGTTGTCAAAAATGGATGAGTGGCCTGAGCTCACCTCACAGGCTTTGGATGTTTTATCATGCCCGCCAGCCAGTGTTCTCTCAGAACTTGTTTCTAGTGCTGCTGGTGGTGTCCTGATGGATAAGTGCTGCCGGCTGTCCCCTGAAAGTGTAGAAGGCCTAACTTTCATCAAGATGAACAAGTCATGGATCTCCAGGGACAACATAATCGTAGACTGTACAGATCAGGTGATGTTGAAGGTTTTAGTGTGCTGCATTGATCTTGCATAATTGTAGTATGTGGTATCTTTACTGTGGCTTCTGTGCCTGCTGTGGCTGCTGCTGCAGATGTTAACACTAGTTTGTGGAAATATGAACAATCATGGTTGTTTTCCATTTGCTGGGTTTGCTGTAGTGGAGGACATGTTGGTCCCTATTATACTATTTCTACTCTGGTGAAATTGATGCCACTTTGGTAGTGTCTGTCACTAATTTTCGGAAGTGTGCAGACTCTTGGTTATGTCTCCTTCATGTGTGTTGCCTCAAGCAGTAGGCCTCGGATACTCCCATCAGCCGCTCCTGCTCTCACTGTTATTAGCGGCAGCAGGTGTTGGATAATGGGAGCAGTAGTCCCATCAGCTGACACCAGTGACCGGAGGTAAATTTCACACCTCCGATCACAGCTGCGGGCTCACACTGTCTTTTGACAGGGTGGGAATCGCGTCTGTGTGATCGGCGGTGATGATTTTACTGCCGATCAGAAGCAGTGTTTGCCTCGCTGTGATGCACATGGCAACGTGGCAAACACTGGATGTTCGGATGTTTGGGCCCCCTACTTGATCTTCGGGCCCCCATTCAAGTGAATGATGTTCGGGTTCAGGTCTGGCTGCTGGTCTGGAATCCCAACTCAAACTTTTTGTAACTTTTCTGCTGAGCCCGCCGGACCCGAACATCCAGGTGACCGCCCATCTCTACTCCTGAGTGCTGAAGGTCGACTCTTCATGAGTCAATGGCCATTTGTCATCATTATTATCGGGTCCCTTTTTAAGACTATTGCCCTGACTTCTCATGGGAACTTCTACATTACCCACCTTGAAAGAAGTTAGTAAAGAAGTCAGTGAATCATATGTAGCAGTGTATCTGAGCCTCTATCGATCCTTGCAACACAGAAGAAGCGACCCAGTCCGTGGCCCTGGGTACCTAAGTAAAAGGGACGGTCTTTAAAGGGGTTGAGGAAATAATGAAAGTTCGTGACCCCACCTGTGGTTTTCGATCAGAGGTGACCGACGCTGCTTAAAGGGGTCCTCTGGGGCGATGGCGCTGCAGCAAACATGGTGTTGCTTCCCACAGGTGAAGCGGGGTCCCCAGGGCTCCCGGTGAGTTTGGCAAGGATGATGAATGCTGCCAAAGAAATGGAGGATACAGGGTTGCAGTCTTTACCTGGTTTACTGGTGTTAAGTAGCCTCAGTCCAGGGTACCGGCAACAGGTGTAGATGGAGTCCAGGCAGCCTGAAGACAAGTGGTCAGTTTGAGAGCCTTCCACTATGCGCTGGTCTGTAGTCCCTTGCTGCCTGTAGTTGTCTAACAAGGTCCTCTTTTTCCCCTGTCGAGGAACAGTACCTGCATGGTAGGCAACTTGAGCAGTCTTTTTGGAGTCTCTGTCCATGGTGACTCCGGGCTCTAATTGCTGCTGTACCTCAGGTTTTATGTAGGCAAGTCCCTTTTAGTTTCCTGCCCTCCTGGTCTGCCGAGGGACCTGTAGTTCCTCATGAACTCGGGCTCCTGGTGCCCGGTGTCTGCTCTCAGCTTAGAGGGGCCCAGTCCTCTAGCTCCTAAGTCCTGTGCTCCTTCACTGTTTGCTACCAACTGGCAGCTGCCTGCTTGTCTGCACCAGACTAACTGACTCCTCCTCCAGACCAGGATGTAAATAGGGAAGTTCCCCTTAAATTGGGTTTAGAGCTCCCCCTCCTGGCCTGGTGTCAGAAAGTATTGCATGTAAGATTACCTGCCAAAGGGATCCCTCCTGTCTCCAGGCATGGCATTACCCTCCCCGAGAGGAAAGCAATACCACTGTGGTACCTGAACTCTTGGGGTGCCACAGGTGCACATCTTGACATCAGAACATTAAGACATATATCGCTCAAGGACTAGCTATTACCGTTGTGGACGCACGTCAGTGGCAAGTGCTCTGCGATGGCATGGCTCAAAGAAATGTCAGAGGCCTGATCCCGCTGGAAGTTCCAACCCAAGATACAGAAAAGAGAAGATGCTTGCAACCGGAGAAGGCGAAACAAACTTTTGCCGGCATTCTATGGTTCGGCAAAACGGTTGCTGCAGCTGGCAGCCATAATGCTCAATTCGAGGGGATGCTTACAAAAGGTTACCTAATGAGGTACGAAGTGATGCGTAGGGTAGTAGATACAAACATTATTAATTTTTATTGAAGCAATATATTTTAAAAATCACATAACATTAAAAGACAGAGCGATGGTAAGGAAGGAACCTCCAAAAGAATCAGGATGTGGCACAGTAATAGAGTTTGATATGCAAAAGTCTATATGCAATAAATCAGCACTTGATAATATATCCCTATTTCAGAGTTGAATGGACTTAGCATGTGGGTGGACCAAAAAACAGTCTCATGGCAGAAGCCCCCCCTTAGTAGTCCTATACCAAACAATGAAGGGTAATAATAGACAGCAGAATGTATAGATTAGAACCCTCGTCTCAGGGAATAGGCCTATTTATGAGGCAGCTTGATTGTTGAATCAGTGGTGGCTTAGTAATAGGAACAGTATGTGTTCCTTTAAAGTAGAGAAATGAAATCAGATTATTTTTAAGATGGAGTATAGCATCTGCAATGATGGTATATATGAAGCCACATGAGGTGTACAAAAAATCAATAAATAAGCTGTTGGTTATTACCTGAGAAAGAGAGATGATGCGACGGATCTGACTAACGGATCTGGCTAATTGGATCATAAAAAAATCAGAGCATACTCAGTTTAAAAAAAAAACGGATCCGTCGCTGTCTGTTTTTTCAACATACACAAAAAAATGTACCGTACTTTGTCCGTTGTCTCAGGCCGCTGGACAAACAATTTCCAATGGATCCGGCAAACGATGGATAAAATGTGAGGCCATCCGTCGCAATCCGTCGCTAATACACATCTATGAGAAAACAAGTTTTTTTTCAAAATTCGACAGATTGCGACTGATGGCAAAAAACTGATGTGTGAAAGGGACCTAAGCTGCTAGAAGTCATTGTAGGTAAATTATACCTTGAGTTTTATAAATCAAGTAAGTGCCCTACTGTAGGTTCAGTTTATGATACTTCTGAATAATCACATTACAGGTGTTGAGCATGTCTTGTAAAATTTCAACACAGCTTCATACTTCTGAATCCTCACAGCGCGCACTGTTAGGATTCTACTATTCAGTATAATGCACCCCATAGGCCTCCATACAGAATAATACACTCCCCATAGTTGACCATATAGTATAATGTGCACCCCATAGTCCTCCATATAATATAATGCATCATCTATAGCCCTCCATACAGTATAAAGCATTCGATATAGTCGTTCATATAGTAGAATGCACCCTCTGTTAGTGATCGAGTTCCCGCCTCTGCACAGGGGGAATCTCGGGCCATCTCCGCTGCAGTCTCCCATTGTTCTCCTGCCGCAGTGGAGCCTGCTCAGCGCAGACGTCGGCCCCAGCGTCTAGCTCAGCCTGATACTGTGCCATTGTAGCCAGTACGGGTCAGCGGTGAGCAGACGTCTTTGGGACTAAGTCCTGCTTTTCCCCTTCTGAGCATGCCCAGGGTAAGATCTCTCATTGGAGATCAAGGGTCACATGCTCAGGTACTGCAGCAACTCCCATTGGTCCTCTAGGAAGGTCCTGAACATGTTCAAGTTCTGTCGCAGCTTTCCATTGGTCCTTCTTGGAAGGTCCTGAAGTTGCTGCAGCTAAAAAGGTTCGCATGACCGCACGGTCATGCGCTAGCATCAATTCATGTCATGAGTTTTTGCGCCAATGTGGTCATACATGTGTGTATTCAGGGCCCTGGCTGAAATAAGCCACTAGAATACCGCCACCTCCGGTGAGGAGATTGTATGTGTGCCTCTTGATTGCGTGACCACAGACTGCTATCAGCTCAGCAGTTGCTGTGTACTCCTGTGAGCTAAACAGGACTCAGTGCTTTCTTTATGGGTGACTCTGTGAAGTAACAGAGTTCGCTTCTACCGCCATATAGTGTCCCCATTTGCCAGCAGGTTTCTCTCCTGCACGTTGGACCCCGGGCTGCAAACACACCAAATATCATCTCACTATTTACTCGGTGCGTTCTGCCAGCCCTTAACACCCTCATAGTTCTTCTTATAGTATAATGCACCCCTTTTAGTCCTCCATATAGTATAATACACTTCCATTGTTCTCCATAACGTATAATGTTCTCCCAATTGTCCACCATATAGTGTTATGCACTCCCCATAGTCCTTCATATATTGTAATGTACTCCATAGTCCTTTGTACAGTAAAATGAACTACCCTTAGGCCCCCTTACAGTGTAATGCACTCCCATAGGCCTTGTTACAGTATAACGCACTCCCAATCGTCCTCATATAGTATCATTAGCACCCTCCATAGTCTTCCATATAGTATAATGCACTCCCCATGGTCATCCATATAGTATAATGCACTCTGTAGTCCTCTGTACAGTGAAATGAACTGCCCTTAGGCCTCCTTATGGTATAATGCTCTTTCCATAGACCTCCTTACAGTATAATGCACTCTGATAGTCCTCATATAGTATAATGAACTCCCCATGGTCCACCATATAGTATAATGCACTCCCCGTAGTCCTCTATACAGTATAATGCACTCCATAGTCCTCCATGCAGTATAATGAACTTGCCATAGACCTCCTTACAGTGTAATGCATTCCCCATAGTTCTCCATATAGTATAATGCACTCCCCATAGTCCTTCATGCAGTATAATGCACCTCATATTTCTCCATAGAGAATAATGCACTAACCATAGTTCTCTATAAAGTATAATGCACTCACCATAGTCCTCAATATAGTATAATGAGCTCCCCATAGCTCCCCATAGTCTGTCATACAGCATAATGCACTCTCCATAGTCCTCCATATATTATAATACACTTCCCATAGGCCTCCTTACAGTATAATGCACTTCACATAGTCTATATAGAATAATACACGCCCCATATTCCTCCATATAGTATAATGCACCCCATAGGCCTCCTTACAGTATAATGCACTCCCCATAGTCCTCCATATGCTACATTGTGCTCCCCATAAATAATACAATACTCACCTCTCATCTTCGTTCCTCGCTGCTCCTGTCTCTGCAACGAGCGCTCTGAGGAGAGCCCGCACATCTCAGCCCAGCGGGTGCCATGTATTGACGTCATCACGCCTGCTGTGCTGAGACGTCAGAAGCAGAGGGGGAATGATGGAAGGGTCGTTGTCATCTGACCTTTTCATTATTGCTCACTTCAGGCTCGTTTTTCATGCTGGTTTATCACAATGATCCTTTGCTTACTTCTGGTTTTGAATAAAGCTGTGACTAATTCCTACCCAACTGAAGCCTAAGGCTATGTTCACACGCAACTTTTTTTTGCTGCTTTTTTTTCATGCAATTTCGCAGCTACTTATTTTTGCTGTACCAAGCAAAAGCTGCAAGATTTTAGAAATTTCCTGCACACGTTTTTGTTTTTTCATGACCGAATTTGAGAACTACAGCGGTTGTTCTTATATTTCCAGCATGTCATTTATTTCAGTGTTTTTGCAGCTTTTTTTCACCCATAAACAACAATAAAAAAGTAAAAAACGCATTAAAAAGCAACAGCGTTTTTCCACTATGTGCGCTGTGTATATACAACCTTGAACAATGCAAACAGAAAGATTTCTTGCTGCGGCCGTGATTGTTTTACTGGGACTGGCCCTTTAAAATAAAAGTGAAACTACAGTGAATTTCCCGCCAAACTGAGAATCAGAAATGCAGGCGAGTCAGTGCCTCATGTCAGTGCTCACAGGAATCATTGTTATCGGGCTCGTCGTGTTCTGCCCTATAATCCTGGGTAAGTCCAGTCCTAGCTGGGTCCTGAAGAAAAGCCTCTTCATATCTGGTTTTCTGGTTTTTAACTCTTTTTCTCTCCGTCACTCACTTTCTCACTATGTAAAACTGTGCATGCTTCTTTAAGAAAACTTGACAATTTGCATAAAATCACTGTTAACCCCTTCACTGCCCGAGACCTTCAGAGACGCAGACATCACCCCCCCTCCTCTCATTTACTTCTCTTTATCATAAGGGTATGTGCACACATTGAGTATTTGGATGCAAACATTTCTGCACCATTTCTGCATCTCTTGGCAGGAAAAATGCATCATCAAGAGTGCGCGTGTTTTTCCCACTTTTTTTATGCGCTTTTTCACCTAGCGTTTTTGGACAGCAACGAATGCTATATAGATAACACTGGTCAGCGCAATTTTTCTGGTAAAACATATTTTAAGTCAATTTTGGCTGCTGATTACGAATATGAACTCCGTTTTTGGCTATCCCATCAGGATTTCAAGATATTTTCAATTTTTGATGAAAATTACTCCTAATGTTTTATGATAAAAATACATGATTTTCGGTACTACATTTTGTATATTTTTAATAAAGACATAACAAAGATTACACAGTCAGTGTACAGCAAATCAAATATACTTACAGAATTAAACTACAAAGTATAAAAACACATATACAGGTCCTTCTCAAAAAATTAGCATATAGTGTTAAATTTCATTATTTACCATAATGTAATGATTACAATTAAACTTTCATATATTATAGATTCATTATCCACCAACTGAAATTTGTCAGGTCTTTTATTGTTTTAATACTGATGAGTTTGGCATACAACTCCTGATAACCCAAAAAACCTGTCTCAATAAATTAGCATATCAAGAAAAGGTTCTCTAAACGACCTATTACCCTAATCTTCTGAATCAACTAATTAACTCTAAACATATGCAAAAGATACCTGAGGCTTTTATAAACTCCCTGCCTGGTTCATTACTCAAAACCCCCATCATGGGTAAAGGTACCTTCACACATAACGATATCGTTAACGATATCGTTGCTATTTGTGACGTAGCAACGATATCGTTAATAAAATCGTTATGTGTGACAGCGACCAACGATCAGGCCCCTGCTGGGAGATCGTTGGTCGCTGAATAAAGTCCAGAACTTTATTTCGTCGCTGGATCTCCCGTGGACATCGCTGGATCGGCGTGTGTGACACCGATCCAGCGATGTCTTCACTGGTAACCAGGGTAAACATCGGGTAACTAAGCGCAGGGCCGCGCTTAGTAACCCGATGTTTACCCTGGTTACCATGCTAAAAGTAAAAAAAAACAAACACTACATACTTACCTACCGCTGTCTGTGCTCCAGCGCTGCGCTCTGCACTCCTCCTGTACTGGCTGTGAGCCGGAAAGCAGAGCGGTGACGTCACCGCTCTGCTTTCCGGCTCCCAGACAGTACAGGAGGAGAGCAGAGAAGCAGAGCGCAGCGCTGGAGGACAGACGGCTGTAGGTAAGTATGTAGTGTTTGTTTTTTTTTACTTTTAGCATGGTAACCAGGGTAAACATCGGGTTACTAAGCGCGGCCCTGCGCTTAGTTACCCGATGTTTACCCTGGTTACCGGCATCGTTGGTCGCTGGAGAGCGGTCTGTGTGACAGCTCTCCAGCGACCAAACAGCGACGCTGCAGCGATCCGAATCGTTGTCGGTATCGCTGCAGCGTCGCTTAATGTGAAGGGGCCTTAAGACTAGCGACCTGACAGATGTCAAGAAGGCCATCATTGACACCCTCAAGCAAGAGGGTAAGACCCAGAAAGAAATTTCTCAACAAATAGGCTGTTCCCAGAGTGCTGTATCAAGGCACCTCAATGGTAAGTCTGTTGGAAGGAAACAATGTGGCAGAAAACGCTGTACAACGAGAAGAGGAGACCGGACCCTGAGGAAGATTGTGGAGAAGGACCGATTCCAGACCTTGGGGAACCTGAGGAAGCAGTGGACTGAGTCTGGTGTGGAAACATCCAGAGCCACCGTGCACAGGCGTGTGCAGGAAATGGGCTACAGGTGCCGCATTCCCCAGGTAAAGCCACTTTTGAACCATAAACAGCGGCAGAGGCGCCTGACCTGGGCTACAGAGAAGCAGCACTGGACTGTTGCTAAGTGGTCCCAAGTACTTTTTTCTGATGAAAGCAAATTTTGCATGTCATTCGGAAATCAAGGTGCCAGAGTCTGGAGGAAGACTGGGGAGAAGGAAATGCCAAAATGCCTGAAGTCCAGTGTCAAGTACCCACAGTCAGTGATGGTGTGGGGTGCCATGTCAGCTGCTGGTGTTGGTCCACTGTGTTTCATCAAAGGCAGGGTCAATGCAGCTAGCTATCAGGAGATTTTGGAGCACTTCATGCTTCCATCTGCTGAAATGCTTTATGGAGATGAAGATTTCATTTTTCAGCACGACCTGGCACCTGCTCACAGTGCCAAAACCACTGGTAAATGGTTTACTGACCATGGTATTACTGTGCTCAATTGGCCTGCCAACTCTCCTGACCTGAACCCCATAGAGAATCTGTGGGATATTGTGAAGAGAAAGTTGAGAGACGCAAGACCCAACACTCTGGATGAGCTTAAGGCCGCTATTGAAGCATCCTGGGCCTCCATAACATCTCAGCAGCGTCACAGGCTGATTGCCTCCATGCCACGCCGCATTGAAGCAGTCATTTCTGCCAAAGGATTCCCGACCAAGTATTGAGTGCATAACTGAACATTATTATTTGTTGGTTTTTTTGTTTGTTATTAAAAAACACTTTTATTTGATTGGATGGGTGAAATATGCTAATTTATTGAGACAGGTTTTTTGGGTTATCAGGAGTTGTATGCCAAAATCATCAGTATTAAAACAATAAAAGACCTGACAAATTTCAGTTGGTGGATAATGAATCTATAATATATGAAAGTTTAATTGTAATCATTACATTATGGTAAATAATGAACTTTAACACTATATGCTAATTTTTTGATAAGGACCTGTATATGGCGCACAGATGAATGACAAATGGCCGTTATGTGAACTTTCTTCACTTGGCTGATCTGTGATGTACAGCTTCTAGGTTGTCTCTCATCAAGCTCCAGCAATAGTCGCCATCATATGTGAGTCCCACCGGCCTTGATACCGTTCTTCCACTGTTTTAATGTCCTGATGAAAACGCTCCCCTTGTTCCTCGCTCACATCCCCAAGGTTCTCTGTAAATAGTGAATCTTGATCCTCATTCCACATCCAAGATTTTGCAAACTCATTAGTAGCTCTTCCACAATCTCTTCATAGTTGTCGGCGTTCTTATTCCCTAGAAAATTCTGCACCACATTACAAAATGCCTCCAAGCTCTTTCTTCTGTCTCATTCATTGATGTGATAACATTTGGGTCTCTCATAAGTGTTCTTCTTATTTGAGGTCCATCAAGTATTCCAGCCTTTTTCTTCTCTTCACTAAGACCAGGAGAAGTTGAACATATATAGTTAAGGCATTCTCCACTGTGATTGAGAGCTCTGACGAACTGCTTCATCAATCCAAGTTTTATGTGTAAGGGAGGAAAGACAATATCCGTCCTATCCACTAGAGGATCATGGATGACATTCTTATCGCCAGATGCCAAACTCTGTCGCTGAGGCCGTTCAGTTTTCACCCAATGCTCTGCTGTAGCTCTACTGTCCCAGTAGCACAGAAAACAAGGGTGTTATCATAACAAATGGGAATTATGCATGTTCAAAGAAAACAAGGATATTCTCACATGTATTGGGAGACTCAATGAAAACTAAATTTACCTTAGTGAACCGTATAAACCGGCACCTTTCATACATTACTTATATTTATCATGGAATTCATGAAAATGGGCTATATACCTATAGCGCAAAAACGTGATGCGATAGAGAAATTATAAGATCAGATTTGAATTCAGCGCCCTCAAATTAGTCTAAAACTGTTCTTAAAGTCCATGCCAGAAATTTTTTTTTTGGAGACCAGTGTAATAGATTTAATTAGATATAGACAGACAGATAAACAGGGGAGGTCGCGACCGGGTCCTTGCAGGTGGGGACCCACCGGTGCCAGAACAATCTTCAGCTGGATGTGCATCCTCGGACGTACATTCAGCTGCAGTGTATTGCGGCACAAAGACATATCGGGTCCGTGCGCCACGATACTCACCACCGGCCAACAGCTGAGATCAGCATACACGTGACTGGTGGCTCATAGCAATGACATCATGGGCTCCCCCTTCATTAGTACTGTGAAGTCACAGTCACAGTCTCGGCCATTCTTCCTTGCAGATCCTCTCCAGTTCCTTCAGGTTGGATGGTGAACGTTGGTGGACGCCATTTTCAGGTCTCTCCAGAGATGCTCAATTGGGTTTAGCTTAAAAAGAGGAAAAAAAATCCTCCAATATTCCAGAAAAAAAACAAAAATGGGCAACTGCACAGGTACAATACCAAATGAAACAGCCAGCCTGCAATCAGGGATTGGCCGTGTGGTACACCAATACAAAAAAAATATATACTCTGTATGTGGCAATGTTCACACAAGGACTGCAGAGCATCTGGTTCTCAGCCTATTAATGACGCACTATGGTGGCCTGCCCAGTGCTAACTATAATGCATCCCGTGTGAACAGAGGCCACAGTTTACAGAACCATTTGGGCCCAACTGCACCCTGAATAAAATATAACGTGCAAAAAAAACAAATCAATATATGTAAGGTATTGGTTGATATTCTGGCCATAATATGTAAGCTGGCAACCCACCATAGCACGTCATTAATAGGCTGAGAACCAGATGCTCTGCATTCCTTGAGTGAACAGTGCCACATACAGAGTATATATTTTTGCACTGGTGTACCACATGGCCAATCCCTGATTGAACGCTGGCTGTTTCATTTGGTATTGCACCTGTGCAGTTGCCATTTTACTTGCGTCCGCTGCACCCTGGTAGTGCAATTGTATTGAGGCCCATTTAGACAGGTAAGCATCTCTGCCTGTTTTTGTTTTTTTTCAATTGTGTTTAGGTCAGGACTCTGGCTGGGCCGGTCAAGAATGGTCACAGAGTTGTTCTGAAGCCGCTCCTTTGTTATTTTAGCTGTGTGCTTTGGCTCATTGTCTTGTTGGAAGGTGAACCTTCGGCCAAGTCTGAGGTCCAGAGCATTCTGGAAGAGGTTTTCATCCAGGATATCTCTGTACTTGGCCGCATTCATGTTTCCTTCAATGCCAACCAGACATTCTGTCCCTGCAACTGAAAAACACCCCCGTTGCATGAATCTGCCACCACCATGTTTCACTGTTGGGACTGTATTGGGCAGGTGATAAGTTATGCCTGGTTTTCTCCACACATTCCACTTAGGATAATCACCAAAAAGGTCTGTCTTTGTCTCATCAGACCAGAGAATCTTATTTCTCAAAGTCTTTGAATCCTTCATGTGTTTTTTTTAGCAAACTCTATGCGGCTTTTATATGTCTTGCAATGAGGAGAGTCTTCCGTCGGACCACTCTGCCATAAAGGCCTGACTGGTGGAGGGCTGCAGTGATAGTTGACTTTATGGAACTTTCTTCAATCTCCCTACGGCATCTCTTGATCTCAGCCACAGTGATCTTGGGGTTCTTCTTTACCTCTCTCACCAAGGCTCTTCTCCCACGATTGCTCAGTTTGGCTGGACGGCCAGGTCTAGGAAGACTTCTGGTTGTCTCAAACCTCTTCCATTTAAGGATTATGGAGGCCACTGTGCTCATATGAACCTTGAGTACTGAAGGAATTCTGTTGTAACCTTGGCCAGATCTGTGCCTTGCCACAATTCTGTCTCTGAGCTCCTTGGCCAATTCCTTTGACCTCATGATTCTCATTTGGTCTGACATGCACTGTGAGCTGTGAGGTCTTATATAGACAGGTGTGCATTCATCAGGTGTGTCCACTTATTGCAATTCAGACTGGGCTATTTAGCCTGGCTTGATTCTTTAGTCAGTGCCAGTTGTCCATTGTTTTTGGAGGATTTTCATCCCTGCCTGGTCTCTCCTGTTTTGCTGTTCTTGTCAACAAAGATAAGTTCTGGCTTTGTTTTTGCAGTCCTCATGCTGTGAGCTTAATAGTTCAGTGCATTTTCATGTTTTGTCTTGTCCAGCTTTGTCTGTGTAAAGATTCTTTCAGCCATGCTGGAATCTCTTGAGATGCAGATATACCCTCCATGTCTTTAGTCAGATGTGGAGTTTTTGTATTTTCTGTGGTGGATATTTTCTAGTGTTTTAATACTGAACGCATAGTACTCTGTCCTATTCTTTCTTTGTAGCTAGAATGGCCTCCTTTGCTAAATTCTGATTTCAGTCTGCGTATGTCATTTCCCTCTCCTCTCACAGTCAATATTTGTGGGGGGCTGTCTATCCTTTCGGGATTTTCTCTGAGGCAAGATAGTTTTCCCGTTTCTATCTTTAGGGGTATTTAGTCCTCCGGCTGTGTCGAGGTGTCTAGGGAGTGTTAGGTACATCCCACAGCTACTTCTAGTTGCGGTGTTAAGTTCAGGGTCTGCGTTCAGTACAGGTACCACCTTCTCCAGAGTACATCTCATGCTGCTCCTAGGCCACCAGATCATAACAGTGTGCACCTTTCCAAATCAAGTCCTATCAGTTTAATTAAACACAGCTGGACTACAATGAAGGAGTAGAACCATCTCAAGGAGGATCACAAGAAAATGGACAGCATGTGACTTACGTTAAATATGAGTGTCTGAGCAATGGGTCTGAATACTTTTGACCATGTGATATTTCAGTTTTTCTTTTTTAACAAATATGCAAAATTGTTTACATTTCAGTCAAGATGGAGTGCAGAGTGTACATTAATGAGAAAAAATGAACTTTTTTGAATTAACAAAATGGCTGCAATGAAACAAAGAGTGAAAAATGTAAAGAGGTCTGAATACTTTCCGTACCCACTGTGCATGCGTGATTAGAATGCAGGGCTTTGGACGCAGCGAAGATACGCTGTGCCCAAAGCTCTGCTACTTGATGATTGTGGGAACGTAGCCTTAGACCCCAGTCAGAGTCTTCTCATACAGCCAAATCAGACAATAACTCTTTAGTTGTCTTAGACCACCAAAGATGTAGACGTGTCAGTCACAATTCACTAAACAATACGAGCAGCGTTTTTGTGCTTTTACCATGTATCAGTAGTAGTAGTACCAGCTATATTGTATATATAACCACATAGGGAGGGCATATATGGTTAGGCGACGGACAGGTTCTGTCTCCATTAGTTAACCAGGATTTCCATCCTTTTGTAACGCTACCCAGTATAGCCAATAGCGTGTGGTAAGAGAAATAATAACTTCCTTGTGTTCGATAATAAAACTTAAAATTTTTATTACTGACTATTAATAGACTGTGGGATGTGTGAATGTCCAGAAATTAATTTGGGCAGATATGCGCTAATTGGATGTCAAATCAAATTTTGTCCAAATAAAATTCAGGCCAAGTCTAGTCAGCCCCCACACAGAAATGTTTCTCCAGACTCTAAAGCATAATAAATGGAGGGTACCTTTCATCGTAAATGGGATCATTCTTCACTCATCAATCTTCAGTCCGGTTCTCCAGGCACTAACAAGACTTCACATGGTGACTTGGGGCATGAAGGACTTCAATGACTTGCGTTGGGTCACATGGGGCATGAAGCACCTCAACGACTTGTGTTGTTCCCCATGTGACCGCATTAGGTTTAGTCAATGCTTGGAAGATCTGGACTGGAGAGTGAAGATCGTTCCCAAGGGAGTGGAGAACATGCTAAGAAGCTGGGGCGGCAGGACAGCTGAGGGACAGGCCTATGACAGGAGAGTATAATCTTTGATTTTTTTTTTAAACCCCTTCCCTGGCTTTAAAGATGCAAAATTACATCTGAATGATGTGCAAATCAAATGTGAAAAATATGGATTCTGGCTAACCAAATTTTTCAAAAACTTTGTCATGGATTTGAGTGGATCATATAGATTCACGCATTGTATATTATGCGAACAAAAGTGAAGCTTTAATAAATAATGGTTGCCTCATCTTTACCACTATATTTATTGTATAGCATATGAATCAATGTCATTACAACGTCATTTAGTTTGATTACGGTAATTGGTTTTTAACATAATGATTTGGCAGCAGATTACAGCCATCTTATTTAATGAAAAGAAAATGAAGACGCTAGATGAAACAAAACTTCATTTACTGCCTTCAAAATGGAAAATTAAGACACTAGATCAAACAAAACTTCATTTACAGCCCTCACAATGTTTTGCTGCAATATATAGGCATAGTCCGGTTACACCTGAAGAAGTTGGGTGTCATAATATGTCGTGATCTCTCTGGCTAAAAATTCCCACAAATACACTTCAAAATATAGTGGCAAGCCTTCAGAGATGAGTGGAAGCTGGATAGTACATATAATTTAAGTTTTTTATCCTGTGTTTCGCCATTATGAACAGCACGAACCGTGTAACCCCTGAGGAAGCTGCGTGAACAGTGAGCTGGGGAGGTTGTCATTTCTCCAAAATTTTCCAAGAAGATTGGGGGCTGTACAGCTGGAGAAGTACCCAACTCTTTGTGAATGTCATTGTTTCGTAATGGGTTACTTCATACTTTTGGATATTTTGTGTACATACAGTATTTTGTAGTTGTCAATTCCATAACTCTGCCCATAATTTGTTATTTTAGGAAGTGAGCCCCAAATAAACTTTAAAACAAGCGAGAAAGGCATCGTTCATCTAACATTTGAGATCCCACCTTCTATGGATGTCGTACAAGTCACCTGGCAAAAGAGAAAAGGAAACTCTTATGAGACTTTGGTAACAAATAGTAAAAAGTTCGGGATTAAGATTTCCAAACCGTATGAAAATCGTCTGTCAGTTCTCGAAACCAAAGACCCAGGGACATCAGCCATCGCTCTCTCGCAATTGGAAAAGGAAGATGATGCTTGTTTTATGGCCATTTTCAACATATATCCTGACGGAGCTCTCAAAGGAAAAGGTTGCCTACCAAAACTACGTAAGTACTACACAAAAAAAGTTATAAATGGATATAAAAATTAATGTAATGGAAAATTGAATTTTAATTGAAAATCTTTATTTTTGGAAGGATAATAATGCAACTGATGCCTGTTGTGTCCCAATATGTAGTGACCGTCTTCAACCTGCAAGGGAAAGACTCGCCAATCAATTTACAGTGAATGAAAAAAAAATCTTTTTAATGGCAATCCCAATCATGTACAGTATATAAATATACTAGCTGAAAAGCCCGGCGTTGCCCGGGCATAGTAACTTACTGTGGTTAGTTATAGCACCTCACACCTCTCATTTTCCCCCTCACACCTCTCATTTTCCCTCTCAACATTTGCCATTATTACCTCACACCTGTCATTTACTGATCACTCCACTACTTTCCCCTCACTCCTCTCATTTTGCACTCACACCTCTCATTTTTACCTCACAGCTCTCCCCTGAATATAGTATATACCTGTATGTCATCTCACCTGCATATAGTATATGCCTGTATGTCATCTCCTCCTGTATATAGTATATACCTGTGTGTCATCTCCTCCTGTATATAGTATATACCTGTATATCATCTCCTCCAATATATAGTATACACCTGTGTCATCTCCTCCTGTATATAGTATATACGTGTGTCATCTCCTCCTGTATATAGTATATACCTGTATATCATCTCCGCCAATATATAGTATATACCTGTGTCTTCTCCTCCTCCTTTATATAGTATATACCTGTGTGTCATCTCCTCCTGTATATAGTATATACGTGTGTCATCTCCTCCTGTATATAGTATATACCTAGAACCAAAAACACATGGGCCACCTGCATAGCGAACAAGTCTGTAGGAACCTGTTCACACCACCAAAGAACTTGAAAACACAAAAGCGCACAGAGAGGTAAAAAAATATATAAATAAAATACTCTGTTGTAAAAAAAATCACAGTAAATAAGCAAGTGCTAGTCAAAAAATGAAAAAATACAGGGTATTTAGTTAACACGTTTTTTTGCAAAAAAAAAGTATGTTAAGCTGCTCCACCAATCGCCAAGGTATACCCATAATAGAGCAGTCCTGTCTAATGTATATAATCCCTATCTGATGTATTTAAAAACCTGATCATCCGTATAGTACTTGTATGAACAGGGCTCAGAGAGAAAATATCCACATTGAACATGCGAGATGGAACAGCTACAATGCAAATGACCCACAGAGGAGTGGTGAATTCCCCAGTCTTGTAGAAACAAGAGAACAATTATAGAACCAAAAACACATGGGCCACCTGTATAGCAAACAAGTCTGTAGGAACCTGTTCACACCACTAAAGAACTTGAAAACACAAAAGCGCGCAGAGAGGTAAAAAAATATATAAATAAAATACTCTGTTGTAAAAAAGTCACAGTAAATAAGCAAGTGCTAGTCATAAATTGAAAAAATACAGGGTATTTAGTTAATACGTTTTTTTGCAAAAAAAAGTATGTTAAGCTGCTCCACCAATCGCCAAGGTATACCCATAATAGAGCAGTCCTGTCTAATGTATATAATCCCTATCTGATGTATATAGTATATACCTGTATATCATCACCTCCAATATATAGTATATACCTGTGTCATCTCCTCCTGTATATAGTATATACCTGTATGTCATCTCCCCTGTATATAGTATATACCTGTATGTCATCTCCCCTGTATATACCTGTATGTCATCTCCTGTATATAGTATATACCTGTGTGTCATCTCCTACTGTATATAGTATATACCTGTATGTCATCTCCCCTGAAAATAGTATATACCTATATGTCATCTCCTCCTGTATAAAGTATATGCCTGTATGTCATCTCCTCCTGTATATAGTATATACCTGTATATCATCTCCTCCAATATATAGTATATACCTGTATCATCTCCTACTGTATATAGTATATACCTATATGTCATCTCCTCCTGTATATAGTATATACCTGTATGTCATCTCCTCCTGTATGTAGTATATACCTGTGTGTCATGTCCTCCTGTATTAGACGTCGTTCACACGTTATTTGGTCAGTATTTTTACCTCAGTTTTGGTAAGTTAAAACTTGGCGTAAAACAATCAGAGGAAAAGTTTATTAGAAACTCGTCACCACTTCTGTATTTTTCTCCCACTCGTGGTTTTGGCTTATAAATACTGAGGTAACATACTGTCCAAATACTACACGTGTGAATGTTGCCTTATACACAGCCTCCACCTGCAGCGCTTCACTCTTCTGTGCACACAGGCTCATACTGCAGCAGCATCGCACTTCTCTCATTTCCCCCATCACATCTCTATCCATGAGGCTCCCCCCTTTCCCCTGACGCCATGCCTCACAGGAACAACTCCATTCTAGATATGACGGAGCCTGTGCCTGCTATGCGGAGTGGGCGTGGCTCGATACACACACACACACACACACACACATACACACACACACACATATATATACACTCAACTTTATATATTAGATGCATAGTTTTGTCGACAGAAAAATATAATGATAGCGGATATGGTAAAAATACAATTGCTTGGTTTATATGATATTTCCTATATAGACAGTATTTTTCCTGCAGTCTCTAATATATCCGGAGAAGAGAGACAAAAATTGATACATAAGTAAAAAAAAATCCGCAGTCATTTTCTTAGAAAATTACAGAAAAAGGATATAATAGAGGCCTAAATTGGAATTCCATAGTCTGTAACAAGGCGGTAGTCTGCCCGTATGAAAGAGAGCAGAACTGAAGGTAAATTAATCCAATTTCCAGACTATAGAAAGCTAGGAGGGATAGCTAACACTAGAGAAGACAGAGAAAGGATTCAGAAGGATCTAGATAAGTTTGAACAATGGGCAGAGACTAATAGAATGATATTTAACAGGGAGAAATGCAAGATTCTACATCTGGGCAAGAAAAACGAAAATTACATGTACAGAATGGGAGGAATAGAACTAAGCAACAGCATGTGTGAAAAATACTTGGGTATACTAATAGATCAGACTGCACAGGAGTCAACAGTGTGATGCAGCAGCAAAAAAGGCAAACACAGTTCTAGGATGTATTTAGAGAAGCATAGAGTCTAGATCACGTGAAGTCACTATCCCCCTCTACTCCTCCTTGGTCAGGCCTCATCTGGAATACTGTGTCCAGTTCTGGGAACCACGTTTTAAAAAAAGATATCAACAAACTGGAGCAAGTTCAAAGAAAAGTTACCAGGATGGTGAGCGGTCTGCAAAGTATGTCTTACGAAGGTCAGCTAAAAGATCAAGGAATCTTTAGCTTGCAAAAAAGAAGGCTAAGAGGAGACTTAATAGCTGTTTACAAATATCTGAAGGGATGTCAGTGTGTAGAGGGATCATCATTATTCTCATTTGCACATGAAACATGAGAAGCAATGGAAGGAAACTGAAAGGGGGAAGATACAGATTAGATATTAGAAAATACTTTTTGACAGTGAGGGTGACCAATGAGTGGAACAGGCTGCCACGAGAGGTGTGGTGAGTTCTCCTTCAATGGAAGTCTTCAAACAGAGGCTGATCAGACATCTGTCTGAGATGGTTCGGTGAATCCTGCATTGAGCAGGGGGTTGGAAATAATGACCCTGAAGGTCTCTTCCAACTCTAACATTCTATGATTCTATGAAAAGGAAAAACAAGAATTGGTAAAGGACAGGTTACCTTGCATGACAATAAGTGTTCCCCTGATAGAATTTGGCTAGCTAGTAAAACATATAGAATAATTTAGAGTCATCAGGGATAAGTTCAAGATGAACATATTACGGAGGATAAACAAATTATGGGGAGAAAATAGCACAATACTAGTAATATCTGTAACATGGGTACCTTTGAGAAAAATGGCTGTGTCATAGTCTCTGTTGAGACCTTTAGGTTCAAGGGTCTGCAGTGTGTAGATCCAGTAGTCTTCCCATCTTTTAAGTTGTTTAATCCTGTCCTGGCCCCTCCTGGGAGATGGTATTTGCTCTAGAACCTGGAATTTTATTTAGGCAATGCTCTGACCGATACATTGAAAGTGAAAGGGGAACGGTAGATGTACCTTTTTGCATCTAATTTTTGACTTGTGTTGCGATACGGATGTATCGCATTATGCGGGTGGAAGATGCAATTGCCATTTTTTACTAGATGAAATTTAGAACGGGAAATATGCTCTCTTTCTGTGTGCAGAGGAAGGACTGGATCGGATCGGTTGATTTTGAGCCTACATCTGCCCTGACTAGTTTGTCTCGAAGGTTTGGAGGGCATCTGAAGCAAGCAAGGAAAGATTCTTAGAACTCTTCTACGTTAGGATAGTGTAACAGGGTCTACCAAGCTGGGGTACCTCTTTCGGTACCACCCCGTGTTTCAGGAGGTCCACTCTGCTTTTGCTGGATTCTGAATGAAGGACGCTGGCTGGAATTCCTTGATTACATGGGAGCATATAAAAGCTGACTGCTACCCCACGTATTTCCAGTCTAAAAGAACACACTTTATTCACAGCACACTGAATATATAACACAGATACACAGGGCAGGCCAATAGAAAAAACAGGCCAGACATACATTACAATAGCCGCAGGGGGCCGGAGCCTGCTGATATTTACTGTGGGAATTACAAAGGTGGGGGAGGACAGAAGGGGGATATCGTGTCCTCTCTGCCCAGGGGAGCAGCCTGTGGACTGATGCATTTCACATGGAACCTATTATACATAATATATACTGCATAACATATTCTTGGTGCTGGGGGTTCTGTAACAGATATCTATTCTGAAGAATAGGCCAATGCTTCCTATATATATAAAGTACCCAATAGGAGTATGCATGGTACTTGTGAACAAAGGTCACCCTCTTAGCTTTGCAAGTTTGTTGTCAGACCATGCATTTTGTCCTGCTGTGAGGATTTTTGTTGGGTAAGCCCTTTCTAGAAATTTTTCCCGCATCTCACTGAGTCTGGTCTCTCTAACCTGTTGTTGGGATACAATCTGTTGTGAGTTCTGTTTTTGGGCTCCCTCTGGTGGTTACTGATGGTACTGGGTGATTTGTGTTCTGCTATCTCTGGTGTCCACCTGTTCTATTAGAATTTGGGAGTTTCCTATTTAACCGGGCTTTCTTGTCATTTCCTGGCCGGCTATCAAGGTTATCAGAGTGTTTTGTTACCTCAGCTTCTGGCCTCAGTAATCTTCAGGACAAGCTAAGTTTTTGATTTTCTTGTTCCACATTTGCTTTATTTTTGTCTTGTCCAGCTTGCATTGACGTGTTTCTTTGCTGCTGGTTGCTCTAGCGGGCTGTAATTGCTCCTCATGTTCCATGAGTTGGAACATGAGTTCAAGTAATTACAGGATGGTTTTTTGAAGAGTTTTTTGCTGACCGCGCAGTTTACTTTTGTATCCTCTGCTATCTAGTTTTAGCGGGCCTCATTTTGCTGAATCTGTTTTCATACTGTGTATGTGCCTTCCTCTCATTTCACCGTCATTATATGTGGGGGGCTGCTATTTCTGTGGGGAATTTCTCTGGAGGCAAGAGAGGTCTGTGTTTCTTCTAATAGGGGAAGTTAGATCTTCGGCTGGTGCGAGACGTCTAGGATCAACGTAGGCACGTTCCCCGGCTATTGTTATTTGTGTGTTCAGGTTTAGGGTCGCGGTCAGCTCAGGTTCCATCACCCTAGAGCTCGTTGGTGCTTGTCCTTTTGTGATTCCCTGCCATTGGAATCATGACAGTATAGCCGGCCCGAAAGTTTGGGCTGAAGTAGGAGGAAAAGTAGTCTGAGGAAGTTTTTTTTTTTTTTCCTCCTCTGAGGTTGCTGCCTAGCCTTAATTGCAGCCTGGCTGATTTTTTTTTTTTTTCCTCCTCTTAATCCTTGAATGGCTCTGACCTTAGCTGTTTGTCATGGACGTCCAGAGTTTAGCTTCCAGCCTGAATAATCTTGCTGCTAAGGTTCAAAATATACAAGATTTTGTTGTACATGCTCCTATGTCTGAACCTAGAATTCCTATTCCAGAGTTCTTTGCTGGAGATAGATCTAGTTTTCTGAATTTTAGGAATAATTGCAAGTTGTTCCTTTCTTTGAAATCTCGCTCTTCTGGAGACCCTGCTCAGCAGGTTAAGATTATTATATCTTTCCTGCGGGGTGACCCTCAAAATTGGGCATTTGCATTGGCACCAGGGGATCCTGCGTTGCTTAATGTGGATGCGTTTTTTCTGGCATTGGGTTTGCTCTATGAGGAACCTAACCAAGAGATTCAGGCTGAAAAAGCTTTATTAGCTCTCTCTCAGGGGCAAGATGAAGCAGAAATATATTGTCAAAAATTTCGGAAATGGTCAGTGCTTACTCAGTGGAATGAGTGCGCCCTGGCTGCAAAGTTTAGAGATGGCCTTTCTGAGGCCATTAAAGATGTTATGGTGGGGTTCCCTGCGCCTACAGGTCTGAATGAGTCTATGACTATGGCTATTCAGATTGATCGGCGTTTACGGGAGCGCAAACCTGTGCACCATTTGGCGGTGTCTTCTGAACAGGCACTTGAGACAATGCAATGTGATAGAGTTCAGTCAAGAAGTGAACGGCAAAACTATAGGCGGAAAAATGGGTTGTGCTTTTATTGTGGTGATTCTGCTCATGTTATATCAGCATGCTCTAAACGCACAAAAAAGGTTGATAAGTCTGTTGCCATTAGTACGTTACAGTCTAAGTTCATTCTGTCTGTGACTCTGATTTGTTCATTATCATCCATTTCCGTCGATGCCTATGTAGATTCAGGCGCTGCCCTGAGTCTTATGGATTGGTCATTTGCCAAGCGATGTGGGTTTAGTCTTGAGCCTCTGGAAGTCCCTATTCCCTTGAAGGGAATTGACTCTACACCTTTAGCTATGAATAAACCTCAGTACTGGACACAAGTGACCATGCGTATGACTCCCGTTCATCAGGAGGTGATTCGCTTCCTGGTATTGTATAATTTACATGATGTTCTAGTACTTGGTCTGCCATGGTTACAAACTCATAATCCAGTCCTTGACTGGAAAACAATGTCTGTGTTAAGCTGGGGATGTCAGGGGGTTCATGATGATGCACCTCCGATTTCTATCGCTTCATCTACTCCTTCTGAGGTTCCTGTATTTTTGTCTGATTATCAGGAGGTTTTTGAGGAGCCTAAGCTCAGTTCGCTTCCTCCTCACAGGGATTGCGATTGTGCTATAGATTTAATTCCTGGTAGTAAATTTCCTAAAGGTCGTTTGTTCAATCTGTCAGTGCCAGAGCATACTGCTATGCGGGATTATGTTAAGGAGTCCTTGGAAAAGGGACATATTCGTCCATCTTCGTCCCCTTTGGGAGCAGGTTTTTTTTTCGTGGCCAAAAAAGATGGGTCCTTGAGGCCTTGTATAGATTATCGTCTTTTGAATAAGATTACCGTAAAATATCAGTATCCTTTGCCTTTGTTGACTGATTTGTTTGCTCGCATTAAGGGGGCTAAATGGTTCACTAAGATTGATCTTCGGGGTGCGTATAATCTTATACGAATAAAGCAAGGTGATGAGTGGAAAACCGCATTTAATACGCCTGAGGGCCATTTTGAGTATTTGGTAATGCCTTTCGGACTTTCTAATGCTCCTTCAGTCTTCCAGTCCTTTATGCACGATATTTTCCGTGAATATCTTGATAAATTTATGATTGTGTATTTGGATGATATTTTGGTTTTTTCTGATGACTGGGAGTCTCATGTTCAGCAGGTCAGGAAGGTGTTTCAGGTCCTGCGGGCCAATTCCTTGTTTGTAAAGGGCTCAAAGTGTCTCTTTGGAGTCCAGAAGATTTCTTTCTTGGGGTATATTTTTTCCCCTTCTACTATTGAGATGGATCCCGTCAAGGTTCAGGCTATTTGTGACTGGACACAGCCTACATCTCTTAAGAGTCTACAGAAGTTCTTGGGCTTTGCTAATTTCTATCGTCGTTTTATAACTAATTTTTCTAGTGTTGTTAAGCCTTTGACGGATTTGACTAAGAAGGGTACTGATGTTGCTGATTGGTCTCCTGCGGCTGTGGAGGCCTTTCAGGAACTTAAACGCCGGTTTTCTTCTGCTCCTGTGTTGCGTCAGCCTGATGTTTCGCTTCCTTTCCAAGTTGAGGTTGATGCTTCCGAGATTGGAGCGGGGGCGGTTTTGTCACAGAGAAGCTCCGATTGCTCGGTGATGAAACCATGTGCGTTCTTCTCTAGAAAATTTTCGCCCGCTGAGCGGAATTATGATGTGGGTAATCAGGAACTTTTGGCTATGAAGTGGGCATTTGAGGAGTGGCGTCATTGGCTGGAGGGTGCTAGACATCGTGTGGTGGTCTTGACTGATCACAAAAATCTGATTTACCTTGAGTCTGCCAGGCATCTGAATCCTAGACAGGCTCGTTGGTCACTGTTTTTCTCTCGTTTCAATTTTGTGGTTTCATACCTGCCAGGTTCAAAGAATGTGAAGGCGGATGCTCTTTCTAGGAGTTTTGTGCCTGACTCCCCTGGAAATTCTGAGCCCACTGGTATCCTTAGGGATGGGGTGATTTTGTCGGCTGTCTTCCCAGACTTGCGACGTGCTTTGCAGGAGTTTCAGGCGGGTAAACCTGATCGTTGTCCGCCTGAGAGACTGTTTGTTCTGGATAGTTGGACCAGTAGAGTCATCTCCGAGGTCCATTCTTCTGCGTTGGCAGGTCATCCTGGAATATTTGGTACTAGAGACTTGGTGGCCAGGTCTTTTTGGTGGCCTTCCTTGTCGAGGGATGTGCGTTCTTTTGTGCAGTCTTGTGAGGTTTGTGCTCGGGCTAAGCCTTGCTGTTCTCGAGCCAGTGGATTGTTGTCACCTTTGCCTATCCTGAAGAGGCCTTGGACGCACATTTCCATGGACTTTATTTCGGATCTCCCTGTCTCTCAAAAAATGTCCGTCATCTGGGTTGTGTGTGACCGCTTTTCTAAAATGGTTCATCTTGTACCCTTGCCTAAGTTGCCTTCCTCCTCTGAGTTGGTCCCTCTGTTTTTTCAGAACGTGGTTCGTTTGCATGGGCTTCCGGAGAACATCGTTTCTGACAGGGGATCCCAGTTTGTGTCTAGATTTTGGCGGACGTTCTGTGCTAAGATGGGCATTGATTTGTCCTTTTCGTCTGCATTCCACCCTCAGACGAATGGCCAGACGGAGCGAACTAATCAGACCTTGGAAACTTATTTGAGGTGTTTTGTTTCTGCTGATCAGGATGACTGGGTTACCTTTTTGCCGCTGGCCGAGTTTGCCCTTAATAATCGGGCTAGTTCTGCTACCTTGGTTTCTCCTTTCTTTTGTAATTCGGGGTTTCATCCTCGTTTTTCCTCTGGTCAGGTGGAGCCTTCTGATTGTCCTGGAGTGGACATGGTGGTGGATAGGTTGCATCAGATTTGGAGTCATGTGGTGGACAATTTGAAGTTGTCCCAGGAGAAGGCTCAGCAGTTTGCTAATCGCTGTCGCCGCGTGGGTCCTCGACTTCGTGTTGGGGACTTGGTGTGGTTGTCTTCTCGTTTTGTTCCTATGAAGGTCTCTTCTCCTAAGTTCAAGCCTCGGTTCATCGGTCCTTATAGGATCTTGGAAATTCTTAACCCTGTGTCGTTTCGTTTGGATCTCCCGGCATCGTTTGCTATTCATAATGTGTTCCATCGGTCGTTGTTGCGGAGGTATGAGGTACCTGTTGTTCCTTCGCTTGAGCCTCCTGCTCCGGTGCTGGTGGAGGGAGAATTGGAGTATGTTGTGGAGAAGATCTTGGATTCTCGTGTTTCCAGACGGAAACTCCAATATTTGGTCAAGTGGAAGGGTTATGGTCAGGAGGATAATTCTTGGGTGGTTGCCTCTGATGTTCATGCTGATGATTTGGTCCGCGCTTTTCATAGGGCTCATCCTGGTCGCCCTGGTGGTTCTCGTGAGGGTTCGGTGACCCCTCCTCAAGGGGGGGGTACTGTTGTGAGTTCTGTTTTTGGGCTCCCTCTGGTGGTTACTGATGGTACTGGGTGATTTGTGTTCTGCTATCTCTGGTGTCCACCTGTTCTATTAGGATTTGGGAGTTTCCTATTTAACCGGGCTTTCTTGTCATTTCCTGGCCGGCTATCAAGGTTATCAGAGTGTTTTGTTACCTCAGCTTCTGGCCTCAGTAATCTTCAGGACAAGCTAAGTTTTTGATTTTCTTGTTCCACGTTTGCTTTATTTTTGTCTTGTCCAGCTTGCATTGACGTGTTTCTTTGCTGCTGGTTGCTCTAGCGGGCTGTAATTGCTCCTCATGTTCCATGAGTTGGAACATGAGTTCAAGTAATTACAGGATGGTTTTTTGAAGGGTTTTTTGCTGACCGCGCAGTTTACTTTTGTATCCTCTGCTATCTAGTTTTAGCGGGCCTCATTTTGCTGAATCTGTTTTCATACTGTGTATGTGCCTTCCTCTCATTTCACCGTCATTATATGTGGGGGGCTGCTATTTCTGTGGGGAATTTCTCTGGAGGCAAGAGAGGTCTGTGTTTCTTCTAATAGGGGAAGTTAGATCTTCGGCTGGTGCGAGACGTCTAGGATCAACGTAGGCACGTTCCCCGGCTATTGTTATTTGTGTGTTCAGGTTTAGGGTCGCGGTCAGCTCAGGTTCCATCACATTAGAGCTCGTTGGTGCTTGTCCTTTTGTGATTCCCTGCCATTGGAATCATGACAACAATCCTCTAAACTCTCCAGAATTGTGAGGATGGGATGGATTTTTTGGTGGCTATGTGGTAGTAATAAAAAGTGTAATAACTATTACAGGTAATTTCTTTAGTAAACAGGTCTATCATCAAACTACTATTGTCCTCCTTACCCCCTTAAACCATAGTGTCCAAAAAGCTGTTTTTTTTGTAGTCATGATGTATTGTGAATAGAGATGAGCAAGTATACGCGTTGATTGGGTCTCCCCGGTGATCTCCGAGTGTTTGGATGTGCTCGGAGAATTAGTTTTCTTTGCCTCAGCTGCATGATTTACAGCTGCTAGACAGGCTGAATACATGTGAGGAATGCCTGTTTGTTAGGGAATTCCCACATGTTTTCAGGCTGCCCAGAAGCCCTAAATCATGCAGCTGAAGCGATGAAAATTAAATCTCCGAGCACATCCAAATTCTCGTAGATCACACGAGCAACAATGCTATTCGCTCATCACTAATGGCGAACTGTAACTCCAACCAGTAGCATTGCTATATACGTTGAAGTTCTGTTTCAAGAGGTCTGTCCCATATGCAGAAAATGTCATCAATATATCTTCGACACAGATGAAAATGTCGAAGAGTGTGTTGGTGTGACTGTCTATGAAATCTTCTGCAAAGAATGACATGTAGGTGATTGCATAAGGTGGGGCTACATTAGGCCCAATGGCTGTTCCTTGTATTTGGAGATAATAAGTATATTGAAAGATAAAGAAATTTTCCTTCAGGACTAATCCTAGTAGGTCAGTGCAAAACCTTCTAGCACTATCGTCAAAATGTGCCTCAGTCAGAAGCCTTTCTATAGTCCTTTTTTATGTGTGAAGGACGTGTACAGGCTATTAACATCCAACGTTACTAGTAAGGTGGTGGACGGTATGGGGCCCAGTGTGGTTATAAGATTGAGAAATTTGTTGGTGTCAAATAGAAAAAAATGGGTACTTTTGACCAAAAGAGTAAGAATCCGATCTAAGAGTATTGCCAGGGAAGACAGAATTGAATCTGGTGAAGATACAATGGGTCTACCAGGTGGTTTATCGAGTCTTTTGTGTTTCTTGGGAGAATGTAAAACACAGGTGTACTAGAGTTCTATTTGGTAAGGTACAAAGTTGTCTTATGATCTATGGTGTCAAGATGTAAGTGGTATCCAAGTACAGATTTACAGATTTCATTTTTGTGATGATGGAAGGTGTGGGGTTGCGCGTTAGGATCTTATAGACTTATTCATTACTAAGTTGGTTGTGGATCTCTTTCATGTATTCTTTACGGTCTATAGCTTGCCGTTTGTCTGCTGGTTTGATTCTTTTATTGTAGTCTTGATGTATGGAGAACTAGAATTCCAGACACATAATCATTCATATATATGTCAGGCTTTTGTCACTAGACAATATTTTAATAGCTGTTTTCTCATTAGTAGATAAGTTTGACGTAACATGAATTATACTCAGATAAATATTCGGTCCAATTCTATGCTGTCCATTTCTAGAAGGGAGGTAAATGTTTCAATGGGGGATTATCCCAAGGTGGTGCATAAGTGCTTGCGGGATCTTGAGATCTAGATCTTTAAAATTAGTATGGGTACTAGTCATGGGTGCAGGAGCATTTTCAGTTTTTGAGAAGTGTGCCCGTAACTGCAGATTCCCATTGAACCTCTGTACATCCATATCTAAATCAAACAAGTTATATGAAGCGCAAAAGTCTTATGAAAAATGCGAGCACTCACCATCCACTAAAATCCACTTCTTTATTATGACATGTAGTCAAAAGGCAGGATGAATCAGGGAAAAAACGTGATTCCACAAGATGAAGGTCGTTTCGTGCTGCCGCGCTTCCACGGGTCTTGAAGAGCGGCAGCGCGAAACGGCCTTCGTCTTGTCAATCAGGTAATTATCTGACTGCACAGCACTGCACTTGGTTTATTGCAGCAGCTAATACAAACAGCAGTCTAGAGTATAAGCTTAGACATTGACGGCCTGGATTTACACTCCTGCACATCTCCCATACCGGTCGCTCTTTCACTACTCACTACCATAGGTCATTGTCTGCTCTCTTTCCTGCGGGAAGGCTGCCGCCTTGTGAGAGACTATGGAATTCCAGTCTAAGCCTCTGTTATATCCTTATTTCTAAAAAAAATTACTAAGGATTGCTTCCACTTATGTATGAATTTTTGCCTCTCTTCTCCGGATGTTTAATAAACTGCTGGAAAAATACTAGGAATCATCATATAAACCGAGTATATGTATTTTTACTGATATCATGATGTTTCTGATGAAGGTCCAGTCACTAGGATGAAACGTTAAATTATTTGGATTGCCATTGTAAAGAAAAGTTGTTTAATTCACTGCAAATTGAGTGCCAGGTCTTTCCCTTGCTACTATATGGGTTGGACCCCTACGCGAGTATCTCATCTCATAACCCAGGAGTGCCGTATACTTCTCCAGTACATTGTCTTCTACCTGCAATCCGGACAGTGACTCTAAAGGTGGACAAAGATCATAGACAGCTGTCAACAGACCGTCCCTCTACATTGGGCATGCACAGGTTCTCAGGGGGATATAAATTGCTGCCATACACTTATGTCCTCCTGAAGACCCCACAGGCTGTAAGTAATCTCCCTTGACAGCAAAGTATTGGGCATGTTGACATTCAACATGCTCAACCCTTTATTCCTGTCTAGCCATTATGGCTATTGTTAACCAGTTCAAGACCGTGTCATTTACCCCCATTCTTCACGAGTCACATTTTTTTTATTATTTTTTGTACATGATATAAGGGGCTTCATTAATTACTTTTTTTTTTCTTTTTGCGGATATCAGGCGTTATCAGTTGAATAACGAGGGAAATAAGTGTCTTCTGTTTCCCATTTTTTAAATACATTTTAATTGACCATAAAGGACTACTAAAATACATAAAATAATTGTTCCTCATTCTGTAACAAATATTTATATATTATAATTTTTTATGACGAGGGGCTAGCAACAGTGATCTGGATTAATAGTGGAATTTTTTATGTATTTATTTACTTTTTGCATGTTTATATATAATTTATTTTTCATTTATCTTACACATTGCGACAAATATAAGGTTATAAAATACTTTTAGCAGGAGGGATTTTACATTCTAAAATATTTTTATTTTCATCTTATTTTCCTTGTAACTGGGGCTGGTATATTATCCCCAGTTACAGGGGAAACGCAGCCTCCTGACTGCATATCAGAGCTGTCTGGGTGGATGGAGAAGGGAGCACTGTCAGTGATTCCTATTACTGCATGCTCAGCATTTGTTCAGCCCTTTATACACAGGGATGGAGAAGGCAGAGGTGGTAGTACACCATATGTGCCTTCTCTGTGGGGACTGAGGCTGTCTATTAGATTTGCCTCAGCTGAGATGACTCTATGGAGCTGGACTACTGAGGCCAGTTATTGACTTCAGTGGTCACGTGGTCTTAACAAAGTAAAGAAAGACCACTCAAGGATCAGGCCCGGAGCAATGAGTGATTTGGTAGGGGAGTAATGATGAGGTTTTTTATTATGTTTCCTTCTGTTGTATGCAGCCTTGACATTCCACCTGAAACAGTGGTTTATTTCCAGCTTAGATGAAATGTCAAAGCTGCAACCGATCAACAGCTGCTGATTGACTGCAGCAGTCACGTGACACCCTGTGATGGAACAGGAAGTCAGGATACGCAAGGGGAACACCAGCCATAAAACAAAGACCCTTCACCGGTCGGATAGGTGACTTCTTTTTTACCTTTACATCACCCTGGTCTCATTACAGATAATTTACACAACGTACATACGATTCAGGGGTTACCAAGTTGTAGTAAATGTGGAGTACATGTATTAAATTCTATTTTGCTCAATTTCCGTCCCTTAGGTGGAATCAAAGAAGTGGTTTGTAAGAGTTCACCAGACTTCAATGTAACCTTAGACCCTCCGGGGATAAAGACCCAACAACCAGAACCAGATGGGGCCATCATGCAGATCGGTAGATGGATTAATGATGATATTTCTCCGGTGTGTAACTTCCATCTACGAAAAACAGCAAGATCCAAGAGAAGTGTTAAAGGTGATGGTCAATGTTTTCAAAGTCAACCTTAAAAGAATTAATTTTTTACGTGTCGATTATTTTTTAAACCTGATTTATGGGGACAATCGAACCAAATTGCTCAGGTGACATGTCCTAAGTATAAATCAGAAGACAGCATAGAGCTTATGTTGCCTTCTCTTGGGTTTCGGTTGGGTTGCCATGTGTTGGATCGGTACTGATGTATCCTGCAATGTCTAAACGACTTGCTATTCTCATGTTTTGTCTTTTTGAGCATCTTCTAACCGCCGATATTTTCTTGGTGTCTAAAAGATGTCATGAGCTCATATCCTTAAAGTTACATGCTCCAAAGTTTTTTGAAGATTTTTTTTAAACTAATTTTTATTGCAAAACCACTTTGCCGATCATATGTTCAATCATTTTTTTCCCCACTTCAAGTTTCAAAAACACCTGGTCTAAAAAAAAGTTCTCATTTCACTTTTTTTTTAGAGTTGCTTCTGATGGAATACACTCAAAACTGGGCACTTTCCAAACAAAAGGCTGCAAAAAAAATGTTCACAGTGAGGTTTTTTAGGAGAAGAAACAAAGCAAAAACTCTACAAGAGTATGTGCACATGTCGTATCTAGGTATCGGCGCTGCCACTGAATTTTCCCAGGCAAATATGCTTTAGAAGAACGCCAGCGGTTGTTTTCCTGATGCAGCTTTGCCGCTGGCTTTGCCCTCATAATTCATGAGCAGGTCACTTTACTAACCCTGAAGGAGTTACAGTAAAAGAAGTGACTTAAACTAGAACATGGGCACAGATGTCGTTTTGACAGTGCAGTGCATTATGTTCATTTTATGGGGCACTTTGGCTACTCTTTTTCAGGCTTTTTCTGTGTGCATGTACCCCAAATTCCAATCAAAATCTTGGAGTTTTCTTCTCAAAAAACTCAACAACAAAAAAATCCGTGTGCACACACGCTTCCAAAAACTCTTCAAAACTGCTTCGAGAAATGAAAAAAACTCTTCCAAAAACTCATCGAGAAGGAGCGTTTCCTAAAGCATTTTCTTCTTGTCATTTTTGAACACCTCAAAAAAAAAAAACGTCTGTGTGCTCATAGCCTAATAGTACCACCTTGAAGGCCATTTTTTTGGGGATGCTCTACAGGCAGAAGAATAGTGTATGCAAATTATTAAAATTATTAAAGTGTTAGCTACAGAACAAATGGCCAGTATTACACAATGACTTTAGATCAAGGACATAAATTTTTTACCACTTTTTTTTCCAAATAAAGATGGGGACGAAATATTTAGCATGGAGTGCAACGCATCAGGACCAAAGAAATCGAAAATCACTTGGAATAACGTAGGACGACCTATAAGTAGAGAAGAGAAGGAGAACACGACTGGCGATCTTATCATGGTCACAAGCACGCTACACTACTCACGGTCAACACTTCCCCAACAAGCGGAAATAAGCTGCTATATAGTGTACAACAAAGGTGAGGATATGAGGCTAAGTCTGTATTTAGCTCAAAAATGAGGCTCAACAGATCCAAATATTCACGTGAAAACGGACAACTGTGTGGAAATGTGCTTGGTGCCATCTTCACGAGCAAGTGACCCATCATAAACACTCACCGTGACTCACTTATGTGATGATTAAGGCTGAACTTAACTTTACTTTTTTACCCCATTTAAAAGCTTAAAAATTTAAAATTGGTACCGAGACTATTTTATGGGCTTAAGAATGTAGAGATGGGTAGATGCTAAGATTCTGCCCAGTGCCTATCTCTGACAGTTCAGAGAGGTCATGTCATGGTTTGCCTGGGATGTTTAGGTCTGGAGCTGTTGGGGTTAATCTTGGGAGCCTCCCTTTGGTTCCAGTGAGGCTTTTTATAGCCTCTTTGCGGATCTAGGTGTCATCGGTTATACTTTTGCCCTCAGCTGAGTACGTCGACCCCGTTTGTCTGTGCCTTTGTGCCTGAGTTCTCTTCTGTATGTTTGGTTTTGACTTGGTTTGTTCCCCGTTGTGATTTTGTCTACTGATTCTGTACCTCATCTCCTTCTCTGGTTTCTGACTTCAGCTGTGTTCAAGGGTTTTGCTACTTGTCCTCTGATTCAGTACTCCCGGGTTTTGCTACTTGTCTTCTGATTCGGTACTTCCTCGTCTGACCTGCCTTTTCTGACCCCGGCTAGCCCTGACTAGTTTCCCTGTGCCCTTCCCTCCCTAGTATCCCGTGGTTACCGTTCCCCTCCGAACCTCAGGGATCTGTTGTGCGCTCTGCTGTCTCCTCCGGCAGCTTTGCGCTAGGCCCCGCCCCCTTTCCTCGTGACCTGTGGTCACGTGATCGCAGGTCCTGTTCCTGCATTCTACTCTCTCCCAGCTGCTCTGCCTGCACTGTGGCACTGCTTTCGCTGCCCTCAGTTCCTGGACAGCGTGGGATCAGCCGTCCATCTTGGGGCACCTGTGACTCTGATCTCCCGCAGCTCGGACCTCTCAAGCTCCTGGTGAGTGTTTGCCTGGCAGGTCCTGATATGTCATGGATCACTCTTCCTTGCAATTCTGTGACTTCTAGTCATGACAGAGCAACATCTTCTCTTCGACTCTGCTCTGTTGGCGGAGCATCACTGCTGATGTCATGCTGATTGACAGACGGCTCCCTGCTGCCGGCTGTCAATTGACATGTTGTTGGCAGTCACGCAACTCCAACAGAACAACCCAGAAGAGGAAAAAGCTGCTCTGTTTATGTGAAGTAGCAGAATTGCCAGCAGAAGGTGTCTGTGATCACTCTGAGCCATGGCACCGGACAGAACAGGCAGGTAGTTAGCAAAATACGTGCCTTTCAGTTGAGAAAAAATAAAATAGTTCTAGATAACCCCTTAAAAAATATATATTTACAAAACTGTTGGCACCTTTCATCCAGTCCTTAATAATCACTTATTTGGCCAAAAATGACCAATTCCTTAAGTTTACTGTTCTCAGATATTAATCGAAAGAAAAAGTCAATTTTGTTATTTTTTTTTGTCAAAATTTTAATTTAACGTGAACAATAGGATTAGTTTGAAGGAAATCATGTAACATGGACTAAATGAGATTGTCTCTCGTCTTCTCATGTGTCACAGGGGAAAAATCATCTCAACACGATGAGACCTACCAAGGTAAGATTAGGATGCCTACAGAGGATGGGCTGAGGAGGATGCTGCTTATATTGAACCCAAAAACTATGTAAAGCTTACCCTGGAGCGGAGGGTGGTATCGCATGGCCATTCCGTGGGTATGTTTGGCCAAGACTGGAGAAAGAGACATGACAACAGGCAAAGACCACACTGGTACGAACTTTTGACAGTTCCACAACAGGTGGTAGCAACATTGCATAGCTGTCCTGTTGCCTTTTTAAACGTCTATCTTCTTGCAACACTCATTTTGAGATCCCTTCTGTCTCAGGCATAGACCCTCAACCTCTTCAATGGGTATGATCTTCTTCGGAGTCTCCTCAGTAGGTCACACCCAACACTGTATTTATCAAGGGAACTCTTGTCCACGTGGGAAAACAGTGGCCCTTAGCACTCTTGTGTCCTCCTTACTGGCTGGTAATACAAGTTTGCCATTCGGTCAAACGACTCATTTGGACAGGCTGATCGCAAATATTAAACGAAAACGGATTGGCTAAATACAAGCTGATCGGCAGCCATTTAATTATCTATTTATACAGGTCAACAAGAATTCTATGTGCGCAGGACAATTGCTCAAACATTTTGCTTGAAATATTACTCCAGTACCCAACTGGAGAAAGATTTGTGGTGAGGTGCACCCCACATTTCAAGTGTGCCTGATTCATTAAGAGGCCTTCTAATGAATCAGGAACGTCTGACTCCAGCATGTGAATATATCAAGACCAGCGTGAACATTCTTGGTGAATTGCGGCCAGTGGCCCTTAAGGCACATACTTCTTAAATAAGTAATATTTGTGGCATAAAGAACACCATTGCCAGTCATGAATTTGATGAATGGAGTTTGCCACTCCTCATCCCACCCCAGATTTACTCATTTTTGGAACTGGATGAAAATGGCTTGAAAACGTCAAAAGTCTCGAAATTCACATATAGCCTTGCGTTGCATAAAACATAAAAGCTTTGACGAATCAGCACTCATTTCTTTACAAGTGATTTCTTTTGCCCTAAAGAAATATTAAGAAGTTTATTATAAATTAAGACGCCAATACAAAGTGGTGTTAAAAGGTGGATAGTCACCATGAGCCGAGAATTAATTTTTTTTTGCCCATTATTAGATGTTCACCAGTGATGAGCGAGTGTACTAGTTGCTCGGGTTTTCCCCGAGAACGCTTCGGTGACCTCTAAGTATTTATGACTGCTCGGAGATTTAGTTTTCATCGTGGCAGCTGAATGATTTACGGGTAGTAGCCAGCCTAAGTACGTGTGGCGGTTGCCTGGTTGCTAGGGAATCCCAACATGTAATCAAGATGGCTAACAGATGTAAATCATCCAGCTGCCGGGATGAAAACTAAATCTCAGAGCAGTCATAAATACTCGGAGGTCACCCAATCGTGCTTGGGAAAACCCGAGCAATGAGTACATTCGCTCATCATCACTAATGGTCACCTGAAGCCTCTGTGAAATGCACTGAACATTCCTTATAATATGAGTTTTGTCGCTTATAGTAATAACTCACATTTATTTATTATAGAAGATTTTGGGTCCAACAGTGTCCAAGAAGAAGGTAAGTTGGAAGGTTGTGTATCGACAGCCCCATCATCTGATGATGTTGACTTCTCTAGGTATCTACAGACTCTATGATGTGTTCCTCATGAATGAAACTGGATCAGAAGAAGAGGCCATAGAGAATGGAGTCCACATATAGACCCTCATGTACTAAGCACATGATGATGTGAATGGCACTTAAGGTGGCACTTCAGCTGTCATTGGTGTTTGGGTCTTCTGCTTGTCACTGTTTTTGAGGTCTGGTGGTGGTCACTGGTATTGAGGTCCTTTGCCTCTCATGTGGTGCTGTGGCTGTGACTGTTACGGAGATCACTGGTATTGAGGTCTTGTGCCTGTCATTGATGTGGAGGACCTGTAGCTGCCACTCGTCATTTGTTTTTCACTGATATGGGGATTCTTGGACTGTAAATGTTATGGTGTCACTTGTTTGTCATTGTTATGGGAATTTCGGACATGTCTTTTATGAGAGGTTTGAGGCTATCACTCTTATGGGAACATTGTGGATGCCTCAATTTTGGGGAAACCATGGCTGGCACTGTTAAGAAGTCCTGTGGCTGTCAATCTTCTAGGACCATTGTGTCTTTTTGTAGTGGAGACAGTGTGGCTGTCGCTGTTTGGGAATCCAGTAGCTGTCACATTTTTGAGGGACACTGTGGTTGTTACTGGGGCCCTGTAGCTATCACCATTGTGATTGTAATTCTGTGTCTTTATTTCCTAGATCTCCAAAATAAGAACAGTTACTTTGTCAGAATCATAATTCTATCATCTACAATCCTAGTATTCCTAGCTATGGTTCTTCTCCTTATTGCATATTACTTAATAAACAGGTAAGTGACACCATATAGTGCATAATGTGGTGGGCTTAAAGTTGCTTTCTCAAGTTCTTCTCTTCACAAATGACCCATTGATGTGAATGGAAACTGTGTAATACTCTATTTCCCCTCTGGAGGCGCTGCAAGGAAATTTAACTCTTTCTGCCAGGTTTCCCCACAGGTTACAGTTGTTCATTAGGAGATCCCTGAACGGTGAACTGTGTAATCAGATTATACTTAAAGAACCCTACTAACAAGTAGTCATTTTTCCCATGGAGAACCCCTTTATCAATGCAATCCGATAGGATGAATGACAATAATACTGATGTAACATGAAAGTTGTGCATCTTGAGATCAAGATCTAGACAATAAGGCAATGCATGGTTTTATGGTAACTTAATGAATACCAATAGAACAGCTTGCATTTTTTTGACTGGGTGATGGGCACATAACCAGCATATGGGCAGACATCCTTAAAAAAGTTCCGAACACTTTGACACCTTTCTTCTTGAGCCGGAGTCACACATGCATGTTTTGAGGCCTAGATTCGGACTAAGATGCACAGACTGACCCTAGGTCTCCTAACCCAAACTTCACAGTCTCGTATATATGACTAGAAGGCTGTTGAGTTCGGGTCTGGATGCCTGATTTTGGTCTAAAATTGTAGCAATAGCAAATACCGCAAAGCCATGACTGAAGAAACTAGAAAAAGTTAGAAAACTAGCGCAAAGAAAAATCAAGCAGTTAATTTTTTTTTTACCCCTTTTTTTCATTTTTTAACTTTTTTATCCTTCTTCATTTATTTATATCTTCATCGGCACGGTTGTTCGAGTTCTTGTTCTTCATCTTTTTTGCTTTTATGACCTTCATTGCAAATTAAAAAAATGATCTGGTGACATGATTCTCCATGACAGTACGACTTGTTGTGAATTCCGCTCTTGGGCTCCCTCCGGTGGTTGTAAGAGGCACTTTTGTGAGTTCTGCTCTTGGGCTCCCTCCGGTGGTTTTAAGTGGTATGGCTGCTCCTTGGATTTAGCAGTCTGCAGCTGCTTCCACTAATTGTCTTTCTGCTCGGCTTTTATGCCTGGCCCTTCCCTTCAGCCAGTGCCACTTGTCAATGGTTCCTGGTTGGATTCACATCTCTGCTTGGATTTCCCTGATATCCTGACCAGTTCAGCAAAGATAAGTCCTTGCTTGCTCTTTTCGGTCCACATGTTGTGGACTAAATTGTTCTGTGTATTCTATGTTTTGTCCAGCTTGTCAGTATGGATTAATTCTGTTAGCTGGAAGCTCTGGGAAGCAGATTTACCCTCCACACCTTTAGTCAGGTGTGGAGATTTTTGTAAACTCTGTGTGGACTTTTGTAGTTTTTAATACTGACCGCACAGTATCCTGTCCTTTCTATCTAGCTAGACTGGCCTCCTGTGCTACATCCTGGTTTCATTCTATGTATGTCTTTTCCCTCTCCACTCACAGTCATTACATGTGGGGGGCTATCTATCCTTTGGGGAGTTTCTCTGAGGCAAGATAGCTTTCCTATTTCTATCTTTAGGGGTAGTTAGTTCTCCGGCTGTGACGAGATGTCTAGGGAGTGACAGGAACATCCCACGGCTACTTCTAGTGTTGTGTTGAGCTTAGGGACTGTGGTCAGTACAGTTACCACCTCCTTCAGAGCTTGTCCATGTTGCTCCTAAACCATCAGATCATAACAACGACTACAGTGATACCAAACCGATATGTTTTTTTTATACGGGAAAAATTGTAGTTTTGATTGACACCAGTGTCGGACTGAGGTTGCCAAAGGCCCACCAGTAGCCAACTCCCAGGGACCGACTTTTCCCTACTTGGAAAAGTGACATTATCCTCATTCACAAATAACAATAAACTGGGTAAATTGTTAAATAAATAAGATGTCTGTACGTGGTGATTCAAGTATATAATGTCAGGTGCTGCTCATATAATATGGCGATGGCCCACCGGAGGATTCCCCTTTCCTCCTGTGGGCCAGCCCAAGCTTGATTGACACCATTCACTTTACTGAAAAACGGAAAAGCAAATTCCAGGCAGGGTGAAATGAAAGAGGAAATTATTCCGATGTTTATTCTTCCAATGGTTTTTCATTTTGTAGATTGAGGTAAAAATGGTCTGGTAACTTTGTTCTATGGGTCAGTACAGTTCTGGTGATACCAAGAGTGTTTTTTAACCACTTGAAATAAAAATACAAATACTTCAGAAAGACATAACTTTTTTATTCTTCGTTCTGCACAGTTGCATCACGGCTTGTTTTTTATGGATGATCTGTAGTTTCATTTTCAAATCTGAACAACTTTCAGATTTTTTTTTATTTCATTTTTTTTGGGAGGTGAAGTGACCTAAAAACAGCCATTTTGCCACTAAAATTAATTTTTTCCATTTCGGTGTTCATCGTAGTGTGGATTAAATATTTAAAGTTTTTTAATGTTTAAAGTTTTTATTAGTTCAGATATTAAGATGAAATATATGATTGTAGATTCCCATTCTAATGGGGCAGATTCCATTACTATATTTAACAAGGATTTTTGAGTTTTCCTAGTTATATTTATTTTGGGAAGGTTTCATAATCTACTTTTACTTTATAAAGCTTTTTTTTCTGGAGATGATAGGTCTTCACACTGTAGATCAATTTTTGCTGCAAACTTTCAGAAGTTTGTGCGTGAGATGAGTTAAAATCTCATCCACTTTCCTGGAGAGTGACAAGCCAAGCCTGGCATGTCAGATGGAGGAGACATAAAAGACATGCATGTTCCCCTGGGAAATTAAATATTCAAATTGTCTCTTCAGAGAGGAAGAGGACTAGAACTTTAGAGCTCCATATTGCTGCTTACAATATGGAGCACTGAAGTTCTAATTCTCTTCCTCTCTGAATAGACTATTAGCATATTTAATTTCACAATAAGGGCTGTATATTTGGATGGTTTCACACATTGCCTTTATAAAAAAAAAATGTTATTTATTTTTTTTGGTGGCCAGATGAAAAAACTTGCGGCATATCAAACCTATATGAACAAGTAATTTTTAAGAAACTAATGGGTCCATCATTTAGTCCTGGCCAACACTGGGGGTCTGATTCATTATTGCATTTGACCCCTTTTTTTTGTTTATTCTTTGGTATTTTTCACTAGTTTTTCTTTTGCACCTTGTTCTTTTTTAAGTTTTACCTTTCTAAAAGTCTTTCTTTTATGTTTGTAATTGTAGGGGGGATGAGATCTCTAGGTGTTTTTGGCTGGTTTATCAATTACAACTTTTTAAAAAGTTGCGCACTTTTTGCACAAATGTAGTGATTTAGTGCAAAATTTGTGCACTGCTTGCGCCATTTTGAAGAATTTAGCAGAAAACGCATCAATTAATACCAGAAGGTTTAAAAAAAAGCCAAAAAATGAGATAAATACCACCACAAATGATTAATCAGATCCTATGTTATTCAACTTGAGGCGCATATGATAAATGAATCCCCTAGGGCACCAGTAACCCGCTGATGCCAAAATAATGTCCGTCCGGCTAATTCTGAGCAGCATTTCTTTCTTCTAAAATATGGTGTAATGTATAGTCTAGTAATAAAAACGTACCCAGTGTGGTCGATAATCGTCAGGTTTTTTTTAATGTATTATCTATTTTTCAGTGTTTTTTTATTTCATTTTTTTCTAGGGGGAAAAAGTCAAAGTCCCTAAACAAAGTCGACAAATTAGAAAAAGGAGTTACAACCCCACTAACGAAAAGTACACGTGTGAGTTTTAAAGGATAATTGTTTTCTTTCTGCATAATAAAATTTTATGAGGCACAAATATTAAAAAAACAAAGCAAACAAAAAAAATGCAAAAAGCAACTACATCTGCTTTGATATCCTCCTGTCTTAATTCTGATTATCTCCTGTTCAGTCTTCTATGTGTGTCCCAGTAGGCTTCCACTTCTCACTTGTTTCCAAATTATCTAGAGCATGGAGGAGAAAAAGTTTTGGGAAAGGAGTGGGACGAGTCATCATCATCATCATCACTGTCCCCAGTATGTTTTTAGAGCGTGGGAGGAAACCGGAGAACCTGGAGGAAACATGCAAACATGGGCAAGCTCCTCAGAGGTGTTGTCTGCAGACTTCCCCATTATCAATAACGCTCAACTCTCCGAGACTCCTCTGGCAGCGTTTTATCTCTGCCCTGAACAAGAGGATTTGACATTCTGGTGGTGTAGGGAGGTCCTCATATACATCAGACTGTGCGTTCACTAGACTTTAGTCTCATGTGTATGGGGACCGTAAAGGGGTTGTTCACCACCCACCATAATAGGGCCCATAGAAAATAAAAACAATCTATACTCATCTCCCGAAGTACTACCATCCCTGAAAAGTTGGATTTGCTATTTTGAGCAGGTCATGTTACATTATTGTGTCACTTAACCTCTGCAACCAGTCAGCAGCCACTGATCAACTGCAGCTCATATATATATATTCCTTCAGAGTGGACAGCCACTCTGCCGAAATTGGAAATGTTTTAACATATGGGTTATACGTAGAACGAGTAAGGATGATGTTACAGCTCTAAAACTTTGATAGAGAAAATTAAAGCTTAAAGAGAAAAATGTGTTGAATGGATTGTCCTACTAGTGAATATTAGGTAATTAGGTAAAGCAACAATTTTTTTATCACAATATCCACCTCCTCCCCTTAAGTAACTTCACACTCAGGATGAGACAAGCTGACTGCTCCTCCCAGCTCCCCGGTCACAGCTTCCGGTTTTACTGCTGCAGCCGCATCCCCCTCCTCCAAGTCTTTCCTGTTTTGCACTACACAAACCTTGCAAGCATTTACAGAGAATCTTCAATCAGGGAACAGAGGACTATAGGCTTTTGGAAGATTAGCAAATGGTGGTCTCACCCAATAAGATACACACGTTTAATTTATTCATATTTACCGCTGATGATTTACACAGATTACATTTATGTTTGGTGCCTAGAATTGTCACGGGACACCAGGAACTGAGCAGAAGACACGAAAAGGACCAACTCTGGAGAAGAATAAGGGAAATATCCAGCAGAATAATGCTGATTCCAAGTATAGTCCTATTGGCACTGAGGAGGTAAGTTACATCCCCGTATATGTCTGCCGTACACCAGAGGTAGACGGCAGTCGTCCGGTAGAGATCTACTGTAATGATGCAGGATCGGTGTGGACTGGGGGCTCGAATCTTCTATGATCATTTTTCCAATATTTTCTATAATCAGAGCATCCATGGGATAAGTGGTAACTTATTGATTGGTGGTGGTCTGACCGCTGGGATTGGCAGAATGGAGCTAAAGAATACCCCTCCATTCAGTCCCTAAGAAGCTGCTCAGTACTGGGCTTTACTGGAGAAAACAGTTACGGTATTTAACTTGGGCAAGGACCATGCCGCTCAGTTGATAAGTTCAAAAGGCAGATCCCCTGCGGCTTCTTCATGCCCCACTCTTCTTCAGTGACAGGTCTCTCCCTTCATGTGTACAGGTGTAGGGAGAGACCTGTCACTCAAGAGTAGTGGGACGAGAAGACCCCGCCCACGAGGGCTTAAACTCTTAAAAAATAAGGCTGTGGAACAAGAATGGTGTCTAAATGGATTCTAAGCCTTTATAGGATCCTGACCTAGTCTAAAGACTTCACGATCTTCACCAATAACTGTGAATATAATCCGATGCCATGCTTAGCTCATGTCTGGTGATAATGATTATTACACTGACATATAGTTTTAAAGTCACCGACTGAAGGCAAAAATTCTTAAAGTCAATGACTCTTTAAAGATGCCGCCAATTCTCATTTTTACGTTAGTATTTTTCCCTCTTCCAAGAGTCATAACTTTTTATTTTTAATTTTCCCATCGACGGCAGTACGAGGGCTCATTTTTTTGCTGAAAACATTGTGTGGATTCGAATGACACAATTAATTTCACCATATAATGTACTGAAAAACTGTAAAAAAAAAAAAAAAGTGAAAAAAAATACTGTTTTTTAAGTTTTGCGTTTTTTTTAATGTTCATTGCATGGTTAAAATAACCTGGAAGCATATTACTTCAGGTCAGTATAATCATGGCGATACCAAACCTGTATAGATTATTTTTTATTTAAATAGTGAAAAAAAATCATAAGTTTATACAAAAAAAATGGGGGTTTTGTCAATAAAGTTTTACGAGGGCTTGTTTGTTTCCTAGATAGCTTTTTCAGATTTCTTGGGGTACAAATTAGGTAAAGAAAAAAATGTACATACTGTAATATATATATATATATATATATATATATATATATATATATATATATATATATATAAAAGATCTGGAAAAATAAGAAAAAGTCCCCACCTAAAAAATAAGATTTTTTTCAAAGAACGTACATTTTAATACGTACATATAAAAAACCTACACATATTAATTATGACGTAATCTTAGCAACCAAGACAATTAACTTGATGAATTTTAACCAGTGAAAACTATGAACAAAAAAAGAACAAACTAAACCAAAAATTGCTTTTTTTTCCTATATTTTCGGATGATAATTTGTGTGTACCCCAAAAGCACCGCTAAAAAATAATACAATGTGTCTTGCATAAAACAAAGCATCATGCAACTGTCAATGAAAAATATAAGAACAAATTCTGGCTGCTGAAAAGGAGAGATGCAAAAGCTAAAAAAAAAAATTGGCCAGTCATTACGGTTCTTTCAGGCCTGGCCACTAAAGGGTTAATAGCCGGGGTTGGCCAGTGTATACACAGTGGCTCAGTAACCTTGCAGTGATGGGGTCCCGGCAAGTACAACTCCTGGTAAGGAATTCGCTTTGTGGTTCTTCCATACTGTAAGAACCATTTGAAGTTAGCCACTAATTAGATTTCGGTGCACAGTGCACTCGGTCTCCGCCTTACCCGTGAATCCTCGGCCTCTCTACCTTCTGGCTGTTGATAACCCGCCACCCCTGTTCGAAATCGCCGGTGACCTGTCATTCAAAGCCAGGAGGCAGATGGAGGGACCAGGAATAACAGACAGGGAGGAAAAGATTCAGTGCACAGTCCCACCCCTGTGCACCGACATCAAATCTAATGATTGCAGCTACGTCTTTACTTTTCAATATAAAATTGTGCTGTCGGATTCTTTTTAAAGGAATGAAGATATTACCCCCCCCCCCAAACTAGTCATATGCATATGTGGCTCATTCAAATACAAGTCCAGCAACATCCCTGATTGGTCAATCCCTTCCACCACTACTGAAAAATTAGACTTTCAATTGATATGCAAATTAGGCTAAAATGCTATCTGTAGATGTGAAGCCTCTGTCACTCCAGCTCTTTTGGAATGCCGCCTTCTCTTACTTGATAGACCTCTAGGGAGACAGTAGAACAAAGAGGGTCTTATCTGACATACAGGTATAATTTATTAATCACATTATGCTAACCTGATCTATGATTCAAAAGCGTTTTCAAATCATTGTACATATGCTGCGGATCCACCGGTGAGATAGAAGACAAGGACCAATTTGTGGGTATCTCCCGGGCTGCTGTGTATGGAAGACGTCAATACGTCAAGTGTTTCAAAGTGTCAAGCACTTCTTCAGGAAATGACCACTCACCAAACCATTTGGAAGTGCCTGACTCTTTGAAATTCGTTGAATAAAAAAACGCATGTTTGAAAAAAACCTCCAGAACATTATCGTCTTCCAAACACAGCGGCGTGGGAGGTATCCACAAATTCTTCCTTGTCTTCTACCTCCTTTTACTCGACTGACAGCTCTTTTGACTGAAGTCACACATCATAGAAGCTGTCAGTCAAGTAAAAGGAGGCAGTGCTGGGAAGGGAGTAGAGCTGGAGTGACAGAGGCTTCAAAATTATAATTTGCCTTGCGCAGGCGTGTACTTCGGAGGACACAGAATGAACTTCAACCCAATATTGCGGCCAGCATGCAGCCAGCGAGTAAAGAAAGGGTGAATCAAACACCCGAAAACCCCGACCGCAAACCTGTCCCGCCAAATTCAGGTGACAGGTTCCCTTTAAAGGCACACACAATGTCATCTTAAGAAAGGGAGCCAGTAATGTCAGTTGGCCAAACAAGGGCGTCTTCATGGAATTCTTTTGTATGGCTTTCCTTTAAAGATAGATCAGTACCGGATGGTAGTACCCTCATCTATCAGACATTTATAGCATATCCTGTGGTTAAGAATAGAGATGGGCGAACCAGAACAGTAAAGTTTGGCAGAAAGACCATGTAAATTGTTCTGGTTCGGCCCCCACGAATACCGGGAGTTTCTCGCACTGTCATATGCATGACGTTGCAGCGTCCTGGATAGCGATATCGTTCAGTTTGACACGCAGCGATCAGGCCCCTGCTGTGACATCGTTGGTCGGAGCAGAAAGTCCAGAACTTTATTTGGTCGCTGGATCTCCCGCAGACATCGCTGAATCGGCGTGTGTGACGCCGATTCAGCGATGTCTTCACTGGTAACCAGGGTAAACATCGGGTTACTAAGTGCAGGGCCGCGCTTAGTAACCCGATGTTTACGCTGGTTACCAGCGTAAACGTAAAAAAAAAAAAACCCACATACTTACATTCTGGTGTCTGTCCCCCGGCGCTGTGCTTCTCTGCACTGTGTAAGCGCCGGCCAGCCGTAAAGCAGAGCACAGCGGTGACGTCACCGCTGTGCTTTCCGGCTGGCGCTCACAGTCAGTGCAGAGAAGCAGAGCGCCGGGGGACAGACACCGGAATGTAAGTATGTAGTGTTTGGTTTTTTTTACGTTTATGCTGGTAACCAGGGTAAACATCGGGTTACTAAGCGCGGCCCTGCGCTTAGTAACCCGATGTTTACCCTGGTTACCAGGGGACTTCGGGATCGTTGGTCGCTGGAGAGCGGTCTGTGTGACAGCTCTCCAGCGACCACACAGCGACGCTGCAGCGATCGGCATCGTTGTCTAGATCGCTGCAGCGTCGCTAAATGTGACGGTACCTTTAGCCTGAAAAGTCCAGATTGGCCAAAGTAGAAAATTTGTTTGAGGCAAAGAGGTTTATTCTACCTTCAAGACATTTAAGTGATTTTGTTTTCTGTCTCTTAGAATATTTTAGGGACACCGGGAACTGAGATAAAGGAAAGAAAAGGTTCCACTGTGAAAAAGGAAAAAGAAAATGCTTCCGTTACCAATAATAAGGTATGAGAAATGCCCCTTGTGTCTATACATTACTATACACCAGAGGTAAATGAGATCTACTGTAAAGATACAAAATGTGAACCTGATGGCCAATAAAGAACCAGCACCAATATATTCTTCTTTTCAATGCCTCTTTACAGCAAATGTCAAATCACAGTGTACATTTCTTTTCCGAACAAATATTCACTAGAAAGATCCATCATCATTCTAACCAGGGTGTAATAACTCCTTTAAAGAAAGATGTAAACGTCTTCATTCCGGGCCAAATCCAGCACAGAACCTGGATAACTGACCAAATGTCTGCACTTGTTGTGACGTTTCAGAGGAGCGCCGCTTTATCAAGCACACGTGTGTATCGTTACATGTCTTACCATACAATACAGAAAAATCCTGGTCTAACATTCCTCGGGGGCGTGTTCTTTTTCCCCTGCATGATGCCTCCTGCTTATGATTGGTCAATGTCACACACTGGGAAAATTACACACCTTCACAGAAGAATCCCTTGGTTTAAGCGAAAACTAGCATAGAAAATTTACGTGCTAATATTTTCAATACAGAGGGAAGAAATAAAAAAAATGAAAAGTTAGTTTTTCTCAGCTCTGCAGCCATTTCTTCATCTCATCATGTGGCCAGTTATAACATGCTCAAACTGGTGAAATGTTCTCATTAAGCTCCATCACTATCTTCTGGGATTCTGGCCTACCTGCTTTGCCTATCTTCCATTCCATACCGAACAATTACTCCCCAGTGGACACAATGTTCCAGCTACTTTGCAAATCTTCATTGTGTTTAGTGCAGCATCACTCCCAACACCTGCTGCATCTTCCTCGTGGCTTTCCCATTGTTTCTCATTGGTGTCCCACACTTCAGGGCAAATAATTCTCCTCCTCCTTAAAGGGTAAACAAACAATCCTGTAGAACACTTCCTCAGATCTCAGCCATGTCTTCTGCAGTAACCCCCGATTCCTCTACCTGGCAAAATCCACTTCTCTGATCTCCAAACTTTGGTTGGGACTTTATATAAACTTTACTCCTCCCAGCATACTAGATATTTCCACATAAGTAATCAATGGCATTAATCCTCTACACCCTGGTAGTATGTGAAGTGATGACATATGGCAGTTCCCTGTCTTTGAGGTGGGCTTAAAAATGTAGCTTTTATTTTTGCTAGGATCTCCTCTAACAGCAACAGAAAAAGTAAAAACATAATATTTTTTAACAAAATTATAATAACAATAATATAATTATTCAAACCAACGTTCTTTTACCAAATTTAAAATAGAGAACTAAAAATATAAAAAATCCAAACTGATTTGGTATCTCTACATCAGTAAACGTCCGATCTATCAAAGTATAAAATGAATTACCCAATTGGTAAAAGGCATAACGAGAAAAAAAAATTGAAATGACACAACACTACACAAAATGCAATAAGAGACGATCAAAACATCATGTCCACCCAGAAATGGTATCAATAGAACCGTCAGCTCAGTGCACAAAAAAATAAATCCTCGCACAACCCCATTGACTGAAAAATGTAAATATTACTTGTCTCCGAACATGATGACACAAGCAAATTTTTTTATACAAATTAACAAAAAAAAAATCACTACTTAAATAAAAAAATTTTTTTTCAAGTTTAGTATTGCCGTTAAGTACACTGACCTGGTGTCAGGCGCCAGGATTCTCCCACTGTATGAGGCAGATTCTAAGTCTGGTCTGCCTCAGCCGCAGTGGGAGCTGCTCAGCAAAGACGTTGGTCTCAGCATCTTGCCCAGACTTGTTCTGTTCGCTTGGTTACTGCTGGCACTCCAGCAAAAGCTATAGTAACTAGCGATAGGCAGCGACGAGCAGGCATTCCAGAGGCTAAGTCCAGAAATCACCCTACTGAGCATGCTCGTGATGCTCGTGAGGTGGCGAGCTCCCATTGGTGGTCGGTCGTCAGCTGCCCAGGTGACGTGGCAGCTCCGGATTGGACCACGAGCAAGGTCCTGTCTTACTGGACTTGAACAGGAACGTATAAAAGGTTTCCTGGAGCGCACGTCGGCACGCTAAGATCATTTATATTTTGTGAGTGTGTGGGACTTAACGGTAGAGTGGACTTGTCTGCGTGTGCTCAGGGCAGGCGTGACATTTAATTCAGTGCGAACTAACTAGCGCTTGCTCTGTTGTTCTGCCATTGTTCGTACTAGCGGCAGTTTTCCATCTCTGCACGATGGACCCCGGGTTGCGATCGCACTTCATCTTAATTTATATTTAGTGCGATCCGCCAACCCTAACACCTGGGAAATTATTTTGGCAGGTCATTAACAGCACAAACAATTCCAGAAATTCTATATTTATACAGTTTTATAGCAGTTGGATTTTGTTCCCGTTTTCCAGGATGTTGAATGTTAAAATGAACTTTTCTACTCAAAACTCCTTCTCATCACGCCAAAAACAAACCCTCATATGGCTATGTCGATGAGAAAAATAAAAAAGTTATGGCTCTCAGAAAGGGAGAAAAAAAAATGCAAATAACAGAAAAATAGTTTGGAAAGAGGATAATAATACTGGAGAAACATAAAAAAAAATAACTGGGGGCAATCATGCAACCAGGCACTGATTCCTGCTGCCAGCGGCATGAATCGTGTGACCGGTTCCATAGGCCGAATCTTAGGCCGGGATCACACATGCGAGAAACACGTCCGTATCTCGCGTGTGAAATCCAAGCTGTGGCGCCGGCACTCCAGAGCGGAGCGTGCGGCCGCATAGCAACACATGAAGCCGCACGCTCCGCTCCCACGTGCTGGCGCCAGAGGAGGGATTTCACATGCGAGACACGGACGTGTTTCTCGCATGTGTGATCCCGGCCTAATAGGCAGCCTGTCAATCTAACATCAACAGGCGGGATAATGCCCTGCACTACATCAGTAGT